>NC_136513.1:89950413-90122878 GCF_053919585.1 Euprymna scolopes
CACACATACACACTCACTAATTCACTCACACGTCCACACATACACACTCACTAATTCACTTACATGTCCATACATTTACACTCACTAATTCACTCACACGTACACAGATACACACCCACTAATTCACTCATGCATCCACACACACACACTCACAAATTCAATCACACGTACACACATAAACACTCACTAATTCATTCGCACATACAAACACACTAATTAACTCACATGTACACACATACACACTCTCTAATTGGCTCACACGTACACATATAAACCATTACTAATTCACTCAAACGTCCACACATTCACACTCACTAATTCAATCACACTTCCACACATACACCCTAACAAGTTCACACACACGTCCACACATACACATTAACTAATTCACTCACACGTCCACACATACCCCCTCACTAATTCACTTACACGTCCACACATACACACTCACTAATTAATTCACACATCCACATAAATACACTCACTAATTCACTCACATGTCAACACATACACACTCACTAATTCACTCACACATCCACATACACACACTCACTAATTCACTAACACGTCCACACATACACACTCACTAATTATCTCACACGTCCACACATACACACTCACTAATTCACTCACACATACACACTCACTAACTCATTCACACGTACACACATACACACTCACTAATTCACTCACACGTACACACATATGCAATCACTAATTCACTCACACATACACACATATACACTCACTAATTCACTCACACATACACACATACGCACACTCACTAAATCACTCACACGTCCACACATACACACTCACTAATTCAATCACACGTCCACACATACACACTCACTAATTCAATCACACGTCCACACATACACACTCACTAATTCACTCACACGTCCACACATACACACTCACTAATTCATTCACATGTACACACACACACTCACTAATTCACTCACACGTCCACACATACACACTCACTAATTCACTTACATGTCCATACATTTACACTCACTAATTCACTCAAACGTACACACATACACACTCACTAATTCACACATCCACATAAACACACTCACTAATTCACTCACACGTCTACACATACACACTCACTAATTCACTTACATGTCCATACATTTACACTCACTAATTCACTCACACGTCCACACATACACACTCACTAATTCACACATCCACATAAACACACTCACTAATTCACTCACACGTCTACACATACACACTCACTAATTCACTCACACATCCACATACACACACTCACTAATTCACTCACACGTCCACACTACACACTAATTCACTTACACGTACACACATACACACTCACTAATTCATTCACACATACAAACATACACACTCACTAATTCACTCACACGTATACACATACACACTCACTAATTCACTCACACGTACACACATACTCACTCAATAATTCACTCATACGTACACAAATAAACACTCACTAATTCACTGACACGTCTACACATACACACTCACTAATTCACTCACACATCCGCACATACACACTCACTAATTCACTCAATGGTCCACACATACACACTCACTAATTCACTCACACGTACACATATGCACACTCATTCACACAGACACACACACACACACAGAACCCCCCCACACACACACACAAAGCTCCTTATATATCATAGTATAGAAGAAATAAAGATATATTGCAATTATGAAGGGAAGATATGTTTTGGTATTCGTGATGAAAGTATACCAAAAGTGGGAGGGCAGCTGACCGGTTTCGCCGTCACTCTTCTCGAACTGAATTGAGGGATTGCTTTTAGTAATGAAAGTGATAGAACCCCAGGAAGGAAAATATATGCTTAAAATAAGATGTACTACTGTAGGAAATAAAACCAAACACTATAGAACTAAAATAAAGCCATGTTTAATGTATAATGATAGAATCTTCTAAATGTTTAGGGGGGGGGGCGATATGGCAGATATAAAATAGAAAACGTACTGAAAAAATAACAATAAAAGCTTTAAAAAATGTACAAAACAATATAAGGAAAATGAAATAATGAGAACATTCTTTGTGTTATGACAGGCGCGCGTTCGAAATGAATGTTTCTGTTTAAAGCATAATTGAAGCACGATACTTGACTTTTGTATTTTAACCTTTAATTCAATACATTATATATAAACAATCTTTTCAGGAAATCGACAGTAGTTTCTCTACAGTGCAATGTGCAATGCAATATATTATGTACTAAATCACTGTGTGGAGACTGGAGACATGTGAAGCTTTTTTTTTTTTTTTTTTTTCTCCAGTGAGTGCACTGCACTTCACTGCATATCGCGATGGTTCCCTACATTGAGAATACAATCAATCGATTCAATTGAAAAATAGGTGATTGCATCGATTTCGATGACAATAAAAAATATGGGAGCGTGAAACGTTCGATGATCATCATTAAATCCCGGGCAATGTCAGGTCTTCCTGCGGCTATACTTATAAATATGTAAAATAAATAAATAAAAATAAAAAAAGAAAACAGATTAGGTGCACGAATATGCGTATGTGCACGTGGATACATGTATGTGCACGTGTGGGTGGGTATATGCATGCAGGTATATATATCGTGCATGCCGACGCATACATGTATCCACGTGCGTACGTACGCGCATGTTAGGGTAAGACTTTTCTTTTCTCTGCACAAAATTCCTTCACGATTTCTTGTTCAAAGGGAAATAACTCTATATTTCTAAGCATTAATTACTTCCCTTTACTGCTTCTGATTTACGTGTACGTAAAACAACAATTGCAATAAATAAATAAATAAATAAAACAAAATTATAATAATTTTGGACTGATTGAATTCAAACCCCATATTCCGGAAACCAAATATGCGAGCCTCTTTGACTACGGGACTGATGTTTGCATCTAACGTCTAGCAGTGTCAGATGTCGCCATTAAAAATGAGTGATAAAAAATGTGAATTATTAGACTAACTATCTTTCGAAGCTTTCGAAGAATTATTAGACTAACTATCTCTCGAAGCTTATAACTACTTGAAAAATGCAATTTAACCCCTAATTTTTTTTTTTTTTCAATAAAATGAGCAAAGACCAAATTTTTAAATAATAAAAGGTTTAATAGCAAAATATGCAATATTTTTTTTAATCGGTTTTCTTTTAAAAAGATTTCAAGAAATTCAACGAATTTTAATTTACTATGAATATAATAAATCTATATAAATTCCAAAAAATCACTTACCTATAAAACATACTAGATACAGGCAAGATGAATGCCGATACCTCAAAATGTATAAACATTTTGATCCCTCCTTTTACTTAAAAATCCACCAAAAAATCACCAAATTAACCAATTTTAGTGGAATTTTCAGTATTTATCAAATAATAATCGCGGAATACAATGAATATATTATGTTTATTTGAATCCGAGTGAAAATGTATTATTTTTTATACAAAAAACACCTTTACTAAAGTTATGGTTTTCTGTAGTAAAAAAAAAATGCAAGAATTTATTTCGGCTTTTTTTTTAATGAAAATAAAGTATCTTAAAATATAACAATTAAAAAAAAAAATTACGGGAACATAAGGAAAAAAGTACCTAAAGTTCGTATTAACGAAATTGATAAAACTCGAAGAAAAATTAATTTCTCAAACTACCGATATTATCATTGAATTAAGCATCGGTTATTTAATATTTTCCCACAAAAAAAAAAAAAATTAATTGCAAAAAGTATTTTTTATTGTTTTTTACAGTTAAATTTTTAACATAATCTTTATATATAAGATTCTAATATTTTTTATTACACGCACGAACTTACAATCATCAATGTAAGATAATTTTCATATAATCGCGGAAAATAAAGTAAAACAAATTAAATTGAAAAACAGGAACATACAAAAATAATTAAATTAAAAAGTGGAAAAAAATTATACAAAACTTCCATGTCGGTAAGTACGGAAGCAGATTCTTGAAAAGAAAAGGGGAAAAAATGCTTGATATTCCGGAACATTGTTAAATAATAATGAAATTATGTCCTTAATGTGCTTCCGTACTTCTTTGAATTGCGCCGCCATGTCTTTTTTTTTTTTTTTTTTTTTTGACACAAAATTAATCTTGTTGCTACTATAGCCACATTTTTGGGAATTATTACCCTTTTTAGCATAAGTTATTTATTTATTGCATTGATTCATTATTCTAAGAATATAACTTAATACTTCACTTGGAAATAAATCCAGAAAACTTATATTTCTCTTGCCAGAAAAATGTAAACACGATATTTGTCATAATGAATTTTTACGTGAAATGTACGGTTTTTCAGATTTGAGATAAAATTATTCCATGTATTTTTTATTTCACGCGCTATTTTTTCTTTGAGAAATTAACTTTAAACTGTAATCTTTTAAACATTAACCGTGGAAGCATAAGAATGCTGACTCTTGTAACTTATCTCCAGTAATTACTGCCTTCCATAGTTGTTGTCGTCTCACCACGTTTTGGCCGACTAATCTTCTGGTTTGTTTGGGTAAGATTGAAACCGCTATCTCCAGATAATGCTCACCTGGAACCGCAGAGACCCAACATCTCTATCCACTGCGTCACGGGCCCCAAAGGGCCAAAACGTGGTGAGACGACAACCGTGGAAAGCAGTAATTAATGGGGATAAATTACGAGACTCGAAATTCCTACCCTGTTGCAGTTAACTATCTGAAGAAGGTCAGAAGATGAGTTGGCCGAAACATAGTGCAACAACAAAAACTATGAAGATGAGGATAACAGTCCGCAAAAAGGAATGATTGCAACGATACCTTTGTTTATTAAAGCATCTCGCAAAAACCAAACAAACAAACAAACAAACAAACAAACAAACAACCTGAAAACACTATCAATAATTCCCCCCCCCCCACACTCTTTATCTGTGCCTAAACCTAAACGTAGATTCCATGAGCAAAGCTTCTTTCTTAGAACTGCACGCCTGGGGAATTGTCTTCCGTTTTCCTGCTTTCCGGCTGACTACATGGTTGCCTTCAAGTCTAACGTAAATAAGTTCTTGATGAGCCGTTCCATATAAGTTATCAAATTTACCGAATTTTCATTACTAATGATTACTATATTGTCCAATTTCTACTGTACACTCTTTAACCCTTATCCTTGAGTGGCCTCTTGGCCTTGATAACGTGGTGATGCCTGTGTAAAAAAAAAAAAAAAAAAACTCAACACAAGCTACTGAAACAACGAACACAACAACTTCAATAAACGTAACAAAGAAAAGAAGGTTTATTCTGGCGAATGTTCACAGGGAGATATTATTCCTGGTCAAAACTGGACTCTGGCCACCTGGTGCTGTCACGGTAGTTACTCCCAGTGGGAATCGTTGATATCAGATGAGATTACACAGAGATGGAGAGAGTGAGGAAAGGGTCCGATCTGCTTGGCGTCTCTCTCGGTAAGGAGGAGACCTTTTTTCCTTCAAACTGGAAGCTGTCCGAGTTCCTTAGGGGTGAGAAAGGATCAATGCGCCGTACCCCTGATTGGTCAGTACGTGGCCAAATCACACAGGGAAGACGTATTGATTCGTGAAAGAAAAAAGTTCCATTTATTTCTGTGACAAACTTGTCAAATCACGGCAGCATTAAGTCTAAAACGTAGCTGAGCAATGGCTTGGTTCTCATGAATTTTGACGAATAACACGCAGGGTCCTAAACAGAGGGCCGCCTACTCCTCGTATTTCCTCCTACTCCTCGTATTTCCTCCTATGACTGAAAACACAGTATGCGATATACAAATATCTGTGCATGATTTTACCAAACATCTCAAAAACCTTGATTCTAGTAAAGCGTTCCAATGATAGTGCCCAATAAGCTTCAACCGAAATTAGTTTGCTTCATTATAAAGCTGTTTAAACATTGCCTCTTAAATTTATTTTTATTTCGAATTGTGAATAAACAAAACCAATAAAAGATGAAAAACAACAACTCATAAAGATGAGAATAATAGTCTGAAATAAAAATAAATTAATATATATATAATGCTCATCTCAAAAATGAATTCCAATTAAGGAATAATATATATATTGTCTCTTAAGGAGAAATGCTTCTCAACATCTTAGAAACTTCATCAGTCTATCTTGTATTTAAAAATTCTGGAGATCGGTCATTTCCTCTCAGTTTTCTGTGCATCATAAGTTGCTGGAGTCTGTGATAAAAAGAGAAGTGGTCAACCACCTCAGCAAAAATAACCTACTCAGTAACATGAAATATGGTTTCCATCCCGCCATATCTACAGCTGACATGTTAATTGTAATATCACACAGAATTAGCAAATTATTCAATGGGGGCGCTTCATTTCTAGAGCAAATGCTCTTGACACATCAAACTATTTTGATGGGTATGGCATAAAGGTCTACTTAACAAGATTCCCAGCTACGGAATAGCTGGAAATGTTTTCTCAATTATTAAATCCTTTCTCTTTGATAAGCTTATAAGAGTATTTGTCGATGGGCAGAAATCAGAAGCTCATAGTATCAATGCTGGCATCCCTGAGGGTTCCATTCTGGGTCCAACTCTCTTCCTGATCGTTATCAATGATTTCCCAAATTACATTCTTAAATCATTCATGGACATTTATGCAGACAACACAACAATCTATGGACATACTAAAAAAAACGGAAATGCCAAAGATCTCTCTGATTCTCTCTCTTTTGACCTTGAGCACGTAGTGTAATGGGGAAAAAGGTGGCTGGTTAATTTTAATGCATCTAAAACCAAGCTTCTCTCTTTCCATCATCAATGCCTTGACCCCCCCCATCTGGCCCCAATTGAAATGAATGGCTCCCATCTTAGAGAAGCACCATATCTTGACAAGCTTTTTAGACTGACCTTCACTCCTGATCTGAAATAGTGTACATACATCAAATCTATTGCCAGGATCACCAGAAAAATGGTTGGATCATTCTCCCGCTCCAGTAGATATCTCATTACCGATGCAATTCTTGATTTGTATAAGAGCCAAGTACGTCCTAGGGTGGAGTACTGTTGCCGCATCTGGACAGGAGCTGCTCAAAGCACCTTTCCTGCCTTGAAAGAGTTCAAAATCAACTTTGAAACCTAGTAAGTGATGCTCTCTTCTCTTTCCTGCAACCTCTTTTCTGCAGAAGACATTGCTAGCCTGTCTCTGCTCTATCGTTATTTTCATGGCAAGTGCTCGTCTGAGCTCCAATCTATAGACCCCCCCATTGCCAAACTTTCACAAAAAAAAACACTCGTCTAGCTACAACCACTATAAACAATTTCTCCCACTCTCTATCTGTGCCTAAATCTAAACGCAACTTCCATGAACAAAGCTTCTTTCCTAGAACTGTATGCCTGTGGAACTCTGTTCTGCTGGTCTGCTTTCTAGCTGACTACAATATGAGCAAATTTTTATGACGCCATTTCTAAACACCTCCCTTCTTCTTTTCATTGTTCGTTTTTTTTTTCTCATGCAGCATTGTCATTCTAAACACGCTTTTCTCCAACAAACTCGGACCCCCAAATCAACAGAGATTAGACCATTCCTGTAACGATCTGGTTCTCGTTGCTTGCGGTTTAATGCTCGTTCCATGCAGTTCTCGGAGGTCTACCCTCCCAGCTCTTTGAGAAGGAGTTAGCTTATTGATAATCGACTGAGGCACCACCGTCTAGGTATGCTGATGGGGCTGCCCAGGCATTTTTTGCAGGTCAGAGCACTTACTTCTCAATCGCACTTTTTGACCCTGGTGTCACAGTTCTTGCAGTGGAGAAATAACGATATATCCTCTTCAACAACGTACATATTTGATGATTTGCTTTTTATAATCACTTGATGACGTCACAGAAATTACTACTACTACTACTACTACTATATATTTATCGTCATTTTTCCCCGAGTTCGTAAGTTGGACGTTTGGGTCGTCAAATTGATTCGATCCCTTGCCAATGTTTCTGTTAACCTATGATGTTTCAAGGACATCAAATTAATGGTTCTTCTTGGCCACTTGTCGACTGCGTTGGGTGTGTTCAACCCATCTCAGTTTATTCCAACGTGGGTTCTTATCTACTGAATTGAGGTCAAGCCTGGATCTCAGTTCATTGAGAGGGTGTTCTATCAGCATAAGTAGCATATCCATCGTATCATTGCATGATTGCTGCGAGATAGTCTGTTAATGCTCTCAACCGTAACAGGCCAAATCTCACTGGCATACAGGAGTTATAAACGTAGCTTCTATTGTGAAATGAGATGCCTTGAATAGAATCACATAAACAAATTGAGTATGATATGAGAAATAATGGGAGGAGGCAAATGACGTCTATTCTATGAAGGGTAAATGTCTATTTTTATGTATGTATGTATGTATGTATGTATGTATGTATGTATGTCATCGTCCCTCTAAGTCATATATATATATATATATATATATATATATATAGTAAGTTATAAAATGTATATGGGGATTAAGCTACACTGAATATTCCGCGTTTCATCCACTCTAAGAAGAGTCCTAGAGTGGATGAAACGCGGAATATTCAGTGTAGCTTAATCCCCATATACATTAGGAAGAATATATATATATATATATATATATATATATATATATATATATATATATATATATCTAGGAAGAATCCTAGAGTGGATGAAACACATAATATTCAGTGTAGCTTAATCGCCACATACATTTTTTAACTTACTAACTAGCTCTACATACGTATTGAACACTTTTGAAGTAAATACTTAAAGTTTACGCATAAATCTATACTTTCGTATATTAATTTTATGTGAGTAAATTAAGTAGTAATATATATATATATATATATATATATATATATATATATATATATATATATATATATATATATATATATATATATTGGGTAAAATGATTGATAATTTATAATTAAAATTAAAAATTAAAAATCGGTTTCAAAATGAAGAACAAACAAAATTTTGTTCTTCATTTTGAAACCGATTTTTAATTTTTAATTTTAATTATAAATTATCAATCATTTTACTCAATATTAAAATAGCTCTAGGATATCTATGCCTATTGAGCTTATTATATATCTACATTACAATGAGCACTGTTTTCTTTTAATTGTATTAATGCATTTACTAATACATTAAAATAAACTCTGCTCTGTAGACTGCCGTTCTAATCCCATATATATATATATATATATATATATATATATATATATATATATATATATACTAGCAAAAGTACCCGTCGTTGACTGGGTTCAAAAAAAGCCTACAGAAAATGGACTCTGATTTATGAAAGTATGATAGGTTATGAAAAAGAAGGGTTGTAAAGAGATAGCTTCGAATTTGGGGGTATCAAAACCAAAGCAAAATTTGATGAAAGTAAAAATAAAATAGATAAACCCCATAATTTATTATACCATGCCTGTTCACACTGAAACACTTATCCTAATATTCAGTGGATCTATATTAAAAAACCTTGTTAAACTTTGTGACATATTTCCATTCTATGGAGGTCAGGCACGAACGAACACCCCATAATTTTATTATTCTATATTTCTTCAAAACTGAAACATAATTATCAAAGTATACTTACGCAGATAGATATGAAAAGTCTTTATTAAAGTTTGTGTCTATTTCCATTCTATGGAGGCAAGGCGCGAACGCAGACCCCACAATTTTATTATACCATTCCTATTTAAATTAAAACATACTTATCAAAGTATTATTATGTACATCTATATCAAAAACACTTGTAAACGTTTTTTTTTTAATTTTTTAATTTTTTATTTCCATACTTTGTGGACCAGGCGCATACGCAGACCCCACAATTTTAATGAATCATCATTATGCCAGATCAAACATACCCATTCCTGTGTCTCGATACATCTTCTATCATTATATGTGATCAGTTTTCTATAATAGTCAACGACAACCATATAGGAGCCTATTCGTGACCAGACACACACACAGACGTTCAGCTTTATATATATATATATATATATATATATATATATATATATATATATATATATATATATATATATATATATATATATATTAATTCTTTAATATTTATAATATACTTTAATTTTACCATCTTGGATCATTTTGGTAAATTTAATTGTAATTTTTATTTATATATATATATATATATATATATATATATATATATATATATATATATATATATATATATATATATATATGTAACAATATATATATATATATATATATATATATATATATATATATATATATATATATATATATATATATATATATATATATATATATATATATATATTGTTATATATATATTTAAAATAATATTACTAAGTTCAAAGAGAAGAGGATATCCAATTTCTTGTTTACTTTATTTATTCATTTTCTATATAAAAAAATTTTAATGTAAATACGAGATCGTCTGCCTAAGAAAAAAAACCATGTAGCCAAATGAAAGAAAGAAAGAGAAAGCCTATTTACGAGGCGAGTAAAATGGAAAAAGACTGTTACTGAGTTGTTGAGAAGAAAACGATGAAATGTAAACACACGAGAGAAAGAAAGAGAGAAGTTATTAAGGAGAGAAAGGAGGACGGATGAAGGAATGCGTGCGTGTAATGTAATACCAGCATTGCAAGGAGGACGAAATGGAATACACTATGTTATGAGTTGTCGAGAAGAAAACGATGAAAGAAACAATCTATTTTTGATAGAAAGAAAAGAAAAATGAACCAAGTAAAGAAACTGTACAATTTTTTTTTTCGACAAATAACGCGGAACTAAAGTTTAAGAAATGAAGAAGGAATTCTATATCTTGATATCAGAGCAGACGACAATTTGGAATAAAACATTGAAACAAAAATCAATTTTCGCTAATCGCTGCGAACGCATGAAATGCAACAAGTATGAAATAAATTATATATATATATATATATATATATATATATATAATATCACATATATATAATATCACATAGTTGATACACTGAACATGCTAATGTTTTGGAACAATTGTTTTATTAAAAAACAAGTCAGTCCGTGAAGCTGAAGAAATTTATGATATACAAATCATTTTATCTATATCTATATAGTTATAAAACACTGTGGACCTTTCTTTCTTGCTTGCTTGTATCTTTTCAACAATCAGTCGATTCCATCTTTTAAAAAAGGCATGACAGGTAAATTAATATATATATATATATATATATATATATATATATATATATATATATATATATATGTATATATATATATATATATATATATATATATATATATATATATATATATATATATATATATATATATATATATATATATAAATAACCTTCCAGAGGTTGAAACCCAATTACAGGAGACGAAACCGGACATATTATTTCTAAGTGAAACTGGAATAGGGCCGACCACTTCCCTAGATGAGTTCATAATTAATGGATACTCCAATTTAACAGCTAAATCTGACACCCAAGATCGCCATGGGCATGGAATATGTGCCTACATTAAGGATGGCTTCCCATGTGGCAGGGATATCTCTAGAGAAGATCCTAATCTACACTATATGTGCTTCAGGGTTGCACTTGCTAACACCACTGCATTTATATTTGCCCTCTATAGGCCCCACAACAGCGGAGTTACTATCTTTAAGAGCATATCTGAGAAAATAGACCACATACTGTCTTCACATCCCTCGGCTAACATCCACATCTGTGGTGACTTCAACGTCCATAACGTGGAATGGCTGACCCATTCAAATAAGACAGATGATGAGGGGATATTTTGTCATAATTTTGCAATTGCTTATGACCTCACTCAGATTGTTCGCGAACCCACCCATGTGCCCGATACACCCAATCAATATGCAAGCCTCTTAGACCTTTTTCTCTCAACTTCCCCTGAGCTATGTTCATGTACCGTCCATTCCCCTCTAGGATCCTCCGACCACTCCGTCGTATCAGTTAAGATAAAAACGAAATGTAACAAGCCCCCAGACGTACCACTCCACCGTACTGTATACCGATACTCTATGGCTGACTGGGATAGCTTCCGTACATTCATATCTGATTTACCTCTGCACTCCATGTTTAAAAAGGAAGTGTCCTCTATAGTATCAGATCTGACCGAATGGTTAATTGTAGGCATAGACCAATTCATACCATCTAAAAAATTCCAACAAAAACCTAACAGCCAGCCATGGTTCTCCCCAGAATGTGCTGCTGCTATCGCGCACAGAAATCACTTTTTCCATAGCTACCAACGTAATAGATGCACTGAGACTAAAGCTGCTTTCAGGACTGCCAGCAACCACTGTAAAAGAGTAATAAAAAATGCAAGAGAGCTATATGCCCAGTCTGTTAAATCCAAAGTAGCTGATCAGCGGCTTGGATCCCACCAGTTTTGGCAAATAACAAATAGGATCCTGAACAGAAGTGTGCGTTCTATCCCAACCATTATCAATGGACCAGAGGTCATCTCGTCAGCGTCAGACAAGGCCAAACTATTTGCAAAGAACTTTGCAGCTAATTCTACCCTATGCGACGAAGGCCATCAACTCCCCATATTTCCTCCTATAACACAGAACAAGCTAGGTAACATACAAATATCCGTGCATGAGGTCGCCAAGCTAATAAAAAACCTAGATTCCAGTAAAGCAACTGGCCCTGATGGCATCCCAATTATAGTGTTAAAAAAGCTTCAACCAGAACTTGCTCCCATACTTACGAAACTATTTAAGCGCTGCCTTAAGGAGAAGTGCTTTCCGACCCCCTGGAAGACCTCATCAGTTTGCCCTGTATTTAAGAATTCAGGTGATAAGTCCTCTCCCTCTCAGTACAGACCAATAAGTCTCCTGTGTGTTATGAGTAAGTTGCTGGAATCCATATTAAATAGAGAAATAGTCAACCACCTCAGCAGGAATAACCTTCTTAGTGACACACAATATGGTTTCCGCTCTGCAAGATCTACCACAGATGTGCTGACGGTTATATCCCACAGGATTAGTGAATCTCTTGACAAAGGCTTCCTTTCTAGGGCAATTGCTCTTGACATATCAAAGGCCTTCGACAAGGTATGGCATAAGGGTCTACTTCACAAGATTTCCAGCTACGGTATAACTGGAAATGTTTTCTCAATCATTAAATCATTTCTCTCCGATAGGCTCATAAGAGTAGTGGTAGATGGACAAAAATCGGAAGCCTGCAATATAAATGCTGGAGTCCCTCAGGGGTCAATCCTGGGCCCAACTCTCTTCCTGATCTACATCAATGACCTCCCTAAACATATACTTAAATCATTCGTTGACATCTATGCTGATGACACGACCATCTATAGCAACACATCAAAGGCTGTAAATGACAAAGTTCTCTCTGATTCTCTCTCCTCTGATCTCTAGCATGTGGTTCAGTGGGGGAAGATGTGGCTGGTTACCTTTAATGCATCCAAAACCAAACTCCTATCCTTACATCATCAACGCTCTGATCCCCAGCTGGCATTAATTGTGATGGATGGCTCCCGTCTGGGTGAGGCCCCGTGTTTTGACAAGCTTCTGGGTTTGACCTTTACTCCTGATCTGAAATGGAACACGTACATCAAGTCTGTTGCCAAGGTCGCTGGAAAGATGGTGGGATCCTTCTACCGCTCCAGAAGATATCTCACTACTGATGCAATTCTCTATCTATATAAAAGCCAAGTACATCCAAGGATGGAATACTGTTGCCATATCTGGGCAGGAGCTTCCAAAAACAGCCTATCATGCCTTGACAGAGTACAAAATAGACTTCGTAGTTTAGTGGGGGATGCCCTTTTCTCTACCCTGCAACCTCTCTCCCACAGAAGAGACGTTGCGAGCCTATCCTTGTTTTATCGTTATTTTCATGGCAGGTGCTCGTCTGAACTCCAATCCCGTGTCCCCCCTCGCCAATCTTTCACGAAAAACACCCGTCTAGCTGAATCCACTGTTAAAAATTTCCCCCACTCTATATCTGTGCCTAAATCAAAACGCGGATTCCATGAACAAAGCTTCTTTCTTAGAACTGCACGCCTGTGGAACTCTATTCCGTCTGCCTGCTTCCCACCGGACTACAACTTGGATGTCTTCAAGTCCAATGTTAACAAATTCCTAATGAACCGTCCCCTTAAGTAAACGCTTCATCAAATCTCCACACTAACGTAATGTACTTGCAATAACCCTTATCCCTGAGTGGCTTCTGGGCCTTGATAAGTGGTGATCACTGTGTAAAAAAAAAAATATATATATATAAATATTTATATAAATATAAATATATATATATATATATATATTTATATTTATATATAAATATATATACATATACAAATATATATAAATATATATATAGACACACACACACACACACACACACACATAGATGATGATGATGATGATGATGATGATGATGATGATGATGATGATGATGATGATTGCTGCATCTTTCCAAATGATCGCCGTCACATTGAGTTCTCCCAATCTTGTCGTCCATGCCATCTCAGATGACTCTGCACTCCCGCCACAGATTTGCACATCTTGAAGCAGATGTGACATACAAATTGAGCAATTTCCATCGAGTTGACTTCCTCTGGAGGTTGAAGTGTATTCCTATGAACAATCACATGTCTTCTCAGACCAGTAGTAGATTTGCAAACTTTGCTGCATGTTAAACAGATCGTTTGGTTCGGACTAATAGGTGCAGAGTTGACCTGAACAGGAGTTTTGTGCAACTTTAGGTGGTTGACGTAGTCAGCTTTTGACAAAAGCACTTGTTCACAAGTGTCACATTTCCAGCTCTGTGTGTCATGGTTAAAACCATCAATTAAATCTTTGCGAAGCTCTCGCTTCAGATTGCTGTGGGCCTGCTTTCTTTTCTCTAGAGCATCACAACTTTTATGTACAAGCTTTCGCCACTTCGGCCTTTGCAGAGTAAGTTCTTTCCATGTGTCGATGCCGATTTGTAAGACTTTCAAATTATTCTTGGTAGAGTCCCTGAACTTCTTTGTAGGCTTGTGTTGAGGGCGCTTGCCATTTTCCAGCTCCCCATAAAAAATTCCAACCAGGTGGCCCACCCAACACATGTGAGATATCTGATTACAAGGTCTCACAATGACTTCAGTATCAGGTACTTGCGCTTGCCACTTGATGTTTAAGATACGTCTCAAGCATTTTTGATGAAATCGTTCAAGCGATTTTATGTGCCTTTGATGCAATGTCCATGTCTCTGACGAATACAACAGTGTGGTTAGCACACAGGTCTTGTAAATGCAGATCTTAGTCCATTCTTGTTATGCCACGATGAGACCACACTCTCTTCTCCAACCTTCCAAAAGCTACAGATGCCTTCTGAATTCATCTGCGGATTTCAGTGTCAAGGCAGCTATCCCTCGACAGAAAACTAACAAGGTATACAAATGAATCAACTACTCCCAGTCTAGCACCACAGATCATGATGTTCGGCTCCACGTATGACTGTCCCAGTGCAGGAGTGAACATCACTTTTGTTTTAGACAGACTGATCCTCAGACCAAAGGCAGTGCAGGAGTCAGAAAAGCTATCCATTATATGCTGCATATCAGTCTCAGTGTGCGACAAAAAAAAAACAGCATCGTTTGCATACAGTAACTCCTTGACCAAGACATGGTGCAGCTTGGTTCTCGCATTAAATCTTCTAAGATTAAAAATGCGACCTGTGGTTTGAAACTTTAACATGACACCCTTATCACAATCCCGAAACGCATAAGCAAGTAGAGCAGCAAAATATATAGAGAAAAGAGTAGGAGCAGAAATATCACTTTGTTTGATACCAACTGGGATTTCATCAGACAATTTTCTGTTAAATGAGACTCAAGCTTTCATGTTCCTGTGCAGTTCCTTGAATATTCTAACAAAAGTTGGCAGGCATCCTACTTTATCTAAGATTAACCAGAGAGCATCCCTATTGACGGTGCCAAATGCTTTGGTTAGATCCACAAACACTTGATACAGTGGTATCAATTGTTTAATGCATTACTCCTGGACTTGCCGGGCTAAAAAAATCATATCCATAGTTCCTCTGCCAAACCTAAAGCCACTTTGTGACTCTGGAATAGCATTAGGACAAACATCCTCCAGTAACCTGTTTAATAGGAGACGTATGAGAACTTTCCCAGCAGCTTCCAAAAGCATAATTCCACGCAAGTGGTCACAAACATTCTTCTGTCCCTTTCCTTTAAACAGGGTCACCAAGACATCATCAATCCAATCCTGTGAAACAGGAGCACCTTCCCAGATTTCCTCAACAAAACCAAGGATAGCATTAGCAATATTCGCACCTCCAATCGTAAGAAGTTCCACCAGAACACCATCCAAACCAGGTGCCTTGCCACTGCTGATTTGTGCGATAGCCAACTGCACCTCAACCAGGCAAACGATCCATTCTGAATATGATATCACATCGTGGTAAGCTATCAATTGCATCAGCATCTACTGCTGAGGGATTGTGAAACACACCAGTAAAGTGCTCTTGCCATATTTTCAAGATATTTTCTGGATCCTTAATGACAACAGAACCATCTTTCGACATCAGGGGAGATACTGAAGAGGTAGGAGGACCAAATACTTAGCGCAGGAGTCCATAAAATTCCTTCAAATTCTTGGTGTCAAATGCCTTTAAATTATTTTTTGCTCCATTATATTCATCCACCATGGTTTTTCATTTTTCTCAGCTCACGTTGTAATGTGGCTTTGACCTCTTTGTATTGTCGCAGATTAGTTGTATGATCAGAATGATCTTCATGAAGTAAAGATTCATAAATTGTCTGTTTATTCGTCAGCAACTGATTAATTTCAAGATTGTTGTCGTCAAACCAATCCTTGCTCTTATCCCTCTTCAAGCAAAGAACTTTAGCACCAGCAAAATAAACTTGTCTAGAAATTCACCCATGTACTATCAAATGCAAGATTATTGAGCTTTTCCGTCATACTCTTTTGAACTTCAGGCAACTTTAACTTGGCGACATCAATACGGCTAGGCACCTTAACGCCACTATGACAAACTTTCTTACGGATTCGTAGATTAAACTTTCCTCTCACCAACTTGTGATTGGTGTCACATTCAGCACTGCGCATGACATCAACAGTATATGCATCTCGAAGGTCGTATTTTCGAGTCATGATGAAGTGTTACAGATAGCAACATTAAATTCTGAACACAGCTCTAGTAGCTTAAGGCCATTAGCATTCATGGCACCGATACCATAGCGGCCAAGAGCACTCCAGGTCTCATAGTCTTTCCCAATATGGGCATTGAAATCACCAAGAATAACAAGTTTTTCAGTAATTGGTGTAGATGCAATAACTGAACACAGAGACTTATAGAAACACAAGATGCCATCTTCATTCGCTTGAAGGGTTGGTGCATAGACCGAAAGAATAGTGATGAATCTGTTGTGTGAGAGAGGAACACAAAGTTTCATGATGCGATCACAAATATTGGAAGGAAATTCCATAGTATCAAGCAAGGATGCTTTAATCGCAAAACCAATTCCTCCATTTCTATGGATATCCTCTGGTTTACCAATCCAGAAGAGAATGTATCCTGATGATACCTCTGTCATTTGATCTTCTCTTGAGAGATGGGTTTCTGATAGAGCAGCAATATCTATATCAAGTCTATGTAGCTCTTCAGTGACAAGCGCGGTCCTGCGCTCTGGACGGTTGGATGACCTTTTATCAAGAAAAGTGCATACATTCCAACAGCATAAATTGAATTTTACTTCTTTTTGCAGATATATTTTTGTTTTCTTCCTGCTTACATGAACCACCGTTAGCCACAGGAAACTAACCAGTGATAGTACGACAGACAATTTTTAGTGCACCTTTTCTAGCACTTTCCCAAGACACTTGGTGAGCAGTACTCTCCCTGAATAGTGCTGTTCAGTCACAGGAACCCCCACTGGAGTTGGCTTCTGTCATGTGAAGGCACAACAACGATGTTAAGATAGGGTGTCTGTCGCCTCTGTGCAGATTTGTGACTGTGTACCTCCAACTGGTCAAGTCTGTACACATTGCCACTCCTCCATCCCTATAGGACTTGCAATAGAAATGAATAACAGATGAAGATAACATAGAAAAAGATAAAAGATAGATATCAAGTAACATCTGTACATCGTTGTATTAAAGTGACAAGCGTTTGTACAACATGAGTGCCACTCTCAAAGTCTCCGCAATAATAACCCAGTGACAAGCCATTGCAAGATGACTGGTAATTGCTTTGACCGCAGATTTCTCCTAAGAGTTGTCCTCTCCTAGAAGGATTGACTCCACCACAGCTTGCAGGAGTTCCTTCTACCCCGCTAATGTCATAACCCATGACTGGGATTAGGTAGCTGGGCACCAGAGCATGGTCCACACGCTGATGGGTCATGTATGCCGCAGTCAACAAGGCCTAAGTTCCTCTGGAGGTTTCTGTCAGGGTTACCCCACCCTTAACCTTTGGTTCAAAAACCTTATCCCACAAGGCAGTGGGGGTCCAGTTTTCTGGTGCTGAACACTCGCCATTCACCAGAGCCCTGTTAGCGTGGCAGAACTCGTAATGTGCACGTGGGAATGATTAGATTGCAAGAAGCTATATATGACGCTAGAGCATCTGTGTGCTTTTATCACATGCCCACACCAATCCTTGAGCTATATATATATATATATTTGATTTTTATCGCAGAGTTATTTACCTTAAGCCAACCCAAGTCGTGTATGTGTATCCAGAGAGAGGACTAGGGAAGGGGATGGAGAACGAGAGAGGGGGAAATGAGAGATATATATATTTGATTTTTTATCACAGAGTTATTTACCTTAAGCCGACTCAACTTGTGTATGTGTATCCAGAGAGAGGACTAGGGAAGGTTCGGAGAATGAGAGAGGGGGAAATGAGAAAGCTGTTGAACTGGAACCTCCTTCAGTTGTCTCAATGCACTAAGTAACCGTCTGTCTTGTAACGTCACCTGTTTAGAGTCTGAACAGCCAAAAGCTGTCCCAACCCCTCCAAGCGACCTGCTTTATATCACATTCATCCATGTGAATCTCGCGAGATTATACGAGACAGTTTCTGTTAAATATCACAGTCGTGAGATTACACAAGACCGTTTCTGTTAAATATCACAGACGCCATCTTGCTTTTTCTTTTTCCTGTCCAGCACGCGTGACAAGCAGACATGTGGGCGCTTAACAGGTAGGGCATGTGTATGTCCGTTTCTATTTTCCCCACATCCCTCTCTGATCTCATGATCACAGAGATGGCAGGGAGTTGGTGCTCTCTTCTGTTAGGTGTTTCTTCGAAGGAGGACTGTGCAGGCCTCTTGTTCACTTGCACTCTCATCTGCAGTCTGAGGGTCGAAGAACTCTGCCTCCCCTGAGAGGCTACTAATATCGGATTCACTGCTTGATGAGGATGAGGATGGTGCAAACCAGAGCAATGGCCCACTGGCCTCAGACCCAGAGTCGCTCCCGTCATCCAGTGGTGATTGCAACTGTGTCGCCGGCCTCAGGTCCCTAACATGACGAGGCACACTATCAACCATGACTGACTGCTGACTCACCACATCGGTCACTTGGCCCCATGTATATCTGTCAGTGCATCGGCTTCCCAGCGGCTTCACCCAGACAGGATCCCCTGGTGCATATGACCTGTCCTTCCTCGTTGGCAACTTCTCTGTTAGGGTAGATTCCTTTTTCTCGGACTCGGTATTGGTATATTGCGTTTGCAGGTGCTGTTCCTGGAGAGACGCCATCTTTTGCCGTGATGTTGTACCAATATATGGCTTCTGAGATGGTGCATTGCTTCCTGGTTGTGATTCTTTTGATACTGCGATGGCTCCTCTCAGCAATATCGTTGCCAGATGGCACATAAGTACACTGCAGTCGCAGCCGCACTCTCCACTCCTTCAGAAACTGCCTGACCTGCTGGCTGCAGAAGGCTGGGTCATTGTCCGTCAGCACCTCTTCGGGCGTGCCTCTTTCAAAGAACACAGATGACAGCTGGCAAATAATTTAGGAGGAGTCCTGGTGCCCGAGTAATCTCCTGACCGCGAAGTGCGTAGGTCCACAATCATTTTCCCCACAAGAGCAATAGAAGTTAGGTCATACTTTTACTTTGTTAGTAAATAAAGAAAAAAGAAAGAAGGACTGGGAAAGAGAGAGAGAGAGAGAGAGAGAGAGAGAGAGAGAGAGAGAGGGGATAAAAAGAAAAAAAGGATAAAAAGAGAGGAGACAGAAGAGAGAGAAAGGGAAAAAACGGTTAAAAAAAACAATGCCTGTTCCTATTTACTTGCTTCTCCACAAGGGCAGAGTTAGACACAAGATCAGTTTCTAATATGGGAAAACTCCATCTCCCCAAAAAGGGGCCTCTGGATAAAAACAAAAATTAAAATTGTCTCAGTTATGAAGGATTTCTCCTTCACTGATCGAGGACAGAAAAGGTGAAGAGTAGCATCAGAACAGATATTACACTGGGATCTTACTTACTTGAAAATGGATGACGTCACAAAATGAATTTTATTTTTTTTTTAAGTTGCTAAACGCTACCATTCATTCTATATGACATCATTTCTTTTCATCAAAATACTTTATTACATTATACAGTGTAACCCGGATATAAGATAGCCAAATATAAGAAAAACGGATATAAGAGAGATTTTCTCTGGTCCCAAATTAGAGCCTGTGTTAATGCACAGTGTATTTTTTTTTTCACACGGTGGTCACCACTTATCAAGGCCCGGAAGCCACTCAGGGATAAGGGTTATTGCAAGTACAGTACGTTAGTGTGGAGATTTAATGAAGTGCTCACTTAACGGGGCGGTTCATCAGGAATTTGTTTACATTGGACTTGAAGACATCCAGGTTGTAGTCAGGTGGGAAGCAGGCAGATGGAACAGAGTTCCACAGGCGTGCAGTTCTAAGAAAGAAGCTTTGTTCATGGAATATACGTTTAAGTTTTAGCACAGATAAAGAGTGGGGGAATTTATTGATAGTGGTTTCAACTAGATGAGTATTTATCATGAAAGTCAGGCCGGGAATGGGGGGGGGGGGGCCATAGATTGGAACTCAGACGAGCCCTTGCAATGAAAATAACCCTAAAACAGACAGGCTCGCAACGTCTCTTCTGTGGGAAAGAGATTGCAAGGAAGAGGAAAGGGCATATATATATATATATATATATATATATATATATATATATATATATATATATACACTTATTTAGTGTTTCCTTTTTAATTAAATGTTTTTAACTCTTTTTCTTTTTTTTTTTAACATGTTTTATTGACTATTTTCTCTTATATATATATATACTAGCAAAAGTACCCATCGTTGACTGGGTTCAAAAACAGCCAACAGAAAATGGACTCTGATTTATGAAAGTATGATAGGTTATGAAAAGGAAGGCTTGTAAAGAGATAGCTTCGAATTTGGGTGTATCAAAACCAAAGCAAAATATGATGAAAGTAAAAATAGATAAACCCCATCATTTATTATACCATACCTGTTCACACTGAAACACTTATCACAATATTCTGTGGATCTATATTAAAAAACCTTGTTAAACTTTGTGACATATTTCCATTCTATGGAGGTCAGGCGCGAACGAACACCCCATAATTTTATTATACCATATTTCTTCAAACTGAAACATAATTATGAAAGTATACTTACGCAGATAGATATGAAAAGTCTTTATTAAAGTTTGTGCCTATTTCCATTCTATGGAGGCCAGGCGCGAACGCAGACCCCACAATTTTATTACACCATCCCTATTTAAGTTAAAACATACTTATCAAAGTATTATTATGTACATCTATATCAAAAACACTTGCAAACGTTTTTTTTTTTTTAATTTTTAAATTTTTTATTTCCATACTTTGTGGACCAGGCGCGTACGCAGACCCCACAATTTTAATGAATCATCATTATGCCAGATCAAACATACCCATTCCTGTGTCTCGGTACATCTTCTATCATTATATGTGATCAGTTTTCTATAATAGTCAACCATATAGGAGCCTATTCGTGATCAGACACACACACAGACATTCAGCTTTATATTATAGAAGATATATATATATATATATATATATATATATATATATATATATATATATATATATATATATCCAATAGGGTTAATAAGGAGCTTTACATGTTGCATACACTGAGTTATCAAATTCCTCATGAATGGAATTTGCTGACTAGGCTTTACAAGGCAATGATTCGTCTCGCGCAACTTTAGAAGTTAGTGTCCCTCATGATGGTGGGTTAAACGGAGTTGAGAGGGAAAAGATAACAAAACACCAAGATCTTATGTACGACATGAAAAGAAATTGGAATCTTAGGAAGATCTTCATAATTCCAGTAATTATAGGAGCAGCTGGACTCATAAAAAAGAATTTAAAAAACTATCTGACAAATATATCAGTTGAACCAAGGGATAAAAAACTATGCCAAAAATCATGTGTGGTTGGTGAAGGTTGTTCAAGCAAGGTATAGAAATACTCAAAGCCATGTCAGATTCAACAGTGCACGTAGTTACAGCTTTAATATTAAATTGAGAGTACATCAAACAACTGCACTTAAAGAGACGATTAGAATCTTAAAAAGATCTCTTGGTCGGAATGTATGTGAGAGCAGGTGAATGTTTTGTAAGAACTCACTTTCACTTAGAACGTAAGTATCTGATGTTTTTCTAGGAACATATCAGGGAAACCAATGCCAACAATACAATATTTGGATTCATACGATATGATGATCATCTGGTAGGACTGTAACATGGCGTTGGTATGCATATGTAAATGCATGCGACATGACGTCACCAGGAAAGAAAAATAAAACTATAAAAAGTAGAAAGAGAACGAACACATTAGAAATACGGACCACAGAGCGAGAAAACATTCAAAACCTCATGAGAAACGTGAAGGACATTCTAGATCACGTGGGTGACGTCACGGCTGTACCAATGAGGAAATAAATGTTGTTGCTACAAAGAAAAAGCGAGTTGGAGTTATTTCCTATTCTATGTCTTGGTCTCCTTTGCGACTGAAACTACACGCAACATGTGTTGGGTAACGTTACAGAATGCCTTGTTTCCAGCTAGAGCAAAATGATTAGGACATTGGCAACCTTCATGTAGTGTAGGGGACTAGAATATATAAATACATCCTAATCCCGTTACAAAAGAATAATGAAACGAATGGAATTGAAGGAAACAAAAGCTCAATTGATGGATAAGATAAACGTCGTTTATTTGCTGTTGAAAGAATAAACGTTTTAGTTATAACATGTGTTCATGTCCGCGCGAGTGTAACCAATGTTCGTTGCGGGGTTGGTGTTGTAGAAGAATAGGAAATGTGTGTTCATCTCACTATCGTTTGTTCGCGCGTGGGAAGAGAAATGAGTGTTGTAGTAAGAAATGAGAATGATAGTCCAGCGTGTAGACAAAGAAGAGGATATGAGAGTTGACGTCAGTTAGTAGTCATGTCCGCGCGAGTGTGACCAATGTTCGTTGCGGGACTGGTATTGTAGAAGGAATAGGAAATATGTGTTCATCTCAAGTTCGGGTCACTATTGTTTGTTCGCGCGTGGGAATTGAAGTGAGTGTTGTAGTGGAAATGAGAATCCAGCGTGTAGACAAAAGAATGGATAGTCAGCTACGCGAAGGTGTTCTCAGGGACCAGTAGTAGATAGAGAGAGAAAGAGTGAGAATGTATACATACAGTCTTTAGCTCGTGCCCCATACATAGTCGCAGGGGTGTTGACGCGTGCGAGCGTGCACCTCCCGAAGGGGAGGCGGTTGGTTAGCCCAACCTCTCTAGTCGAGAGCTTGTCCTAAAAAAGGATTAGAAACAGCTTGTATCCTTGTTTTATACTCGTTTCCAGAGTGTCTTTTGCGCATGTGTATTTCCTTAGAAAGCGGAAGTGATGTCGTCCATGTGTGCGTTCGTGTGCGCGTGTGTGAGTACATGTGTATACGTAAGCGTGTGTGTATATACACGTGAATGTGAGTGTATGTACGTGAACGTGAATATGTGTACAAGTGTGGACGTGGGCGCGTATGTTTGCGTGCGCGTATGTATATGACAGCTTGAAATATGAATGTGTGTTTTGTGTGAGACTTGAAAAAGGCTCGTACAGTAGTCCCTCCCGTAAGTACTTGATGTTTTTCTAGGAACGTATCAGGTAAACCAACGCCAGAAATAGAATCTTTGGATTCATATATGATGATGGTCTGGTAGAGTGGTAGGGTGCCCTATCCCCAGCTAGAACTAAATGATAAGGAACCTGGAAAAAAAAGAAAGTTACATTATATATTATTTTTATTTAAATTTCTTTTTTTTTATCCTTTGAGCTTAGGCTTCATCATATGTGTATTGATTTTCTTTGGATAACTGTTATCCTCATCTTCATATTGTTGTTGTATCACCATATTTCAGCCAAATATTCCTCTGACTTTCACTTACAGTTCACAGTGTGCATTGTCTGCAGATAGCGGTTTCAATACTACCCAAAGCAGGCCAGAGGATTAGAAGTTACTGAGGAGTTTTGAACTTAAATAGATTCTTTATTTTTTATGATATCATTCTGTAATTTTAACACAATCTGACTAAGGCATTGGGAATTTTTTAAAAAAGTATGCAAACTTCAAACAATCTTTATTTATGAAAATTAATATCTTTTAAATGTTGCCCGTTTTCAGCTTCGCATATTTGTACTCTTTCCAAAACATTATTCATGACAGATTGCAGAATCTTTGAATTGCGATTTAACTCCCTTATTTCGTTCCTGACGTTTTCCTTCAATTCTTGCAGGGTTTGGGGTTTGTTAACATAGACTCTTTCTTTAAGATATCGTCACAAGAAAAAGTCAGGGCTAGTCAAGTCTGGGGAACGTGGCAGCCATTTGACATTGCCTATTGAAAATCCAAGAGCAAAACTGAAAATGAGCAACATTTAAAAGACATTATTTTTCATAAAGAAAGATGGTTTGAACTTTGCATATTTTATAAAAAAAAAAAAAAAAACCTTCCCGATGTCTTAGTTAGATTGTGTTAAAATTACAGAAAGATATCGTCAAAAATAAAGAATCTACTAAAGTTCAAAACCTTTCAGTAACTTTTTGGACACTCTGTATAATAGAATTCTCAACTGAATCAATTCCTATTTTTCCGTTTGTTCTTGTTTTCCGTTTGTTCTTGTTTTCCGTTTGTCCTAGTTTCTGCAAAATTCGCAAGATGAACTCCAAATCCACAAACACAAAATACAGGTTCTTCTTCTTAACAAGATACTTCCCTTGCATTTGTCTTAGGATAAATATGGCATCAATGTTTTCAATTGTTTTATCAGTATTGTTTAGATGCTTCATGCTTTTTTGCTGATGATAAAAATGTTGTCTTGTGGATTTTGTATAAGCTAGGACAAATAGAAAATAGAAAAAATAGTATAAAGGAGATTCAGGTGTAAATAAACTATTCGACTTAAGGATAAAATTTCATTTAGAGAGTGTATAGGTAAAGAAGAGCAAAAAGGAAATCGTGAGAATGGAAGTAAAGATAAAAAACGGGATGTAACGTCAGAGTGGAAGAGGTTTTTCGTGTTAAGCAATCAGAGAAGAAAATGGTCAGAAAGGTTCAAATGTATAGAAATGTTCAAAGCACATAAAGATACAGCTTTAATGTTAAAGTGTAACGGGATCCCAGGTGATGCCAGGGACCCTGCTCAGATAGATGAGGATGAGAGAGGATGAGGTATGGTTAGCGGGGTTATGCTGACATTTGGTCAAGAAAAACAGATGTCCATGAAATACTGTCCAACAGAAAAATAATATGTTTCCATGAAAAGAGAATATAAATCTGATAATGGGATTTCTTTAGATTTAAAAACTAGACTGTGTTGCCAGGGAGTCTATGGAGGCTATGAATCTATAATTAGATAACTCGCATGTTATTTCGTCTGCCATTCACATCAACAATTTTCTTGGTTAAGTTTGACACTGTTGTCCAAACTTCCAACTTCCAAACTTCTGTATACGTAACACACCTTCTCTCAACTGCAAAAGCACTGCTGCTGATCGAACTTACTTCTTCAAAATCCAACTTCAAAATGAACATGCTCTCTGAAAAATCAACTCTCTTTTATCGCCAACCAGGAGCATCTCATCTGCATATCAGGTGGTAACATTGCAGGCATATAAAGAGATAAGGCAGCCATTTTTGTTTCTTTTTTCTTCATTCATTTCGTTCCACAACCGACCCGTTAAATTATGCACACATGCTAATTAGGTAAGTCACGCATTTCCCGACAGAATCTAAGCAGAATTATCTATTCAGTATCCCATATTTTATATGTCTACATGATCGAATACCCAGGCAGTCATAAGATAGCAATAATCTATCAATCATAGAAAAATAAAGATGGGTCGTTACAAACAACCTTTAGAATACAAACAAATAAATAAATAATTGACTTAAGCATATATTTGGTTGGAAAGGAAAGACAAGGAGAGAGAAGAAAAGGGAAAGAGAGAATTAAAGAGAGATAGAGAAAGAAGAGATTCACAAGAAAAAGAATATAAAATAAAATAATGGGATAGAGAAAGGAAAGAGTAATCTTTAAATTACAGAGGAGGGAGAAGCTGATTTAATAAAAATGATTGTGTTTTTAGAAATAAGGGATTTGGTTGGCTGGTATTGAAGAGAATGCATTGCTTTAGGGCTCTTACTAAAGGAGCAGGAAACCTCCATAAGAGATAAGTTGAAAGGCTCTTGTTCCTAGCTGGGAAATTGTCTAAGTGAATTTAAGTTGTACAACCTGCATCACAAAGCCATCGAGAACCCAAAGAACTTAACTTTCCTTGTACGAAGTTTACCATGAAGATCTTTTTAATAATTATTTTTGTTCATAAGAAATGGCTTCAGAGTTGTTTTTGAATTGTTGACTTGAAGCACAGTTTGTTACAGCACCGACGCCAAATTACAGCTGAGAAGAGAAGCATACAAGCCATTCATCAGAGCATCTACGAAGGATGAACCCAACTGCAGCATCTGACGATGAACAGCCAGCTGAAGATAAGAGCTGCCACATAGACTTAGGGTCGTGCACGTTTTATACATTCAGAGTCTCAGAACAGTGTTTTCCAGTGACTAGTGAGGGTCTGATCATCCTTGAAGGGTCCACCACTAGACGGTTAAGAGTGTAGCCTTACTATGAGCTGGGATCGATGAACGTGGCCAGGGGTATATCACAAATATGGTCCCGTGAACCAGAATTGTGACAAATGCACCCCAGAAGGGTTATAAAAGTGTTAGGTTGGTGCTAAAATAATGTTTTTTTTTTGTTTTCGTTCAACTATATATAAAGAAAAAAACTACATTAGTTTTTGCATTAACCTAATAATAGTATATTAGAATTCTCTACTTGTTGTTTTTCAATTGTGTTTTAGCAGCATTGTTTAGGGAGAAAAAGATGCTTTATGCTTTACTACTGATGATGATGATGATGATGATGATCTTCTTAAAGACTTCGAGGAATGCTACAGAAAACAAAGGTCTGAGAGTGAATGTTACCATTTACTTACCTCCCCACGAGGGCAGAGTTAGACACAAGGTTGGGTTTTTTTTAATGTGGGGGAAAATCCAGCTCCCCAAAAATGGGCACTCTGGATAGGAACAAAAATGAAAATTGCCTCAGTCTAGAAGGATTTCTCCTCCCATGATTGAGGATAGAAAAGGTGAAATATAGCATCAGAACAAATTTATTTGCTTCCCCACGAAAGCAAATTGGACATAAGGTCGTTTTTTAATGTGAGGGAAAAATCAGCTCCCCTCGAAAAGGGGGGCACTCTGGCAGTGTCAAAATAAATAGTAATTGTTTCGGTATGAAGGGTTTCCCCTACACTGACCAAGGACCAATTACAGATACTACACTGTGATCTTCATATATAGTTTATTTCGCATGAAAATATTTTACAATTAAATTAAGAAAAATTTCAAAAAAATAAAAGCAAAAAATTACACATGTAAACAAACTTAGGCACAAGGCCCTATAAGATCTGGGAGAGGGGGGTGTTGCAGGGTCTTTGTAACTAAAGTAAATATGGAGTCTTTGGCGACTTACTCTTGACTGGTAACATTTATCACAATACCTCACTCTCTCTATAGAATCTAAACTAACTAATGAATCCCCAGCGTTTTTGCAAAAAGCATATATTCACAATTTCTGTGTGTGTGTGTGTGTGTGTGTGTGTGTGTGTGTGTGTGTGTGTGTGTGCGTGCGTGCGTGCGTGCGTGCGTGCGTGCGTGTGTGCAAAAAAAAAAATATTCGGAAGACCAAGAGGTCTGAGAGTGAATGTTACCAAAACCAAAGTGATGATCCATGTTGGAAGTTCCTCTGCTTAGTTTATAGAAAGAGGGTCGTGTGGAAATCAACATTTTGTAGCGATTGTAATTCAGTTTTTAAAAGCTGCCCAACACGTTTCAGCCTATAAAATGGCTTTAGAAAAAAAGGTCATGCTATTGTGGAGTTGATGCTGAGAAGATTGTGTAATTGCACCAACTGACCTTGTTTTAGAAAGAAAAAGGAATGAATTTAATGCAGAGTTCTGATGGGCTCTAACCGCGACCATCGCCACGCTCTAACTCTAACTTAAAAACTGTAATCATATATGCTGTTAATTCTAACACGGCTTTGATCATTTCTTGTACTTTGTTTGAAAAAACTTTCACCAACTGTTGCAATATTTCATAATGTGGTAGTGATTTAATTGTTGCCCACATTAGCAATATTTGGCACAAGGCCTAGAAAGTGGAGATCTAAAGCAAGCTCTCCTAAAGGAAGGGTACTCTTGCAATTGCAAAAATTGCCTGAATAACCCCGTCAGCATTCCCCGGTTGGGGCACCCCAGGCGACAAGCAATAAACTTGCCTCACTCGAAAGCCGGGTGACAAGGCCTGGGAGGGTGGACCTCCTGGGTGATACCCAGGCGGTGTACCTCAGTCCGACAGGTGCTGGGCCGGGAACCGGCCCAGCACCTGTCAGGCTGAGTGCCAAGAACAGATACTTAACATGCACTACTACCCTGTCTCCCTGCAGCCAAAGGCACTAGGAGACACATCCCGTCATGAGAGATTCATAATGGGGTATGATCCCACACAGTCGGGAGATTCTATTTATAAACGATGTTGCTAGGAACTGACGAATCAAATTAATTCACGTTCTGCTACCAACCAATCAGAAACTAGAATTGCTCCATAAATATTAAACCTTTCTGTAGTAATTTCGCATATGTTTTCTCCGTTTCAACACGGGAAGAATCTTTTGCTCTGTGGATTCCAACTCGAGAACTGTCTACTGAGAACCAGTCACCTCCAGGACTTGTGTAGAAGAACGAACCATCGGAAACTGTTCGGAAACTAAACATGGCTTACACTTCTAGACCAACCACTCAGTTGACACTGGTTTTAGCAAAATCCATTGGACAACATCTCTTAGCTTTCTTTAGCTCTTTGATATTTTTTCGGGCCAGTATTAAAGCATCAGCTAAACTCCCTGGACAATGATTCAAAGGCATAATTAAAATATTCCATCAATCTAGAATATCAAGGAAAGAAGAAAAGAAGTGCAGTACCAGAACATATACTACACTTTGTTCCGAAGCAAGTAGCATCGCCTGACAACTTGGATTTTGAGTGATTGAGGTAAATCTTTTGGTGCCGTTACTATTCTTGATTTCCCTGACTCTCTAGCTGTATCTAAAACTAAACTAATTCCATGAACAAAGTTTCTTTCCTAGAACTCACTCGCCCGTGGAACTCTGTACGATGGAGTTGCTTCCCAGCTGACTGCAACATAGTCATGCATAAAACTAAACGAAAATCCCATAAGTAAAGTTTCTTTCCTATAGTTTCCATCTGTGGAACACAATACCGCGAGGCTGCTTCCCAGCTGACTATAACACCGTCGTCTTCAAGTCCGAGTAAAGTTTCTTTCCTATAACTCTCCATCTGTGGAACACAATACCGCGAGGCTGCTTCCCAGCTGACTATAACATGGTCGTCTTCAAGTCCAATGTAAACAAGTTTTTGTCGAGCTGTTCCATTAATCAATTTCCTACACTAGTGATACTACGCTGTTGTCTCACTGCCCACCTTACACTTATTAATCCTTATCCTCGATAGCCTTCAGGCCTTAATAAGTGGTGACTCCTTGTTAGAAAATTTCTACCTGCAACAGTAACACGGTGGTCGGTGAACAGTCATAGAACTGATATTTTGTTGCTTGGTTATGTCCAATTTGTTGACGAAGAGCGGCTATTCCGATTCGTTTCCCTTCCATTGTGATATGCACACACAAATATTAATGCATAATTTCAATTGTGTAAAGTGAGGAAAACATGTCCTCCAGCTGGTCGCTAAGATACACATAAAAGCAAATGCTCCACTTCGCCCCATCTGTTGTCTATATATATAGCTGTCAGGGGAGATAACTCCCCAAATACTTCCTGTATTAGGAACAGCCAATTGTTTTGCCTATGCAGCCTGGAAATATTCCATTTCAGTGCTAAAATGTGCAAATACATTTTTTTTTTTTTTTACTAAATAAAGAAATTTTTTTTCGCTTCTTTTTGTCTATTTTTGACATTTTCCTGTTTATTTTTATTTTTTTCCTGCTTAAAACAATTTTCCGTTTTCAGCAATTTTTTTATATTTATTTTGCAAAACAAGTTTTATTTATTCCCCCTTCCCTTCCCCCCCCCCCGCCTCGATTTGCAAATTTCTGTCTTGTTTTTAAACGGTGGGTATTGGTTGATTTTAGCAACTGAAAATTTACCACTTTTTATAATTAAAATATATTTTTTATTTCTGACTCCAAAATATTTCGGAAATTACTTAGATTCTGTTGGCCTTGGAGCCGAAGGAAAAAGCTAACTCCTCAAAAAGAGGAGATAATGCCTGGGAGGATTTTATGATGATAATAGTACACTACTACATTACCCCTTTTCCCTAAAAAATAAAGAAAGAAGTGATCCTTGGAAGGAAGGTCTCATGAAAGCAGAACAGAACAGATAGCAATTGAAAATTTTCCACTTTTTATAATTAAAATCTATTGGGGGTTTGTACAATAGAAATAAATGTATATAAATGTTTTTATGATAAATCGTACTTATAATTTCTTTTTAGTCTTTCTGTATGCGTATTCTGTATAAAAATTGACAAATGTCAATTTCATATTGTTCATGCGCTTTGGAACGTTGATAGTGTTAAAAGAAATACGGGATTTCTTTTCTTTGTTGGTGTTTGCCGATTTTCCGAATTCCTTTCTTTTAAAATTCTATGATTGTTGTAATGGCGAGCTCGGAGAAATAAGAATGAAATCTGGCCGATTCAGTACAATTACGGGTCCTTATGAGCCTTTTCTAGCTAACTGCGGTGTTTTTTTTTTTTAATTTTTATTTTTTTGCTGACTTTTATTTATTTATTTATTTTGGCTCTGTCCATTTGATTGGAAGATATGGGACCCTTGTCACTATTTTCCGGGTATGTCCTTTAGATCCTGTTTCTTAGGGGTTAGGTAGCGCTGCACCATTGATTTAGTCATTGGGAAAGTGAAAAAAGAAACACGAGAAAGAGAGAAATTAAGTGTTGTCGCTTAAAAAAAAATTATTTTATTTATTTTCGTCATGATGATGATGATAAAATAAATAATATAAGTTTTCATCATGAGCATCATCACAACAACAACTATTGTTGTTGTTGTTGTTATCATTATTGTTGTTGTTGTTGTTGTTGTTGTTGTTATTATTATTATTATTATTATTATTAGCAGCAGCAGCAGCAGCAGCAGCAGCAGCAGCAGCAGCAGCGGGGCCTGTGGAAATTCCACAGGGGACTCATTCGTATGTAATATATAGATGTTCAGTGTAAAAGGAGGCGCTCTGATATTATTGTAGCTTTTTTGTTAAAACTGCAAAAATATTTATCTAAGCTAGCATGGACGCCTGGCAAAGCCAAGTCATAAAATACGCTCAAATATGATATTTTAATTATTGCAGATTTCGTATATATTATGGTAGAGTTAATGTTCTATCGATTTTTATATATTATAAAGTTGCGATGTTTAAAAGAAAAAAAAATATCTATATGACTTGGGTTCATCAGCTTGAGTCGAAACTGAATCCCAAACTTATGAATATATATATAACTTTAGTTCCTGCAGCTATAATCGAAACTGAAACCAAAACTTATGAAGAATTCTTGATGAAATTATTTTTAAAAAATAGATTATTGGAGTGCCATCAGCTATAATCGAAACCGAAACCAAGACTTGTGAAGAATTCTTGGTAAAATTATTTATTACAAGAAATAGAAGAACATAACAATTAAACGACCGGATGTAAGCGTGACACACAAAAGAACGCATCGTATTATCGTATTAATATATAGATTTATTATTACTTACTTTTACTTACTTACTTACGATAATTTTGGTTTCGCTACAAACGTTTTGGGGCTTCTACACTTTATCGCCGAAACTGGAGACGCCATTTCATTTCACACATCTGTCGTTAAAATCCAAGGGAGTGGAAGAGGGTCTGTAGGGTTTGAGAAGTTTAAGTGAAATTGAATTTCTTCGCCCCAAACAATAATAATAAAAAAGGAATGAAACAAAACGACTCCTTCTGATGTAAATGCACCACATTTATTTTTTAACGAAAACAAGGTGAATAAACAAAGGTCCAATTGGTGAGAGTTCTTTCGAAGTCATTATGATTAAGGTGAGAATCCTTCGTGGAATTAATGAGTTTTGAAGGTTTGTACGAGCCATTTTCAAGTCTCACACAAAAACACACATTCACATTTCAAGCTATGTCATATACATATGCGCACACAAACATGCGCGCCCACGTCCACACATGTACACATATTCACGTTCGCGAACATACACTGACATTCATGTGTATAGACACACACGCTAACGCACACATATGTACTCACACACGCGCACACGAACGCACACATCGACGACGTCACTTCCACTTTCTAAGGAATTATACACATGCGCAAAAGACACTCTGGAAGCGAGTATAAAACAAAGAGCAACAACTGGCTTCTTCCTTTTTTGAGACTAGCCTCCTAGGTGGTTGATCGGTGCGCTAGCCGCCGCTGTTTCGGCGCGCGCACACACGTACCTCACGCCCACTTACTACTATGTATGGGGCTCAAGCTAACAGACCGTATGTACACATTCACACTCTTTCTCTCTCTATCTACTACTTGTCCCTGAGAACACCTTCGCGTAGCTGACTACTAACTGACGTCAACTCTCATATCCTCTTCTTTGTCTACACGCTGGACTATCATCCTCAATTTCTTACTACAACACTCATTTCTCTTCCCACACGCGAACAAACGATAGTGAGATGAACACACATTTCCTATTCTTCTACAACACCAACCCCGCAACGAACATTGGTTACACTCGCGCGGACATGAACACATGTTATAACTAAAACGTTCATTCTTTCAACAGCAAATAAACGACGTTTATCTTATCCATCAATTGAGTCTTTGTTTCCTTCAATTCCATTCATTTCATTATTTTCTTGTGGCGAGCTAGGGTATTATACCCTGGTCCGCTACAGATTAAAGTCCCGTGTGAAAATAATAAGATTAATTTAAAGTTTGTGTTTATCTGGCGAAGTTCACCTTACTTAAAGAGTCCCATGAGGAAAGTAATTTGAGAAGAAAGTGATTTGTTGTTATTAATTTAGAAGATGTGCAGAATGAATGCTTGTGTGATTTTTGAGTGTCCGCGTGGCGTGTGGATAGCGGTGTTGGCGGTGACGATGTTGTGAACACGAGAGGCATGTTCTCGTTGTGTCGCCGCAGCGAGCTGAAAGGGAAAAAGTTGAAATTTCTCCGTAAACGACTGTTTTATAAATTTCGGGCGGCTCCAGAACACGATTGCTACTGCTGATATTTTGTTTTTTGAAAAAGCGTTAAAAAGGCAATCTTCTTAATTTTCTTATTGGTTGCTTGTGTCATGTGATGCTGCTTTCAACTACGTACGCCAAAAATATGTTCATTTTACTTTTGTTGTTTGAGAAAAGTGTGTGGGCGTATTTGAAATTGTGCCGTTGCTGATAGAACATATTTTTTTTTGCAAAATGCGCGGGAAAGTTGAAATGAATAAAGGTTCGTTTATTTGCGCGTGAGCGTGTGTGTGTGTGTGGGGGGGGAGAAATCAGCATTTTAAACTACGGCAGAAGCATGGAATAAATAACAGAAAAATTTAAACTGGAGAACGATTGATTTTTAATAATGTCTTTTTCATTTTCTGTTTTTAATAAAAATAAAAACATATATGTTTCATGAAAAACTTTCCCGTCTTCATTAAATGAATCGAAACATTTCCAATTAATCAATTATGGATATATGGTCTCTTTCATTTTCTTTATCATCTTTTTTTCATAGTTCTTTCCGGAAGTTTATCTAGTTTATTTTTTTTTGCTATTTATTTCTAACTTCGTTTCAAATATTGATTTCGCTCTCTCTTTTTTTTTTTTTTTTTTATTAAAAACAGAAAATGAAAAAGACATTATTAAAAATCAATTGTTCTCCATTGCTATTTATTTTATGCTTCGGCCATAGCTTAAAATAATGATTTCTCCCTTGGATTTTAACGACAGATGTGCAAAATATAATGGCGTCTCCAGTTTCGACGATCAGCGATAAAGTGTAAAAGTATTTTTGTTTAGGCACACGCTATTTTTCAGACAAAATGTGCAAATATATATATATATATATATATATATATATATATATATATATATATATATATATATATATATATATACATACTAGCAAAAGTACCCGTCGTTGACTGGGTTCAAAAACAGCCTACAGAAAATGGACTCTGATTTATGAAAGTATGATAGGTTATGAAAAGGAAGGCTTGTAAAGAGATAGCTTCGAATTTGGGGGTATCAAAACCAAAGCAAAATATGATGAAAGTAAAAATAGATAAACCCCATAATTTATTATACCATACCTGTTCACACAGAAACACTGATCACAATATTCTGAGGATCTATATTAAAAAACCTTGTTAAACTTTGTGACATATTTCCATTCTATGGAGGTCAGGCGCGAACGAACACCCCATAATTTTATTATACCATATTTCTTCAAACTGAAACATAGATGTGGCTGGTTACCTTTAATGCATCTAAAACCAAACTCCTATCTCTACATCATCAACGCTCTGATCCCCATCTGGCGTCAATTGAAATGGATGGCTCTTGCCTAGGAGAAGCTCAATGTTTTGACAAGCTTCTGGGCTTGACCTTCACTCCTGATCTGAAATGGAACACGTACATCAAGTCTATTGCCAAGGTCGCTGGAAAGATGGTGGGATCCTTCTACCGCTCCAGAAAATATCTCACTACTGATACAATTCTCTATCTATATAAAAGCCAAGTACGTCCAAGGATGAAATACTGCTGCCATATTTGGGCAGGAGCTGCTAAAAACAGCCTATCCTGCCTTGACAGAGTACAAAAAAGACTTTGTGGCTTAGTTGGGGATGCCCTTTTCTCTACCCTGCAACCTCTCTCCGACAGAAGAAACGTTGCGAGCCTATCCTTGTTTTATTGTTATTTTCATGGTAGGTGCCCGTCTGAACTCCAATCTCTGGTCCCCCCTCGCCAATCTTTCACGAAAAACATCCGTCTAGCTGAATCCACTGTGAAAAATTTCCCCCACTCTTTATCTGTGCCTAAATCAAAACGTGGATTCCATGAACAAAGCTTCTTTCTTAGAACTGCACGCCTGTGGAACTCTGTTCCGTCTGCCTGCTTCCCACCTGACTACAACTTGGACGTCTTCAAGTCCAACGTGAACAAATTCCTAATGAACCGCCCCCTTAAGTAAACACTTCATCAAATCTCCACACTAACGTACTGTACTTGCAATAACTCTTATCCCTGAGTGGCTTCCGGGCCTTGATAAGTGGTGAACACCGTATAAAAAATTAAAAAAAAAAGAACTGCACGCCTGTGGAACTCTGTTCCGTCTGCCTGCTTCCCACCTGACTACAACCTGGATGTTTTCAAGTCCAACATAAACGAATTCCTGATGAACCACACCTTTATGTAGACACTTTATTAAATCTCCACACTAACAATAACCCTTATCCATGAGTGGTTTCCGGGCCTTGATAAGTGGTGACCACCTTGTAAAAAAAAAAAAAAAAGAAAAGAAGTATACTTACGCAGATAGATATGAAAAGTCTTTATTAAAGTTTGTGCTTATTTGCATTCCATGAAGGCAAGGCATGAACGCAGACCCCACAATTTTATTATACCATCTCTATTTAAGTTAAAACATACTTATCAAAGTATTCTTATGTACATCTATATCAAAAACACTTGTAAACGTTTTTTTTTAATTTTTAAATTTTTTATTTCCATACTTTGTGGACCAGGCACGTACGCAGACCCCACAATTTTAATGAACCATCGTTCTCCCAGATCAAACATACCCATTTCTGTGTCTCGATACATCTTTTATCATTATATGTAATTAGTTTTTTAAAATAGTCAACCATATAGAAGCCTATTCGTGACCAAAAACACACACACACACACACACACACACACACACACACATACACACACACACATTCAGCTTTATATTATATATATATATATATATATATATATATATATAATAGCAAACAGTTAATAAAACATGTTAAAAAACACTTTGAAAAAGAGTTAAAAGCATATTTAATCTGAAAAGGGATCACTTGATAAGTGGATAGTCCTTAATCCGCGGAGTTTCGAAGAAATACTTTCCTTCTCATCAAAGGGTAGGAATTAGCAAAGTGCGGGATCGGATTTTGCATACAAATGTATTTGATGAAACAACAAGAGGGAATATGGTGAAGAAAAATATGATTACACGTGAATGGATAGTCTGATGAAAGATAAATAATCCAATGACGGTATAATCCAAAAATATAACTCCAAGAAAGTTAATTGAGTTTCTATTTGCACAAGTAAAATCCAAGGAAATCACGTAATTGGAAGATGGTCCAAAATAATCCAAAAGGCCGAAGTTCATGGAATAATTCACAAATATGTACAAGGAAAAGGAGAAAATTCCAATAATATTAATAAAAGAAAAATAAGATATGCTTTTCACACGACTGCCGAAACATAATAAGAAAGATCAGGGAAGAAGAAGAGGAAAAAAAATGAAATAGTGATAGAATTAAATATAAGATAGAAAAGCAAATGTCAAAATGATCCAGACAAAAATGATGCTTAAAGGCGCGAAAAAATATAGGGCAAAAAAATAGGTCAACTGAAATGTACAGGTTATTACTTAAGAAAATGTCAGCAAGAGTTGTTAAAAGACACTAAATGGAAAAAATAAATTAATTAATTAATAAATAAATAAAAACTAAAAATTAATAATAAATAAATAAATAAATAAATAATAAAATATAAAAATAAAAAAAATTTTAAGGGGAGAGGATGGCCGGTATCTGCAAATTCAGGATAAAGCAAGTAAGTATGTAAGTAAATGCATATAGTAATATATAAGTAAATATACATGCAGGATATAGATGTGTGGGTAGATTATAAGCTCTATCTCCTATTTGGTTTTATCGAGCTTTTACATCTGGTTGAGATTACTTTATAAATATTAATTCTTTAATATTTAAAATATACTGTAGTTTTACCATCTTTTTTTACCATCATTTTGGTAAATTTAATTGTCATTTTTATTTTATATATATATATATATATATATATATATATATATATATATATATATATATATACGTCAGAATAGTTTTTATTTAACAATCAGTTGTTATGGAAACATGAGATTGTAGCTTTAAAAAATATTACTGGCAGTAATATTCTATAAGTTATCCCATCTAAACAGGAATTGTTCGATATGCAAGATAGAGCAAATAAATTAAATTGTAATTCAATGAATTTTAAAAAACTCTCATTGAAAAGAAATGAAGTGGTTGAGTTTCATATCAAAGAATTTTTATTATTCTAAGCAAGACAAAGAATGCTTTAGAAAATTAATCTCCTTAACCTATAGGACTTCTGATGAATGCATTATTTTCACTTTGAATTTCCATGTCTCACTTACTTTAGCAAATAGGGTGCATACTTTTATAACTATTTGCTAATATTTTCTCTCCTCTGATGAGATGGTAGACATCGAAACCCTATATTTCTTTTCAATGAGAGTTTTTTAAATCATTGAATTACAATTTAATATATATATATATATTAACAAATTTTTATTTCCGCTTCTTTTTTTGGCCTATTTCTGTTTAAAGCAAGACATAATTTTTCCACATCTTTTTCAGGGAGGGCCATTTAAATGTATTTTAATTAGAAAAAAAAATTATTTGTATAAATTAACCACACCCTCCTCATTCATCATCCTATATATATATATATATATATATATATATATATATATATATATATATATATATATATATAAGATGTAATATATTCATGCACAATTACAGAGCTCCCATGCAATTCTCCCATAATAGACAATAACATTTTGCCACCAAATTATCCTTCCTCCGACTCTCCCTCTGATATAATTATTAATCCAACAAACGATTCAACCAGCCCCTCTATTTTCAATCATACAACCAGCTATAATAATAATAATAATAATAATATTTTTAATAGCAGCCATCCTAACACTGATAACACTAATTATCCCCTCCAAACCAATCCTGATACAATTACTGTCCTACCCTCTGTTCATCAAAATGAACAAAATTTAAATTCTCTTCCCAGTATAAATCAACAAATTAATATTAATTCTCGACCCCGAACTATTAATAAAACATATACATATATAGGTGCTACTTCAACTTTAATAAAGAAAAGAATTTCAAACCACACTTCTTCTTTCAATAACCAAAATTCAAATAATAACCAGGGAACTTCTCTAACTACACTGGTTAAAAAGCTTAACTCTACCAATACCCACTTTTCAATTAAATGGACCATCCTAAAAAAAGTTAAGTCTTATACTCCAGGATCTAAGTCTTGTCACTTGTGTACATCTGAAGCTATAACTATTATAACCTCCCCTCAAAGTAGTAATATAATAAACTCTAAAAACGAACTGATCTCTTATTGCAAACATATGTCCAAGTTTAAATATGGTAAATTTGAAATCACATAGCTATTATTTTAACCCTTCAAATATATATCTTTTCCCATAATTTTTTTTTTTTTAATCTTACCTTCTAAGCTTTTTATATTTTTAATTTTATTTGTTTTTCTTTATTTCTTTGGCCGGTTTTCCATCTGCTGTCTCCGTTTTATGGTATAAGTATACCGATTAATTAAATATATACATCAACCTATTCATTTTTATTCTATGTATTTGTTTACTTATATTTCACTGTATGCATTTACATACACATTTATTTGCCTTATTCCGGAGTTTGCAGATACCGGCCTCTCCTCTTATTTTGTATGTAAGTATGTATGTTTTTTGTTTAACTTGTATATGTTTTTGGATATGTGTATATGTTTATGCATGCGTGTGTGTTTGTATATATATGTATATATATGTGTGTGTTATTGTATATGTATTCATATATGTGTATATATATTTATATGCGTGTTTGTATGTATATATATGTATGTGTGCATTTGTGTGTCTGTATGTATGTATGTATGTATGTATGTATGTACGTATATGTGCATGTATGTATGTGACTGTATATATATAATTTTCTACTTATTTATTTATTTATTTATTTTTATTTTTTATTTTATTTTATTTTATTTATTTATTTTTTATTTTTTATTTTTATTTTTTTTATTTTATATATATATATATATATATATATATATGTATGTGTGTGTTTATGTATATATATATATATATATATATATATATATATATATATATGTATATATATATGTATATATGTATGTATATTTATAACAGCCGCCCCATTTCTTGAACTTGGCCATTTATTTGTTCTTCTGATCAGTTTTCTTAATTCATTTCTGGGACTTTCACGTGCATATCTAAGCTGACCTAATTATTAACGCTAACTTTCGCGCTTTTTGTCTGGGTCAGTTTGACCTTGCTTTTCAAATTTAAATTGTTACCGTTTTTCGGATTTTTTTTAAGCCTTAATTTTTTTGATTCATCCAGCCTTGACAGACGTGTTTCAAATATTATCTCTAGTACTTTTCTTTTAATGATTTGGAATTCATTCCATTTGCGCTTTTTTCCAAGGAAATCTGCCTTTTGGATGATTTTGGACCATTTGGAATTTAACCAGTGGATTGAAATTTTAAATTCGACCATTTTGGATTTTACCATTTTTGGATTTTTACCCTTCACCGGACTATCCATTCATGTGAAATCTTTTTATTATTTTTCTTTTGCCTCCTGTTCCCCTTACCTCACCCTTTTTTTAACCAAGTAAGATCTTTGACTTACTTGTAGTTTCATTAAATACTTTTATATGCAAAATCCGATCCTGCATTTTGCTAATTCCTGCCCTCTGATGAGAAGGAGAGTATTTCTTCGAAACTCCGCGGATTAAGGACTATCCACTTATCTTGTGCTTCCTTTTTTAAAATTAAATATGTCTTTAACTCTTTTTCAAGATGTCTTTTAACATATTTTATTAATCATTTGTTCATATTATAAGCTCTATTTCCTTTTCGGTTTTATTGAGCTTTTTATATCTGGCTGAGTTTATTTTACTTGTAAATATTAACTCTTTAATATTTATAATATATTTTAAGTTTACCATTTTGATTACCTTAGTAAACTTATTGTAACTTTTATTTTTTATTATATATATATATATATATATATATATATATATATATATATATATATATATATATATATATATAAATATGTAGCTATCAGGGGAGATCACTCATTGGTTACTTCTTGTCTCAAGCGAAATAACTCCACGAGTACTTCCCGTTATCAGTAGCAGATAACTTTTTTACTTAAACAATGTTGATTGTTTTCCTCCTATTTATAGCGCTGTAACAATTTTTCTGGTTCAGAATTGTCTGATCTGTTTCTCTGCTTCCTTTATTCCAGCTCGTTTGACTTGTTGGTCTAGTGGTCTTCACACATTTGCTGTTTTGGTACTCCAATATCATACAGCTTCCTATTTCAGTACTTTGTTCTTGTGGAACATTCATGCTGACTGTTCTCCTCCTATCAATAACTTTGTAACAATTTTTCTGGTCCAACCGAGTATAAACGTAATGGAATCCAATTTTGTATTAGGTTGTTGTATAAGTTCCCGCCGTTCTTTTTAAGAAAATTGAAGAATTTTAACAGCAAAAGTAAGTTCGTGTGGAACCCAAGCTCCAAGTTTTTGCGTGAATCCCGTCGACTGAAGATGGCATCAAATTGTCGCAAAATCACATCTTCATCTTTTCACCCAATTTTTTACGCATCTGATGGCCATCTTCCGCAGTTTGTCTTCGTCTATCTTGATTGGTCTTCTGGAACATGGAGCGTGATTGAGGTCAAAATTATCGTGTTTGAATCCGGTAAACCAATCCCGAACATTTCTCTCAGCTATAGCGTTTTCTCAATATACGGCACAAATATCCTTGGTCACTTCACTTGTTTTTTGACCTCGATTAAAGGCGAAAAGAAGGAGGTTTTGAAAATGAGATTTTTTTTTTTATCTACTTGACAATCCGTTTGACTGTGCTGAAAAAAAACGAGAAAAATTATATGAGCAAAAAACGATGACGATTATCTTGTAGAACAGAATATGTGTTTTCTAATGATGTATAACACGTTGCCAAATATCAAAACATGTTTTAGAACCAAACATTTTTCATGAATCGGCGGGAACTTATCCAACAACCTGATATCTTGCCTCTCACCAAGTCATGGCGAGAGGTGTGAAAGTCACTGATGCAGTAACGCTTTCTGAGGAATTGTTCATCATATTTAAATGTGAAATGGTCTTTTTTTTTTTTTTTTTTTTTTTTACACGGTGGTCACCACTTATCAAGGCCCGGAAGCCACTCAGGGATAAGGGTTAGATAATTGTTATTTTATCAACTTGCATAAAAAGAGCTTCTTTTTTTTTTTATACAGGCATCACCACATTATCAAGGCCAAGAGGCCACTCAAGGATAAGGGTTAAAGAGTGTACAGTAGAAATTGGACAATATAGTAATCATTAGTAATGAAAATTCAGTAAATTTGTTAACTTATATGGAACGGCTCATCAAGAACTTATTTACGTTAGACTTGAACACAACCATATTGTAGTCAGCCGGAAAGCAGGAAAACGGAAGACAATTCCACAGGCGTGCAGTTCTAAGAAAGAAGCTTTGTTCATGGAATCTACGTTTAGGTTTAGGCACAGATAAAGAGTGGAATTATTGATAGTGTTTTCAGCTAGACGAGTGTTTCTTGTGAAAGTTAGGCGAGGGGGGACCATAGACTGAAGCTCAGTTGAACACTTTCCATGAAAATAACGATAAAGCAGAGACAAACTCACAACATTTCTTCTGTGAGATAGAGGTTGCAGGGAAGAGAAAAGGACATCTCCTACGAGGCTACGAAGTCTATTTTGAACTCTCTGAATGAGAACATCTGAAATTTGCAACCAAATTCCATCTACTTTTTCGGCTATGTTGAAAAACATGTGTGCTTGGCTAAGTAAAAGTAACGATAACAGATGTGTAGAAAATAAATATTACGATCAGTAAACACACATGAAAATTGTATAGATAAGCAGAAAAGTAAATTTACTTGCATTTGGTAACAGTTATTTATTTTCTATTTGTTTTTTTTTTTACCCTTTGTTTGTTTGTTAACTATAATGCACAATTGTCGAAAAGCTTCCAAAACTTTCAATCTTTTAACTGAATGCAAACTTGCTGAGAATTGTAACAGTCAGCTTAAATGACTTTCTATGCGGAAGCTTGTAAATTCTTTTCACATTTCAAAAGGTCATACAGTAACTCATTTTTTTTTTTATTATTATTATACCATTGGTCAACAACAAATTTGTTGTCTGCATTTCTACAGCTGAAGCAGGATGAATCTGAAAATCATATTAGTAAAGTTTTGAGCTATGGCCACGTGTCGTCTTTTATATTATTGCTCACGTGTATGCATGTGTGGAGCTTTCTAGAAGAAGTTGGTGGAGTAAAATGATATTTTTTTTTTACAAAGGGGTCACCACTTATCAAGGCCCAAGGGTGTACTGTAGCCATCAGAACAACAATGTAGTAACCATTAGTGATGGGAATTTGTTTACATTGGACTTGAAAACAACCATATTGTAGTCAATTGGAAAGCAGGCCAGCAGACCAGAGTTCCACAGGTAGGCAGTTCTAGGAAAGAAGCTTAGTTCATGAAATCCATGTTTAGATTTAGTTTTGATTGGAAATGATTATTTTAATGACAAGAACTATTCAAGTCTGATAGTTCTGGGTGATTATGTTGAAAAAGGTATCAGTTTGAAGTCATAAAACCTCGAAAACTTCCAAAAAATTGCTTCTTAGCATACATGAAGAAGGATTGGCCTGTATGGGGGGGGGGGAATTGGTGCTTTGCAAAGAAAGGAACATCATCAACGACTTTCTTCCCACTGCTGTACATCAAGCTCGACTTAATCAAAGAGTTCCCCAAGGATCTGGACAAGGATGATGACTGCTTCACTTACTTGTGTCAGGCTTTTCCAGGATTGACCGTGGAGAAGTTGAGAGCTGACATCCTTGATGGTCCTCAGATCTAGTAGCTCATCAGAGATCCAGATTTTAAAAACTCGATGAACAAAGTGGAATTGGAAGCGTGGAAGGCATTTATTTTTTTTTATTTATTTTTTTTTTTTTTTACAAAGGCATCACCACATTATCAAGGCCCAGAGGCCACTCAAGGATAAGGTTTAAAGAGTGTACAGTAGAAATTGGTCAATATAGTAATCATTAGTAATGAAAATTTGGTAAATTTAATAACTTATATGGAACGGCTCACCAAGAACTTATTTACTTTAGACTTGAACACAACCATATTGTAGTCAGCCGGAAAGCAGGAAAACGGAAGACAATTCCACAGGCGTGCAGTTCTAAGAAAGAAGCTTTGTTCATGGAATCTACATTTAGGTTTAGGCACAGATAAAGAGTGGGGGAAATTATTGATAGTGTTTACAGCTAGACGAGTGTTTCTTGTGAAAGTTTGGCGAGGGGGGACCATAGATTAAAGCTCAGTTGAACACTTTCCATGAAAATAACGATACATCAGAGACAAACTGGCAACATCTCTTCTGTGAGATAGAGATTGCAAGGAGGAGAAAAGGACATCCCCCACAAGGCTACGAAGTCTATTTTGAACTCTATCAAGGCAGGACAAGTCCTTTCTAGCAGCTCCTGCCCAGATGTGGCAACAGTATTCCATCCTTGGACGTACCTGGCTCTTATATAGATAGAGAATAGCATCAGCAGTGAGATATCTACTGGATCGATAGAAAGATCCCACCATTTTTCCAGCGGCCTTGGCAACAGATTTGATGTACGTGTTCCATTTAAGATCAGGAGTAATGGTCAAGCAGGAACTTTCTCGGCAAAAATAAGGTCAAAAACTACGCAAAAACTTGTCAGCAAACTGCTGACTGCTTTCAGAAACTTAGGTTGCAGCATGAGTATCAAGATGCACTACCTGTTTTCACATATCAACCGGTTTCCTGAGAACCTGGGTTCAATGAGTCGCAAGCAGGGAGAAGGATTCCATCAGGACCTGAAAGAGATGGAGACCAAGTAGCAGAGTCGCTGAGATGCAGTCATGATGGTTGATAACTGTTGGAATTTTTTTTTTTAATTCTATTTTCAGCCCAAGCAAGCGCAGTGCCACTTTGATGTAGCGGGCTACTGTTGGAGTTATAAATTGCAGGGGTACTATGCAGGAAGTTGAGCAGTAAGACGTCCGTTCACATTCCACTTGAACTTCTGCATGTCAGTACGGTTGGGAAAGCAGGAACCCGGGAGGGAGTTCCAAAGTCTAGCAGTTCTGAGGAAGAAACTATTAGAGTAGATCTCTAGGGATCTCTATTGTGTAGGGGTGGGATTTTACTGCTTGTCGAGTTTGTCGGGGGGATTTACGTCAGGGGGGGGCACAAGGGCTTGCAGTTCGTACTTTCTGAGTCTGGAGTCACATCTTTCCATGATTGGAGAGAGATAACTATCAGCACACACGCTTCCTTTCTTTCTTTCTTTTTTTTTTTTTTTTTTTTTTTTTACAAAGGAGTCACCTCTTATCAAGGCCCAGAGGCCACTCGAGGATAAGGGTAATTGAGTGTACAGTATTTAATGGGATAATATCATAGTAATCGTTAGTAATGGAAATTTGGTGAATTGGATTACTTAAAGGGACGGTTCATCAAGAATTTGTTTACGTTGGACTTGAAGACAACCAAAGTGTAGTCAGCTGGGTAAGGTAACAGGCAAACAGAAGAGAGTTTCACAGGCGTGCAGTTCTAAGAAAGAAACTTTGTTCATGGAATCAATGTTTTGGTGTGGGCACAGATAAATTATTAACAGTGGTTTCAGCTAGACGGGTGTTTTTCATCAAAGATTGGCAAGGGGGGGGGACTAGAGATTGAAGCTCACACGAGCACTTGCCCTGGAAATTCTGACACTGCCCTTACTTTTGTCAACTACATCCAACGGTGCAGGTAACTTTAAAAAATATATTTTTGTTGTTATTTAAAGAAGGGTTTTGTGTTCTGTTCATTTAACAATCATTTTATTGTTAAAAATAAGGGTCTTACGGTCTATACTAAGACAGGGTCCAATAGATTCCTCCCAGCTTTGGTTCCTGCTAAATCGAGAGATTCAACAGTCTCAAAATAGCTGCTCAAAATGTCTAAACTAATATTCGTGAGTAAGTAAATCTAATAAATTCAAATCTTGCATGTCATTGTTTCGGAAACGTTCTTAAATTCGAGTGTGCCTAACTGAATATAAAATACGTTATTGCTTCCCCCCAAACAAGGCACATTGCCACTTTCATATAGGGGGCTACTATCAGGGACATAAGTTGAGGGGATACGATGTTGGGAGTTGAGCAGCAAGATGTCTGTTCATATTACACTTGAACTTCTGCATGTCAGTACAGTTGGACAAGCAGATAACATGGAATGGAATTCCAAAGTCTAGCAGTTTTAAAGAAGAAACTACTAGAGTAGAAGGTTTTCTGGCATCTAGGGATCTCTACTGTGTAGGGGTGGGATTTTACTGCTTGTTGGGTTTATCGGGTGTATTGAAAGGGTTTGTAGTTCATGAGAGCATTCACCATTAAAATGCTTGTGAAATAGGCAGAGGGATGCAACATTTCATCGATGGAGCAGAGATTGAAGCTTAGCTGACAGTTCTGGACCTATCAAGTTGCCGACTCTTTTTTGAACCCTGTCCAGAGTTCAAAAGAAGTTAGTGTCCCCAGTGATGCTGGGTTAAACAGATCTGAGAGGAAAAGGATAATAAAATACCAAGGTCTTATGCATGACATGAAAAGAAATTGGAATCTTAGGAAGATCTTGATCATTGCAGTAATTAGAGGAGCAACCAGACTAACGGAAAAGAATTTAAAAAACTATCTGCCAAATATATCAGTTGAACCAAGAGATACAAAACTATGCCAAAAATCACGTAGTTACAGCTTTAATATTAAATTGAGAGTACATCAAACAACTGCACTTAAAGAGACGATTAGAATCTTAAAAAGATCTCTCGGTCGGAATGTATGTGAGAGCAGGTGAATGTGTGGTAAGAACTCACTTTCACTTAGAACGTAAGTTTCTGATTATTCACACAATATTTCAATCGATGTGTTAAATATTGACCCGATGCGACACTGGTATGTGCACACATGCATATTCCAGATTGGTTGATTTGGATAATTGGAATATCAACCGAACACAATGAACATTCCAGATTCAATGAATGTCAATATAAGAGTAACAGAGTACAGAACAATCTTAGGTTTGACGATCACTTGTCTTTTTTTTTAAATTTTTTTACAAAGAAGTCACCACTTATCAAGGCCCGGAGGCCACTCAAGGATACAGGTTAATGAGCGTACAGTAGTCAATGGGACAATGTCGTAGTAATCGTTAGTAGTGGGAATTTGGTAAATTGGATTACTTAAGAGGAACGGCTCATCAAAAACTTGTTTACATTGGACTTGAAGACGACCATATTGTAGTTAGTTGGAAAGCAAGAAAACGGAACAGAGTTCCACGGGCGTGCAGTTCTAAGAAAGAAGCTTTGTTCATGGAATCTACGTTTAGGTTTAGGCACAGATAAAGAGTGGGGGAAATTATTGATAGTGGTTTCAGCTAGATGAGTGTTTTTCATGAAAGTCAGGCCTGGGTGGGGGGGCATAGTTTTGAGCTCAGACGAGCCCTTGCCATGAAAATAATAATAAAGCAGAGACATTCATCTTCACCATTATTCACACGATGTTTCAGTCGATGTGTTAAATATTGACCCGATGCGACACTGGTATGTGCACACATGCACATTCCAAATTCAATGAATGTCAATATAAGAGTAACACAACGCAGAACAATCTCAGGTTTGATGATCATTTGTTTTGTTTTTTTTTAACAAAGGAGTCACCACTTATCAAGGCCCGGAGGACACTCGAGGATATGGGTTAATGAGTGTACAGTAGTCAATGGGACAATGTCGTAGTAATCGCTAGTAGTGGGACTTTTCTTATATATCCAATAGTATTAATAAGGAGTTTACGTGCTACATATCGTCAGCTACCAAATTCCTCATAAATGATATTTGCTGACCAGGCTTTAAAAGAGAATGATTCGTCCCCACTTGGAATATGGGTCCCTAGTGTTCGCCAGAGTTGGCAAGGTGTTCTACGATTCTCTTAAGCATCTATAACATTGTGTCATCAGATGTATAGTACATATTCCTGCAAAGACCCTGTTCCCTTTGGAGAAATGATCTGCTTGGATTTATAGATTAAGAGTGTGAGTCTGTGTTTCCTAGTGATGGGATGATTCCAATATTTTTCCCGATTCCGATACAATTACTGATTCCGATTCTTTATAAATCTCTAATTATTTAACTATAAGATTGTTATGTCCCCCGATTTCTGTAAAAAACACGTTAAATATGCAGATATTCTTTCTTAGAACTGCATGCCTGTGGAACTCTGTTCCGTCTGCCTGCTTCCCACCGGACTACAACTTGGATGTCTTCAAGTCCAATGTTAACAAATTCCTAATGAACCGCCCCCTTAAGTAAACACTTCATCAAATCTCCAGACTAACGTAATGTACTTGCAATAACCCTTATCCTTGAGTGGCTTCCGGGCCTTGATAAGTGGTGATCACTGTGTAAAAAAAAAAAAAAAAAGATATTATCCGAAACGTCCAAATACACTTGTGGATGATGATCTATCGATTTTAGTTTTATTGGTAATTTAAAATCAAATATTTAGTATTTTATCATTATTACCAGCAATGGAAGATTTTACTTTAAACAAAATCAAATAAAAAAAGACAATTAAAAGAATCGTTTTGGCATCGGAAAATAGGAATCAATTTTTCTGATTCCGATACCCCCAAATATTCCGATTTTTCTAATTCCTGATTCCGATTCCGATTAATCATTCCAACACTAGTGTTTACCAATTCATAATCAGGATCTATCAATTTTTTAGACCGAGGTTGCAGGTGCAGCAATCTCTAGAAGTCGAAAGTAGTAGAGTATCCACGGGACCGTTAAAGGTAAATTTAACCTAATCTTCAATTTGCAAAAGGCTTCCACCAAACCACATTCTCACACATAAAATTAAAAAAAAAAAATGTGAATAACTTCAGAAAAACAATGACACGTGATAAAGAACTCGAGATTGCTGCATTGAAATGAAATAACATTTATTTACGTTTTTAAGAAACATTAATTGAAATCGTTCCAATGTTAAGGTTTTTTTTTTTTTTGCAGCGAGTGTTCTTTAGGTTTAGTAATGCTTTTAGGGCACACCCTAATAAAATAAATAATTCCATACAAGCTTCTGAAATGACGAACACAACAACTTCCTAAAATGTAACACAGAAAGGGTTTATTGAGGAGAATGTGGTATTTTCCTTGTAAGAAGCTGGACTCCGGCACCTGGTATTATCGCGGTAGTTATTCCAGTGGAATTGTCGATACCGTAGAGATAACACCGAGGTGGGGAGAGAGAGAGAGAGAGAGAGAGAGAGAGAGAGAGAGGAAAAGGAGGTCCGTTCCGTTTGGTGTCTCTCTGCGTCTGAATGAGTTGTTCTTCTTCAAACCGGATGCTGGCCGATTTCTTTTGGGGATAGGAAGTATCAAAGCGCCGTACCCCTGACTGGTCAAGATGTGCCGCATAGCACAGGGGAGAGGCATTGATTCGAGGAAGAAAAAAGTCCCATTTGTTTCTGCTACAGTTCATTAGGCAGACCTAGTTAAATGAGTAGCTCGTGAAAAAGGCATGAAACTTAAGATTACTGATTTTTATGGATGGAGTGTCACACATGGTTATTTTTTGAGGCGAGGAAAATAGTCATTAAACCATGTAAGCGGAATGCGTGTAGTTTGAAATAAACTTTGTTTAAGAAGAATTAATTCTCGTTCAATGTGGTACCTTTCCATGATGAGAATTAAGGTACATATTTCACGGTATTCTCAGCGACGCTGTTTTATGTATGAATAGATGGAGTCCGGCGTATGTGCTGAGAACGGACAGCAGTGATGTTTACTCGTAGAACTGCATCCTGGACTGTTTGAATTTTGACGGTTAAAACCTTACGGTTGTTCTAGAATATTCTAACCTGTTTGTTGTATCACTGCTACTGGAGCACAACTTGTGCTCCAGTAGCAGTGATAAAGGAAGTATGTTGCGCTCAGCACAACATACTTCCTTCATTGCAATGGGCAAATTACGACGTGTATGCCTGCACGTTCTGATATAAGTGGGCATTGAAACAGTGATTGCTATGAAAATGTCTCCGCCGACGATTTGTTCCGGCCGTATGTAGCAGTCGCTACAGATTAGATCTGCTATCTATTGTTAGAAATTTCAGAATGCAAGGGCGATAACTACTAGATTTCCAATCACGCGATTATTTTGACCAATGAAATGGCATTGTTTCAGTTGCTGCGGAAGATTCAGGAGTTGGCGGGAATATTGTGTTTCTTCAAACAGATCTCCATTCCGTGTCGAGCAAAGCAGACGCGTGGTGTCTCGCTCCGTGCCAAATGAACTAAGGCAGGGTTCTATTCTATTTGTTATCTCCGCTCACTTAAATGCGGATACAAGCCTGAGGCAAAAATGTTTATGGACTAATTACATTCATCATCATTGCCCGCAGGAGGGCATCCTTTATTATGGAACATCGATCACAATGTGCGTTGTTCTTATTTGACCAGTCTGGAAGGATTTCCAAGAACCCTCAACCACTTCTACGAGCGGCCGAATTCAACCAGCATCTTCACAGAAGAAAACTACCTACACCTTTCGAGGCATAAATTACCCACCATTTGGCCGAAGCTAAAGAGGTGCACTCTTTTGCAATTATGGACTCATTTTACCTTTCTTGTAAATAAAATATTCTTGGAATTTAAGGTGAGCCTTTGTTGCTTTTCTGAGTGTCTCTTTCATTCTGCCAAAGGCAAAAACGAGTAAGAGAAATTCTTACACTATTCGTCGGAATATGACAGTTGTATCTGTTGCCTACAGATTATTTCATGGTTCTTGCCCCACTGAAATGCTTAGATACCGGCCTGTGTTGTTACGGCTGAATAGACCAAACTTGCTATGATATACATTCATATTAGACCCTCGGCACAGAGATGAACTGAACTGGAGATTTCCTTTCGCATTGTGTTCTGAAGTGCAGCCCTGAATGTACTGCCCCAGAACTGTGTGAATGGACACGTACCGTTGTCACATTTTCGGAGTTCTGTTTCTGTATTGTCTAACTGTCGTGATGTTCCTAAGTTTTACGCATTAAAGTAACCTTTGTCTATTATTATTAACGGATTTCATGACCATGACGTAATTAGAGCAGAAAAAGTATAACAATATCAAAGAAAAGGGTTAATGTGCCGTAAAATGGACAAACAAAAGCAAGAGAAAGAGAGAGAGAGAGAGAAAGAAAGAGAGAGAGAGAGAGAGAGAGAGAGAGAGAGAGAGAAAATAGAAAGTGTGTACGTGCGTGTGTCAGAAAGAAGAGAAAGAAAAAGAGAAAAAGAAAGAACGCTCGTGCGTTCTCTCGCGAGTTCCCGCGTCGTGACGTCATCGTCGTTTCAGCAGCAAAACCTGCCAAAATGGCGCCCAGGTTTCCGGAGGAGGTGGACGTATTTACCGTTCCACATAACCGCATGAAAGCACTGGTTCAGCGTTATCATGAATCGGTAAGAACTGCTTTTCAAAATCGTCCTTCGATCATTAAAATCAAATCGAACTTCGATTGGGTCCTTCTTCGCATCAAAAACCATCTCCGAAAGGCGTTCATAGTATAAAATGCGTCTATTAAAAAGCAAACAAAAATACGTTACTCTTTTTTTTTTCTTTCTTTCTTTCTAAAATAATTGCGCACTAGTTTATAAATTGTCAATTGTAGCGACTTTTTAATAGTTTTTACTAGTTAAATGCTAGTATTATTAAGCGATAAATATTGGTATTATTAAGATTCAATCTGTGACCGTTTACGAAGCTTAGCCTTAAAATCCGTGTTTACTTTATTTTATCGAGAATATTATCTAATTATTTTACGTAATCAAAAAAAAAAAAAAAAAAAAAAAATGCGTTTAAATCCTGTTTAAATGTTGACACTTGAAGCTATTCTTTGCAACGGTTTGTTTAAATTCAAGATTCATCCCCCGATGTTTACAAACCGTTTGCTCGGAGACATCTGCAAAATAGAACTTTTTTTTTTTTTTTTTTTTTCAAATTGTATTTTTTAAAATAAGCGAACAAAAAAATGGGTTATAATCCCCCCCCCCCCGTTTGCTTATTTTCAATATATATATATTTGAAAACAGAAAACAACGTTTCATTTTTGCAGATGACAGCTCCGGGCAAAAGCTTTGTAAACATCGAGGGATGAGTCTTGAATTTCAACCCTATCTTTAAATACTAGTAATACGCAATCGTTTACAAGGCTTAGTTTTAAAATTCGGGGTATAATTATGCAGTGTACCGTGCTGAAATAACGTTATTATTTAAAAAGCCATTCTTAATATGGGGAGGGGGGAAAGTGTTTTACAACTATTTTGTACTTTCACCTAACAACTTAAAGCTACTGTAAAACTTGCATTAAACTTGAAAATACTATTAAAAATAAAAATGGCAGCCTAACTGCACAAGCACAAGTACACAAGAATTCGTGTAAGTGAAATAAGGAATTTCGTGTAATCATTTACACGACAATTTTACCGCTGTTTACGGACAGTGCTATTATTTGAATAAGATTTTCAGGTGCTTATTCAGATTGGCACTTATGGCGACAATTAAAAGTAAAGAAAATACAGAGAATTCGGGTTTGTATTACTGTTCACACAGATTCGAAAAAGTTGTCAAAAAACAAATATATAACAAATAAATGTTATCAAAAGCAAGATAAGTTTCTTTTCTACCAAACTGGATATATTTTTTGTGTTTTTAGTCAATGTAACATGTTTATTCAGCTCGAAAAACATACATTGTTTACCGATGTATTGGAAATTTCAAAATGGTGCCCGACCCTCTCTTTAACACGGAAAGTTCGGGAAAAGGTGTTATAAATAATAAACTAGACAAAATACTATTAAAAACACACCGAATATATATCAACCTATGTCACGGTAATACATATTGAGCGAGTTTCTAACAGTATTTTGTCTAGTTTTATATTTATAGCACCTTTTTCCAAACTTACCGTGTTAAAGAGAGGGTCGGGCGCCATTTTGAATTGTCCAATACATCTGTAAACACAGTATGTTTTTCGAGCTGAATAAACATGTTACATTAAATAAAAACACTGAAAACATATCCAGTTAGGTAGAAAAGTAACTTATCTTGCCTTTGATAAGATTTATTTGTTATATATTTAATTTTTGACAACTTTTTCGAATCTGTGTACAGTAATACAACCCCCCAAGTTTAAAGTTTTATGATGTTTTTTTATTCAATTGTAAGGTTGAAGTATAAAAAACCCTCCCCTCCTCATGTTAAGACTGGCGTTTTAAATAATAACGTTATTATTTACGTCCGGATCACTCTCTGCACTGCACTAGTACTGATAATGATGTACGTAACGGTCACAGAACGAAGATGAAATATTCCAAAAATCACGCAATTTAATCAAGTAGTTATTTTGGTACTCATCATGCAGAGAGTGATCCGTGCTAAAATAATAACGTTATTATTTAAAAAGCCATTCTAGACAAAATACTGTTAGACAAGTTACTTACTTTTCTACCTAACTGAATAAGGTTTTAGGCGGGAGTCGTGTTGGGGCGCTCAACTCTCTCTTTAACACAGTAAGTTTGGGAAAAGGAGTTAAAAATAAAAAAAATATACAAAATACTGTTAAAAACCCACCGAATATATGTCAGTCTATGTCACGGTACCATATATTGAGCGAGTTTTTTTTTTTTTTTTTTTTTACATAGGTGTCACCACTGGCCGATAGGCCACTTAAGGATAAGGGTTAAAGAGTGTACAGTAGTCAAAAGGACAACATAGTAATCGATAGTAATGGAAGTTCGGTAAATTTGTTAACTTAAGTGGAACGGCTCATCAGAAACTTGTTCACGTTGGATTTGAAGACAACCATATTATAGACAGCTGGAAAGCAGGAAAACGGAAGACAATTCCATAGGCGTGCAGTTCTAAGAAAGAAGCTTTGATCATGGAATCTATGTTTAGGTTTAGGCACAGATAAAGAATGGGGAGAATTATTGATAATGTTTTCAGCTAGTCTAGTGTTTCTTGTGAAAGTTTGGCTAGGGGGGACCATAGATTGAAGCTCAGTCGAACACTTTCCATGAAAATAATGATAAAGCAAACTCGCAACATCTCTTCTGTGAGATAGAGGTTGCAGCGAAGAGAAAAGGAAATCTCCCACCAGGCCACGAAGTCTATTTTGAACTCTATCAAGGCAGGACAAGTCTTTTCTAGCAGCTCCTGCCCATATGTGGCAACAGTATTCCATCCTTGGACGTATCTAGATATATCGATAGAAAATTGCATCAGCAGTGAGATATCTACTGGATCGATAGAAGGATCCGACCATTTTTCCAGCGGCCTTGGCAACAGATTTGATGTACGTATTCCATTTAAGATCAGGAGTAAAGGTCAAGCCCAGAAGCCTGTCAAAACTTGAGGCCTCCCCAAGATGAGAGCCATTCATTTCAATTGATGCCAGATGGGGATCAGAACGTTGATGATGTAAAGATAGAAGCTTGGTTTTAGATGCATTAAAAGTAACCAGCCACTCCTTTCCCCATTGTACAACATGATCAAGATCAGAGGAGAAGAATCTGAGAGAACTTGGTCGTTTACGGTCTTAGATGTGCTACCATAGATGGTAGTGTCATCAGCAAAAATGCCTACGAATGATGTAAGGATGTAATTTGGAAGATCATTAATGTAGATCAGGAAAAGAGTTGGGCCCAGGATGGACCCCTGAGAGACACCGGCATTAATACTGTGGGCTTCTGATTTTTGCCCCTCAACGACTACTCTTATGAACCTATCAGAGAGAAATTATTTAATAATTGAGAAGACTTTTCCAGCTATACCATAGCTGGAGATCTTGTGAAGTAAACCTTTATACCATACCCTATCAAAGGCCTTTGATATGTCAAGAGCAATTGCCCTAGAAAGGTTGCCTCTGTTGAGAGATTCGCTAATCCTATGAGATATAACTGTAAGCACATCTGCTGTAGATCTAGCAGAACGGAAACCATATTGAGTGTCACTAAGAAGGTTATTTTTGCTGAGATGGTTGATTACTTCTCTATTTAACACAGATTCCAGCAACTTACTCATAACGCACAGGAGACTTATTGGCCTGTACTGAGAGGGGGATGAACGATCACCTGAATTCTTAAATACAGGGCATACTGATGAGATTTTCCAGGGTGATGGGAAGCGATTCTCCTTAAGACAACGTTTAAACAGTTTTGTAAGTATGGGCGCTAGTTCTGGTTGAAGTTTTTTGAGTGCTATAATTGGAATACCGTCAGGGCCGGTTGCTTTACTGGAATCAAGGTTTTTGATTAGCTTGGCAACATCTCGTTTCTAATAGTATTTTGTCTAGTTTTTTATTTATAACTCCTTTTCCCAAACTTACCATGTCAAAGAGAGAGTTGGGCGCCATTTTGAATTTTCCAATACATCGGTAAACACTTATGTTTTTCGAGCTGAATAAACATGTTACATTAAATAAAAACGCTAAAAATATATCAGTTAGGGAGAAAAGTAATTTATCTTGCCTTTGATAACATTTATTTGTTCTATATTTGTCTCGTGACAACTTTTTCAAATCTACGTGTACAGTAAAACAAACCCTACTTTTCTATAATTTTTAATAGAATTTTAAGTTTTAAACTTTTCAAAAAAACACGTTTGACCCAATTTTCGCCGAATGTCAACAAAACATTTTTTTTTTTTTTTTTTTTAAGGTTTTCGAATCAATTAAACTAACTTTTTTTTATGTCTAAATAACATTTACTATGATTGGCTGTAAGAATCTGCAAAAATATTAGAATATAATTACCTTATATTTAGATAAATTCAAATGATTCAATTATTTAGAATGTACATTTTAGGAACCATGTGCTTACCACCACCATCTTGGATTTTAGGTATAGGAACCCAGTTGCATCTGAATATTTATTTAAGCATTTTCGTGAATTTTTATGTAACTAGACAAGCAAATACATTTTTTTTTAAATAATTGAATTAAATTATAATTACAAACACCATTTATGTCGCATTACAAGTTGAGGTTTTTCTTTGTAGATAATTGTTATTTTAGATATTGTTATTTTATCAACTTGCATTAAAAAAAAAACTATGTAAAAGATGATTAAAACTGTTTGAATTATGCAAATACCATCAGTAGTTCAAAAGTTATGAGACTTTCAAGTGCCAAAATTTAGGCTTTTCCTTGGACATTTTTCTTTAGAAAAATGACTTCGTGGCTTAGTGGGGGATGCCCTTTTCTCTACCCTGCAACCTCTCTCCCACAGAAGAGACGTTGCGAGCCTATCCTTGTTTTATCGTTATTTCCATGGTAGGTGCTCGTCTGAACTCCAATCTCTGGTCCCCCTTCGCCAATCTTTCACGAAAAACATCCGTCTAGCTGAATCCACTGTGAAAAATGTCCCCCACTCTTTATCTGTGCCTAAATCAAAACGTGGATTCCATGAACAAAGCTTCTTTCTTAGAACTGCACGCCTGTGGAACTCTGTTCCGTCTGCCTGCTTCCCACCTGACTACAACTTGGATGTCTTCAAGTCCAACGTGAACAAATTCCTAATGAACTGCTCCCTTAAGTAAACACTTCATCAAATCTCCACACTAACGTACTGTACTTGCAATAACCCTTATCCCTGAGTGGCTTCCGGGCCTTGATAAGTGGTGACCATCTTGTAAAAAAAAAAAAAAAAAAAAAGTGGGATAAATTACAGACCTCAACATTTCAAGAAATTCGGTAATTTCGCCACCATTTACTTATTTTCAAGCTATTCTCATGAAACTTGGCACTCTTATCTAAAATATGTGCTCTTTCTGATTATGCAATCAAATTTGATATATCTCTTTACCATAAGCCATGAATTATAAATTCAGATGTACAAATTTCAATTTTTTATAAACTGGCGCATGGTATCATACAGTGGGTGTCTATTCATGAACAAGACTAAGTATTATAGTGGTATTTAAATATAGCTTTATTGTGAATAGGTATTTTCCTGCCTCCTCACCAAAGGAGAGCTTAATCTTGGGTGTAGCCATTGAATGCCTAAAGAGCATTCATGGCCGGTATTTACTACTCTCCTCAAAAAAAAAATTTAGTAGATATGAATTAATCTCAGAAATAAATCAAAGAAAATTTCTCATAAAGATTTTGGATTTCTGTAAAAGATGGAAATTCCCATAGTCAACCAGAACTTATACATTTTGAACCTAGTCCAATTTTCAATTTTGTAAATCCTCTCTATCGTCCATTTCCAGTCAATTCCGGATCCCCCCTCGTCCATTACCAGTTATTTCCAGTCCTTTTCATTCATTTCCGGTCAGATATCGCTTCCAACTCTCCTCTCCTGATTTCCAGTCATTTCCTACTCTCTTACTCACACTGACTCCACCTGCCACGTTTGTTCGACTTACAAACTGTTTAATTAGTTATCCTCGTTATTTTTTCATTTACAAGCATTCCACGTCAGCTTGCGACACCTGCTGGCGCTATTCAACCAGACAGCTCGTAACTGTACACTCGTTTTCACGCAAATCATATTCTTCTCATAGCATGTCAATTAGTTTGCCACTGATGTTATTTTCTTTTTATGACAGACACTCATTAACCCTTATCCTCGAGTGGCCTTCAGGCCTTGATAAGTGGTGACTCCTATGTAAAAAAAAAAAAAAAAAAAAATATCACTTCTGTGGAACAAAAAAAATCGTCTTTTTATATTGCGGCCTCGAACCACGATATCGCCTAAATTTGCATTTATCTTATTTTTTATATCGGACAAGTTTTGGGTTCGAATGGCAGCACTTCAATACAGAGTGCACACACCGACCATTAGCGCTTTTTGCTGTTGTTCGCCACGCTGTTAATACAATTTAAAGAAATTAAGGTTTGGGAAGATGCCGAATATCCTTGCTGGTTTTATATATTTCTTTCAAAGATGATAATGTAAAAAAATAATAGCAGTCGTAATAATAGTGCCAAAACAGTAATTATATGTAATTAGTATAAATTTTTGTGCTTATTTAGAATTACACTTATTAAAAAAAAAAAAATTTTACAGAAAAATCTTTATGATGTACATACTTGCCATGGACGGAGATGTCATATTCCAAAAATCACATAAATTGATCAAGTAGCTTCTTTTTTTTTCTTTTTTTTTTTAATCAAAATTTATGATTTTTAGTGATTTTAATACTAAATTGTATCCATCATAAAGTTGATTTTGATCTTAATAGTTCAAATTGAGTTGAATCAAAAAACATGGCTGATCAAAAATCCTACTTCTTGTTTTGGTAGTTAAATTAGATTGTTGTTCTTGAATTTTAACACAATCAAAAACAATATGGCTGCTCCCATCCTCATCTAGCTTCTTAATAAAATTTGATTTCCTTTGTAAAAAAAACAAAACAAAACTTGATCAATTTTATGTGATTTTTGGAATATGACAACTTCATTTTGTAATGAGTATGTACATCATAAATGTTTCAGAATCTGTAGGAAACAAATCCATACACACAAAAATACCTTCAATATAGAAGTCGAGAAAAGTTATTAGTGGTCTGGCAAGGCCACAGGGGAGACAACCGAAGCAGTAAAACTAAAGCTGTCCTGCAGGACACTAGACAAATGTAGGCATGTTTTATTGGTTTGAAAATATAGGTTTCTATTTTTACCAATTGTCATAAGATTTAACCATAGAATAGTATTATAATATTCAAAAAGCATGTAGTTTCATCCCATAGAACCAAAGGTATGAGCATTTCAATATTCAATTTTCCTTCCAGTGTGTGTGTGTGTATATAGACTAGCTGAAAACATTATCAATAATTTTCCCAACTCTTTATCTGTGCCTGAACCTAAACATAGATTCCATAATCAAAGCTTCTTTCTTAGAACTGCACGCCTGTGGAATTGTCTTCCGTTTTCCTGCTTTCCAGCTATCTATAATATGGTTGTCTTCAAATCCAGCGTGAACAAGTTTCTGATGAGCCGTTCCACTTAAGTTATCAAATTTACCGAACTTCCATTACTATCAATTACTATATTGTCCTTTTGACTACTCTACACTCTTTAACCCTCATCCTTGAGTGGCCTATCGGCCTTGATAGGTGGTGACGCCTATGTAAAAAAAAAAAAAATTATATATATATATATATACCACTTTTTTTTTTTTTTTTTTGGCAATTTTATAAGTTCCAAATCTTAGCAACTATTGATCAGAATTTAGCAAATGAAGGCTCGTTGGAAAGGTAATGACTTGAATTTTGTAGGTATGTGACATTTACCATTAAGGTCCACAGAGGATCATCCATAGCCTATTTTTGGCACTTTTTTTACAGCCATAAAATGTTTTACATTTGTTTTCCTAGTTTTGCATATGAATTATAAAATATCTAATATTTCCCCAAAATCTCTGGCCTTGATGGAGGGGAGACTAAAACTTGTTGCTATGGTTTCAAATAATCTGAAATAACAGCAAGAGGAGACTTGATTCCAAATATTTCTTATACATTATATCTCTCCTCTTTCGTTTTCATACATAAAGTAATTTTCACATTATGTAAAGATTATTTGATACTGGAGATATTCATAATGGTACCCTATTTCCAAAAGAGGGGAGATATGACATATGAGGAATATTTGGAATCAAGTCTCCCCTTGGTTTTGGTTCAGAACCTATAACTATAGCAGCAAGCTTTAGTCTCCCTCCCATCAAGTAGTGATACAGATGATTAGAAGACTCAAAATAGCAGCGATCGTTGCTGATAAAAATTTTTTTTTTTTTTTTTTTTTTTTTTTTTTTTTCATAAAATAAGTAAAATGTTTTGAGTTTAAAATTTTAGTATTCTAAAATGTGTATTACTTCATGAAATATTTATTCATTTCTTTTCTTTTTTTTTTAAATAAAGCAAACTTTTATTTGACACTTTATTTTTCTTATATAAAAATTAAAAAAAAAATGACTTGAGTGCCATCAGCTAGAATTGAAACTGAATCAGTTAGCACTCCAATCGCGTTCCCTACCATTTGAGCTGTTGATAGATGGATAAGAAAGATTTCAAATTAAACCACTTCAAGCTATGAATGAATTTGTACATGTACAAAAGTAATAGAAATATGTCGGCAAGTTTGAATGAACATTTTGAATTTCATCTTGCTAACATTTCTGTATGCGTTATTCATCCATCCAAACAAAGATGTTACTCGTTATAAACCATCCTTGTGTATGATTTTATCTTTATTTTTTTTTATTTTTTGGAATCCTTTGTGATGAAGCTTCATAAATTGCATATTCATTTTTTTGTTTCACCACGGTTTGGCCAACTCATCCTCTGGCCTTCTTCAGGTGGTTAAATGCGATGGGATAGTAATGCTGAATCTTATAACTGTATCCCCAGTAATTACTGCCTTCCATAGTTGTCTCATCACGAGGAATGTCAGTTGGTAGTAAAGCAATCGTAAAGTAAATCGGGTGGAATTTGTTTATTTACGAGGACGACCTAAATGGAACTTATTTACATTAGATTTGAATGTTATCATTTTGTATTTAGCCAGGAAGCATGCCAGCAGAACAGTGTTCCAAAGGCGGGCAGTTCTAGTAAAGAAGTTTTGTTCATGGAATCTGCGTTTACATTTAGGCACAGATAGAGAGTGGGGAAAATCATATAGTTGTTTTAGCTAGTCGAGTGTTTTTTTTTTTTTTTACATGGAGGTCACCACTTATCAAAGCCTGGAAGCCACTCGAGGATAAGGGCTATTGCGTGTACAGTAATCAATGGGATAGTATCATAGTAATCGTCAGCATTGGAGATTCAACAAAGTGTCTTACTTAAGGGAGCGGTTCATTAGGAATTTGTTTATGTTGAACTTGAAGACATCCAAGTTGTAGTCAGGTGGGAAACAGGCAATCGGGAGAGAGTTCCACAGTCGTGCACTTCTAAGAAAGAAGCTCTGCTCATGGAATCTACGCTTGGATTTAAGCACAGATAAAGAGTGGGGAAAATTACTGACAGTGGTTTCAGCCAGACGGGTGTTTTTTGTGAAAGATTGGCGAGGGGAGACCAGAGATTGGAGCTCAGACGAGCACCTGCCATGAAAATAACGATAAAACAAAGACGGGCTCGCAACGTCTCTTCTGTGGGAGAGAGGCTGCAGGGAAGAGAAAAGGGCATCCCCTACTCAGCCACAAAGTCTATTTTGTACTCTGTTAAGGCAGGATAGGCTGTTTTTAGCAGCTCCAGCCCAGATGTGGCAGCAGTTCTCCATCCTTGGACGTACTTGGCTTTTATACAGATAGAGAATTGCATCAGTAGTGAGATATCTTCTGGAGCGGTAGAAGGATCCCACCATTTTCCCAGCATCCTTGGCCACAGATTTGATGTACGTGTTCCATTTCAGATCAGGAGTAAAGGTCAAGCCCAGAAGCTTGTCAAAACATGGAGCCTCCCCAAGACGAGAGCCATCCATTTCAATTGATGCCAGATGGGGATCAGAGCATTGATGATGTAAAGATAGAAGCTTGGTTTTGGATGCATTAAAAGTGACCAGCCACCTCTTCCCCCATTGTACCACGCGCTCAAGATCAGAGGAGAGAGAATTAGAGAGAACTTTGTCATTTATGGCCTTTGATGTGTTGCTATAGATGGTTGTGTCATCAGCATAGATGTCAATGAATGATTTAAGTATGTGTTTTGGGAGATCATTGATGTAGATCAGGAAGAGAGTTGGGCCCAGGATGGACCCCTGGGGGACTCCAGCATTAATACTGTGGGCCTCTGATTTCTGCCCATCAACCACTACTCTTATGAACCTATCAGAGAGAAATGATTTAATGATTGAGAAAACATTTCCAGTTATACCGTAGCTAGAAATCTTGTGAAGTAGGCCCTTATGCCATACCCTATCGAAGGCCTTTGATATGTCAAGAGCAATTGCCCTAAAAAGGAAGCCTTTGCCGAGATTCACTAATCCTATGAGATATAAAACCGTTAGCACATCTGCGGTAGATCTTGCAGAACGGAAGCCATATTGTGTGTCACTAAGAAGGTTGTTTCTGCTGAGGTGGTTGACTACTTCTCTATTTAATATGGATTCCAGCAACTTGCTCATGACACACAGGAGGCTTATTGGTCTGTACTGAGAGGGAGATGACTTATCACCTGAATTCTTAAATACTTTTTGTGAAAGTTTGGCAAGTGGAGACCATAGAATGGCGTTCAGACGAGCACCTACCATGAAAATTCCTACGATTAGCCACCAAATGTATGCTGAAAGTATCTGAAGCTTATATTTAATGAAGATAAATAATAAGTTAGAAAATCTTCTAAGAGTTTACAAAAGTTTGTATATACTTATATATTTTAGAAAACTTATATGACCGCAGTGATCGGTGATAAAAAGATGGAGATACGAATGTATAGAACATCGAACAAATCTTTTGTTGTATTTATTGATTTATTTGCGGACTGTTATCCTCATCTTCATAGTTGTTGTTTTACCATGTTTCGGCCAACAACTTCTGGCCTTTTTCAGGTGATTAACTGCGATGGGATAGTAATGCTGAGTCTTATAACTGTATACTAACTGTAATAACTGTCTTTCATAGTTGTTGTCGTCTCACCATGTTATGGCCAACTAATCCTCTGGCCTGCTTTGGGTAGGATTGAAACCGCTATCTTCAGACAATTCTCACCTGGAACTGTAAAGACTCAACACCTCTTTCCACTGCACCACGGGCCCCGAAGGGGGATCAAGGTTGGATTTTATCTATAAATATAAAAGCGAAAATGTATGTATGTATGTATGTATGTATGTATGTATGTATGTGTGTTCGCTTTTTCTGTATGTCTACAAAAGGCTTTTTTCAGAGAAGCGGTCACTCGCTTCACAACTTTTTAAAACTTTTTTATATCACATATAAATCATAATATCTCAGAGTTAACAACGAAGCTCGCCTGTCTATTTAATTTGCTCGACTTCGGGAAGATAAATATTCAACATTCGTAGCTCACCGCATGTGGGTTAATCTTTTTCCTATAACATCTTGGGGAAAATAAAAATAAAAAAAGCGTTCCGCAGTAAATGAATACTATCCCACAGTCAAACTTGACCTCATTTACTCATTAAAACGGGCACCTGCCAAATCCAAGTAATTAACTAAATTCAAACGTGTTTCTGTTAGCATCTTGCGGTGGGGCAATCGTTAACGTCGCACGTTTTATTTTTCACACATTAATTTACAACTTTACCTCAAGGGATCGGGTTCGATCCTCATACTTACTTTTTTTTTTTTTTTTAACCCCCCCCCCCCCAACCCCCGGAGTTTCCACACACACCTCCAAAAACCTGGGCAACACCGGGTACCCCTCGCTAGTGGTCTTATAAATCCAATTTTTTAGTTCTTATCTGGTCTTCTATTGTCGGATCTGTATTGAATGGTATTATATATTTTATATTTTTTGTTTTTATCCTTTGAGATGAGGCTTCAAAATTTGTGTATTGATTTTTTTTTTTTGCGGACCGTTATCCTCATCTTCATAGTAGTTTTTTCACTACGTTTCGCAAACTCATCCTCTGGCTTTCTTCAGGTGGTTCCTATCCCATTGCGTTTAACCACAACAACTATAAAGATGAGGATAACGGTCAACAAAAAAAAAAATGACTACACATAGTGTTATGTGTTTAAGAGTTTATCGGTTAAATATTTACAGGCATACACACATACATCAACTCTTTTATTTATATAGATATACAAATAAAATAAATGCACTTTGCTCTTTATTATGAAGTGGAGGATGAATATCCTGTATCTATGTCTTTATAGAGATGTGCAGCAAACAGTAGCCGCTTCCTCGTGTGTTTTGTAAAATCATGTGAAAATCGGTTAAGTAGCTTTTGCATAATTCAGCGAAAAGAACAAAAACGAAAACAAATTATGACAACCACCTTCACAGACAATGTAATAAAATACCTTTTAATAATCTCAATGACAATAACACTAATAGTTTTTTGTTGTTTGTTTGTTTTACAGCAAGTCTGTTGGTTTTGGTTATCTGTTGCTGAATCCATTTTAATTTGAGGAATGTTATTTTTTATTTAAAAAAAAAAAAATTTTCTTTTTTTTTTTTGTAGATATGTGTGTCAGAAGTTTATGTAGTTCCTATTTACTTTTGCCTCCCCACGAGGGCAGAGTTAGACACTAGGGTCGTTTTTCAATGTGGAGTAAAGGAACAAAAATAAAAAAAATTGTCTCAGTCATGAAGGATTGCTCATCCACTGAGAGGGAACAAGAAATGGTAGTGCAGCATCAGAACAGATACTACACTTTGATCTTGACTCGAAGACAGAAATTTCTGTAGTTATGTTTATATGAAAAGCGTAAATCAAAAAGAAGTTTGTTTTCTCTCTTTTTTTTTACAAACGAGTCCCCACTTATCAAGGCCAAGAGGCCACTCGAGGATAAGGGTTAATAAGTGTACAGTGGCCAATGGGACAATGATGCAATTGTTAGTAGTGGAAGTTTTGTAAATTGGATTACTTAAGGGAAACGGCTCATCAAGAACTTTTTTACGTTGGACTTGAAGACAACCATATTATAGTTAGCCGGTTTTATATTTTTTTACTTGTGGTTATGTAGAAGCTGTGGTTTTAAAAATATATATAGCAATTATGCTACGTAGAATTTTCCGCGTTTGATCCTCGTGAGGATTCATCAGGCTATTAATGTTTAATTGCTTCCCAACGAGAGCAATATGTGATGCAAGGTCGTTTTAATGTGGGGAAAACCAGCTCCTCAAGAAAGGAGCACTCTGAAAGTAGGCAAAAATAAAAATTGCTTTAGTATATTGCCGGATGCGGAGTTGGATAGTAAAAGTCTGACTCCGACTCCTTTGATATCTTTGACTCTAACTCCTTGACCTCTATGTGGAAATCTATTCTGCAGATCCATATATCAGCCTCCCATATCTATTCAGCAAGCATTTTTATAAATACTTTTCATGTATATTATTTTTTACGTTTAACATTCACTTTTATGATAAGTATACTCACATATAAACTCGATCAGCTTTATAGAATAAGTGAAGATAACAAAGGGATAAAAAAATTTACAATGAAATTTTATTATGCTATCAGTTCAAAAGGGAATACAATATTTAGGGATAGGAAACCTCTTTAGGCTATGGCATTTCGAAACCAAATGCTTCTCATCAGAAGAGGGGAGTAAAGACACATTATACTGAGAAGAAATTTTTAAAAGATTAATATTGCTTTTATGGAAAGAGGATCAAAGGAAAAACAGAAAAACGCTATAAAGGGCTATAGTAGCATGAGTTGCTTTTTATTCATTTAGACTTTTTTTAATAAAAAAATTTCAATGGTTTAAAATCTTCTATATATATAAAAGCCAAACGTCTGTGTGTATGTATGTATGTTTGTTTGTAACGCTAAAACTTTTGAAAGACGGAACCAAACTTGACAAATTTGGTATCATATCGAAGCCCCATCACCCGGATAACAAATATCGAAATTTCACGTCAAACGGACCACTAGAAGTTGGTCAACTGATCAGTTATCTTCGAGGGGGCCCCCAAAAAACCTGTCATTATCTATATATATAAAAGACAAATGTTTGTTTGTAACGCTAAAACTTGAGATGAAAGATTCCTCTCCCCTAAGAATAAAACATGTTCAATATCTGCTTTTGTTTTTTCATTGTTTATACGGTCCCGAGCAACGCCGGGTAGCCCTGCTAGTATCTCATAAATGGCATACATAATAAGAGCCTGATGAGATAAGAAAGAATCTTTTTAAATTTTTAAAATCCAATTAAAATCAAGGAAGTTACGACTATTTTTGTGCCTCACACGTTTGGATATTTTTCCCTCTTATAATATGCGTTTTGTCACATTTTTTACACTATTTTTTCAGTAAAAATGTCATATCTTTGTTAAAAACACAAGATTAAGCAATGAAATTTGCCATTAAGTGTACTTTTGTGCAAAGAATCAGAATATGCCACTGAAAATCTCCAGAATTTAATGGTTTCCAAATAATCTACAGTAAATTCACGTAAATATGCTATAATTCCTCAAAAATGCCATGTAACCATTAACCGAAAAGAAGTGAGAGAACTCAAAATTGAATTGTAATGCATTTTATGTACAAAAAAAAAAACGAAATGTAAATACAGGATTGTTTAAAAATGAATGTATTGCAATATTTCTTTGGTATTATTGTAGACTTAGACCTTTCGTTGCCCCCCCCCTCTGACCATCTCTCCAAAATGTGATTTTACCTTTTTAGGCGATTACATGTGAACACTCCGCAAAATTTTAATGAAAGATAAACATAAATTATTTTAGAATTAATGTAAAATGATTCATTTTGTGTTATTCTAGCATTTTAGGGCGGTTAACCATTTTTTTCTATGGGAGATAAATCCTGTTTTTTTTTTTTATTTTAAAGACGATTATGTGCAGTTTTTAAGAGGGTCTTTGTGCAATTATAGGAGAATGGGGGAGGCTTGTCACTAACTTTGGGTTGGGCACAGAGAAATTGTTTGAACATCCTGAAGACTTGACAGAAATAAAACAATTTTAGAATTTAGAACAGGGGTTGGTTTCACATAAATTTAATGTATAATAATTCATCATTTAGAGACCGTTCTAGCGTTTTAGGACAGTTAACCAATTTATTTTTTATGAGAGATAAATCATGTGCATTTTTAAGGAAGGATTTTTTTTTTAGATGCTTATATGTCGTGTACAGAGGAGTTTTGCTCGGTGGGAAGATTACCACTCGGACTTTAGCGTTATTGTTAGAGCTAAGATTGTAGGAGGAGCCTTGCCACTCCTATCTAAGGTTAGAGATAGGATTAAGGGAATTTTTTTTTTAAAGAGGGCGTTTAATACGGTTAGTGGTTCATAATTATTGTCTTTTGAAGACGTTATGGCATGGCTTAGATTTTGAACATGAAATTATTTTAAATAAGCAAACTTCTGTAAATGAGGGTGTGAAATTTTACAAGAATTAAGACAAACAGATAAAAATAAATTATATTTAAAACAAGTGACGTCACTTTAAACAGAAAACGTTACGCTTTGAAAAAGCATCAAGTACTTTTGCTTACCTATTTAAATGATATTTAAATAGGTAAGCAAACGTACTTCATGATGGATTGATTGAAAAAAAAATGGTGAAACTTGTCGAAAGCCCTTTGTTTTTGGGTTGTTTTAAAAATGGAATGGAAATTTAAATTTTGTTCCATTTTATAATCTTTTTTTTAATTTGCTCATGCGCTAACAAAATTGAAAATAATTGATAAAATAAATTTTAAAAAATGGATAGCACGACCACCAATATGTGCAAGATTTACAAATGTAAGAATTTTTATACAATTGTAAAAATCTGGGGAGCAATAAGATTTAAGTAAGAGGTTTGTAATAGAACATGGTGTATTGCCTAAAACAGTCATCTATCTATATACATAAAAGCGAAAATGTGTGTATGTATGTATGTTCGCTTTTTGTGTATCTCTGCAAAAGGCTTTTTTCCAGCAGGTTCTCGAGGCCGTCGCTCATTTTAAAAATTTTTTATATGCTGTCTAAATGATAATATCTATGACTTAACAACGGGGGTCGCCTGTCTATTTAATTTGCCCGACTTTGAAACGTTAAATATTCGACATTTTGGAATCGCTGCATGTTGCTTTCGTTTTTCGGTATAAAAACGAAACTCGATTCGAATCCTGCCCTACGGCCAGTGGTCTCTAGAAAGCGATGTAACGTTTGGTCAATGTCAGCTTACCATCGTCATATCAGACGGTTGCTTTCATTTCAAGAGGAGACACTCCCCTAATAAACGGGGGAGCTGTTTTTCCCCAAAGCTAGGTAAAAACAAACAAACCAGGTTATTGACCTCATTAAAAACTGTCCCGCAGAAAATGTTAACTGCTGAATAGCTATTGCTTACGTGGTCGTCGTAACGCTTGCACAAAATGTTAACTCTACAACTTCCACTTGACGTCATTAAGTGCGGGCACCTGTCAATTCTCTTCTTACTTAAATAAATTCAAACATTTTTCAGTAACTCATTCTGGCTGGCTGAGCGGTTAACGTGTCATGTTTTTTACACATTTTATTTTCCAACTTCGCCTCAGGGCTTTGGGTTCGATCCTACCAACTTACCAAAACTTTTTTACCCCCCTCTCCCCCCCGGGGTTCTTTTTGATTTAAGAGCACACACACCTCGAAACACCCGGGCAACACCGAGTACCCCCGCTAGTCTATAATATAAAAGCGAAAATGTGTGTGTGGGCATTTTTTTCGTGTGTCCGCCAAAGGTTTGGGGGGGGGGCGCTCAGAGGGGTCACTAAATCTTACAACTTTTTATATACTGTCTAGATTATAATATGTCCGTTTTACGAAATGAGGTCATCTGAATCTTTTATGTTACAAAATTCACGCTGTGATTTCATTTTCTCTACTACTATGGCGTGATGTTTGACATAGAAAACCACGTTGTCATTCAACCACCTGCTTTTTTAAACGTTTGCTTTCACCCCTCCTCACTTCTCTGCCTGCGTACGAGTGCGAGCCTACCTCCCTCCCCCAATTTTTTTTTCCTTTTACACCCAGGCAACACTGGGCACCCCCGCTAGTCTATAATATAAATCTCACCTGTCTGTTTAAATGTATGTATGTTTGTATGTCTGCCTAAAACTTTCGACAGAGGCAACGGATTTTCATGAGATTGGTATTGTTTTGAAGCTCGACCCTTTGGATGACAAATATCGAAAAATTGGCTAAAAACATTAATTCCTTCACCCTTAACTCGGCACTTTTCTACAAGGGGTGGAGTTGCTTTTTGCGCCAATATTTTTGAAAGTCATCCCCTCTTTTCGATTGACTAGACTTCATTTAAACCTTTGCCACTTCCGGTTTGGCGATGGGCGCAACAGCAAAGACGTCACTTTTTTTTTTTTTTTTCACGTTCTTTTCTTCCTTTGCGGTGTGAATTCAAGCTTGACTGCTTACTACCACTTTTTCTTTTTTTTTGCTCAACACACACCTCCAAACACCCAGGCAATGCCGGGCACCCATGCTAGTATGTCTGAAGTGCCAAACACCGTGTTCTTTTACAGAGAAAAGTCGAATGCGACGCTGCACAATCTAGCTATTCATTATGTTACTAAAAAAAAGCAAAAGATGCTGTTTCAGTATGAGTGAGAGAAAGCGGACATTTTTTTTTTGAGAAATCAAAACGTTTTTACTAAAAAAATATTTTGTTTGTCAAGCATTTCTTAAGTAAAATGCGAGACAATTTGAAAAAAAAATTAAAATCGAACGAAATTTAAATTTCCATTTCATTTTAAAAACAACCCCAAAACAGAGCGCTTTGACAAGTTTTACCCCAAAAATTGCTGAAGCTGAAAAAATCGTTCACAAATTTTGAATGAATTTGATTCTTATTTTCAACTAGCCTGGGTGCCCGGCGTTGCCCGGAGGTGTATGTTGAGAGAAAAAAAAAAAAAGTGGTTGTAGGCAGGCAGGCTCGAACTTGTTTCACGAAGGTGGGAAAAAAAGTGAAAGAAAATCGGACATCTTGACCGATGTCTCCATGACGCGACCGGAAGTCAAAAGCATTGAAATTAACCGAAGTCAATCCAACGGTGACAATGACTTGCTAAAATATCGGCAGAAAAAATCGACCCCCTCCTTGTACAAAACGGCCTTGCATGGTCTTTGCCAATTCCTCAATGTCGGGAACATACTTTGTAACTTTGAGCCTTACACAATTTTCTGAATGTTCAGGCGTTAGACGACTTTGATGTGGAGACAACACTGCTTGTGAGAGAAAATTTTCTCACAAGAATAAGTTGAACCAAAAGCCGAGAGAAGAGCAAAAGCAATTTCCTTCAAATAGATGAATGAGCTTGGGAGAGAAGTCCAACAGTTCAAAATAGCAGCAGACTTTTCTAAATGTTCATCTTCCAGAAACTTTCTTAGTTCAGCAAATTTTAATGTCCATATTTCTGAAGACCTAAAATCAACCTGTTTCATTTCAAAATCATCAAGGTCCATCCAGCTAAAAAGTTTCGGTTGGGCATTTGTCAAATCAAGAATGTCAGGCTTAATAAGAGATGAAATAAGGATTCATGAATGTAGATCTCCTGGCTTCGTTTATCAAATTCTTCAACGTACTCCTGAAGCTCATCTATGTTCACTTCAAATTGATTTGCATTATTTTTCACATTTGGAAAGTCCTTAAATACTTTGATGTTGATGTCACGGGTAAAAATGTCCAGTTTCATTGTAAATGCTTTGAAAAGATCCAGGACTGTTTGACCCTGACCTTGTAATTTCAAATCAAGCCCATTTAAATGTGTGTTTATGTTGGTCATAAACATAAAATTTAACAACCTGCTTTCATCATTCAGTTTGAGGAAATGGTTTCTGTTTCTTATCAAGAAACGCCCTAATAGCCTCAAGACAACAAACAAATCCAGCTAAAACTTTGCCTCGACTAAGCCAGCGAACATTGCTGTAACAGAAGATCTCCATATTCACACTCAATTTCTTGTAGAAGAGATTGGAATTGCCTGTGAACCAATGAAGAGTGGGAAATAAGAAAGTTGATTATCTTAACAACAGTTTTCTTCACAGACCAAATTCAAAGATCTTTGCACATAAGCCCTCCTGATGTATATAATACAATGGAAACTATTTAATTCACTGCACCATATCATAATCTAGGTCCATACAAGATTTCAGCCAGAATGATCCAGTAGTTTCTCAGAAAATTCTAGGGTAAATGTTGTATTCTGGTGGTTAATCCATAAACAGATACTATAATACTTAATTCATTGCACCTTATCATAAAAATGCTCCATGCAAGATTTAATCCAGATCAGCTTAGTTGTTTCCAAGAAAACATTTCAAGTAAATGTGGTATTATGGGGATTAATCCCTATTAATTTCTAACTATGTATCAAACATATACCATAATACTTAGTTTGTTGTACCTTTATTATAAAAAAGGTCCATACAAAATTTCAGTCAGATTGGCTCAGTAGTTTCCAAGAAAAACTGAAAAGAACAGACAACTAAAGAGAAATATAATATAGATAAGTAATAATTTAAAACTTTCGAGCAAGGGTTGGCAATCTACGGCCCCTCGGCGAGATTCGGCCTGCGAAGGCATTTTGACCGGCCCGTGAGCCTGATTATGAATGACTATTTTTAATTTATTTTTAGAGATGAGGCTTTCGAATTCAACAAAAGGCTTGCTCTTATTGTCCTCTGATCCACACAACCGAGTTTGAATACTAAAACCAAAAACTATCAAAACCCAACCACCTGCATTTCTTCATGAAAAAAATTAAAAAAGAAACATAAAACAAAAACAGGCAATTTGACCAACCGACCAGCAATAGACATTAGGCGGGTACAGTTTCAAAGGAACAATATTGACTGACTTTGATTTATTTTGACTCACGTTGATATATTTTTATGTTTCTCGAGCAAAATTAATTTTTGTTGGATGCTTTTTTAAAAAATTTCTGAATGTTTATTTTCGTTATGGTTTTAAATATTTAGGTCACAGTGGTCTGCATTTGTAATTTTCCTAATTTTTCATCAAAGGCCCTTGTTTGTCCTGTGACCCATAATTATATAACGCGATCTGGTCCAAATGAGTTGCCGATCCCTACTTTAGACCTTTAAATATGAGTTATCTTAAAAAAATGTTTTTTATACATTTGTACGTTTATTTCCACCACTAACTATTAATACGTCGTCTCAGTGACTACGATACTCATTATCCCTTATCCTCAAGTGGCTTTGAGCCCTAACTACCATGTTAAAAAAAAAAGAAAAGCACCTAATGCTAAAAAAAAACATTTGATAATTCTCTGATTTTTGACGTATCATTTTCAATCATTTTTACTTTTTTTTTTTTTTTTTTTTTTACAAAGGAGTCCCCACTTATCAAGGCCTGGGGGCTACTCAAGGATAAGGGTTAATGAGTATATGGCAGTCAATGGGACAGTATCATAGTAATTGTTAGCAGTAGAAATTTGGTAAATTACGCTACTTAAGGAGATGGCTCATTAAGAACTTGTTTATGTTAGACTTGAAGACGATCATATCGTAGTCAGTTGGAAAGCAGGCAAACGGAACAGAGTTCCACAGGCGTGTACTTCAAAGAAAGACGCTTTGTTCATGGAATCCACGTTTAGGTTCAGGCACAGATAAAGAGTGAGGGAAATTATTGATAGTAGCTTCAACTAGACAAGTGTTTTTTGTGAAACTTTGGCAAGAGGGGGGTGCATAGATTAGAGCTAAGACGAGCACTTGTTGCCATGAAAATAACGATAGAGCAGAGATAGGCTTACAATGTTTCTTCTGTGGCAGACAAGTTGCAGGAAAGAAGAAAGGGCATCCTCTACTTATTAGGCTATGAGTTATCAAGACCAAAAAGCCACTCAAAGATGAGGATTAATGGGATGGATGGTCTTATATCGCACAAAAAGGACGATATCGCAGAAAATGTTGATAACTACTTTATTAAGTAGTGGAATAAGAACAAATAGTAGGTGTTAGTTACAAATCTATGTTAACGGAATATGCAATCAAATGATTGGGCAGAAGTCCTTAGCAATTCGCAATTGTATTTTGAGTGTTGCCCATCTGATTGAACCTTCACCCTCAAGAGTGTAACTGTCAACTGAATTTTATCAAGTACTTTATCCACTATACCATGGGTCTTTGCAGATTCCCAAATTCAGCAAGATACATTTGAAGAAGGCTGGAGGTTACATCAACCAAAACGTGAGAATAGCACTCAAGATAAGAACAATAGTTTGACTGATCCAAACAATATGAAGACTGAATCACGGATAATTTATGTCCTTTACTTAATGTCACGGTTGGCTCGCAGTGTATTGAGTTGGAGCCAAATCTTTAATGCTTTTTTTGTGCTCCAAACAGAAATATTCATTTCGAAGTAGTAGCAGTAATTAAGTATTAGCAGAGATATGGTTTTTAAGGAGAATTCTATGAATCTCATGGACAGGAAAGAAGACAAATAAAAAAAGTCATGCATAAGACAGAGTACAGCACATCATTACTGAATACCGTCCGTGCCAAACAGGACAGCTTGGGAAACTGAAGAGTTGAAATTGATGTTTTGAATTGGCGAATACCATTTTGTGCACAAAAATAAAAAAAACTCCTTGTTCTTTTTCTTCCACTAACACGTACAAAAAATAACTCCGAGTAAGCAAAGCAATCTTTTCTTCCCTTCTCCTCTCTTCTTCGCAAAATCACAAAAACTTTATCCGTGCCTGAACCTAAACATGGATTCCATGAACAAATCGCAAAAAAACAAAAAAAACGTCCTTATAGCAGACTTGTAATCGCGACAGTCCAACCATTTGCACATCTCTCTTTTCTTTGTACCGGTTGGATGTCTGATTCGAATGGTGGTATTTCTTGTACAAATCCTATTTTGTAACCTTGGAGTGTGGTTCAGTTCCGCTACAAAAATGTTAGGAAAAATTGCTGGAAAAAAGAGTAGAGGAAGACAAACAAATTTCACTGACAGTCTAAACAAGGTCACTGGGAACATGACTATAGATCTCGTCAGGAAGAATGCAGGGGAGACTGGAAAGCCATGATCATCGATGTCTGATATAACACACTTTATACCTGAAGGAGAAAATTAATTTCTATAGATTGCCAGCGCCATATTTGGATTCCTTGCACACAGATACAGTTAGTTGGAAAATTTCGTTATTTAAGCACTATATAAAAATATGAAATTTTGATGAATCAGAAGAATAGGTGACTGGAAGTTGGCAGCAAACTGTGTAAAATAAAAAAAATTGCATAATACTTAATTACTTTTTGTATAAAATAATAAAATGTTATTGTTTCATTGTTTTGAATTTGTTTTCAGTATTATAACAAAAAGATATTACTTCATAAAATATTTATTGATTTCTTTTTTTTTTTTTTTAAACTGAAAGAATAAAAACTAAGAATAGTGTATAAATTATGACAAAACGCATATGGTAAGAGTGGAACATATCCAAGCGTGCAAGGTACAAAAATGGCTATAATTTGCTTATTTTTAGTTGGATTTGATGTTTAAACTCTGTGTCCTTATATTCATAGGCAACATAAATTTAAACATAAATTGATTATATAATGTTATAAATTGAATTAAAAAAAAAATTCTTAATGCTGCAATATTTTAAGTTATAAATTTATTATATTTTTACTAGAATATCTTGTCCTGTTCTGTTCCAGTTTTAACAACTAGTCCTGTACTTTTCCATAAGCTTAACCATATTACTTTTCATGTCTGCATTTTTCTATTGTAATCCATGATTTTTCTAGGCTTCCAATAAATTCACTTGTTCTTTGTTTAATTTCAGTCTTTTGTTTCCTATTAATATGTAATACCTAATTGATTTTAACTCTAATATGTTCAGCATGTCATGATTTTACATAAAAAAACACAATTTTTGAGCTACTGTTTATTGTCTTTTCAACAAAAAATATCTTAACTGAACTCAAATTTCCACATTTATGAAATGATTGTTTAAAAGTTGAAACCTTTTCATTTTGGTACATTGGATTAAAAGTTTTGTGTTTGTCGACTATGATAAAAAAAAATGAATAAAAATAATGAAAAAATATCTCGGATACTGATTAAGAAGATTTAGTTGGGATGGATTAAATTTCCTGGGAATGCGTTCAAATCATAACTTGTGTGTCTCTGGATGAAACTCATTACATGAAAACTTTTTCATTAGTTAAACGATAACAGTCATAATCTTTGATGCATTGGATTAAAAGTTCATGGCCACTTGTTTCAAGGGGGGGGGCAGATTGTATAGTAATTGACAGGAAGTAAAGATGACAATATTAGATAGGGTTAACTGAATAAGCTTGATCATTGACAGGTCAAAGGTCACTTATGTTTTTGATCTCTGTTGATACTAATGAAAGACAGTAGGCAATGCATGAAGGAACAACGATATATATATATATATATATATATATATATATATAAGAATAAAAATTACAATAAGTTTACCAAGGTAATCAAAATGGTAAACTTAAAATATATTATAAACTAGCGGGGGTACCTGGCGTTGCCCGAGTGTTTGTTTCCGGGATGGGGGGGGGAGTTTTAAAAAATGTTATGGTAGGTAAGTAGGAAGGATCAAACCCGGAGTCATGAGTAAAAGTAGGAAAATAAAGTGTGAAAAAAAAAAAAACATCTGCAACGTTAACAGTTCGGCCACCAAGAAAAGTCCATTCCAGTTGTTTAGGAAAAAAAAAAAAAAAAAAAAACGACTACGGTAGGTCGGCGCGAACGTGAAAATATAACGTGAATTGTCCAGCACGCTAACCACTACGCCACAGAGCACTGCAGCTTAGTTTAGTGATTTTAAATAACTTCACATGAAAGAACTACGAAGCCAAACCGGTGTTCTCTTCTCAACTGTTCCTTGTGAACGATCCCCAAACGGTATTAAGTGGTGGCAGGGGGAGGAGGAATTTATTAGAGAGAAAATATTTTACCACTTCCATTGATCTTAACCGATTTTGGCCGTGACTTCTCAGCAGAAAAAGTATAGAAATCTAAGATTATCGAGGAATTTGAGAAATAATAAGCCTATAACACACCTCAGATATTGTTCTGCCGTTTGTGCATATTATATTTGCATGAAATATCTTGATTTTTAATCCTATTAATGTCAAAATCAGACGGGAAAAAATGAGTTCATTTTATTTATATAGAAGATATTAAAGAGTTGATATTTACAAATAAAATAAACAGCCAGATGTAAAAGCCCAATAAAACCGAAAAGGAAATAGAGTACCCTTCACCGGACTGTCCATTCATGTGAAATCTTTTTATCATTTTTCTTTTACCTCCTATTCCCCTTATCTCACCCTTTTTTCTTTAACCAAGTAAGATCTGTGACTTACTTGTAGTTTCATTAAATACTTTTATATGCAAAATCCGATCCTGCATTTTGCTAATTCCTGCCCTCTGATGAGAAGGAGAGTATTTCTTCGAAACTCCACGGATTAAGGACTATCCACTTATCTTGTGTTTCCTTTTTTAAAATTAAATATGTTTTTAACTCTTTTTCAAGATGTCTTTTAACATGTTTTATTAATCATTTGTTCATATATATATATATATATTAGTGATGGTACGATTCCAGTATTTTTCCTGATTCCGATACAATTACAGATTCCGATTCTTTATAAATCTCTAATCATTTAACTGTAAAATTGTTATTTTTCCTGATTTCGATAAAAACATGTAAAATATGCAGATATTTTCTTAAACGAAAAAAATTACACTTGTGGAGGATAGTCTATTGATTTAAGCTTTACTGATATTTTAAAATCAATAAATATTTATAATTTTATCATTATTAACCAGCAATGGAAGATTTTACTTTAAAATGAAATAATTTAAAAAAAAAAAAAACAATTAAAAGAATCACTTTGGAATCGAAAAATAGGTACCAATTTTTTCGATACAGATTCCGATACGCCCAAACTTCTGATTTTTTTTTCTGATTCCCGATTCTGATACAGATTAATTGTCCCAACACTAATATATATATATATATATATATATGTGATAGTAAGACGATTCCAATGTTTTTTATGATTTCGATACAATTACTGATTAATATTATATGCACTAGTTAACTTGAAACACTAGTAATATATGAACTAGTTAACTCGTAACACTAGTCATATATGAACCAGTTAACTCGTAACACTAGTCATATATGAACCAGTTAACTCGTAACACTAGTCATATATGAACCAGTTAACTCGTAACACTAGTCATATATGAACCAGTTAACTCGTAACACTAGTAATATATGAACCAGTTAACTCGTAACACTAGTAATATATGAACCAGTTAACTCGTAACACTAGTAATATAGGAACCAGTTAACTTGTAACACTAGTAATATATGAACCAGTTAACTCATAAAACTAGTCATATATGAACCAGTTAACTTGTAACACTAGTAATATATGAACCAGTTAACTTGTAACACTAGTAATATATGCACTAGTTAACTAGTAATATATGGACCAGTTAACTTGTAACACTAGTAATATATGAACCAGTACACTCGTAACACTAGTAATATATGAACCAGTTAACTCGTAACACTAGTAATATATGAACCAGTTAACTCGTAACACTAGTAATATATGCACCAGTTAACTAACACTAGTAATATATGAACCAGTAAATTCGTAACACTAGTAATATATGAACCAGTTAACTCGTAACACTAGTAATATATGAACCAGTTAACTTGCAACACTAGTAATATATAAACCAGTTAACTTGTAACACTAGTAATATATAAACCAGTTAACTTGTAACACTAGTAATATATAAACTAGTTAACTCGTAACACTAGTAATATATAAACTAGTTAACTTGTAACACTAGTAATATATGAACCAGTTGACTTGTAACACTAGTAATATATGAACTAGTTAACTCGTAACACTAGTAATATATAATCCAGTTAACTTGTAACACTAGTAATATATGAACTAGTTAACTTGTAACACTAGTAATATATAAACTAGTTAACTTGTAACACTAGTAATATATAAACTAGTTAACTCGTAACACTAGTAATATATGAACCAGTTAACTCGTAACACTTGTAATATATGAACCAGTTAACTCGTAACACTAGTAATATATGAACCAGTTAACTCGTAACACTAGTAATATATGAACCAGTTAACTCGTAACACTAGTAACATAGGAACCAGTTAACTCGTAACACTAGTAACATAGGAACCAGTTAACTCGTAACACTAGTAATATAGGAACCAGTTAACTCGTAACACTAGTAATATATGAACCAGTTAACTCGTAACACTAGTAATATATGAACCAGTTAACTCGTAACACTAGTCATATAGGAACCAGTTAACTCGTAACACTAGTCATATAGGAACCAGTTAACTCGTAACAGTAGTCATATAGGAACCAGTTAACTCGTAACATTAGTAATATAGGAACCAGTTAACTCGTAACACTAGTAATATATGAACCAGTTAACTCGTAACACTAGTAATATTTGAACCAGTTAACTCGTAACACTAGTAATATATGCACCAGTTAACTAACACTAGTAATATATGAACTAGTTAACTCGTAACACTAGTAATATATGAACCAGTTAACTTGTAACGCTAGTAATATGGACCAGTTAACTCGTAACACTAGTCATATATGAACCAGTTAACTCGTAACACTAGTCATATATGAACCAGTTAACTCGTAACACTAGTCATATATGAACCAGTTAACTCGTAACACTAGTCATATATGAACCAGTTAATTCGTAACACTAGTCATATATGAACCAGTTAATTCGTAACACTAGTCATATATGAACCAGTTTACTTGTAACACTAGTAATATAGGAACCAGTTAACTCGTAACACTAGTCATATAGGAACCAGTTAACTCGTAACACTAGTCATATAGGAACCAGTTAACTCGTAACACTAGTCATATAGGAACCAGTTAACTCGTAACACTAGTAATATAGGAACCAGTTAACTCGTAACACTAGTAATATAGGAACCAGTTAACTCGTAACACTAGTAATATATAAACCAGTTAACTCGTAACACTAGTAATATTTGAACCAGTTAACTCGTAACACTAGTAATATTTGAACCAGTTAACTCGTAACACTAGTAATATTTGAACCAGTTAACTCGTAACACTAGTAATATAGGAACCAGTTAACTCGTAACACTAGTAATATATTAACCAGTTAACTCGTAACACTAGTAATATAGGAACCAGTTAATTCGTAACACTAGTAATATAGGAACCAGTTAACTCGTAACACTAGTAATATAGGAACCAGTTAACTCGTAACACTAGTAATATAGGAACCAGTTAACTCGTAACACTAGTAATATATGAACCAGTTTACTCGTAACACTAGTAATATAGGAACCAGTTAACTCGTAACACTAGTAATATAGGAGCCAGTTAACTCGTAACACTAGTAATATAGGAGCCAGTTAACTCGTAACACTAGTAATATATGAACCAGTTTACTCGTAACACTAGTAATATATGAACCAGTTAACTCGTAACACTAGTAATATATGAACCAGTTAACTCGTAACACTAGTAATATATGAACCAGTTAACTCGTAACACTAGTAATATAGGAACCAGTTAACTCGTAACACTAGTAATATAGGAACAAGTTAACTCGTAACACTAGTAACATAGGAACAAGTTAACTCGTAACACTAGTAACATAGGAACCAGTTAACTCGTAACACTAGTAACATAGGAACCAGTTAACTCGTAACACTAGTAATATTTGAACCAGTTAACTCGTAACACTAGTAATATAGGAACCAGTTAACTCGTAACACTAGTAATATATGAACCAGTTAACTCGTAACACTAGTAATATATGAACCAGTTTACTCGTAACACTAGTAATATATGAACCAGTTAACTCGTAACACTAGTAATATTTGAACCAGTTAACTCGTAACACTAGTAATATATGAACCAGTTAACTTACAACACTAGTAATATATAAACCAGTTAACTTGTAACACTAGTAATATATAAACCAGTTAACTCGTAACACTAGTAATATATGAACCAGTTAACTAGTAACATAGGAACCAGTTAACACGTAACACTAGTAACATAGGAACCAGTTAACTCGCAACACTAGTAATATAGGAACCAGTTAACTCGTAACACTAGTAATATAGGAACCAGTTAACTCGTAACACTAGTAATATATGAACCAGTTAACTCGTAACACTAGTAATATAGGAACCAGTTAACTCGTAACACTAGTCATATAGGAACCAGTTAACTCGTAACACTAGTAATATATGAACCAGTTAACTCGTAACACTAGTAATATAGGAACCAGTTAACTCGTAACACTAGTAATATTTGAACCAGTTAACTCGTAACACTAGTAATATTTGAACCAGTTAACTCGTAACACTAGTAATATTTGAACCAGTTAACTCGTAACACTAGTAATATAGGAACCAGTTAACTCGTAACACTAGTAATATATTAACCAGTTAACTCGTAACACTAGTAATATAGGAACCAGTTAACTCGTAACACTAGTAATATATGAACCAGTTAACTCGTAACACTAGTAATATAGGAACCAGTTAACTCGTAACACTAGTAATATATGAACCAGTTTACTCGTAACACTAGTAATATAGGAACCAGTTAACTCGTAACACTAGTAATATAGGAACCAGTTAACTCGTAACACTAGTAATATATAAACCAGTTAACTCGTAACACTAGTAATATATAAACTAGTTAACTCGTAACACTAGTAATATATAAACTAGTTAACTTGTAACACTAGTAATATATGAACCAGTTGACTTGTAACACTAGTAATATATGAACTAGTTAACTCGTAACACTAGTAATATATAATCCAGTTAACTTGTAACACTAGTAATATATGCACTAGTTAACTTGTAACACTAGTAATATATAAACTAGTTTACTTGTAACACTAGTAATATATAAACTAGTTAACTCGTAACACTAGTAATATATGCACTAGTTAACTCGTAACACTAGTAATATAGGAACCAGTTAACTCGTAACACTAGTAATATAGGAACCAGTTAACTCGTAACACTAGTAATATAGGAACCAGTTAACTCGTAACACTAGTAATATAGGAACCAGTTAACTCGTAACACTAGTAATATATGAACCAGTTAACTCGTAACACTAGTAATATATGAACCAGTTAACTCGTAACACTAGTAATATAGGAACCAGTTAACTCGTAACACTAGTAATATATGAACCAGTTAACTAGTAACATAGGAACCAGTTAACACGTACCACTAGTAACATAGGAACCAGTTAACTCGTAACACTAGTAATATAGGAACCAGTTAACTCGTAACACTAGTAATATAGGAACCAGTTAACTCGTAACACTAGTAATATATGAACCAGTTAACTCGTAACACTAGTAATATAGGAACCAGTTAACTCGTAACACTAGTCATATAGGAACCAGTTAACTCGTAACACTAGTAATATATGAACCAGTTAACTCGTAACACTAGTAATATAGGAACCAGTTAACTCGTAACACTAGTAATATTTGAACCAGTTAACTCGTAACACTAGTAATATAGGAACCAGTGAACTCGTAACACTAGTAATATATTAACCAGTTAACTCGTAACACTAGTAATATAGGAACCAGTTAACTCGTAACACTAGTAATATATGAACCAGTTAACTCGTAACACTAGTAATATAGGAGCCAGTTAACTCGTAACACTAGTAATATAGGAACCAGTTAACTCGTAACACTAGTAATATAGGAACCAGTTAACTCGTAACACTAGTAATATAGGAACCAGTTTACTCGTAACACTAGTAATATATGAACCAGTTAACTCGTAACACTAGTAATATATGAACCAGTTTACTCGTAACACTAGTAATATAGGAACCAGTTAACTCGTAACACTAGTAATATAGGAACCAGTTAACTCGTAACACTAGTAATATAGGAGCCAGTTAACTCGTAACACTAGTAATATAGGAGCCAGTTAACTCGTAACACTAGTAATATAGGAGCCAGTTAACTCGTAACACTAGTAATATAGGAACCAGTTAACTCGTAACACTAGTAATATATGAACCAGTTAACTCGTAACACTAATAATATAGGAACCAGTTAACTCGTAACACTAGTAATATAGGAACCAGTTAACTCGTAACACTAGTAATATAGGAACCAGTTAACTCGTAACACTAGTAATATAGGAACCAGTTAACTCGTAACACTAGTAATATAGGAACCAGTTAACTCGTAACACTAGTAATATAGGAACCAGTTAACTCGTAACACTAGTAATATAGGAACCAGTTAACTCGTAACACTAGTAATATAGGAACCAGTTAACTCGTAACACTAGTAATATAGGAACCAGTTAACTCGTAACACTAGTAATATATGCACTAGTTAACTCGTAACACTTGAATATTGAACATTGTTATTCTTTGACGTTTCAGCTGACCTCAACCAACTTTTCCAGCCCGTGCGAGCTGACAATGCTGCTGCAGCAGTTAAGCACAACATTCCGCGAGTTCAAAGTGCATGAGACGATCGAGAACACGTTCATCATGCAGAAACTGAAGGTGAAGCTGCAGCAGTTGTCGATCACGAACAACGTTGTGTGCAACTGTCACAAAGATCACAAGCTGACACAGATGTTGCACTTGCTCGAGGACGGGCACAAAAAATGTGGCAAAAGCGACCAAGATCGCGTCAACTATGGCATCCAGCTTCGTATGGCCCTCGACGACTTCACGGAGCAATTCATACCCCACATGCAAGAGGAAGAAGAGGTAAGTAATTGTAGCCCGTTTTCCATGAAATATTAACAGAGAACTGTTTTCAGATTCTTTTAAAATTTCAAAACAAATCTTGAGAATTTTAATTATTCAGATTCACTCATTTATTTAGTGGAATGGCGACAAAAATGGATGGTCACGTTCAATGCCGCCAAGACTAAACTAGTTTCATTCAATAATTACAAGAAACCTTCTCTACCACCTATAGCAATGGCCAACGACTCTTTATCTGAGAGTATGTCTTTCAAGCTACTTGGCCTAACGTTCACAGGAAACATGAGTTGGAACAATTACATCGAGGGCATTGCCAGGGCTGCTGCAAGGAAGGTGGGCTCTCTCTACCGTGCTAGAAAACTACTAACACCCGAAAGTATCCTGTACCTCTATAAGGCAACCATTCGCCCATGTATGGAGTATTGTTGTCATATTTGGGCTGGTGCATCGGCTACTAGTCTCTCGCCCTTGACAGAGTTCAAAAGAGAGTCGCCAATCTGATAGGCCCTGAACTGGCATCTGAGCTTCAGCCTCTGTCCCATCGACGAAATGTGGCATCCTTCTGCCTGTTCTACAAGTATTTTAATGGTGAATGCTCTGATGAACTGCAAGCACTTGTGCCCCCACGACGTGAACACCCTCGACAGACCTGACAAGCTGCAAAATCCCACCCCCACACTGTAGAGATCCCTAGATGTAAAAGATCTTTCTACTCCGGTAGTTTCTTCCCCAGAACCGCTAGACTTTGGAATTCCATTCCAGGTTCCTGCTTCCCCAACAGTACTGATGTGCAGAAGTTCAAGTGCAACGTGAACCAACATCTTGCTGCCCAAATCCCTACATAGTACCCCAGTAGTTGTTTCCCCTGATAGTAGCCCCCTACACCAAAGTGGCAATGTGCCTTATTTGGGGTGAAAATGTAATATAAAAAAAAAAAAAAATTTATTGCAGACTGCTATCCTCATCTTTTAGTTGTGTCACAACGTTTCGGCCAACTATTCCTCTGGCCTTTATCAGGTAGTTAACTGCAACAGGATAGAAATGCTGAGGCTCCTAACTGCATCCTCAGTAATTACTGCCCTCCATATTTGTTGTCTTTATATATCACATTTTAACTAACTTATCCTTTGGAGCCCTTGGCGCAGTGGATAGAGACGTTGAATCTCTACGGTTCCAGGTGAGCATTGTTTGAAGATAGCGGTTTCAATCCTACTCAAACCCTGCCAGAGGCTTAGTTGGCCAAAACGTAGTGAGACGAAAGACAACTATGGAAGGCAGTAAAATGCTGAGGATGCAGTTAGGAGATTTGGAGTTTGTGGTTACCACCTGATGAAGGGCAGAGAAATAGTTGGCCAAAAACGTAGTGAGACGGAAGACAACTATGGAAGGCAGTAAAATGCTGAGGATGCAGTTAGGAGATTTGGAGTTTGTGGTTACCACCTGATGAAGGGCAGAGAAATAGTTGGCCAAAAACGTAGTGAGACGGAAGACAACTATGGAAGGCAGTAAAATGCTGAGGATGCAGTTAGGAGATTTGGAGTTTGTGGTTACCACCTGATGAAGGGCAGAGAAATAGTTGGCCAAAAACGTAGTGAGACGGAAGACAACTATGGAAGGCAGTAAAATGCTGAGGATGCAGTTAAGAGATTTGGAGTTTGTGGTTACCACCTGATGAAGGGCAGAGAAATAGTTGGCCAAAAACGTAGTGAGACGGAAGACAACTATGGAAGGCAGTAAAATGCTGAGGATGCAGTTAGGAGATTTGGAGTTTGTGGTTACCACCTGATGAAGGGCAGAGAAATAGTTGGCCAAAAACGTAGTGAGACGGAAGACAACTATGGAAGGCAGTAAAATGCTGAGGATGCAGTTAAGAGATTTGGAGTTTGTGGTTACCATCTGATGAAGGGCAGAGAAATAGTTGGCCAAAAACGTAGTGAGACGGAAGACAACTATGGAAGGCAGTAAAATGCTGAGGATGCAGTTAAGAGATTTGGAGTTTGTGGTTACCATCTGATGAAGGGCAGAGAAATAGTTGGCCAAAAACGTAGTGAGACGGAAGACAACTATGGAAGGCAGTAAAATGCTGAGGATGCAGTTAAGAGATTTGGAGTTTGTGGTTACCACCTGATGAATGGCAGAGAAATAGTTGGCCAAAAACGTAGTGAGACGGAAGACAACTATGGAAGGCAGTAAAATGCTGAGGATGCAGTTAAGAGATTTGGAGTTTGTGGTTACCACCTGATGAAGGGCAGAGAAATAGTTGGCCAAAAACGTAGTGAGACGGAAGACAACTATGGAAGGCAGTAAAATGCTGAGCATGCAGTTAAGAGATTTGGAGTTTGTGGTTACCACCTGATGAAGGGCAGAGAAATAGTTGGCCAAAAACGTAGTGAGACGGAAGACAACTATGGAAGGCAGTAAAATGCTGAGGATGCAGTTAAGAGATTTGGAGTTTGTGGTTACCACCTGATGAAGGGCAGAGAAATAGTTGGCCAAAAACGTAGTGAGACGGAAGACAACTATGGAAGGCAGTAAAATGCTGAGGATGCAGTTAAGAGATTTGGAGTTTGTGGTTACCACCTGATGAAGGGCAGAGAAATAGTTGGCCAAAAACGTAGTGAGACGGAAGACAACTATGGAAGGCAGTAAAATGCTGAGGATGCAGTTAAGAGATTTGGAGTTTGTGGTTACCACCTGATGAAGGGCAGAGAAATAGTTGGCCAAAAACGTAGTGAGACGGAAGACAACTATGGAAGGCAGTAAAATGCTGAGGATGCAGTTAAGAGATTTGGAGTTTGTGGTTACCATCTGATGAAGGGCAGAGAAATAGTTGGCCAAAAACGTAGTGAGACGGAAGACAACTATGGAAGGCAGTAAAATGCTGAGGATGCAGTTAAGAGATTTGGAGTTTGTGGTTACCATCTGATGAAGGGCAGAGAAATAGTTGGCCAAAAACGTAGTGAGACGGAAGACAACTATGGAAGGCAGTAAAATGCTGAGGATGCAGTTAAGAGATTTGGAGTTTGTGGTTACCACCTGATGAATGGCAGAGAAATAGTTGGCCAAAAACGTAGTGAGACGGAAGACAACTATGGAAGGCAGTAAAATGCTGAGGATGCAGTTAAGAGATTTGGAGTTTGTGGTTACCACCTGATGAAGGGCAGAGAAATAGTTGGCCAAAAACGTAGTGAGACGGAAGACAACTATGGAAGGCAGTAAAATGCTGAGGATGCAGTTAGGAGATTTGGAGTTTGTGGTTACCACCTGATGAAGGGCAGAGAAATAGTTGGTCGAAACGTGGTGAATGAAACAGCAACTAAAAGATGCGGATAAGTCTACAATAAATAAATGAATAAAATAATGCTCATCTCAGTAAATATTCTGATTGATTTAATAATTTATTCAGATTGCTGTTCTCATCTCTAGTGTTATTTGTACAACATTTCGGCTAATATGACCTCTAACCTTCTTCGGGTGTATCTTGCCGAACTCGGGGAATCAGAAATTCTAAAACATGATAATTCTTGAATTCCTTAAATTACCATAGATTGATTAAGTAGTTTTATTTTTAAACTAGCGATGGAATGCCTGGCCTTGCCCGGTCATAAAATATGTTTAAATGTATTTTAATTTGTGTAGATTTTATATATTACAGAGCCTATTGAATATATATATATATATATATATATATATATATATATATATATATATATATATAAACGTCAGGTCACCCTGTTAGTAGGTACTAACAGGTTACCTGACGTTGCTCATATACTAACATATACTAACATATATATATATATATATACTAACATAGTATATATATATATATATAACAGGGTGACCTAACGTTGCTCGGGATTTAAAGAGGATTAACAAATGTTCCACACTTCTAATACTTTAATTGTCATCGAAATTGGTGAAATTGCTCATTCGTAAAATCAAAACAATTGATTGCCTGCTATAGTCAGGAACTTACCGCTGTGCACTGGGAGGAAGCTTCACATACCTCCTCGTAGTGACTTAGTCCACAATTCATTTTAGTTTATACATTGCAATGTAGAGAACTTACTGTTGATTTTATGAAATTATTTTTGATTTTATAAAATGACTTGAATTAAGTTTAAAATGCAAAAGTCAAGTACTATGATCCAATTATATCTAAATAGAAGCATTCATTTTGAATGCGCCTCTGTTTTATCAAAGAACCTACTATTGATTTCATAGGCCGAGCCATTCTGCTTATGTGGTGATTAAACTTCTTGAATGCAATTATGTTGATAGGCTGCATAAGTGTTAACTTTGACCAAAATTGGACTGTTTCTTCTTTCATCAGATTTCTTAGATTATCGATTTTTGATACTTATCAGAGATATTCCGATACAAAACCTATCTAAAAACACCCCCAGGCACATAAGGTACATGTGTGTGAAATTTTTTAAAAGTCGGCCCAATCGTTTTGGAATCTATAGGGAACAAACTCACTCACACACACACACATGCAAAGTGCCTTTTATATATGAGTAAATAGATATATAGTTTTCATCTTGAGTGTTATTCGTACAAAATTTTGACCGATATAACCTCTGATCTTCAGGTGTATCTTTTTTTTTTTTTTTTTTAATTACATTTTCACTCCAAACAAGACACATTGCCACTTTGGTGTAGGGGGCTACTATCAGAGGCAGCAACTACTGGGGCACTATGTTGGGATTTGGGCAGCAAGATGTTGGTTCACGTTACACTTGAACTTCTGCATGTCAGTACAGTTAGGGAAGAATGCAAGAGAGTTGTATGCTCAATCTGTTAAGTCCAAAGTAGCTGAGCAGCGGCTTGGTTCCCACCAGTTTTGGCAAATAGCAAACAGAATCATGAACAGAAGCGTGTGCTCCATCCCAACTATTATCAATGGACCTGAGGTAATCTCGTCAGCATCAGACAAAGCCAAACTCTTTGTCAAGAACTTCGCAGCTAATTCTACCCTTTGCGATCAAGGCTGCCAACCCCCAATATTTCCTCCTGTATCAGAAAACACGCTATGTGATATACGTATATCTGTATGTGATGTTGCCAAGCTAATCAAAAACCTTGATTCCAGTAAAGCAACTGGCCCTGACGGTATTCCAATTATAGTACTCAAAAAACTTCAACCTGAACTAGCGCCCATACTTACAAAACTGTTTAAACGTTGTCTTAAGGAGAATAGTTTCCCATCTCCCTGGAAAATTTCATCAGTATGCCCTGTATTTAAGAATTCAGGTGATCGCTTATCACCCTCTCAGTACAGGCCAATAAGTCTCCTGTGCGTCATGAGTAAGTTGCTGGAATCTGTTAAATACAGAAGTAATCAACCATCTCAACAAAAATAACCTTCTTAGTGACACTCAATATGGTTTCTGTTCTACTAGATCTACAGCAGATGTGCTTACAGTTATATCTCATAGGATTAGCAAATCTCTCGACGGAGGCAACCTTTCTAGGGCAATTGCTCTTGACATATCTAAGGCCTTTGATAGGGTATGGCATAAAGGTTTACTTCATAAGATCTCTAGCTATGGTATTGCTGGAAATGTCTTCTCAATTATTAAATCATTTCTTTCTGATAGGTTCATAAGAGTAGTAGTTGAGGGGCAAAAATCAGAAGCTCACAGTATTAATGCCGGTGTCCCTCAGGGGTCCATCCTGGGCCCAACTCTTTTCCTGATCTACATTAATGATCTTCCAAATCATATCCTTACATCATTTGTAGACATCTATGCTGACGACACTACCATTTATGGTAGCACATCTAAGACAGTAAACGACCAAGTTCTCTCCAATTCTCTCTCCTCTGATCTTGAGCATGTAGTACAATGGGGTAAAGAATGGCTGGTTACTTTTAATGCATCTAAAACCAAGCTTCTCTCTTTACATCATCAACATTCTGATCCACATCTGACATCAATTGAAATGAATGGCTCTCGTCTTCAGGAGGCCTCAAGTTTTGACAAACTTCTTGGCTTGACCATTACTCCTGATCTTAAATGGAGCACGTACATCAAATCTGTTGCCAAGGCCGCTGGAAAAATGGTGGGATCTTTCTATCGATCCGGTAGATATCTCACTGCTGATGCTATTCTCTATCTATATAAGAGCCAGGTACGTCCAAGGATGGAATACTGTTGCCACATCTGGGCAGGAGCTGCTAGAAAGGACTTGTCCTGCCTTGATAGAGTTCAAAATAGACTTTGTAGCCTCGTAGGAGACGTCCTTTTCTCTTCCTTGCAACCTTTATCTCACAGAAGAGATGTTGCGAGTTTGTCTCTGATGTATCGTTATTTTCATGAAAAGTGTTCAACTGAGCTTCAATCTATGGTCCCCCCTCGACAAACTTTCACAAGAAACACTCGTCTAGCTGTAAACACTATCAATAATTCCCCCCACTCTTTATCTGTGTCTGAACCTAAACGTAGATTCCATGAACAAAGCTTTTTTATTAGAACCGCACGCCTGTGGAATTGTCTTCCGTTTTCCTGCTTTCCGGCTGACTACAATATGGTTGTGTTCAAGTCTAACGTAAATAAGTTCTTGATGAGCCATTCCATATAAGTTATCAACTTTACCAAATTTTCATTACTAATGATTACTATAATGTCCAATTTCTACTGTACACTCTTTAACCCTTATCCTTGAGTGGCCTCTTGGCCTTGATAATGTGGTGATGCCTATGTAAAAAAAAAAAAAAAAAGCAGGGACCTGGAATGGAATTTCAGGGTCTAGCGGTTCTGGGGAAGAAACTACTGGAGTAGAAAGAACTTTTACGTCTAGGGATCTCTACTGTGTGGGGGTGGGATTTAGCTGCGTGTTGGGTTTATCGAGGGTGTCTACGTCGTGGGGGCACAAGTGTCTGCAGTTCGTCAGAGCATTCACCATTAAGATACTTGTAGAACAGGCAGAGGGATGCAACGTTTTGTCGATGGAACAGAGGCTGAAGCTTAGATGCCAGTTCAGGGCCTATCAGATTGGCGACTCTCTTTTGAACCTTGTCTAGGAGCGAGAGACTAGCAGCAGATGCACCAGCCCAAAATCTTGCCGAACCTAGAAATCCAAAATTCTAAAACATAAAAAATTTTGAATTCCTCAAGTGACCATTATCTATTGAATCAAAGTACCTATGTAATCAAAGTACCTATGTAACTCAGTATCCCTAATAAAAATGTTATTTCATTATATTTAAAAAAAAAAAAAAACTTTGATGTTTGTTGAGAATGCCTCCTATATTAATCTAGTCCGGGTGTTTGGAGGTGTGTGTTGAACAAAAATTTTTTTAAAAAGTGGTAATAGGCAGGCAGACTCGAACCTGTGCCGCGAAGGTGGAAAAGAAAGTGAAAGAAAATCTGACATCTTAGCCGATGTCTCCATGACGCGACCGGAAGTCAAAAGCGTTGAAATTAACTGAGATCAATCCAACAGTGACGATGACTTGCTAAAATGTCAGCAAAACAAATCGATCTCTCCTTGTACAAAACAGGCGAGTTTAGGGTGAAGGAATTAATGTTTTTGGCCAAATTTTCAATATTTGTCGTCCAAAGGGTTGAGCTTCAAAACTATACCGATCTTGTGAAAATCCGTCGCCTCTGTAGAAAGTTTTTGCACGACATACATACATGCATTTAAACAGACAGGTGAGATTTATATTATAGACTAGCGAGGGGTACCCGGCGTTGCCTGGGTGTTTGGAGGTGTGTGGTTTTGGGTAAATCAAAACTCGGGAGGGGGGGGGTAAAATAAAAATAAAAATGTTTTGGTAGGTAAGTATGAGGATCGAACCCGAACCCTCGAGGCAAAGTTGGAAATTAAAGTGTGAAAAAAAAAAAAAAGAGTGTGACATTAACCATTGGGCCACCGCGAGATGCTAACGGAAACACATTTGAATTTATTTAATTACTTAAATTAGCAGGTGCACGTTTTAATGACGTAATGAGGTCAACTTTTGACTGCGGGGTAGCATTTCATTTAGTGCGGGAACGCTTTTTTCTTTTTTTTTCCCCAAGATGTTGGGGGTAGGGGGAAACAGCTCCACTTGTCCAAATTGAATAGCAATTGTCTTCTGATATAAGGAAATAATATTTCCACATTGAGTAAAGCTCATTGCTTTCGGACATTTCCGGCGATAGAGACCGGAAAAATCCCTAGACAATTAGTGTCGCTTTTATTATAGGAAAAGGCCTAACCCACATGCGGCGAGCGAAAACTGTTGAATATTTATCTTCCTGAAGTCGAGCAAATTAAATAGACAGGCGAGCTCCGTTGTTAACTCTGAGATATTACGATTTACATGTGATGTAAAAAGTTTTTAAAAGTTGTTAGGCGACCGACTGCTTCTCTGAAAAAAGCCTTTCTTGGACATACACAAAAAGCGAACACACATACACACATACATTTTCGCTTTTATATATATAGAAGGCAAAAATCAAGAAAAATCTACATTGATGTGTGTATATGTGATGGAAAGAAAATATTGTATTTCAAAAATCCTGTAACGTGATCAAGTAGTTTTATTTTTAAATTAGCGAGGGGGGTGCCCAGCCTTGCTTGGTCATAAAATACGCTTAAATATATTTTAATTCATGCAGATTTTGTATTTATTATTACAGACCCAATTCTCTATTGAATATTATATTGTACCTAATATACAGTACTGATTTCAAAAGTAAAAAAAAAAAAAGTGACTTGGGTGCCATCAGCTAGAATTTAAACCAAAACATTTAGCACTCAAGCTGCGTTCCAAACTGTTTGAGCTATCGACAGATAGATAAGAAAGATTTAAAATTAAACCACTTCAAGCTATGAATGCATTTGCACATGTGCTGAAATTAATAGAAATATGTTGGCAAGTTTTTTTTTTGTTTTTTTTTTTTACACAGTGATCACCACTTATCAAGGCCCGGAAGCCACTCAGGGATAAGGGTTATTGTAAGTACATTACGTTAGTGTGGAGATTTGATGAAGTGTTTAATTAAGGGGGCGGTTCATTAGGAATTTGTTAACATTGGACTTGAAGACATCCAAGTTGTAGTCCGGAGGGAAGCAGGCAGACGGAACAGAGTTCCACAGGCGTGCAGTTCTAAGAAAGAAGCTTTGTTCATGGAATCCGCGTTTTGATTTAGGCACAGATATAGAGTGGGGGAAATTTTTCACAGTGGATTCAGCTAGACGGGTGTTTTTCGTGAAAGATTGGCGAGGGGGGGACCAGAGTTGTTGAAATGAATATATTGCATATCAACTTGCCGACATATGTTATCCATCCATCCATCCATCCATCCAAACAAAGATTTTACTCATTATAAACCATCATTAGTGTATGATTAATATTTCTTGTTAATTTCAGTGTTATGTGAACAGTAGTTAAAGAGTTTATTGGTTAAATATTTACACACAGAACAGGCAGACATACACATCTATTATTTTATTTATATAGATAAAACAAAAAATCAAACTTTTAGACCAAATGAACAGTGGTGATATCGCAACGCCATCTTGAAAGCAAGGGAAGTAACTCTAAAGAATTCAAACTTACTATATTTTAGAAAGTCATTCTTAACATTAGGGGAAAAAGTTCAAATTCACTTTGAAAATTATTTTCTTAGTTAAAATAAAACTACTTAATCAATTCTTGTGAGTTTTGAAATGCAATATTTTCTTTCCATTACAGGTAGGTACATTATAGTTTTTTTTTTTATATGTTTTTTAATATGGGGGAATCCTAGACAAGAACCAGAACTTTAAATAAGTTTTTCAAAACCCACAATATTTTGATAGCATAATTAGTCATTGCTTTGGAACCTAACATTTGTTAGGGTTTGTTTTACAATCCAGTGATCTGAAAAAGTGCTCATAAAAACAAATATACAGGGTGACCCCCCCCAAAAAACAAAAGCTAAATGGAGGCCATCTAGAACATATGCTGTAGAATGGAGAAAAAAAAGGCCAAAGACCCTAGTGTTTTGATGTGATGTTTTGAATATAATAAACTAGTTATGACCAAAGTTTCATTTCATTCGGACAAAAAACTAAGAAACGGGGCCTAATTAGAGTTGGGCCGTTTTTTTTTGGGGGGGGGGGGTGACCCTGTATAACAAATAAATGTTAGCAAAGGCAAGATAAGGTATTTTTCTACCTAGATGGATAGGTTTTTAGAGTTTTTATTTAATGTAAAATGTTCATATGGCTTGAAAAACGAGTAATGTCAACTGGTACATGAGCACAAGAGAAAAAATGACTGCGTAACAAATACATTGTGCTTGTGTAAAACAAACAAGTTTTTTGAAAGTTAGATTTGCTGCCTTGTGTGCTAGCGGCCAAGGAAACCAACTTTGTACTGTGTATAATGAGTAATGTCAACTGGTACATGAGCACAAGAGAAAAAATGACTGTGTATAACTAAGAATGTTGATTTCAAAAAAGTAAAAATTACAAATGTGTCATGTTATCTTGTAGTCAATGGAAATTATTCATAACGAAAGCAATTTCATTCAAAAGCAAAAATAAAAAATATATATATAAATATAAAAGCGAAACTGTATGTATGTGTGTTCGCTTTTTCTGTGTGTCTACAAAAGGCTTCTTTCAGAGAAGCGGTCGGTCGGTTCACAACTTTTTAAAACTTTTTATATCACATATAAATCGTAATATCTCACAGTTAATAACGAAACTCGCCTGTCTATTTAATTTGCTCGATTTCGGGAAGATAAATATTCAATATTTGTCACTCGCCGCATGTGGGTTAGTCTTTTTCCTATAACATCTTGGGGGTGGGAAAAAAAAAGCATTCCACAGTAAATGAATACTATCCCGCAGCTTAATCCAACTAATTAAATAAATTCAAACGTGTTTCCGTTAGCATCTCGCGGTGGGGCAATGGTTAACATCGCACGTTTTTTTTGGTTTTTTTTTCACACTTTAATTTACAACTTTGCCTCAACGGTTCGGGTTCGATCCTCATACTTACTTTTTTTAACCCCCCCCCCCAAACACCCGGGCAACGCCGGGTACCCTTCGCTAGTAAATAAATAAGACAAAAACAAATTTGGATTTAGATTTTACAAGCAAGGTACCCGGCGTTGCCCGGGTGTGGTAAAGTGGGGGGGGGGGGGTAAATCAAAACAAAATGAAAAATAAAAAATAAGCAAATGTAATAACCATGTTTAAATATTTTAACGTTTTTTTTTTTTAATTGGAGAAACAAAAACAAACAAAAAACAGCGAACGTGATGCAAAATAACGAATAAGCGAACGAAAAAGAACTGGTATGAATAACCCTGTCTAAATGTTAAAACTTCTTTAAAAATCGGAAAAAGAAAAACAAAAAAAAGAAAACAGCAGACGTGATGGAACCCCCCCCCCCAAAAAAAAAACAAATGTAAAAATAGCATAAATAACCTTGTTTCAATATTAAAACTTTAAAAAAAAAATCGAAAAAAATTATATCCGATATCTCGACTCAAATATGCAATCGTAAGATAATGACGCTGCTACTATAACGACTGGTTTATGACCACATGAGTGAAGTTTGGTTGTTTTTTTTATATATTTAAACTAATTCCAGAAAGAACGTTTTTTGTGCATGTGTGTTTGGCTAAATTGTCATGAAGGAACGATTTTTTGCTACCCCCTCCCTGTAGAAAAGCATCCAGTTGAGGGTGAAGAAATTAATGTTTTTAGCCAATTTTTCGGTATTTGTTGTCCGAAGGGTTGAGCTTAAAAACGATGCTGATTTTATGAAAATCCATTACCTGTGGAAAGTTTTAGGCAGACATATAAACATACATACATACATTTAAACAGATTTTTTCCTTTTATATTATAGACTAGTGGAGGTTCCCTGGTGTTTGGAGGTGTGTGTTGAGCACAAGTGTTAGTAGGCAGGCGCGCGCGAAACCATGACGTACGTTGTTAGTAGATAGGCAGGCTCAAACCCATGATGTGACGGCAGAAAGGAAAGTAAAAGAAAATGAGACATCTTACCACTACACTAAGGGACTGTATAAACAATGAGAAAATTGAAGTTCATTTTGAACATATTTGTTATTCTTAGGATAGAGGAGTTTTTAATGGCTATGTATCATTTGCTGTTTCGAGCAAAAGAATATTTTTCCTACCCTTGGATTGCTATTACAAATGTATGAAATAATTGTACCTTCCCTAGGACAGGTCATTTACAGCATGAATATGAAATAATTTTACGTTCACCTTAAAATATGTTTAGCTACCCTCGGACGGGTAATTTATATACATATATGAACCAATTTAACATACTCTCGACAGGTATTGTACAACATATATGAAATAATTTCTCTTCCCACCAGGGCTACCATAATTTTAAGAAAATTGAAATCATTTTTAGAAAATGGATCATTAGGATTTCCCAATTTATACATAAATGCATTGTTTTGGTTAATGATTAGGCAACACTTGCTTAATCATAAATTTCAACATTACTGGGTTTCTTTCCTTCCTCACTATCGGCACAATAATTGTATGAAAAATGATGTAATTTTTGGAAGATGTCTCAGCAGGATTTTCTAATTAATGCATAAATTAGCAATATACACGGACGATAAAATGCTTTGGATAATTACAGATTTCAAGGGGATTCTGCTAAAATCGTCATATTTTAAAAACCAAAGCATCTTAAGTCATCAAAATACAACCGTTTTGTCCGAAAATGAATGTACTTTCAAATAAATAAATAAATAATAATGTACATTATATTTTTAAAGAGTTTTAAGCAAGTAAAGTGATAAAAATGTTAACATCATAAAACAGCATTTTCGGTAAGATTTTGTAATGACCCCCCCCCCCCCGATTTGTAAATGGTCCTACCGCGTTTCTCTTAAGAATTTTGTCATGAAATTTGGAAATTAACTAGAAGAGATATCACTTTTAATAGATTCGGTTGTCCGAAATTCTTGACAGCTCATTTTTTTGTTGTGTTAAAAAAAAAAAAAAAGAAGACTTCAACATGACGAGTTTGGAAAATTTTGAAAAAAAAAAAATTTCTTTGGACACCCACTGTTAAATAAATCAATCATTTTACTACATTTATCCGTTAAAATTAAAAATGTAACCGGCTTTCTCTTGTGGTACCGAGCAATTTAAAAATCATGATACCTGGAAAAAATCATTCTATTTTTTAAAAACTATCTAAAAACGATGTGTAGAAGCAGCAGCAGCAGCAGCTACTATCGCTGATATTAATTACTTTACTGTAAACAAACTTTTTTTTTTGGTTTTTTATTCCAGAACGAATTAAAAAAAAAAAAAAAAAGTGAAAATATGAATATTAAAAAAATGTTCTTACATATTTAGTTGGAGCTCATATTATCAGAACTTAATTAGTTTAACTAGAGTTATTTGGTTATCAGAATATAATTTTAAAGCAATCCGGCGTTGTTTTTGGTCAAATTTTAAAAATGTAGGTTAAAAAACGTGTGGTCTTTTATCTATTACATTAGTTTTTAATGGTGAATTAGACAGTGTTTTGTTTGGGAAGCCGGATTTTCCTCACATTAACTAACCTTGTGTCTAACTGTCCTCATGGGGAGGCAAGAAAATAGGAACTTAACTAGAAACTGAGCCACTCCTACAAATATTTAAATATTTATTTTGCATTTTTATATATATATATATATATATATATATATATACTAGCAGGGGGTACCCGGCGATGCCCGAGTGTTTTGAAGGAAATCAAAACTCCGGAGGGGGGGGGGGTTAAACAATAAAAAAAAATGTTTTGGTAGGCCAGTATGAGGATCGAACCCGTACCCCTGAGTTGGAAATTAATGTGTGAAAAAAAAGAAACGTGTGACTGTGACATTAACCATTGGGCCACCCCAACATACAACATTTGAATTTATTTATTTAACTATAAAAACAGGCATCTGCGCAATAAAAGTTAACTCTGCTGCTTCCATTTGACCTAATTAAGAAGGTCAAATAGAAGTCACGCAGCGTTTGGGTTTGTTTACCCAAATTTGACTGTTTTTTCCCCCCAACAGATGTTGGGGAGGGGGAAAGCAGCTCCCAATTGTCCAGATTGAATAGCAACTGTCTGATATACAAGATTGATCAAAGCTGATTGCTTCTGGACGTTTTTCCCGGCGCGATGCCGAGAATACATCCGTTTGAGTTTAGTTTCACTTTATTTATACTAAAAAGCCCAATCAACACACGAGAAGCCAAAATAGCAATAATTTTGTAAAAGTCGATGTAAATAAATCTATACGCTACGCGCTTTCCTAAATCCTAGATATTATTATATAGGACCTATATAAACAGTTGTAAGCGATCGTAACGAACCCGGGAGCGTGTGCGAAAGAAGCCTTTGCGAGACATACACGAAATGGTCACACACATTTTGCCTTTTATATATATATATATATATATATATATATATATATATATATATAAATGCAAAATAAATATTTAAATATTTGTAGGAGTGGCTCAGTTTTTAGTTAAGTTCCTATTTTCTTGTCTCCCTATGAGGACAGTTAGACACAAGGTTAATGTGAGGAAAATCCGGCTTCCCAAAAAGGGTCAATCTGGAGAGAAACAAACATAAAAATTGCCTCATTGATGAAGGATTTCTCCTTCACTGACAGAGGATAGAAAAGACGAAGTGTAGCATCAGAATACTACACTGTGATCTTGGCCCGAAGTCCAGGTAGAGAAATAAAAAAAAACGTCTTAAACTGGAAAGTTTAACAAAATAATGTGTCACTCGGACAAGAAATGTAATTAAAAATAAAAACCAAATGTATGAAAAATTTGTGAACGATTTGTTAGCTTTAGCAAAAATGTTTTTTGATATTTAAATAAGTGGGCAAAAATACTTAATAAGTTTTCCAAACGTCACGTTTTCTATGAAATTTATTTTTATCTATTTTTCGTAATTCATAAGATTCACACCCCTTAAGAATTACGACAAACAGACAAAAATAAATTTCATATTTAAAAGTAATTTGATGTCCAAAATCTAAGGCACAACATTTTCAAAAGCCAATAATTATGACCCACTAACCGTAAATATGGAGGGGTCAACTTCCTTAAAGAAAGTGCACCATTTATCACCCATAAAAAAATAAATTAGTCAACTGTCCTAAAACGCTAGAATGGTCTCGAAATGGTGAATTATTTTACATTAAATTTATGTGAAACTAACCCCCACTCGTAATTCTAAAATTTTGTTTTGTTTCTATCAAGTCTTCAGGGTGTTCACACACAATTTTTCTTAGCTCTATCATTAACCCAAAGTCAGAGTGGCAACCTCCCCACCCTCTCATAATTGCACAAAGACCCTCTTAACACCACACATAATCGTCTTTAGAAAAAAAAGAAAAAAAAAGGCACACAGGATTTATCTCTGATAGAAAAAAATGATTAAGTGCCCTAAAACGCTAGAATGGCTCAAAATGAGGAATCATTTTACATTAAATTCTAAAATAATACTTGTTTATCTTTCATTAAAGTTTTTTAAGGTATTCACGTGTAATTGCCTACAAGGGTAAAATCACATATTTTGGAGAGGTGGTCAGATAATGGAAGGTATTAATACAAGACTTCATTGAGCTGTGCCCTCAAGCGTTGAACCATCAGGATTTGCATTTTGAGGGTGCTGGCAATGGTCCTGTTGTCATAACTTGGAGTAGTAGTAGTAGTTGAGAGCATGACTTGTACAGCGGGGCATCTCCGATCTCACGCGTTGAACATTGTGTCACTTTCAGACATGATAGAAACCCCTTATTGTTCTTCGGATTTGTATACAACTGGCCAACTAGTAGATAGTCTGCAACAAAAAAAAAAAAAAGAAAAGAAAACCGGTTTTCATCAAATGGAGATGAGAAAATTAAATTTTGTTGTGTAAATTTTATCAAAAATAAAATAGCAATAGCCATCATAAAAATTGGCCAGTCATAAGATGTATCGCAATAACAGACTGAATTTTCAAGAGTCTATGGCAATTTTAAATGCCTATGCAAAAAGCCTGGAAGCTTATTGAAAACACCTCGTAAGTTATTGTACTTATACGAAGCTCTTTTTCTTAGGGAACTGAAGACCTATTTCCTCTCTTAGATTAAAGGAGGAAGTAGATGAAGTGTGAGGAGGGAGGGGGAGGATTTTTAAAACAATTCTTTTTTTTTTTTTTTTGTCTAATTTAGTTCTGGAAAGGGGAAAATGAAAAAATGAATTCAACCTATCATGTGGGCTACAAGAAAAGATTCTAAGTTGACCAAATTTGATGATGTGAATGATGTCAGTTGATGTGGTACTTCCGGGAGTCTCTGGTTACGAATGCTAGCACCCATATTGAATTCTAACTAAAACTCTTTGCTATACATTTATTATATTTGCTTTGTTAGAATTGCAGTCCTTAGAACGCCCGTACTTGTCTAAGATCACAGTGTAGTCTCTGTTTTGATGCTATACTTCACCTTTTCTGTCCTCAGTCAGTGGAGGATAAATCCTTCATGGAGAAGAAATCCTTCATGACTGAGACGTTTTTTATTTTTGTTCCTATCCAAAGTGCCCCTTTTTGGGGAGCTGGATTTTCTCCACATTAAAAACTGGCCTTGTGTCTAACTCTGCCCTCGTAGTGAGGCAAGTAAATAGGAAGAAGAATAAATTAGAATTGTTTGGATTCTTCGGACGACTGTACTCCTCTTGAACGTTATTTCTACAATGTTTCACTTGATTTAACTTCCGACCTTATTCAGGTATATCTTGTCGGGATCTTTCGGTCGAACTTGGTAATCTGCACAGAATTTCCTGCAGATTCACGAATTTAACAAAATATACATCTCAAGATGGAAGATTACATCGACCGAAACGTTGTGAAAATAACATTCAAGATGAGAATGATGAATCCAAAAAATATGGACACAGACAAACACATGAAAATGAAACCATGGAACTAACTCTAAATACGAGTTGAATCGGCTTCCTTCAAAAGAGCATGCTTCATGGGAATATGAAATTCACAAGCAGTTCCCAATAGCATGCACATCCCTGTTAGGGGAAATACAACGTAAGGTTTTTGCAACTCTTGTAGGGAGGTGCATATATCCATCCCCCTACATACAATGCCTGGTCACCCATCTGGCATTCTCCGATTGGTCACCCATCTGGCATTCTCCGATTGGTCACCCATCTAGCATTCTCCGATTGGTCACCCATCTGGCATTCTCCGATTGGTCACCCATCTGGCATTCTCCGATTGGTCACCCATCTAGCATTCTCCGATTGGTCACCCATCTGGCATTCTCCGATTGGTCACCCATCTAGCATTCTCCGATTGGTCACCCATCTGGCATTCTCCGATTGGTCACCCATCTAGCATTCTCCGATTGGTCACCCATCTGGCATTCTCCGATTGGTCACCCATCTAGCATTCTCCGATTGGTCACCCATCTGGCATTCTCCGATTGGTCACCCATCTGGCATTCTCCGATTGGTCACCCATCTAGCATTCTCCGATTGGTCACCCATCTGGCATTCTCCGATTGGTCACCCATCTAGCATTCTCCGATTGGTCACCCATCTGGCATTCTCCGATTGGTCACCCATCTGGCATTCTCCGATTGGTCACCCATCTGGCATTCTCCGATTGGTCACCCATCTGGCATTCTCCGATTGGTCACCCATCTAGCATTCTCCGATTGGTCACCCATCTAGCATTCTCCGATTGGTCACCCATCTGGCATTCTCCGATTGGTCACCCATCTGGCATTCTCCGATTGGTCACCCATCTGGCATTCTCCGATTGGTCACCCATCTGGCATTCTCCGATTGGTCACCCATCTGGCATTCTCCGATTGATCACCCATCTGGCATTCTCCGATTGGTCACCCATCTAGCATTCTCCGATTGGTCACCCATCTAGCATTCTCCGATTGGTCACCCATCCTGAGAGACCGGACTCAATATTGCTTAACTTTGGTGATCTAGTGAGAACCGATGTATCCGTGTGATTATGCTGTATAGACATACACATGAACAGAATTTTATCGTACCATAATGATGATGCGATCTATGGTGAACATATCATTCACATTGGATTCGGTTTACTAAACGGAAACGTTTCTTGTAGCCCAAATGATAGGCCAAATTCATTTTTTCCCCCATAAATAATAGAAATAATCGATCCTCATCTCAAAAGTTCAAAAACATGAAATGTGTTTTCTCCAGTGATATTAATGTTCTTTTTTGTTCTTTTAATCATTGCAGGTTCTACAACCGCTGTTGGTTGAGCACTTTTCGTACGAAGAGTTGAAAGAAATCAAGACGCAGGTGATCCATGAACACACCCAGTTGGAATGTTTCAAAGATTCCCCAGAAAAATTCTACACTGATGAACTCTTTGGTAAGTTTTTAAAAAAACAAAAAAAAAACAAACAAATCTTTCTCTTTTTCTCTCTCCTTCTCTATCATGAATGTTGATTGGCTTGATAGTGTCATACCTTATGCAATCCCACATCTGGGGAGGTGCTGCTCGGAGCACCGTATCCTGCCTTTACAGAGTTCAAAACCGATTTCAATTTCTAGCAGGTGCTGGGGAGGGGGGGGGGCGTTCATTTTCTCCTCCTTGCAACCTCTTTTTTACAGAAGAGACGTTGCAAGTCTGTCTATATTCTATCTTTATTTTCATGGCAGGTGCTCGTTTGAGCTTTAATCTATGGTCCCCTCCCCTGCAAAACTTTCTAAAAAAAACACTCTAGCTACAAACACTGTCAACAATTTCCCTCCACTCTCTATCTGTGCTTAAATCTAAACACAAGTTCTTTAAACAAAGCTTCTTTTCTTAAAACTGGCCACCTGTGGAAGTCTGTTTATCTGACCTACTTTCCAACTAACTACAACACGATCATCAAGTTCAATGTCAACAAGTTCTTGTTGAACTACCCCCTTAAATAATTAAATTCTACCACTAATGATCACTACATTGTTGTCTCAGTGATCACCGTACACTCATTAATCTTTATTCTCAAATGGCCTTTGGGCTTTGATAAGAGGTGATTCCCTTTCGAAGAAAAAAAAAAAAAAAAATTAGTCAAGAGACATTTTCATTTATTGAGTACTAATGAGACCCATATCCTGGTGTTTATCTCTTAGAGGGGAGGTAGCGCTTTATAAAAATTGTCATTTTGGCCAATCATTGATTCTTTCACTGTTGGGTGAATTCAGTGATAGACTCCCCACCCCCCTCCCTGTCAGTGTTAGGATTAATAAAAAAAAATGAAGAAAAAGTTTTTTTTTAAAGACCATAACAATGGGAGGAAATGATTCCTTAGTGGATGGAACAAAAGCACAGGAAGACAGTGGGGGACTGCTGAGGCCTTTTTGAACTTTGGAGACAAGAAGGCACTGCATGGTAGATGTTCCATTTCCAAATAATCATCCACTTCTGTGTTATGGCGCAAGTGCAGAATTAGTCGATTTCAATTAATCAGGTGCTGTGGTGACTAAAGCTAAAGACTGGACATAGGATTTCCGATTTTGAGTCTATAAATTTAGGAGTCAGAATTAGTTTAGAGACAGTTTCCAGTTTAAACTAGGTCTGGAGAGCTTTAGCAGCTGAGGAGATAAGTTGATGTCAACTAACTAACAATGATTGCCTTGACAGATAACAAAGATGTGGGTGTTAACGTTTGGAGATGCATGCAAACAAACACATACAAACATGCATAAGTCAGAGAGAGTGGCAACCTTGGTTGAAGTGAGTGTCCCTAATGATGGAGGTCTGAACAGAGCTGAAAGGGAGAAACAGACCAAATATCAAGGTCTTATGTATGATATGAAAAGAAACTGGTATCAATCATACCAGTTATTATAGGTGCTACAGGGCTTATGAAGAAGAACCTGAAATCCTACCTGACGAATATTTCTGGTGAACCAAGTGCAAAAGAGATCCAGACAATTGCACTTAAGGGAACAACGAGGATACTAAAAAGTGTTCTCGGTTGGTTTCAATAAAAAGCAGGGCAATGTTGGCATCTGGTTTGGCTGCCCCATCCATACCCAACGTTACAAACTTCAAATGGAGACATTAAAAAAAAAAAAAGAAAGAAAGAAAAAAAAAGCACAACTAAACATGTGTTGGAGTCTGTTATGTTTTGTGAGTTTGCATTTCATATTCTTTTTTGTCGTACTTGTGAGCCAATGCTTGTCTACTTGACAATTGCCAATGTGAGAAACGACGACATGGAGAGAGAGAGGAGAGATGAAGATGAATAGAAAATCAGTGTTGGGGTCAGCGGTTGTTAAGGGATGCACACAATTCTATTAGAATGGTCGAGAAAAACTCAGTATAAGTAAAATCCTTTTTTTATTTTTTATTTTTTCACAAATTATCGAACAAAACGAATGAAGATTTGAAAATGCACTGTGATTGCACTTTCGACAACCCTGTAACTCTCCTCCCCCTTCTTTGCGCCTCAGTCCTCATTTTCCATGAATGATGTTTGTGACAAAGAAACTGCTGTCTACTCTGGCGTCAGTGTAGTGTGAGCAGTATCAGGAGCTAAAATGAGTAATTCTCTTTTCATGTTCATCAATTGAAATGAATGGCTCTCATCTTGGGGAGGCTTCATGTTTTGACAAGCTTCTGGGCTTGACTTTTACTCCCGATCTAAAATGGAACACGTATATCAAATCCATTAGCAAGGTTGCTGGAAAAATGGTAGGATCCTTCTACCGCTGCAGTAGATATCTCACTCTTGATGCAATTCTCTACCTATATGAAAGCCAGGTACGGCCAATGATGGAATAATGTTGCCACATCTGGGCAGGAGCTGCTGGAAGCAGCTTATCCTGCCTTGATAGAGTTCAAAATAGACTTCGTAGCTTAGTGGTGAATGCCCTTTTCTCTTCCCTGCAACCTCTCTCCCACAGAAGAGACGTTGTGAGCCTGTCTCTGCTTTATCGTTATTTTCATGGCAAGTGTTCGTTTGAGCTTCTATCTATGGTCCTCCCTTGTCAAACTTTCACGAAAAACACTCATCTAGCCAAAACCACTATCAGTAATTTCCCACACTCTTTATCTGTGCCTAAACCTAAATGTACATTCTAGGAACAGCTTATCCTCGAGTGGCCTCCGGGCCTTGATAAGTGGTGATTCCTGTGTAAAAAAAATAAAAAATAAATAAATAAATAAATAAAGTCCTAGGATTAAACGTTTTTCTTAGCCTGATATTATTTACCTAATGGACCAAAGACCCAAACTTTGGATTAATTTCTAAGGAGGTTGTCGGATGCATAATACAGAGACGACTGTATAGCCATTTGGTGATTAGTCTGGACTTAGCAGTAGTTTCTAGCGAGCTCTCTCGATTCTCTAATGACATGGACTGACGACCTGGGTGTCCTAAGTTCAAATCCAATTTGTTCTACAAAATTACTCACTTAGGATGTTCGCAACCTTCATGTGATCTCTCTTGTAAGTACCTAATGTTGTTCTGGAAATAATTCTGCCTAGAAAATTATAGTAGGAACCAATGCCAACAATAGAATCTTCAGATTCATACAACGTTAATCTAACTCTACTAGCAGGGATACCCGCGTTGCCTGGGTGTGGAGAGGTTTTATGGTAAGGGTATTGACCAACGAAGCCCTAAAAAATGTTTAAAAAAAAAAAACAAAATTAACCAACTCCCTAAAAAAAATGTAAATAGCGAGTATCTGTGTGAGCGGCAAAAAAAAAACAAAGACTAATAGTAAGCAGGCAGACTCGAACTTGTAACGCTAAGAGGAAAAGGAAGTGAAAAAAAAAAAAAAGCAAACTGTTTTGTCGCTGCGCCCAGCGTGACCTACAACATCATCACTGTTCAAATTAAGGCGTATGATGACTTTGCAAAAATGTCAACGAAAAAAGTGACTCCTCCTTGTAAAAACCGGCCCAGTTAAGGGTTAAAGAATTAATGTTTTTGGCCAATCTTTGGATATTTGTCAGCCGAGAGACTGAGCTTTCAAACGTTACCAATTTTGTCAGTGTTGGTCGTGGGCGTTGAAAGTTTTAGCGAGATATACATACACACACTGACAGATGAGATTTATATATATAAGGAGTTTGGCTCCGCATTGATCAAAGCTGATTGCTTCTGGACGTTTCCCAGTGTGATTGCCGGTAACAGTGCCTTAGCTTTGAATTAGTTTCGCTTTTTATACGAAAAAGCTGAACGAACACAAGACGGGCTGAAATAACAATAATTTTGTAAAAATCGACGTAAATAAATCTAGAGGCGACCCGCATTCCCAAATCCTAGATATTATTATCTAGGGGGTATATAAACAGTTCTAAGCGATAGTAAACCCCCTCCCCCCCCCCCGGGGACCGTCAGCGAAAAAAGCTTTAGCGAGACATACATAAAATGATCACACACATTTTGCCTTTTAAATATATATAGAAGATGGTCTCCTGCAATATTGATGAACTTTTACTGAGAGGTACATTGTAGCGACCACTTCCCAATTTTCCTCAAAACTCTGAACCCTGTAAGAAAAGAAATAAAACCAAACTTGTAAATTGGATCAAATTTAACAAACTTTGCTCAACATTAATCTATATATATAAAAGCGAAAATGTGTATGTATGTTCGCTTTTTGTGTATGTCTGCAAAAGGCTTTTTTTCCGGCAGGTTCTCAAGGCCGTTGCTCATTTTTAAAACTTTTTATACGCTGTCTAAATGATAATATCTACGACTTAACAACGGGGGTCGCCTGTCTATTTAATTTGCCCGACTTTGAAACATTAAATATTCGACATTTTGGGATCACTGCATGTTGCTTTTGTTTTTCGGTATAAAAAACGCGAAACTTGATTCAAATCCTGCCCAACGGCCAGTGGTCTTTAGAAAGCAATGTAACGTTTGGTCAGTGTCGCCTTACCGTCGTCATATCAGACAGTTGCTTTCATTTCAAGACGAGCCACTCCCCTAATAAATGCGGGAGGTGTTTTTCCCCAAAGCTAGGTAAGAAAACAAACTGGGTTATTAACCTCATTAAAAACTGTCCCGCAGAAAATGTTAACTGCTGAATAGCTATTGCTTACGTCGTCGTAACACTTGCACAAAATATTAACTCTACAACTTCCACTTGACGTGGTCCTGGATATGACCCTAAACTATATCCGATGGTGAGGCCCCAGCTTGCGGGCTCTGGGGAGTGTGGAGCCACCCTTTAATTGCCATTGCTCCCAGGTCCACTTTGACCCGGAGTGGTAGTACCTGTTAGGATCCTAACTATGGGTTAAATAGAAACTGACTTGCAAAAAACAAATATATTCTATTAAAAAATTTTCTTCAAAATCACCGGATTCGACATTGAATAACCTGAAAAGGGTTGATATGCCATAAAACAAAAACAACCAACCAACCACTTGACGTCATTTAGTGCAGGCACCTGTCAATTCTCTTAATTAAATAAATTCAAACTTCTTTCAGTAACTCATCTGCTAGTCAGTTAAGAAATAGCTAACCAAACAGATCCAATGTCAGCTTTCACCAATATTCTAAACGAAGACAATCCCGAATTCTTGCACTAAACCACGCCCAAAATAAATGCCATCGTTTATAACAGAATGTAAAAAAAAGCAATAACTTCAGGGGAAAAAATGCTAAAGTTATTCAAATTTCATCCCACAAAAATACCAACAAGCCCAAGCAAAAACTTGCTATACCATTTAAAAAAAAGAAAGGAACCTGGTAGAAGTCTATCTCCAAATTAAACAATAACACTCCACCAAAAAAAACAAAAGAAAAAAAACAAACATAAGAAATAATAAGAAAGATAACTGGGGAAAAAACTCTGAACACCAATCTATAATTTGTCTGTGTAAGGACACTTCTCAACCTATATACTCAATGAATTTTTAATCTACAGACTTGAAATTTGGTATATAGGTTATTCAGAGATGTGGAAAACTTTTTAATTGGTTTTCATTAAAAAAAAAAAATGGCTTCTAAGGGGTCAAAATTGAAAAACTGGTATGTGGAAGTCGTCATATTTTTCACTGTTTGCTAACTGTTTCATGATTGCGCATACGTGAATGGTTCACATTACTCCTCTCTTATGTTAAGTATAAGTCAGTTTGAAAACACCTTTTTGAATAGTGTGTCACGTTGGCCGAATGGTTATTGTATTTGACTCCTTGTCTTTAGGTATTGGTTTTGATCTCAGCCTGAGTATTTTTATTTATTTATTTTTTATTTACAGGAAGTGACCTGTTTAGAAAAACATAATACTCGCATGCATGTGTTTCAGTTTCTGTCCGTTTTTTTTTTTTTTTTTTTACTTCTTTTTTTTTCTAAAGAATTTAACATTACATTTAACACCTATGGTATTTCTGTTTATAATAAATAAAAATTCTGTATTAAGTAAAATATAATATAATATTTATGCATATTTTATGACCGGGCAATGCTAGCATATCTATAAAAGTGAGAATGTCTACGTGTGAGGACACTTCTCAACATATATACTCAACGAATTTTGGATTTTCAAACTTGAAATTTGGTATATAGGGTATTCAGACATGTGGAAAGCTTTTTAATCAGTTTTCATCAGAAAAAAAAAACGGGCTGCTAAGGGGTCAAAAGTGAAAAATTGGTACTTGGAGGTCATCGGATTTTTATCTGTTTATCAACTGTTTCATGACTGTGCATGCGTGACTCGTTCACATGACAGCTTCCTTATGTTAAGAATAAATAGGTTTGAAAACACTTTTTAAAGATGGTGCTAAGTTTTTGTAAATTGTTATCGTACTTTAATCACTGTCCTTAGGTTTTGGTTTCAATCTCAGCTCGAGTATTTTTTTTTTTTTTTACAAGAAGTGAAATGCACATGTCTCAATTTCTTTTCGTATATTTAATTCATGTTTTTTTTTTTTTTTTTTTTTTAAAGGAATTTAACATTACGTTTAGTTCCGGGCAATGCTGGGTACATCTGCTAGTATAATGTAAATTTTTTGAAGTTCATAGAGATTTATGTATTAAATGACATTAGTTTCTTTGACAATATTTTTTTCTGACTGGGGGAGTGGTGGTGGTGTTGGTGCTGTGTAATGATATGTAAATAATATTTATTATGTATGTGCATATTTACTTGTTTGTTTCTCTGGGTTTTTTTTTTTTTTTCTCCAATATCTTGAGCTGAAAAAAAGAAAGAAATCCTAAACCTTTAATAAACAGGATATGGACTGACCAATTTTATGAAATTCTTTCTCATTTCCTTTTATAACTGAACTACACATCCCAGTGTCTTAACAAAAGAATGCCTCTGATTGGCTGGATGTTTTTATGACTCATCTGATATTGTGGTCGCTCTTTTGGCCTTCTAATTGTTGCAGGTTGTAAAGTTAGTTTGTTTACTTGGAAGATTTAAAAAAAAAAAAAAAAAGTTTTTTTTGTTTTTTTTGTTGTTAAAAAAGAAAACAGAAAGAGGCAGTTGTCAAATTGCAGTTGAGTTGAAAAGAGGTCAGAAAAAAAAAAAAAACGAGGCTTGCCAGTTAGTATGATTTATTTATTTCTATACCTGGAATGTAATTAAGTTATTTTAGTTTTTAATTTGTGTGTGTGCACATTTTTTAAACTTATACAGAAAATGAAATAAAATTTTAGTTGTAAAGGAGACAACTGTTTTTTTTAGTAGCATTGTGATTATTCAGACTACTTTTCCTATCTTGAGTGTAATTTACACGTTTCTGTTGATGTAACCTCCGACCTTCAGATGCATTTTGACGAACTCGGGGAATTTTTCTGTCAACCCGAAGGCCACTCGAGGATAAATGTTAATAAGTGTACGTTAGTCAATATTGTAGTAATTGTTAGTAGTGGAAATCTTCCCCCCCCCCGCCTCTCAAATTATGGGCAGGAAGAACTTACAAAAATATCACCTGTGGCGTCGTTAAAATTCACAATACTTTGTGCAATTCAAGCATATTTGGTACAAATAAACTTTTTTAATTGAAAGACATTAACCCTGGATTTAATTTTTCATTTATTAACTACTAGCAGGGGTATCCGGCCTTGCCCGGGTGTTTGGAGGTGTGTGTTGGGGGGGGGGGTTAAATCAAAACAAAATGGAAACTAAAGAATAGGCAAAGTAATAGAGCTGTTTAAATATTATAAAATAAAAAAAAACAATGTTAAACTTCTTTAAAAAAAATCGGAAAAACAAAAACAAAAAAAAAAAACTGAACATGATGGAAAAAAAAAAAACGTGTAAGCGAACCATGTTAAAACTTCTTAAAAAAAAAAAAAAAATCGGAAAAACAAAAACAAAAAAAAAACAGTGAACATGATGGAAAAAAAAAACCGTGTAAGCGAACCATGTTAAAACTTCTTTAAAATAAAAAACCCCGGAAAAACAAAAAAACAGCGAACATGATGGGGAGAAGAAAAAAACATGCAAGCGAACGATGTTAAAACGGTTCAATATTAAATCTTTAAAAATCGAAAAAGATAAAATATTACATCACCATTCGAACTTGCAACCTTAAGATAATGACGCCGCTCCTTAACCCGCTGAGCTAAGAGCACGTCAGCGAAATTGGGTCGTTTTTGTTTAATATTTAAACTAATGCAAGACCATTTTTTGCACATGCGTGTATGGTTATCTTGTCATGAAGGGACGATAGCAGTAGAGAAAGTGAAATCACAGCGCAAATTTTGTAACCTAAAATTCGCTGAAATAAAAGATAGACACAGCCTCGCTACATAAATCTGACATATTATAATCTAGAAAGTGAAAAGTTGTAAGATTTAGTGACCCCCCCCCCTTCAAGAGCCCCATACAAAAAATGCACACACACATACATATACATTTTGGCTTTTCTATTATAGATTGTTATTTCTCTACTAAAGACCTATAAAAAAAAAATCCAATCATTTGAGGCTCCTAGTGCCACTCTACGTCTTTTAGTTTCGGAAGAAATAGAGTTTGAAAGTATGGACACTGACAGATAGACATATAGCCGTTTATATATTAGACTAGAATGAGTGCCCAGTGTTGCCTGGGTGTTTGGAGGTGTGTGTTGAGAAAAAAAAAAAAAGTCGTAGTAGGCAGACAGGCTCAAACCGGTGACGCAAGACGGAAAAGAAAGTGGAGGTGTGTGTAAGGGTGTTGGTTGAGCAAAAAAAAAAAAAAGGGAAAATTGCGAGCGCAAAAGAAAAAAAGAAAATAGGAGTAGTAAGCAGGATCAAACCCATAACGCGCCAGAGGAAAAAGAGGTGGAAAAAAAAAAACTGGATGTGCCTACCGTGGTTGTGATGTCACGGGGTGGTTGAAATAACATCTGTTAAGCGATGTCGTGAACGCGAGGGTTGAATGACTTGCAAAAAATGTTATTAAAAACATCGACCCTCCCTGTGGAAAACTGCTCAGTTGAGGGTTAAGGAATTAATGTTTTTGGCCAATTTTTCGATATTTGTCGTCTGAAGGGTCAAGCTTCAAAATGATACCGATCTCGTGAAAATTTGCCGCCTCTGTCGAAAGTTTTTGCGAGACATACAAACATACATACATACATACTTTTAAACAGACAGATGAGATTTATATTATAGATTGTAGAGTTGTCATTTCAAAAATAAAAAAAAATATTTAGGTGCCATGAGCTAGAATCGAAACCGAAAGCAAAGCGGTAGCATTCCAAGCTGGTGACGTTACCACTGTACCAACGTGACACATATATGAACTGATTAAAAATTACTCAAGGAATTTTTGTTCAACAGACTTGAAAATTGGTATACAGGGTATTCAGACATGTGGAAAACTTTTTAATTGATTTTCATCCAGAAAAAAGAGCTAAGGGGTCAAAATTGAAAAACTGTTACTTGAAAATTGGTATACAGGGTATTCAGACATGTGGAAAACTTTTTAATTGATTTTCACCCAGAAAAAAGAGCTAAGGGGTCAAAATTGAAGAACTGTTACTTGGAGGTCATCAGGTTTTTTGTCTGTTTCATGAATGCACATGCGTGAATGGTTCACATGACAGATAACTGTTGAAAATTAGTAGGTTTGAAAACACTTTTTAAAGATCATGTCCAGCTGGTCTAATGGTTATCATACTTTAGATTTTGGTTTTGATCTCAGCTTGAGTTTTTTTTTTTTTTTTTTTACTTACAAGAAGTGAACTGTTTAGAAAAAACAATACTTGCATGCACATCTGGGTTTTTTTTTTTTTAAATTTAGCATTACATTTAATACTTATGGTATTTCTGTTTATAATAAATAAGAATTCTACATTAATTAAAATATATTTAAGCATATTTTGTGACCGGGCAACGCTGGGCGGCCTAGTAGTTAAGTTAATAAAATTCGAAATCTTTAGTTGTGTCAAAAATAATTCAGAGTCAAAAATCTCTAAATTACTAAAAGTTTGAGAATTTTTGTTTTCCTCGTCCTATCATCATGCAAACTGTATCCGCGCGAATATTTTTGATGGTCAAAAAAAAAAAAAAAAAAAAAAGGTTGATTATTCTGATGATGATGATGTTGATTATTCTGATGATGATTATTCTGACGATGATGATGATGATTATTATTCTGATGATGATGATAATCAGCTTAACTTCTACTTTACATCGCTGACATGCATTGGACAGTTTCAAGAAAATAATTCAAATAATACGAATCTTTTTTTTTCACCTCATAATTAATGGAGCGTGTTTACGCATTTCTTTTCTCCATAATTGTTCTCTGCAACCGGATCACTATCTTGTATTTTACAGAGTTCTGTGACTCAGGAAGTTATGACAAACTGGGTTTTCCCGATTTAACGAATTCCTGTTATAAAAACGTAAGATTTACTAAATTTCAACTCTCAACAACACTCGACATTCAGGATGAAACATTTGATTCCAATCCCCTCGCATTTTGGTGCCATTTTTCTTTTTTCTCAAAAGGATGTATCACCTTTAAGGATATAAAAAGAGGTCAGATAAGTCAAATTGGTTGATTAATATTCTATTATTATATGAAATGTGAGCAGTGTTTTACGGACAGATTCATCTTTAATTGACCGTTGACCAGCAAGTATTTTCATTTACTCGCCAAATAGAAAAGTTACTAGTAAAATCCACATGATTTTCGGAATATGACATTTTCGTTCCATGACAAGTACGTACATCATAAAGATTTTTCTGAGGGTTATTTATTTATTTATTTATTTATTTTTTGAAATGCAATTCTAAAGATACACCAAATTTTATGTTGAGAGTTGAAGATATAAATATGAATTGTTTCGGATGTTTTTGTTAACAGCCTTCGGAAAAAAAAAAAAAAAAATGAGTATATTGTTCTATTAAATCTTTGAAATATTTTGACTTTGCTCGTTTTAATAAAAGGACATAAGGTTGAAGAGACCTTATTCATTCAGTAATGAGCTTTTGCAGTTTGTTGGTAAAAAAAAAAAAAAAAAAAAAGACACGATTGCCAAAAGATAATCATTTTATTATTTCTAGTTGCCACTTGCAAAATCACTCTAGTAATGTGATCGTTTCACTTGCAGTGTAAATCTGTGAAGGCAATCAAAGCAAAATACATACTGAAATATCTTTTGCTTCTGGGATAAAATTGTGCTTTTTAAATTAAAAAAAAAATCTGTTTTAATTGTTCTATAATTAACAGGACATGTCATCTTTCTCTCAATTAACCATATATATATATATATATATATATATATATATATATATATATATATATATATATATATATATATATATACTTGTTGCCCGGGTGTTTGGAGGTGTATGCTGAAAAAAAAAAAAAAAAAAAAGCGGTCAATTTATTAACTTTGACCTCCTATTCTGATCCTTTAACATTTATTGTTTTGGGCTCAAATCAAGTTATTAAGTTTGATCCATGTCCAAGGAACCTATATCTAAAATTTCAAGTGTTTAGACCCAAAATTGTCGGGAGTTTAGTAGAGTTCTTAAAGGTCAAATCGTTGAACTTTGACCCCTTAACAGCCAAATTTCTGGCCGAAAACCGATCACACAAATTTTCCCAAATCTCAGTACCCTGTATATCAAATTTCGAATTTGTAGACTAAAAATTAAGTTATTGCGTAGGGAAATGTACACAGACTGACAGACACACACACACGTTCACTTTTATATATATATATATATATATATATATATATATTCCTATAAATTTTTTTTTTTTTTTGTATTGATATTCATAATAACTTTTTTATATATGGGTTGTGAAATTGTATTCATCTGCAAAAAATCTAGCTAATTTGCATATTCTTTTGAACATTTATTTTAATTAATTCCATATTAGTTTTTTTTTCTTGTGGGATGATCATCTACAGTTAACTATTACGTGTAATTATATTCATGCAGATATTCTACATGATTTATACTTGCGTGATATTTGCGTAAAAAGTTCATAGTAAACACAAACCTCTTTCTATATATATTTATGTATGCGTATATATGTATATGTGTTTAAAAAATTTTGCCTACCAAATTCCTCTGTCAGTTTTTAGTCTAAAGACATGAAGCTTAATATATAGGGTATTCAAACCCATGCGAAACTTTATATTTGGGTTTTAGCCAGGGAAAATCTATGTAAGAATTTAAAAAATAGAATTTACCAGGTGAAGGTTGAATGATGGCATTACGAATATGCATGCGTAACGTAATAGCTATTGGTTCGTGCTTTAATTTTTTGCCTTGCAGCAAACATATCTTCATAGCTCAGGCATTAACGTCAAAGGAAAAAGTAAATCATAAGCTAACCATTTTGGTTTCGATTCTCGGTGGTGGCGCACAAGTTTTTTTTTTTTTGTTTTTTTTGTTTTTAACTTTTTAAATCATTACTATATATTGGGTCCAATATAATCTATATATAAAAGCGAAAATGTGTGTTAGTGTGTGTGTGCATATTTGTGTATGTCCGCCAAAGGCTTTTTTCGCTGGATTTCTCGGTCGGCTCACTCTTTCTTAAAACCTTTTATATGCTGTCTAAATCATCTATTTTTAATTTGCCCGACTTTTACGCGCTATTTTCAAGATTTTTCATTACACTTTTCAGTATAAAAAAAGCAAAAACTAGCTGCCAGCCGCGTCATGTTTCAAGGTCAAACATCACGCGACTTAACTTTCTCGCACTTGTCAATTTCACTTTATTAACGTTAACTTAAAACATTTATCACTTCCTTTCCCGTCATGGTCGAGATGGTTAGGTTTCAGGGTTTTTTTTTTCCATTTCATTTCCACCTTCGCGTCAAGGCTTCGGGGCCTATCTTCCTACTAAAACTTTTTCTTTTTCTTTTACACCTCCAAACACCTGGCCAACGTTTTTTTTTTTTAAACAGGCTTGCTTTGATCTAACCCCCCCCCCCAATACACACACCTCCAAACACCCGGGCAATGCTGGGTACCCCCGCTAGTCTATATATATAAAAGCGAAAATGTTTGTTTGTGTGTGTACATTTTCGTGTTTGTCCGAGAAAGGCTTTTTTCCGAGAAGTGATTGGTTGGCTCACAACTTCTTAAAACTTTTTATATCGCGTCTAGATCGTAATATGTACGAGTTAACAACGGGGGTCGCCTGTCTATTTAATTTGCCCGACTTTCAAAACCTAAATATTTGACATATTCAGATCGCCGTGTGTTGCTTTCCCTTTTCAGTATAAAAACAGAGAAACTGGATTTGAACCGGATGTAAACGTCACCGTCGACTATCCCGCAGTAAAACTGCGGAATAACATGATGTTTAAAATTCATTTTAAAAAAAAAAAGCTGCCCCGCAGTCAAAGTTGACCTCATTAATTCATTAAGTACGGGCACCTGGCAATTCTTAAATAAATTCAAACATGTTTCCGTTACTATTTTGTGGTGGCCCAGTGGTTAACGTCGCACGTTATTTTTTCACACTTTAATTTACAAATTTGCCTCAACGGTTCGGGTTCGATCATTCATACTTACCTACCAAAACTTTTTTTTTTAAATTTTACCCCCCCCCCCCCCGACACATTTGTCTTGATTTACCCAAAACCACACACACCTACAAACGCCGGGTACGACCCCCCCCCCTGCTAGTATAATATAAATCTTACCTGTCTGTTTAAATGTATGTCTTGCAAAACTTTCAACAGATGCGACGGATCCTGACAAGATCGGTATCATTTTTGAAGCTCAATGTCTCAGACAACAAATATCGAAAAATTGGCCAAAACATTAATTCCTTCACCCTAAACTCGCCCATTTTGTACAAGGAGGGGTCGAGTCATCATCACTATTGGATTGACTTTGGTTAATTTCAATACCTTTTGACATTCGGCTGCAGTCACATCCTTTCGAACCAAGTGGCCACCTTGCGAAGACTGGATGGCTGAGAATGCAGAAATCTTAGAACCTCTACTAAAGTCTAAAAATGATGCTCACAAGAACTATGTGAGCAGGCCGACACGCAGCACCCTGTCCAAGCTGAAAGAGGCTTATAGTCAATTCCAGAAAGCTGCTCAGCACTGTGCAAACAACTACTGGAACAACCTGTGCGACGAAATCCAGACTGCTGCTGACTGCGGTAAACTACATGTGATGTATCGTGGACTCCGCAAGACAACTGGACAGAGCGCTAAGAAAGTTTGCCCTTTAAAATCTACTACAGGGGAGCTCATCACTGATCCTACGAAGCAGCTAGGTGGAGCACTACTCTGTACTATATGGTGAACCACGCAACATCACAGTCACAGCTTTAAATTCCACTCTGAATTTCGACACCCTAGTTGAACTGGACAACGTTCCAATTATGTCAGAACTCGAAGTTGCTCTCCAACACACAAATGTAGGGAAGGCCCCAGGTACTGATGAGATTCCAGCAGACCTGCTCGAGTGCAACAAGTTCTTGCTCCTACACTTGTACGACCTCCTCTGCACCAGTTGGCGCAACGGAAAATTTCCAACAGCTATGAAAGATGCTAAAATTGTCACTTTATTCAAGAAAGGAGACAAAGGAGATTGCAATAACTACCGTGGTATATCTTTACTCAGTGTCACTGGCAAAGTCTTTGCCAGAGTGTTCTTTCCAAGGCTCCAGCAGTTTGCAATATTGATTGTTTATCCAGAGTTGCAATGCGACTTCTGTAGCGGGCGCTCAACCACAGACATGATATTTTCAGTGCGTCAAATCCAGGAAAAATGCAGAGAACAACGTAGACCTCTCCATATCGCATTTGTAGACCTCACAAAAGCTTTTGACATGGTCAGTAGAGATGGTCTGTTTGCCATCCTACAAAAGTTGGGCTGTCCACCAACTCTTCTTAGTTTGATAAGATCACTCCATGACAACATGGCAGCCGCAGTCTTCTTCAAGGGTGACATGTCTGACAACTTCTCCGTGTGCAGTGGAGTCAAGCAAGGTTGTATGTTGGCTCCCACACTGTTTGGCATCTTCTTCTCAGTTCTTCTGCACCACGCTTTTGGAAATCACGAGGACGAAGACAGTGTTTTCCTTCATACTCGTTGAGAACTTTTTAACTTGGCTCGCCTACGCGCCAAAACCAAGATTCGAAGAGTCCTAATACTTGAGCTGCTGTTTGCAGACGATGCTGTATTGGTCTCGCACTCCGCAAGTGGACTCCAGCGGCTGGTTGACAAATTGAGCGCTGTTTGTGCGGAGTTCGCACTGGTAATCAGTGTGAAGAAGACAGTTGTGATGCACCAGGGTGATGCATCACCAATCATTATCAATGGCCATGAACTAGAGACTGTCAAGAACTTTGCGTATCTTGGATCCAACATCAACAAGGGAGTATCCATTGAACAGGAGCTACAAACACGCATAGGTAGAGCAGCGTCTACTTTCAACCGACTACGTGAAAGAGCATGGTTCAATAAATACCTAGCCTTCCTAAGGATATCCTCTACAGCGAACTGGCAAATGGAACAAGAAGCTGTGGTCGCCCAGAGCTCCGCTTTAAAGACGTGGCCAAACAGGATCTGATCGCTCTACCTACCTTTTTCTCTCTCCCCTCTCACTCTGTTGATTCAGCTATGCTTTTATATTTCTTAATGTCCCTGTGAGTATTTCAAAACAGTAATGCTTTTTTTCAACGTTGCCATCTAATCTACTCAGCGCCTGTAGACACAGTAAACTAAATTTCTGCTCTCAATAACATTTACAATGAAGAATTTGATTCCGATCCGTTCGTTTTTTGGTGCCATTTTTTTATCAAAGGACGCATTACCTTTAAAGATGCAAGAGCTCAGATAAATTAAATGGATTTATTATTAATCTATCATTATACTAAATGTGAGTCAATCAACATTTTTCTTCCTAATATTCTGATCACAAAATACATACTAAAATATACTTTAGTTCTGGGATTGAGTTATGTTTTTGAAAAAAATCCTGCTTTACTTGTTCTAATTAGTCGTAACTAGCTGGACGCCCGGCATTGCCTGGTCGTACAATACGCTTAAATATGATATTTTAATTTATGCAGATCACGTATGTATTATTATAGAATCAATCCTCTATTGATTATTATATATTGCGAGGAATAATTTGGCCGATGGATTAATTTGTAAAAATATTTTAAAATAATTATGTCATTCCTCAAATTCCATCTGTATTTTTTTACAATATCACGTCAGCTGGTGTTGACGATTTTAAAAATAGTCTTTTTTCTCTTATCGATAAAGGGAACATTTTATGTTACTCTGGTGTAAACTTGGCTGGTGTAACGCAAAAATATTCCCCTGTAAAAATTCTTTTTATCTATAAGAGAAGAAAGACTAAGATAAAATGTTTTCGATTTTCGATACCTATCCGATGAATTTCTGTATACAACATGTAAGAACACTACCAACCATGTAAATTACCTGTGTGTGAAATTTGCAAAAGATAGGCTCAGCCGTTTCCGAACCTACTAGCAGGGTTACCTGGCATTGCCCAGGTGTTTTAGGGGGGGGGGAGAAAAAATGTGTTAGTTGTCAGGCAGGCTTGAACACGTGACGCGGTGATGGAAAAGAAAGTGAAAGAAAACGTGTCATCTTATCGCTACGCTACGAAGCCATAGGAAGTGAAAAGCGTTCAAATTTAGCAACGACAATCAAAAAGTTGACTTGCAAAGTGAATGGGTTCACACAGGTGGAGAAATGAAGGTTGGCGGAAAGCCAGTTCAGCTTTCCGCCGTTTCATTTGTTTCCCCACGATGTTGAGGAAACCAAGCTCCCCCGAAAAAGGGGAACCCTCAAATGAATAGCAATTTTCTGATATGAAGGGTTTCCCCCCCACATTGATCAAAGTTAATTGCTTCTGGACGTCCCTGGAATAAAAGCCTGGGAGCTGCCTTCGATTTCGATTAGTTTCGCTTTTATACGAAAAACACAGACACGCGTGAATTTTATAAAAGTCGACCAAGATAAATCTGGAGATGACGACCCTTGACAGATCATAGATATTATAATCTAGGGAGTATATAAAAAGTTCTAAAACATAGTAAACCCCCTCTCCCTCCGAGAACCCCTGCAAAAAAAAACAAAAAAATGCATGCGCGCCACTTTTGCCTTTTTTTTATATATATATATATATATAGATGAGGAAGGAACTCACACACAATCACAAAATGACTTTTCTATATTAGACTAGCAGGGGTGCCCGGCGTTGCCCGTGTGTTTGCTGGTGTAAAAGAAAAAAAAATGATTTGGTAGGGAGGTAGGCTCGAACCCGAAGCCTTGAGGTGAAGATGGTGGAAAAGAAAGTGTGAAAAAACCTGCCATCTTACCGCTCGAGCAGGATGAGAGAGGAACTGAAACATGTTTTAATTTAACGATTATAAAGTTAAGTGACAGGTGCGTGAATTCAATATGTCAAACATCACGCGACTTAAGTTTGGCGCTGCAAGCTAGTTTCTGCGTATTTGTTTGTTTCCTCAGCCAAAATGTTGGGGAAAACAGCTCCCCTAAAAAGGGGAGTGTCTAAATTTCTGGACCGAACACGACTTCGATTTCAAAGTTTCGCTTTTTTTATGTGGAAAAACCAAACAAACATGCGGCGAGTGAAAAAAAATGGCGAAAATAGCGTGTAAAAGTTGCCCAGATTAAAGATACACGCGACGTCGTTTCGTAAATCGTAGATATTATAATCTAGGTAGCATACAAAAAGGTCCTAAGAAACAATAACTGCCCCGAGGACTCCGCTGAAAAAAGCCTTTGACAGACATATACAAAAAATGCGCACACTTTGCCTTTTATATATATAGACTAGCGAGGGGTAGCCGGCATTGCCCGGGTGTTTGGAGGTGTGTGTGATTTTGAGTAAATCAAAACTCTGGGGGTGGGGGTAAAATAAAAAAAAAAGTTTTGGTAGGTGATTATGAGGATCGAACCCGAACCCTTGAGGCAAAGATGGAAATTAAAGTGTGAAAAAAAGAGTGCGACGTTAACCATTGGCCCACCGTGAGATACTAACGGAAACACGTTTGAATTTATTTAATTACTTAGATTTGGCAGGTGCACATTTTAATGACTTAATGAGGTCAACTTTGACTGCGGGATAGTATTTTATTTACTGCGGGAATACCTTTTTTTATTTTTATTTTCCCAAGATGTTGGTGGGGGGTGGGGTGGGGGACCAGCTCCCCTTGTCCAAATTGAATAGCAATTGTTTGATATAAGGAAAATATTTCCACATTGATCAAAGCTGATTGCTTTCGGACATTTCCGGCAATCGCCGGAAAATACTGCCAGAATAAGTGTCACTTTTATTATAGGAAAAAGCATAATCCACATGTGGTAAGTGACAAATGTTGAATATTTATCTTTCCGAAGTCGAGCAAATTAATTTTTTTTGGGTGTGTGGTTGGGGGTGGATTAGCGAAGTTAAAAAAAAAAAACCCAGAAAAATGAACATTACGTTAAAAATGGCTTAAATAACACTGGTTCTATATTTAAATTTAAAAAATCGAAAGAAAAAAAAGACATCTCACACCACGGTTCGAACCCAAACCGTTTAGATAATGAACCAACACGCTAACGCGACGTACATGAAATTTAGTCAGTTTTTTAACTATTTAAAGTAAATCAGGTCATGACGTCATCTGACGCATGCGTAGAACCGGTGGTCGTCACGAGAGGACTATTTTTGTTGACTCCTCCCCCCCCTAACCCCCCCCCCATCCCCCCCCCCTTGAAAATTATCAATTTTGGGGTGAAAAAATGAACGTTTTTGGCCAATTTTTAGATATTTTTCGAGCAAAGGATGGCGCTTCGATATACTGTGTTTGTGAATTTTCGTTGTGTCTGTCGAAAGTTTTTAGCGGACACACAAACACACATACATTTTCGCTTTTATATATATAGAAGACTAGCGGGGGGGGGGGGTACCCGGCGTTGCCCGGGTGTTTGGAGGTGTGTGTGTTATAAAAAACGTTTTAGTAGAAAGGTGGGATTGAACCCCAAAGCCGTGATTCGAAGGTGGAAACAAAAGGAAAAAAAAAGCCAGACACCTAAACATCTCGGCCACGATGGAGAGGAACTGATAAGGGTGTTATATGAAGGTTTATAAAGCGAAATAAACAGGTGCAAGGAAGTGGCGTGATATATGACCTAATTTTGCGCTGCAAGCCAGATCATTCGCTTTTCAAGATGTGGTAAGCTCGTAAAAGTCGAGCAAATTAAATACACACATGACCCCCGTTGTTAAGTCGTAGATATTATCATTTAGACAGCATATAAAAAGTTTAGACGTGATATAAAAAGTTTTATGAATGAGCGAGCCGACCGAGAATCACGGCGAAAAAGCCTTTTGCAGACATACACAAAAAGAGAACATACATACATACATACACACATTTTGCCTTACATACATATAGATGTATGTCCCCCGTCTATTTTATTTTAAACGTATTGTCTCACATTTCACTTGATTTTATTAATAAAATTATTATAAAAAAGTAAATCACTCAATTCAGCTTATGAAAAGTGAGGCCGAAACCGGTCAGCTGGCCTCATCCCATTAAATTGATTTTTTTTTGTCTCTTATTTCCCACTTTTAATCATGAACATCAAAACTGGTGTTCCTGTCATGATTGCAATAATTAAATTTTGTACCCCCCGCAGAAAATTATTATATATAAAATTAAAAAATTTAACAGTTTAAAGCCAAACAAGTGCAAAATCTGTTTCAATAAATAAACATATTTATTCATTAAAATTAAATTCGATATTTTGATTCATGACAGAATCTTCATCAGAAAAATTACAGTATTTTTCTTTTTTATCTGCCATGGCGATAGTAAGGCTTGGCACATCTTCCTTCGGATGTTGATGAAGTAAGGTTTAGATGTTCGATACAGTAGGAGCCATTGGTTGAGCGCATATGCGTTACATAATAGAAAATCCACTGTTCATAGTAAGCATGTTGATATGGAATTAAAAATTTAACAGTTTAAAGCCAAAGTGCAGAATATATATATATATATATATATATACTAGCGGGGGTGCTCGGCGTTGCCTGGGTGTTTGGAGGTGTAAAAGAAAAACAAAGTTTTGGTAGATAGGCTCGAACCCGAACCCTTGATATTAATAGGCTGATGACTTCCCACCACACTATGCTGGCAGAGAACTGGAAATGTGCGAAATGAAACGATTAAAAAGTCAAATTATTAAATGTGATGTGGCAGGTGCGTGAATTAAATGAGGTCAACCATCACGCCATAGGGAATGAAACGCGCTTAACTTTGGCTGCAAGCCAGTTTCTGCGTATGTTGTTTGTTTCCCCCAAGATGTTTGGGAAAACCAGCTCTCCCTTCAAAGGGGAGTGTTGTAATGAATAGCAGTTGTCTGATATGATGAATTTTGGCTGCATTGATCCATGTTCGTTGCTTTCTGGACATCCCGAGTACGAGTGCCAGGGAGGCTAATTTTGCTATGGTTCCGTGTGCATTCAAGTAGAGCTGACTTTTGAAAAAAGGTTTGTAAGGACTAATAATGGGAATAAATGTATTTTCAAATGCCTACATACCTGATCTAACTTGTTTTTGAACCATGTGCATTCAAGTAGAGCTGACTTTTGAAAAAAAGTCTGTAAGGACTAATAATAGAAATAAAATATATTTTCAAATGCCTACATACCTGATCTAACTTGTTATTGAACCATGCGCATTCAAACGTAGATTCCATGAACAAAGCTTCTTTCTTAGAACTGCACGCCTGTGGAATTGTCTTCCGTTTTCCTGCTTTCCGGCTGACTACAATATGGTTGTGTTCAAGTCTAACGTAAATAAGTTCTTGATGAGCCGTTCTATATAAGTTATCAAATTTACCAAATTTTCATTACTAATGATTACTATATTGTCCAATGTCTACTGTACACTCTTTAACCCTTATCCTTGAGTGGCCTCTTGGCCTTGATAAGTGGTGATGCCTATGTAAAAAAAAAAAAAAAAAAAAAAAAGTTGAGCTGACTTTTGAAAAAAGGTCTGTAAGGACTAATAATGGAAATAAAATGCATTCCTCAATTTCTATGTACCTGATTTTAACTTGTTCTTGAACTTTGAAATCTTCAAGTTGAGCTGACTTCCGAAAATATCCGTAAACGATGAAAATGAGACAAAACGTATTCATCAATATCAATGACTCTCACAAAAACTAAATATAATTTGTCAAATCAGAATTTGTTATAATTTTTTTTTTTTTTTTATTTGTTGTGAAACAACAAAGTGCGCATGAAAAGGTTGACTGGCCAGAGCCCCCTCCCCCCCCCCCAAAAAAAAAAAAGCTGCCACTCACCAATAATACGCTCGTTACCTTGATTTGATAGATCATTTTCCTGGTGTGTTTTACCTGACACATTTTGGATTTGACAAGCTGATGAATTTGAAATGTAAGTTTTCTTCTTTTGTGTGTGTGTGTGTGTGTGTGTGTGTGTGTGTGTGTGTGTTTTTTTTTTTTACACGGTGGTCACCACTTATCAAGGCCCGGAAGCCACTCAGGGATAAGGGTTATTGCAAGTACAGTATGTTAGTGTGGAGATTTAATGAAGTGTTTACTTTAGAGGGTGGTTCATTAGGAATTTGTTAACGTTGAACTTGAAGACATCCAAATTGTAGTCAGGTGGGAAGCAGGCAGACGGAACAGAGTTCCACAGGCATGCAGTTCTAAGAAAGAAGCTTTGTTCATGGAATCCACATTTTTATTTAAGCATTTAGGTGTGTGTCTAGTGGAGGTTAATGAGTAGTTATTTTTGTTACAAGTTTTTTTTTTTCTTTTTCAACATTTAATATTCATTGACTTTTTTATGCCTCATTCATTGGCTGATCGCTACTATTATATTAAAGTCACTTTGTGTGTGAGGTCATTCCTTATAGGTTCCGAAACAACTAAGCCTATCTTTTGCAAATTTCACACAGTTAATTTGTATGTCTGGCAGTGTTCTTAGATATGTTTTGTACAGGGGAATATTTTACGTTACATCGGTCTTTTATATATATAGATGTTCTTTGTATGAGAACTGCCCCTATAGCAAGTAATGGAAACCTACTATAGTTACTATACTGTAAAGACCATCATGGTGAATTGGTCTGAATGCAGAGGGGGGGACGGATGAGCCATGATTATTGATGTTTGTGAAAACAGACCTGATGTTACATGGAGCATATGTGTTGAGACACTTGTAGTCTGTCTAAACTGTACGAACGAACTGACTAAACCAAGATGGCCGACTCCTATTTATATCACCACAAGCAAGGGAGGTAACCATGTAACTGAAGCAAGGGAGGTAACCAATGTCTACATTAACATTGCTGCTGTCCTCAAGTGAATAATTTATTTCTGATTTAACAAGTCCCTTAGAAGCTCAGACGAAGCTCCTGCCTTGGTCAAACAATCAGAGACCTGATCACAACCCTTGATCCATTCTATCTGTATCTCTCCTCTACTCTTCATTTCCTTCAGCCTTGCTACATCTATTCTCAATCGTCGATCGCTTACCAGATTGTTGGAATTCAATGTCTCCACAAGTGATGCATTATCTGTCTTGCAGAGAACGTCTGGCAATTTAGATAACTGAAATACCTCTTGTATCATAACCGCAGTCAAAACACCAGCATCAGCTCCCTCATTCAGAGCAAGAGTCTCTGAGGCCAATGGGCTTTTTGTCACTCTGTCCAATTTCTTTGACGCCCAACACATGGGGGCCATTTTGTCAGTACTTCCTCCAATAAAGACAACAAAACCACCCTGTGAAGATCCATCTTCCAGACTGGCATAAGAGGCATCAGTATAACACAAAATGTGTAAATCTGAGGGCTTTCCCAATTTTGGAAATGTTATAGAACCCTTCTTGGATTTCAATTTTGATAAGGCTTTATTCGCCTCAAATAAGGCTTTTACTTTGGGATGCTTTCCAGTGTTGCTCATTTTACACACATCAAAAGCTATATCAGGGCGTGTTTGAGTTGAAACCCACATCATCTGACCTGCAAGTCTCTTCAACTCATGCTTTTCTTCTTCATTCAGTTCATCATTTTTCCTCAGTATCCTCCCTTTGCTTATTTCTATTGGAGATATGGAAGATACATATAGATCTTGTTCTACAGTGATCCCATTTTCCTGTTGATTAACATTCAGTCCAACATATTTGAATGTTCCACTTTCATGAGATCCCACCTTAAATTTTTCTTTCAATGTTGCAATCACATCCCTTTCAAACTCTGTGTTTCCACAGAAAACAAAATCATCCACGTGCATAGCAAGAATTCCAGTCAAATTTCCTTTAATATCATGCCACAAAAACAATGCATTATCATAAGCACTTGCTACTCCTTTTAATTCAATCAAAGCCTGAGTAACTCTCTTGTACCATGCCCGTGGAGCATCATTCAATCCATAGATGCATCTTTTTAATTTCCACACTTGAGATTTAGGACAAACATCAGATGGTGGCCTCAGGTACACATCTCTCTCTAAAATACCACCTTGCAAAAAGGCTGAGGTAAAATCTATGGTCTGCAGCATCCAATTCTTTATTGATGCGGTTAGCATGACCATTCGCATAGCTTCACGGCTACATGTTGGGGAGTCCGTTTTCAGATTACTATTTTCTTCATAGCCCCGTGCTACAAGGCGAGCTTTCATTGTTTTCTGATTATCCTTGAATTTTTCAGTAATCACCCATCTTGTGGATATTGTTTTTTGACCTGTGTATGGCACACATTCAAATACTTCATAGGTGTTCATGTTTTTTATTTCTTTATGCTTGGCATCCATTACAGCTTTCAACTGCTCTTGTTCAGCGGTGAGCAGGACTACATTTTCCTGTTCAGTATATTGGGGCACTTCTCTCCAATGATCAATATGATTCCAGTTGATACAAACTTGATCCTCGTTTTCATCCTCAGGTTCTATATTGATCCAATGACTATATTTGCCAGTTGATTTAGGCTGTACTGACATAACCTTTCCTTTCTTCCACTCCCCACTTCCATTTATTTTATAAGTTATGGTCTTATTTCGGCCAGGTTTTTCAGTCTTATCTCTTAAAGTGGTAGAACTATCAACAACTTCTTCTCTGTCTATATCTTCACTTTCTACCACTTGATTCTGCAACTCCTCCTCCTCAACTGAAAGGTATTCATTCTTCCCTTCTGTAGTGTTTCCCAGCATTTCAGCTTTTTTTGTTCTTTTTTCGTTGTTTTTATTCACTTTCATCAATTGGCACGGATGCATCCTATAAAATGCTCCGCCATGTCTGATTAAGACAAACTGGCCTTCTCTGCCTAACACTTTTGCTGGACCACGCCATCCTTTAAAACCCTGCCTCCGATAATAGATTTGGTCTCCGGTAGCATAATCTTCATCAGCATAAGTTCTGACATTAGACCTGAGAGCTCTCCTAATTCTCTCACTGGACTCAGCTTCCAAAAAGTTTCTCCTTGCACTATGGAGAGCATTTAAATTTTTTCTCACCATGTCACTTGTAGTAGAGGACTCCATAGCAGGTAACTGGTCTGTCAGAATTGAGGGTGTATTTACATTGAAACCGAATACAAGTTCATTTGGACTGTGTCCAGAGTAATTGAGGAGGGCATTTTTTGCACAAATAGCCCATGCCAAGGCAATTTCAGGTTCACACTTCTCATCGTCAATTGTTTTTTTCATTGCCTCAGCAACTATCAAATTATGACGTTCTACAGTACCGTTGCTGAATGGACTTTCTGCGGCAGTAGTACAGGTCTCTATGTTGAGTTTTTCATTCATCTGTCTATAGTGTTCGTTGTTGAATTCACCCCCATTATCACTCAGAAAACGAACAGGAGATCCGAAATAGGTAATCCACATCATAAAGATGTTTTTGATGATCTCCTCCTTCTTCTTTGTTTTGATCAATGTTGCCGCTGAATACCTGGTAGCGGCATCAATGAGATGTAGTATCCACACCTCATTGTGGATGAACTCTTTCAAATCCATGCAAACTGTGTGATTAAATCTATTGCCAAGAGGCAATCCCACAACCGGTCGCAGTGGAGCTTTTTTAAATCTAAGGCAAATTTGACAGTTTTCACAAACCTCCTCAATCGCCTTTATAAAGTCGTTTTTCACAATATCTGCTTCGATATAAACTCTTATACCTCCGAGTGTAACCGGAAATTTAGCAACTTTAATTGCTGTGACAGCCACTCCATCACCAAAACAAAAACTCCGGTCTGAGTTCGTATACTTCACTAGTTGCAGGTCACTTTCATTTAAAGTATCTAAATAAACATCAAGCCACACTTCGCCAGCCAGTGTGCGAGTACAAGCAGAATCCAAGACTGCCATTCCAAATGTTTCCTTTACAAGATTTGAGATTTTTTCATTTGTACTGTTCAAATAAATATTTTCTTGAATGAACAACGTAATGTGTATTTGTTCTGTCGCTTCCGTAAACCTGGGCGTATTTCTAGGACACTCTCTAATTAGATGGTTCGGAGACTGACATTTGTAACACAACAACACGTTTCCACTTCGGTCACATGGATTAGATTGTCCTCGACGAAAACGCCTTTTGTTGTTACCCGGTTTAGAATAATTATAGTTGACGATTTCGGGCTCTGATTTCACTGCCGGTACATTTACTTCACGATAAATGTCACCAAATACTTTCTTTATCGATTCCTTCATGTTTTGATACGTCAAAACAGAACACGTTGTCCGCGCTAATTTTTTGTTCTCTTCCGATATGTTAACCGCGTTCAAAACAAGAAAAGCTTGCACTCCTTCCGGTAGAATAATGTAGAATTTTTTAGATCTTTGGTACAAAAACTCATAACGAACAAGAAAGTCATTTATACTGGTACCTGACGATCTTTTATAAGTGTAAAATTCCTTAAAAGTCATGTAAGCGCGCGTGTGTTCATCCTTTAAATATATGTCATCCAGTTTCTTTATTAAGATCTTCAAGCCATCTCGTCCGCCGATGTCACTTGTTGGCAATTCACGGACACATTCTCTAATATTCGGTGGTAGCGTCAAAAACACTGCTGGCCCTTTTTTTTCCTCAGAAAGATCCGTGAACAACGACCACATTTCAACGTCTTGTTTCCAGTTCTCGTAAACATCCTCCCCCTCCAACAATGGAGGTTGTTTGTTCGAAGTTGCCATATCCGATATCCGATCTGTCTAGTGCTACAGACAAGCTGTACAAAAAAAAAATTTTTTTTTTTTTTTTTTTTCGTTTTGTCGCACACAGAGGGATATCTCTGCTACCATTTGTTGAGACACTTGTAGTCTGTCTAAACTGTACGAACGAACTGACTAAACCAAGATGGCCGACTCCTATTTATATCACCACAAGCAAGGGAGGTAACCATGTAACTGAAGCAAGGGAGGTAACCAATGTCTACATTAACAATATGGACACGTGGGAAAATAGCAGCAGCAGCGAAGGATTGCTGGCTTGCAAAGAAATTAGCAGCAGTAGCTGAAAGATGCGTGCATCCAAGTTAGAAGAGAGTATGTGGGAGAAGAAAAATAGGTACTGTTGCATAATTTGACCCGAATCCTTGTGATTTCCTGTCAAGCCCGGATCAGGCGAGACCGGCAATCATCGGCGTCCTCCGAGTGTTGTTCAAATGTTCAAACGATAATCTGACTTTATTTAGTTATTTTTTTTTTCTTTTTAGGTATATAGTATTTTTTTAGTTTCTGGTTAGTTATTTTTAACGATTTATTTATTTTTACGTTTTTTTTTAATTCAATAACTTGGAGTTTGATTGGCCAATGAAAAAAATATGTAACCGTAAGCAGACGACAATCGAATTGGAAGAAATTGACTACAGAAAAAAATGACAGCCATGGAAATAAATCTGTGCATGTTAGAAAAACAAATGGAAACGCCGATGCGGACAATTTCATATTGTCAGGAAAAGAAATTACTTTCCTAAAGAATGAGATGTAACAAATGTAAGCATAAATGTTTATTAAAAAAAAAGATTGTGCGTAAAGGATAGCTGGACAACGTAGACAATGGGTATACTTGTGCACAGGATCGTTTTTGCACGATCCAATTTGGATATTGCAACAATAGTAAAAAATAATCTACTTATGGGCCTTCGAAATGGCAACCCTAAAAAATAATAAGAGAATGCAGTGTTATATCCGAACACGCGTACACTGATTGGAAGAACTTTCTGAGGGAAATTTGTCAGGAGTATTTCCTGAGGAATCCCCGGCAGATAGGTGGCCCAAGGCACACTGTAGAGATTGACGAATCTCTATTCAAGCAGAGGAAACATAACGTAGGGAGAATCCTCGAACCGCTCTTGGTCTTCGGCGGCTATGATATCACCGACAAGGAGGGTTTTTTGGTCACCGTGCCAAATCGAAATGCCGAAATCCTCCTTCCAATAATAAAAAATATATTCTGCCGGGTACAACAGTTGTATCCGACTGTTGGAAGGTAGATAAGGTTTCCAACACCTCACTGTGAATCATAGTATTCACTTTGTAGACCCTATGACGAAGGCAACAACGAACCACGTCGAGGATGTGGAAGGAAGCGAAATAGCGTAAAAATTTTTTTTTAAAAGCCATCCACCACATGTCAGCATGTAAAACATTAAACTGATGATGATGCAACAAAATAAAATTTGTTGATCGTTGAAATTTTGGGTGTGTACGTAAACCTGATCAAATGGTTATTTTGACTTTAATTTCACGCTCCACAGGATTTATGGAACACTATACACGTTCGTTAATAAAAAAAAAAATGGTAGTCGAATTAATGAGTTCAATGAATTAAAGCATGCAGAACATATCAGCCCATACGAGACACAGAAACAAGGAAGAAGAAAAAATGTCACTGTTATTGAATTGTAGACCTTAAGATGTAAAACAAATGTTAAACTTAATATAACGATGAAGCTTCATATATTTATTGAAAGCAAAGATAAGTTGAGGTTAAAATGTCACAATGTACATATATATATAAAGTGAGATTGTGTGTGTGTGTGAGGACAATTCTCAGCCTATATACTCAACGAATTTTTGATCTACAGATTTGAAATTTGGTATGTAGGGTATTCAGATATGTGGAAAACTTGTTAAACAGTTTACATTCGGAGAAAAGGGCTGCTAAGTGGTCAAAATTAGAAAATAGGTATGTGCTGGGGAGAGTCATCAGATTTTTATCTCTTTGTTAGCTATTTTAGTGTTTAAATAAAACAAAAATATAATTATCCACATGAGATCAAAGAGATTTGAAATGACCACTATTTGATAAAGAGGTCTTACCTTGAAATATAAAGTATGTGGAAATTGTTACTAAATTACAACACTTGTATATTTTCACTTCTTGAATTGTGATGACTTTCTATCTTCTAGATGCTGAAAGTTCGATTATCAGTACAGATGATGCTAATAATACATTCATATTATTTGAATTATTCTTTGGACTACTGTTCTCATCTGGAATACCATTCTCACAATGTTTTTGCCGATGTAATCTCTGAACTTCTTTAGGTGTATCTTATTGAACCCTGGAATGTTTTTGTTCAATTCTAGAATATGGTCTGCCCAGAGTTATCTGCTCCTGTATTGACCAGACTATAACAAAATGGGAAAGTTTAATAGTGACATACAATTAAAACCCTATTTCATAATAATTCTCACATACAAATGATTAATAAATGATTATTATTGTTGATCTATGCAGAATCGCTTTCATCCAATTTATTTCTTCATATTTGTGCCTAACCATTCATAAACTATTTCACAAGACCTAGCCTAGAATATGCAAAGAATTTTAAATGGAACCCTTTATTTTAATCTGCAAGGACCTGCAGCATAATGGATAAAATATTAAGTAAAATTCAGTATAAAGCGACACTCCTCAGGAGTTTGAAGGTTCAATCCTCACAGTGGACAATACTAAGAATTTTGAATTGCTTAAGACTTTTACTCGATTATGACTGATTGGAGGAGAGCATCCGACCCCTTTAGATTAAATAAAGGGTTCCGTTCAAAATTCCGTACCGATTCCCAAGTTTGACAGGAAGATTCCTGAGTTCAACAAGATACACCTGAAGCAGCTCATTGGTTGCAACATTGTGAAAATAAAAATCAAGATAAAAACAAATAATCCAAATTATCAATCGTCATCTCAAAAATTCAGAAATCAATACATACAGTTATGAATTGCATAAGGTGTCTACCCAGTCATGGCTAACGAGATGAGAGCAAGCTTACAAGAAACCGTACCAACCACCAATTGCTGCGGCTGATAGCATCCTTCCCGAGAGTCTAACATTCAAAGTGCTTGGCCGAACATTCACGGGTGACATGAATTGTAATAAATACAAAGAAGATGCTACCATATCTGCTGCAAAGAAGGTTTAATAATGTATTCCTTTTTATATAAATTTACTTAATCTATGTTATTAATAACAAAAACTTATTTAGGATTACTTATTAAAAAATATTGAAATATCTTGATGTACATACTTGTCAAGGAATGAAGATATCCTATTCCAAAAATTACGTAAATTGATTAATACTTTTTTTTTTAACCAAGAAAATAAAAATTTGCGATTGTTAGCGTTTGTAATATTTAATGTATTCATTATAAAGCTGAATTTGATCTTGATACTTCGAATTGAGCTGTCTCCCCCTTATTTATGCTGGATTTAAAAATGTGGCCGACCAAAAATCACTAGTCATAAAATTTGATTTTATTAGTAAAAAAACAAAATATGTGAACAATTTATGATTTTTGAAATATAACATCTTCGCTGTCTTAGCATTAAATGACCCAAAACGTGTTGATATGCCATAAAACAAAACAAAAACCGGCTCCTTGACAAGTACATGCATCGTAACGATTTTTATCATCATCATCGTATCTGGCAAGTACATGCATCGTAAAGATTTTTATCATCATCATCATCATATCGGACAAGTATATGCATCGTAAAGATTTTTATCATCATCATCATCATATCGGACAAGTACATGCATCGTAAAGATTTTTATCATCATCATCATATCGGACAAGTACATGCATCGTAAAGATTTTTATCATCATCATTGTATCGGACAAGTACATGCATCGTAAAGATTTTTATCATCATCGTATCGGACAAGTACATGCATCGTAAAGATTTTTATCATCATCATCATCATATCGGACAAGTACATGCATCGTAAAGATTTTTATCATCATCATCATATAGGACAAGTACATGCATCGTAAAGATTTTTATCATCATCATCATATCAGACAAGTACATGCATCGTAAAGATTTTTATCATCATCATCATATTGGGCAAGTACATGCATCGTAAAGATTTTTATCATCATCATCATCATCATATCGGACAAGTACATGCATCGTAAAGATTTTTATCATCCTCATCATCATCATCATCATATCGGGCAGGTTCCCTGAGTCAAATTGATTCTTTCTCTCCCCATGTCTCTATCTTCCATAGCTTTAAAAAGATCTTCAAGTTGTAAGCCAGTATCCTCTATCAATAATTTTGTGTATGTCTTGACAAGTCTTTCTACTTTGGTGGTTCCATGTTTAGGATCGCACAGTACCACATCACTGACGACCTCATTTTTTCTTCTGTAGCAATGTTTCGTATATCATGTTCTTTTTTCTCTTATTATTGAAGAGATCCTTGGCAGCCAACCATGTTTTCTAATTTAAATTTAAGCTACATTCGAATGCTCCCAGCAGTGTTAAACTTAAGGATTTTTTTTTATAAATACATAAAAGATACTGACGTTTCTGAATTTTTGAGATGAGGATTGGTTATTTGTATAATTATTCGTCGGACTATTGTTCTCATCTTGGGTGTGATTTTCACGTTTCGGTCGGTGTAACCTTTGACCTTCTTCAGGTGTTATCTAGTCGAACTTGTGGCGCAGTGGTTAGAGTACTGAAGGTTCGATCCTCAGTGTGGGCAACCGAAAAAATACATTTGCGAATAACATAGGACCTCTATCCAGTCATGGCTGACGGAACAAGAGCACGTTACCCCGATGACGTAAATAAAGGGTTCCGCTCGAAATTCCATCCAAATTCCTGAGTTGACAAAAAAACACCTGAAGAAGGTCGAAGGTTACATCAACCGGAACGTTGTGAAAAATGACACTCAAGATGAGAATTATAGTCCGACGAATAATAATACATAAAAGATACTACCACATCAGCTGCAAAGAAGGTGGGCTCCTTCTGCCAGACTAGAAAATTTCTCGTACTTGTCAGTATTCTCCATCTCTAAAACGTCACCATCCGTCCATCTAGGTTGGTGTATGAACCACTTAGCTCTCTTTCTTGAATAGAGTTTAAAAAAATAAAAAAGAGTCTCTAACCTAATATGTCCGACATTGTCTATCAAGATCCAGGGTTTGTTCCATCGCTCCATCGCCACAATGGTGCATCGCTGCGCTTGTTTTAAAATCTTGTCCAACTAACATGCTGCACTTATGCATCCTCAACGTTGTGCGAATTGAAATTTCTAGGCTAACTGGATTGTCACCCTTTAACTCTGGTGATACATGGCTGGCCACCAGAGAGCAAGCTCAGCTGAACTTCAATCTATGGTCCACTCTCGCCAAACTTTCATGAAAAACACTCGTCTAGCCAAAACCACTATCAATAATTTCCCACACTCTTTATCTATGTCTAAACCTAAATGCAGATTCCATGAACAAAGCTTCTTTCTTAAAACTGCACGCCTGTGAAACTCTCTTCCGATTGCCTGCTTTCCGGCTGACTACAATCTGATTGTATTCAAGTCCAATGTAAACAAGTTCTTGATGAACCGTCCCCCTAAGTAATCCAATTTACAAAATTCCAACTACTTATATTTACTACACTATAATCACATTGACTAATGTATACCCATTAATCCTTATCCTTGAGTGGCCTCCAGGCCTTGATAAGCGATGATTCCTGTGTAAAAAAAAAAAAAAAAAAAAAAAGAAAAAAGTCACACATCACTTCCTGTTTTGTATATCTCTCCCTCTTTTTTGTTGGACCCTCAACCAGTCAAGATGTGATGATATCGCACTCCTGGTTGGCATGGCCACCCAACCAGCTCTCGTGACTAACCCGTCAGCCTATCATCAAATATGAACTGCAAGTAACGTTACTCTCTTCTCAACGAACTCTCATTCTTACTATTTCTATATTCATTTCCTCACATGTAGATTTATGTAAATGAATCTACATTCTTACATTATCATATGTCGGTATGTTTTGTCTCTTCATTATGTGACCTTTGCTTTTCAATAACTCTACCATTCATTAACACATGGAGGATGGGATCATCTATAACATAAATAGGCCACCCAGTCCTCAACAAGGTAAATACCCTCGACAAGCCTGACAAGAAGCAAAATCACACCCCTTCATTATGGAAGTCTCCAGATGCCAGAAGGCTTCCTACTGTAGTAGCTTCCTTCTTCAAACTGCTTGCCTTTAGGATTTCCTCTCTGCTTTCTGATTTCTTGACTGTATTAACATGCTGAAATTTAAATGTAATGTGAACAATTATTTTACAGCACAGCTCCCTACTTGGCATGCTCCTATAAATCTGGCCTCTAATTCACAGTGTTCCTTGTCTAGGATGAATTAAAGTAAAAAAAAATTAAAAAGAACAAAACAAAACTATCCCCTTTGATTAAAAAGGGTTCCGTTCAGAATATACTGATTCCCAAATACAACGAAACCGTCATCTAGATCAGGGGTCTCTAAACTATGCCCATGGGCCAAATCCGGCCCACTGAAATCTTTAATTCAGCCTGTGGAGCTCTTATGGAAAACAAAAATATTCAGGAAAAACTAAAAAAAAAAAAATGGAAATGTGTGACAATAGTTTTTTTTTCTTTTTGTTCATAAAATTATGAAAACAATGACGCTCTGTAGAAGCAGTTTTACTAAAAAGCAAAGCTAATTAGCAAAGTGATATGAAACACAGCTAGGTCATTTTTTTTTAATTTTTTATTTTGCCTAACATATTTCTAAAAAGTCACCAATATGCCTCCCCCTGTTTAAAAACTTTTGAAACCTCTGATCTAGATTATAACTTAACACTTTTATCTGTTACACTATATACTCGTAGGTCCTTGCAAAGTTTTTTTTTTTTTCAAATTTTACACAAAAGTAATTTATAGTTCTGGCAGCATTCTTAGATATGCTTTGTACAGAAATTCACCTGATAAGTACTAAAAATTGAAAAAAAAAAATCCAATCCTAAATGTAATCTTTTTTATAGATAAAAAAAGAAAAATTTTTACAAGGGAATATTTTATGTTACACTGGTCAAGGGAGATAATAAAATCTCAGCAAATCATTTCTTCTTAAAAAAAAAAAAAAAAAAGAATTATTGGCATCTGGAGATATAGCTTAGAAGTAGAGCATTTGACTCCAGATCTAATAATCCTCTGTTCAAGCCTGGTTGTACCTCACCATTTTATTTTAATTTTTTAAAATTTTTTTATTAATGAATTCAATTTACCATAAAAGTAAAGGTACCATTTAAAATCGCTGCAAATCATTTCTTCGTTTGCATATTTTAAAACTAAACATTAATCACAAATGATTTTTCCAGGGTATTCATCGTCAAACTCAAATATCAGCTGACATGGTATTGTAAACAAACACAGACGGAATTTGATGTACGGTATTATCATTATCATTATTGTTATTGTTATTTAAAAAAAAAAGTTTTGTGAATCCACTCCTCTCCCACTTTTTCCCCCGAGGCAAATTATTTCTCGTAAGATATAATGATCAATAGAGGATTGATACATACGCAATCTACAGAAATTAAAATATCATGTTTAAACGTATTGTACGACCGGACATAACCAGATATAACATTAATCATATAATTAATCTTTTTTGATAATGTAGGAGAAAATTAAAAGTAGAACCACGCATACTTATTCACTCATTCAGTTTCATATCTATATATCATTGGCATTTGTTTCTCTGATATCTTTCTAGATAGAATACATTGCTAATTCAGAAGCATAAACGACCCGAAATGCGACAGTACTGTTATCAGATGAAAACGTCCAAGGATGGAGTACTGCTGCCACATCTGGACAGGAGCTGCTAAAAACAGCCTATCCTGCCTTCACAGAGTACAAAATAGGCTTTGTGGCTTAGTGAGGGATGCCCTTTTCTCTTCCCTGCAACCTCTCTCCCACAGAAGAGACATTGCGAGCCTGTCCTTCCTTGTTTTATTGTTACTTCCATGGCAAATGCTCGTCTGAGCTCCAATCTCTACCCCCCACCAATCTTTCACGATAAACACCCGTCTAGCTGGAACCACTGTCAAAAATCTTCCCCACTCTTTATCTGTGCCAAAACCAAAACGTAGATTCTATGAGCAAAGCTTCTTTCTTAGAAGTGAACGCCTGTGGAACTCTGTTCCGTTTGCCTGTTTCCCACCTGACTACAACCTGGATGTAAGTCCAACATAAACAAATTCCTGATGAACCGCCCCCTTAAGTAAGACACTTTATCAAATCTCCAATACTAATGATTACTACAATACTATCCAATTGATTACTGTACACGCAATAACCCTTATCCCCGGGTGGCTTTCGGGCCTTGATAAGTGGTGACTACCTTATATAAAAAAATAAAAAAAACTTAGATTCGATGTGAAAATGTTCTGTTTACCAAACCGGACTTCCTGCTTTAGTTTAAAATAAATGTATAAAATATATTTCAACGTACCATTTCTTGTAGTGCCATTTTGCGATTTTACCAAATTTGTTATTATGATTATGATTTTGGTTGTATCAATAGTTAAAAAAAACAAATATTTATCATTTCATCATTAGTACTAGCAAAAAAAAAAAAAAAAAAATCATTTTTGGAATATGAAATAAGGCTCAAATTTTTCCGATTCCAAAACTTCCGAATATTCTGATTCTGATTTATCGACCAAACACTATTTTTGAGCAACTGATTCTTTAGTGAAAAAAGTTGGCGATTCAGAAGCATAGGCAATCGTACCCATGTCAGGTGAAAACCTAGCCTACAATAATATTGTAAGGTTTGCATTTGTACCAGACGTCCATAGAATGCATGAAAAGTAAACCAGACGAAGGACCAAACTGTAGACTTTCCACAGGTCTTGCTAGTAAGTTATCAGTGTTTGTATCAAAAAAATAATGAAACAAAGGGAGATAATTGTACAATTATTTTTCTTTATTTGTTTTTGCAGATTCCGTTTTGCGAGAAACTAAGGACAAAGAAGAAGTTGAAGAAACGTGTTGTGATGAATACACGTTGCCTGATGAAGTGTGGCTTCAAATCTTCTCATTTCTGAATCCCTTGGAACTGACCAAGTGTGCCGCAGTTTCTAAACGTTGGAAACGAATTGCATTGGATCCATCACTCTGGACCAGTATCTATCCGGTAGCTTGGTCGAAAGGTACTTGGATAATTTGTATTTTTTTTATTTTTGTTAGTAATCTCCACTTTAAAATTTGTTCGCTTTGCACTTTTTTGATTTTATTTTGGGATGCTTTAAATATTGAAATTATTGAAGATACTAGCAAAATCCCGACCTTAACCATAAAAAACAGTGTGATTAGTCTAGTGGTGTGAGCTGTAAAAGAGTAAATATATATAGGCTATGACCTTGACCTTTACCTTGGAAAATGGTGTGCACCATCCTTAGGTGGGGGACCATCATCATGCCCGGTTTGGTCATAATTGGTTCACTGGTGTGAGCTGTAGGAGAATATACATATATATATAACCTTGATTTTGACCTTGAAAAATGGTATGCACCATCCCTAGGTAGGGGACCATCACCATTCCAAGTTTGGTCATGATCCGTCCACTGGTATGGGCTGTAGGAGAGGTGTACACAGACACACACAATTACTACTACTGTGTGTGTGTATATATATATATATATATATATATATATATATATATATATAGTTTTAACAAAAACCAAGATTTCAAAGAATGGATTGATAGCAACAAATAGTGTATTTCGTCGTTAGTTACAATTGTTTCAAGACTATTCGGACAAATTCAAACATTATGTCGTTTGAAAATTTTCACAAGAACAGACTTATTGAATACAAAACACTTTAACAATAAAACATTATGGAAATCATTTCCCTTATAAGGAAAAGAAATCAAGCGAAAGTATTTTACCATAATGTTTGGATTTGTCCGACTAGTCTTGAAACAATTGTAACTAACGATGAAATACACTATTTGTTGCTATCAACCCATTCTTTGAAGTCTTGGTTTCTGTTAAAACAATATATGAATGCTCAATTATGAAATACGATAATTTTGTAGCTTACTGTTTAAGCCATCTCTTTTTTACTTAAAATTTATTGGTATATGAACGATTACTGAATTATATAAACCCAGAACAATTTGGAATACTACAAATAAGACACATATATATATATATATATATATATATATATATATATATATATATATATATAGATTGCAAAGGCTGCTGCAAAGAAGGTGGATTCCCTCTATTATGCTAGAAGATTACTTACACCTGAGCGTATTCTTTACTTCTACAAAGCCCATGCGTGGAGTATTTTTTCTCGTTCGTATTCCACTAGTCTTTTCCTCCTAAAGAAGAGTCTCCAACCTAATAAGTTCTCGCACTGTCAACTAAGTTCCAACCCCTGCCCACTGCTGTAATGTCACATCCCTGTGCTTATTTTAAAAAGTATGTTAATAAAATGTGCTCTGATGAACGCCTTGCATTTGTGCCTTCTCGACGTACATACCCTCGAAAAACCTGGTTAGCAACAAAATCACACCCCTTCACTGGAAAGCATTCTATTCTAATAGTTTCTTCTCTCTAACAGATACACTTTGGAATTCCCTTCCTGTTACCTGCTTCCCTAACTCTACTGACATGCAGAAATTAAAATATAATCATATAAATCTCACCTGTCTGTTTAAATGTATGTTCGTATGTCTGCCTTAAACTTTCGACAGAGGCGACGGATTTTCATGAGATCGGTAGTGTTTTGAAGCTCAACCCTTCGGACGACAAATATTGAAAAATTGGCCAAAAACATTAATTCCTTCGCCCTCAATTAAGCACTTTTCTACAAGGAGTCGGTCGCTTTTTTCACCAATATTTTCGAAAGTCATTCCCTCTTTTCCGTTGATTAGCCTTAACCTTCACCACTTACAGATTAACGATGGGCGCAACGGCAAAGACGGCACGTTTTTTTTTTCCACATTCTTTTCCCCCCTTCGCAGTTATAGGTTCAAGCCTGCTTGCCTATTACCACTTTTGTTTTGCTCAACACACACCTCCAAACACCGGGCAATGTCGGACACCCAAACAAGTATAATATAAACGGAAATCTTGCTCCTCTCCTCTAAGCATGGTCCCAAATAGTAACCTCTTACATCCAAGTGGCAATGTGATTTGTTTGAGGTGGATGTGAATAAAAGAAATAAGAAAATTCTTTATAAAATCAAAACTACTTGATTAATTTATGATTTTTAGAATATGATATTTTCATTTTGTCAGATATATACATCATACAAATTTTTCCTTATTTTGTTTTTTAATATAGGGGGATTTTGGACAAAAATGTAAACTTTCAATTTTTTAAATAAACCACAAAGAAAGAGGAAGTCTATTTGCTCTATGTCTTCTTTATTTTTACGTATTAAAAACAAAAACAAAAAAAAAATTGTGCTATTGGTCACTAATGGGACGAAACAGCCAGATTACCATTTCCCTTTATGTCATTGCTAGTGAGAGGGGGGGGGGGCCTAGCCAGTCAGCATTTCCTCTTTCTAAACTCCTAAAGTTAATTTGAATTACCTCCCCTTAATCAGCAAATATTTTAAAGGCTTATTAATTTATTCTTTTCGTATTAAATTACTTAATATTAACAAAAAAACATTGGGTGCTTATTAGAATTTAAAAAAAAGTGCAGGAAACGTCACAGAATAAAGATGTCATATTCCAAAAATCATGTAAATTGATCAAATATTTTTTTTTTTAACTAAGAAAATCCAAATTTATGATTTTAGCAATTCAAATACTAAATGTATTCATTATAAGACTGAATTGGATCTTGATTCTTTGAATTGAATTGTCTCCCCCTTATTTATGCTGGATCAAAAACATGGCCAACTAAAATTGACTGTCTCGCTTAGTAATAAAATTTGGTTTTATTACTAAAAAAAAATTACTTGATCATTTCACATGATTCTTGGAATATAGCAAAATTCAGACAATCTTAATTCATGAAAAATAATCAATTTTAAAAAATGTTGCTCATTTTCAGCTTCGCATATTTGTGCTCTTTCCAAAACATTATTCATGACAGATTGCAGAATCTCTGGATTGCGATTTTACTTATTTCATTTCTGATGTTTTCTTTCAATTCTTGCAATAGAGTTTGACGTTTCGAGATCTGCCAGCTCGTGGAACGAAATAAGGGATTTAAATCGCAATTCATAGATTCTGCAATCTGTCACGATTGGAAAGCGCACCAATATGTGAAGCTGAGAATGGGCAACATTTAAAAGACATTACTTTTCATGAATAAAAATTGTTTAAATTTCTGCATTCCACCCCCCCCCCAATGTCTTAGTTAATTTGTGTTAAAATTACAGAAAGACATCATCAAAAATAAAGAATCTATTCAAGTTCCAAACCCTTCAGTGACTTTTTGGACACTCTCTACTTATGCCAATTTGGCATAAAGAGTTCTTGTTGCTTTTTGTCTCTACAATACAAAATATTTCAAAATTATGGATTTAAATATTAACTTGTTTTATTTATAATTAGAAGATGTCCAAGGCATTGTCTGGTATAAAATTTAACGTTTAACATGTAAAAGAAATTAAGTAAAACAAAACAAAAAAAAACACGAAGGAATATTAGACATTGTTTTTTCTAAACAGTTCACTTCTTGTAAGTAAAAATTTTTTTTAAAAAGCTGAGATTGAAACCAAAGCCTAGAGGCAGTGAGTCAAGTATGGTAACCATTAGACCAGCTTGCCACGATCTTTAAAAAGTGTTTTCAAACCTCCTGAAACAGTTGACAAACAGATAAAAATCTGATGACACACATGTTCCAATTTTTCAACATGAAACGATAATGTCATCCTTCTTACTAGGAGAGAAGATGAGGAAAAAATAATCAAATAATATCCACAGTTATAGTCATAGATTATCCCCCTCACCACCTTACTTACCCAAGCATGTTTAAAGAGGAGACTTTGTTGGTTTGGCCACACTGCATGCCACAACACAGGCAAGTTCATCCATGAAGCAATTGCTCGAGAACCACTCAAAGATTAGCGAAGACACCCGGGAGTTCACTAAAGACATGATTACACACCATCAAAGCCGACAAGTCTAGCGTGTTGGGATTGGCTGCCTATAACTATCTTGGCTGCTGCAGACCATCCATCACACATGGTTGCAAGATGCTATGTTTCCTATGAGAAGAGCAGACTCAATCCATCCTTTTTTCTTTTTTTTTTCTTTCTCCAACTAAGTCACCACTTATCAAGGTCCAAAGGCCACTCGAGGATAAGTGTTAATGAATATAAGGTGGTACTGTAGTAATCATTAATGGTGTAGATTGAGTAGAATTTGGATTATTTAAGAAGATGGCTCAACAAGAACTTGTTTGCATTGGACTTGAAGGTTACCATATTGTAATCGGGCAGGAAGCAATGCTCCACAGCCAGGCAGTTCTGCATTTAGATTTAGGCGCAGATAGAGAGTGTGGGGGTGGGGGGATTGTTGATAGGAGATGTAATTAGTCGAGTGTGTTTTTGTGAAAGTTTGGCAAGGAGGGACCATAGGTTGGAACTCAAACAATCACTTTCCATGAAAATAGTGATAGAGCAGATATACGCTTGCAAACGTCTCTTCTGTGGGAAAGAGGTTGCAGGGAGGAGCAACGGCCATCCCTTTTTAGGTGATCTTGAGTGAATGCCACCAAAGACAAGTCAATTATCAATCATTGTCCAATCAATGTCAGTCAGATTTATTCCTCTGCAGGACAAAATTCCTGTAGATAAGGGGAAATAACTCTAAATGAATCAAATATTAATGTTGCACAGAAACAAATTTGGTCTCTTTCTCTCAAAAAAAAAACTATTCTACTAGTGATGGGACGATTCCGAATTTTTTTTCTCGATTCCATACTAAGTTCCTGATTCCGATTCTTTATAAATCTCTAAATATTTAACTGTAAAATTGTTTCTTTTTCCCTGATTATTGTGAAAAACGCATGTTAAATGTGCAAATATTTTCTCCAATGTGAAAACACAATTGTGGGGCGATGGTCTATAGATTTTAGTTTTACTGGTAGTTTAAAATCAATAAATATTTATTATTTTATCATTAGTACCAGCAGTGGAAGATTTTGTTTTAAAGAAATTCAAATGAAAAAGACAAAAGAATCGTTTTTGGCATCGGAAAATAGACACAAATTTTTTCGATTACGATTAATCATCCCAACACTAGTTTCTGCATAAGATTTTTTTTCAGCATGATCCGTAAACTGTAGAAGTATTTTTTAATTTATTTTAAAAACATGAACACAGAAAAAATATATATACAACATAAAATTATAGTAAAATCATGTATTTTATTTAAAAACTTGAAAAAAATAAACCCATAAAGTTAAAGAATGCATAAAAAATATTTTTTGTCCTTCTGTACTTTCACCTAACGATTTAATAAACAAAAGTTCATAAAAAAACTGAATTTTACTTGAAAATTTGATCTTAAATAAATAACACACTTCCTAAACTGCAGACGTACCAAATTAAAAAAAAAAAATTTTTGTGGAATCAATATTTTAAATAATTTATTTGAGACTTTATTTCTGTACTTTTTTCTTTTCTTTATTTTTTTAACTCTTGTTGACCTCAAACGATACACATTGCCACTTGGAATGTAAGGCGCTACTATTTGGACTATCGGTGGATTGTGGGAAGTTTAGCAGCAAGATGTCTGTTGACATCATATTTATATCTAAGGAGCAATAGCAGTCTAAGGAAATAAACTATTAGAATAGAAGGTTTTTAGGGATCTCAACAGTAAAGGGGTGGAATTTTGCTGCTTGTCAGGTTAATCGGAAGTATGTACATTGAGGCAGCACAAGTACTATAAATTCATCAGAGCACGTTCCAATAAAGTACTTGCAAGACGGGCACAAGGATACAACATTACGGCAGTGGGACAGAGGTTGAAGCTTGGCTGACAAACTCCTATGTATAAGTGGACAGATAGAGTTTGCCTTCTGTATAGAAACTAGATACTCCATGATGGGATCTGATATATACTGCCAGGAAGACAGTCTGGCGATGGGATCACCGTTGTCCCCAGTACTGACGAGTACATACATGAAATACTTTGAGAAAATGGCATTAGGGTCAACACCATGAATCTAACAATGTGGTTGCGATATGTTGACGACACATTCATACTCTGACCGAACTATGAAGACGTTCAGACATTACTAGACCATGCTCACCGTTTCCCCAATTGTACCAACATGCAAAAATTAAAGTCTAGTGTGAGCAAATATCTTGCTGCCCAACTCCCTACCTAGGATGCCCCCAATAAATCTGACCCTTAATTCATGATTGTCCCTTACATCTCAGTAGTAATGTGCCTTGTTTGGGGTGAATATTGTTTTCCAAATACTTTAAGAGAATGTTGCTCTGATGAACTCTTGTACTTTCGCCTACTCAAGGTAGATAACTCCTAACTTCCTTCATTATTTTTTATACAAATGTTTAAAATAAGTTTGATTTTTTTTTTTTTAAACACATATTATTTATGACAAAAAATTCTGCGATAAAACTTATGAAAGACATAAATATAGTATTTCAAAAGGACATGATTTATAGAAATCTATATATCTTTAAAGGTGAAAGTGTCTGTCTGTGTGTGTGTATGTCTGTCTGTCTGTGTACATTTCCCTACACAATATCTCTGTCAATTTTCAGTCTACAGACTCGAAATTTAATATACAGGGTACTGAAATTTGGGAAAATCTTTGTCATCGGTTTTCGGCCAGAAATTTGGCTGCTAAGGAGTCAAAATTCAATGATTTGACCTTTGAGAACTTGACCAAACTCCTTTGCCAATTTTGGGTCTAAACACTTGAAATTTTAAATATAGGTTCCTTGGACATGGATCTAACTTAACTTGATTTGAGCCCAAAACAATAAATGTAAAGGGGTCATAATAGGGGTCAAAGTTTAAAAAAAAATTGACCTCTGCTGTCTCTACCAAATTACTCAGACAATTTCTGGTCTAAACATTTTAAATTTTACATAAAGCGTATTCAGAGATAGGACAAGCTTTTTAATTGGTTTGGGTCGAAAATTTGAGCTACCAATATATAAATGTATGTATGTATGTTTGCATGTCTGCCTAAAACTTTCGACAGAGGCGACAGTATCGTTTTTAAGCTCGACCTTTCAGACGACAAATACTGAAAAATTGGCTAAAAACCATTAATTTCTTCACCCTCAACTGGGGACTTTTTCTACAGGGAGAGGTCACTTTTTTCACCGATATTGTCAAAAGTCATCCCCTCTTTTCGATTGTCTAGCCTTAATTAAAACCTATGTAATTTCTGGTTAGGCGGTGGTCGTAACAGCAAAGACGTCACATTTTTTCCCATTCTTTTCCTCTTTCACAGTACGGGTTCGAGCCTGCCTTCCTACTACCACTTTTTTTTCTTTTGCTCAACATACACCTCCAAACACCTGGGTAACGCCGGGCTGAAATGCTACTATAAATAATAAAAAGTTTTTTTTTTTTGTGATAACACGAGTGTTAAAACAAAAATAAAGAAAAAACTATTTATAGAAAAGTAAAAAAATGAAAGTTTATTAATTTAATGTTTCATGATAGCAAAAAAAAACGTTAAAACTAAAATAATTTTTTGAAATAATTTATTTTCATATGGTTTTGTATTTCGTTTCATGTTTACTGACTTCCATCCCATATTTAGATAAACCAAGTTCACTTCTGGCATATTAACTTTGCGTGCTAAATTTTGGATCATAACCCCATAATAATATAACATAATTATTACTATTATAACAAACTCTATTAATTATTATAAAACTACAACTAATTTGGTTAAGATAACGTTCTTTCGGGACAAGATCACAGTGTAGTATCTGTTCTTCAGATGCTGCACTTCAATTTCTTGTTCTCTGTCAGTGGAGGAGAAATCCTTCGCGACTGAGACAATTTTTATTTTTGTTCCTTTTCTCCACGTTAAAAAACGACCCTGGTGTCTAACTCTGTCCCATGGGGAGGCATTGTAAATAGGAACGTTCTTTCATTGGAAGCTATCTTAGAACTGAAAAGTTCAAGATAGCTGCCAAACCAGAAGAGTACCCGACCCCGTCAACAACAGCGTGCAGAATTTTTGGATATAGCCAAACGTGTGCTTCATTGGTGACTCTGCGCGTCGATCTTATTTTTATTATTGATTTTCTTTGCAGGTTTATGGGACTTGAATTCGATTGACTTGATGCTGTGTGAAGAGGAAACCCCAGTCGTGGCATCAAACGTCTGCCTCGGAAAATACATCAGGATTGATGAAGATGCAGACATTGATGAGTCCTCGGACGGGATCGGCGATTATTGCTTGGCTTCTCGTCAGGTGAGACTTTCTGTTTATGATCAAATTTTCAAACTTCAGAGTTTAAATAATACCCCCCTCCTAGAAATGTAGTTATATATATATATATATACCAGGAAAAGACGTGGCTGGTTACCTTTAATGCATCTAAAACCAAGCTCCTATCTTTACACCATCAACGCTCTGATCCCCATCTGGCATCAATTGTAATGGATGGCTCTCGCCTAGGGGAAGCTCAATGTTTTGACAAGTTTCTGGGCTTGACCTTTACTCCTGATATGAAATGGAACACGTACATCAAGTCTTTTGCCAGGGTCGCTGGAAAGATGGTGGGATCCTTCTACCGCTCGAGAAGATATCTAACTACTGATGCAATTCTCTATCTATATAAAAGCCAAGTACGTCTAAGGATGGAATACTGCTGCCATATCTGGGCAGGAGCTGCTAAAAACAGCCTATCCTACCTTGACAGAGTACAAAATAGACTTTGTGGCTTAGTGGGGGATGCCCTTTTCTCTTCCCTGCAACCTCTCTCCCACAGAAGAGACGTTGCGAGCCTGTCCTTGTTTTACCATTATTTCCATGGCAAGTGCTCATCTGAGCTCCAATCTCTGGTCCCCCCTTGCCAATCTTTTACGAAAAATAAGCCACTGTCAAAAATTTTCCCCACTCTCTAACTGTGCCTACATCAAAATGTAGATTCCATGAACACAGCTTCTTTCTTAGAACAGCACGCCAGTGGAACTCTGTTCCGTCTGCCTGTTTCCCACCTGACTACAACTTGGATGTCTTCAAGTCCAACTTAAACAAATTCCTGATGAACCGCCCCCTTAAGTAGACACTTTATGAAATCTCAACACTAACGTACTGTACATGCAATAGCCATTATCCCTGAGTGGCTTCTGGGCCTTGATATGTGGTGGCCTCCTTGTAAAAAAAAACAACTCATCCAGTCTCCGAACAGAACAGTTTTGGGTATTTATGCAAAATACTGACTGCACTATTTTTTTTTTTTTTTTTTTTAGATAGGATTTTCAAATTAAATTCAATTTTAATGATATTTTTTGTTTATTCAATTGTTAGGTGAAAGTATAGAAAAATTTTTAAAAAAATAAAATAAAGACCTCCCCCTCCTCTCATGTTAAGAATGGCTTTCTAAATGTTATTATTTCAGCATGAGATATAAATTGCATAAGTACCATTTTTTTTTTTTTTTTTTTTTTCCTTTTGTTTTAACTCCATGGGAGCCGCAACTTATCAAGGCATGAAAGCCACCCAAGGACAATATCGTATTAATAGTTAGTGGTGGAAATGGAGTAAAAATAAATTATTTAAGAGCTGTTCAACAAGAACTTGTTTACATTGGACTTGAAGATGACCATATTGTAGTCAGCTGGAAAGCAGGCCAAAACAGTTCCACAGGTGGGCAGTTTTAAGAAAGAAACTTTGTTCATGGAATTTGAGTTTAGATTCTGGCACAGATAGAGAGTGGTGGAAATTGTTGATAGTGGTTGTAGCTAGAGGAGTGCGTTTTGTGAAAGTTTGGCTAGGGATGGACCATAAATTGAAGCTCAAACGAGCACTTGCAACTAGTATGTTTTCTTATGAAGATTAAAACCAAGATATATTGCCACTAAACCTAAGATATAGAATCCTTATTCTAATTCCAATCAAATTCCATTTCATGATTTTGATTCTAAAAAAACATTTCTAAAATTTAAGACTTAAGCTTAAGGGGTCTTAAAAGGAAATTGAAATTCAGGGAAACTTTACTTAATTGATTTCTTAATAACTTTTTTGCAATTTTTGTGAAAATATTAATTGATGTTTAATAACTTGTTAAAATTTTTATAAAAATTTGAGTTATCTAAATTTTCACTAAGAGCTTCCACTTCTTTGTCGCCTTTGCATAAAACTGAAATAAACTAAATGTAGCCTGCATTGCCCACCTTTATGCCTAATGTTTGTTTCAAAATTCGTAATTATTGGTTAAGTTTAAGAGTAAATTCTATACAAAGAAATATATAAACATACAGATATATCTAACTTTATATATAGATGTATATTATTAATGATCGGTTGTCATGTATCTACCAGACGTGTTATTGGCAGGCTTGAATGCATGATTTTCTGGAAATGGGATGATTCCAATATTTTTCACCAATTCTGATACAATTTCTGATTCCATACTTAATTACCGATTCTTTATAAATTACTGAATATTTTTCCCCCAATTACAGTAAGAGCACATGTTTAATGTGCTTATATTTTCTTGAACCTAAAAACCCTTATGTGTGTGTGGGTGGGTGGGGGGGAATCTGTAGATTTTAGTGATAATGGTAGATTAATATCAATAAATATTTATTATTTTTTTATTTGTACCAGCAGGGGAAGGTTTTGTTTTTAAACCAAAGTAAATAAAGACGATAATTCAAGGAATTATTTTTAACATTGAAAAATAGGCACAAATTTTTTCCAATACCGATTCTGATACCTCAAAAAGTTATGATTTTTCTGATTCCGATTAATTGCCCCTTGGCCTTCGGGACAAGATCAAAGTGTAGTATCTGTTCTTCAGATGCTGCACTTCAATTTCTTGTTCTCTGTCAGTGGAGGAGAAATCCTTCACGACTGAGACAATTTTTATTTTTGTTCCTTTTCTCCACGTTAAAAAACGACCCTGGTGTCCAACTCTGTCCTGTGGGGAGGCATTGTAAATAGGAACACTAATGTATGTGTGTATATATATATATATATATATATATATATATATATATATATATATATCTACTTAATATGATGTTTGGTTTGGGCACAAATAGAGATAAATTCATTTTACTTTATGAGGTTAATAGAGACTCTTGTATGTATGTATGTATATGTGTGTGTGTGTATATATATATATATATATATATATATATATATATCTGTGCACACCAACTTTTCATGACTCACTTATTTTTGGCCTTTTTTAAATTTCTTTTGCTTTTTTCTAATTTTGATTTTTTTTCTATTTTTTGATTTTTTGCTCTTTTCTATTTTTTGCTTTTTTTCTATTTTTTTGCTTTTTTTCTATTTTTTGCTTTTTTTATATTTTTTGCTTTTTTTCTATTTTTTGATTTTTTTTCTATTTTTTGCTTTTTTTTCTATTTTTTGCTCTTTTCTATTTTTTGCTTTTTTCTATTTTTTGCTTTTTTTCTATTTTTTGATTTTTTTCCTATTTTTTGCTCTTTTCTATTTTTTGATTTTTTTCCTATTTTTTGCTCTTTTCTATTTTTTGCTTTTTTCTATTTTTTGCTTTTTTTCTATTTTTTGCTTTTTTTCTATTTTTTGCTTTTTTTCTATTTTTTGCTTTTTTTCTATTTTTTTGCTTTTTTTCTATTTTTTGCTTTTTTTTCTATTTTTTGCTTTTTTTCTATTTTTTGCTTTTTTTCTATTTTTTGCTTTTTTTCTATTTTTTGCTTTTTTTCTATTTTTTGATTTTTTCTATTTTTTGCTTTTTTTCTATTTTTTGCTTTTTTTCTATTTTTTGCTTTTTCCATCTTTTTTTTGCTTTTTTTCTATTTTTCGCCTTTTCCGTTTTTTTGTTTGTTTCCGTTTTTTTGTTTGTTTCCGTTTTTTTGCTTTTTCCATTTTTTTTCTTTTTGCTTTTTCCATTTTTTTTTTGCTTTTTCCATTTTTGTTTTTGCCTTTTCCATTTCTTTTTGCTTTTTCCATTTTTTTTTTTGCTTTTTCCATTTTTTTTTGCTTTTTCCATTTTTTTTTTGCTTTTTCCATTTTTTTTTGCTTTGTTCGTTTTTTTCTTTTTTGCCTTTTTCTATTTTTGATTTTTTTCTATTTTTTGATTTTTTTCTATTTTTTGATTTTTTTCTATTTTTTGATTTTTTTCTATTTTTTGATTTTTTTCTATTTTTTGATTTTTTCTATTTTTTGATTTTTTTCTATTTTTTGATTTTTTTCTATTTGATTTTTTTCCTATTTTTTGATTTTTTTCTATTTTTTGATTTTTTTCTATTTTTTGAATTTTTTCTATTTTTTGATATTTTTCTATTTTTTGATTTTTTTCCTATTTTATTTTTTTCTATTTTTTGATTTTTTTCTATTTTTTGATTTTTTTCTATTTTTTGATTTTTTTCTATTTTTTGATTTTTTTTCTATTTTTTGATTTTTTTTCTATTTTTTGATTTTTTTCTATTTTTTGATTTTTTTCTATTTGATTTTTTTCTATTTGATTTTTTTCCTATTTTTTTATTTTTTTCTATTTTTTGATTTTTTTCTATTTTTTGATTTTTTCTATTTTTGCTTTTTTCTATTTTTTGCTTTTTTTATTTTTTGCTTTTTCCATCTTTTTTTTGCCATTTCCGTTTTTTTTTGTCTGTTCCGTTTTTTTTTGTCTTTTCCGTTTTTTATGTCTTTTCCGTTTTTTATGTCTTTTCCGTTTTTTTTGTCTTTTCCGTTTTATTTTTGCTTGTTTCCGTTTTTTTGTTTTTCCATTTTTTTTTTTTTTGCTTTTTCCATTTTTTTTTTTTCTTTTTCCATTTTTTTTTTGCTTTTTCCATTTTTTTTTTTTTGCTTTTTCCATTTTTTTTTTTTTGCTTTTTCCATTTTTTTTTTTTTGCTTTTTCCATTTTTTTTGCTTTTTCCATTTTTTTTTTTTTTTTTTGCTTTTTCCAATTTTTTTTTTTTTTTTTGCTTTTTCCATTTTTTTTTTTTTTTGCTTTTTCCATTTTTTTTGCTTTGTTCGTTTTTTTTCTTTTTTGACTTTTTCCATTTTTTGCTTTTTTTTCCATTTTTTACCCCTTTTTCCATTTTTTTGCCTTTATTTTTTGCTGTTTTTCTTTTTTTTGTTTTTCTTTTTTTACCTTTTTCTATTTTTTGCCTTTTTTTTTGCCTTTTTTATTTATTTGTATTTTTTTAATTTGTTTCAGCGTGAAATTGAAATGCGCATGCTGAAGCAAATGGTAAAGCACTTTTTAGGATGCATCGGGCAAGGCGTCCAGAAAGTCTACTTAATGAATTCTCGGGTTCTTACAGACGAATTGGTAAGTATCTGTCTTGATGGATTTTCAAAGTTAGACTTAAATAGCATTAAGCAGAAATGTCAGTGCAAAAGCAACAACTAATGAACCTAAATGAAAATGTACGCACTCTAAATAGTGAATAATTGCATAATTTTTTAGCTTAATGTGAATATTAGTGTGAGTTGTTACAATGAAGATACTTCTGCAGTTTAAAGCTTTTTTCTGTGAATCTTGCTCGGCAACACCCAGTGGACGACAGAAATCTGATTATGTCAAGCAAACGGAAGTCAATAAAAAAAAAAAAACGAACACAAAAGAGAGAAAAAACAAGCTTATTTATTTTTTATGGTGACCATGTTTTTTTTGTTTTGGGTTTTTTTTTTTTTGGTTTTTATTTTGTTTTTCTTTTTTTTGTTTTTTTTTGTTTTTCTTTTTTTTTGTTTTTCTTTTTTTTTGTTTTTCTTTTTTTTTTGTTTTTCTTTTTTTTTGTTTTTCTTTTTTTTTGTTTTTCTTTTTTTTTGTTTTTCTTTTTTTTTGTTCTTTTTTTTTGTTTTTCTTTTTTTTTGTTTTTCTTTTTTTTTGTTTTTCTTTTTTTTGTTTTTCTTTTTTTTTGTTTTTCTTTTTTTTTGTTTTTCTTTTTTTTTGTTTTTCTTTTTTTTGTTTTTCTTTTTTTTTGTTTTTCTTTTTTTTTGTTTTTCTTTTTTTTTGTTTTTTCTTTTTTTTGTTTTTCTTTTTTTTGTTTTTCTTTTTTTTGTTTTTCTTTTTTTTGTTTTTCTTTTTTTTGTTTTTCTTTTTTTTGTTTTTCTTTTTTTTGTTTTTCTTTTTTTTGTTTTTCTTTTTTTTGTTTTTCTTTTTTTTGTTTTTCTTTTTTTGTTTTTCTTTTTTTGTTTTTTTTTGTTTTTCTTTTTTTTTGTTTTTCTTTTTTTTTGTTTTTCTTTTTTTTGTTTTTCTTTTTTTTTGTTTTTCTTTTTTTTTGTTTTTCTTTTTTTTTGTTTTTCTTTTTTTTCTTTTGTTTTTCTTTTTTTTCTTTTGTTTTTCTTTTTTTTCTTTTGTTTTTCTTTTTTTTCTTTTGTTTTTCTTTTTCTTTTTTTTTGTCTTTCTTTTTTTTGTTTTTCTTTTTTGTTTCTTTCAATTAGTGAACAAATATATTTTTCATTTTGTTTGTGTACGGAAAGTTATTTTGGTATTTTTTTACGAGCTGTCTTGGCGTAGTATAAACACCCCCGACCGCCTCATGTTAAGAACGGAGTTTGGAATAAACACTCCTAACCTCCATAATGAATCCCCGGGTTCTTACAGATGAATTGGTATCTGACTTGAGTTAGATTTAAATAGCATTTAAGCAGAAATGTAATTGCAACAAAAACCAATGAAACTAAATTAAATGTATGCACCCTAAATAGTGAATAAGAGCGGCTTTCGAGGTAAGGAGAGTTTATTCTGAAAGCCGTTCTTAACTTGGGGAGATTGGGGATGTTTATTCCAAAAGTCATTTTTAACATGGAGACGTTGGAGGTGTTTATATTACACTGAAGTAGGCCATAAAAAATACTGTTTCCTTCCATGTCAAAATACTTGTTACTTGAAGAAGCCCAATGATACTCTGCCTTTTCCTTTTCAACTCTTTCCTTTTTTGTTTCTTCCAATTTTTACCGTCTGCTTGCTTGCATCTCTTTGTTCACTTGGTATAATTCCGGCGATTTCTGTCGTTTGCCGGACATTGCCAAGTGAGACTTGTGGAAAAACGGCCCTTAAACTGCAAAAGTACCACAACGAAATCCATTATAGTATTAGGTCTGCAAATGCCACTTTCGTAAAAACTTTGTGATTGGATGTGTGGATCTCAAATTGGATTGTTTGAAGGATGCGAAGAGGTGTGTAATTGATCACGCAACGTGACAGAGCAGAATAGTAGAGTTTGGAGGTATAGATGAAAAATTTAGGCACATTTTATAAAAAAGTACGAAAATTTTTTAAAAAATGGTGATAAAAGAATGTTAGATATTGACCAGGTAACCTAGTCGCTTATTATTGTTATTATTATTGCTGTTATTGTTGTTATTATTATTATTATTATTATTGTTGTTGTTATTATTATTATTGTTATAAAAATAAAACAATTACATTTTGGAAAATGTGTATTTACAGCTCGGAATGTTTAGTCAGGAATTTAAGCAGAAATAAACCAAAGTCTTTTGCAATTTGGTTAAAAGTAAACAAATTTAGACTTACATGAGAGATCACCTGTTTTTTTTTGTGTCCTTGAACACATGGTTGGGGTTTTGCTGATGTAATAGCTAGCGGAGATAAAGCTAAAGAGTTGGTGAGAAATGCATTAGTCAACGTGAACAACCCTATCAAGTTTTTGGCAGACATACAAACACACACACATACAAACTTACACACATTTTCTCAATTATATAATACATATATGTAAAAAACAATATATATATGACTTGGGTGTCAGCAGCATACAACTCTCCACCCTGATTTCTTAGTCTCTGAACCACACCCGTATAACGTGTGTGTGTATATATATATATATATACATACATACATACATACATACACGTGTGTGATTTCTTAGTCTCTGGACTACACCCGTACGCATATACATATATGGAGTTAAGGGCATAATAGATTCACTGATTTATATAATAATTAAATGATTGATTTTGCGATACGAAACAGAAACTGTCAAGAATTGTATAAGTCAACTGAATTAAAGGAATAAATTATAAGATGGTCAACATCATGAATTTTGGAATATAATTTTTTGTCATTTATTCTATATATATATATATATATATATATATATATATATATATATACGCATACGGGTGTAGCTCAGAGACTAAGAAATCAAGGTGAAGAGTTGTATGCTTTGGTTTTGATGTAGCTGATGACACCCAACTCATATATTTGTTAGTTTTGACCTCCCTACTATACATTAGGTTCAATATAATAATCAGTAGAGAATTGTCTCTATAATAATTAATATGTAATCTGCCTGAATAAGAATATTCTATTTAATTGTATCTTATGTTCGGGCAACGCCGGGCAGCCTGCTAGTTGTTTGTAAATTGGACTTGTCATTGGTTGTTCAAATATGGTTACTTCCGTTTTAGATATATACTAGTGGAGGGGGGTGCGCGTAGGGAAAAAAAGTTTGGGTAAGTAGCTAGGCTCAAATCCAAAGCCTTGAGGCGAAGTCGTAATAGAAAACGTAACATCTTACCACAACGCTAAGAAGGCAGAGAAGTGAGAGTGGTTGAAATTAAACACTCCAAAAAGTTAAATGAATGAGTTCACACACCTGCACTTAACTTTGGCTGCAAGCCAGTTTCTGCGTATTTGTTTGTTTCCCCAAGATGTTGAGGAAAACCAGCTCCCCTTAAAAAGGGGGAGTGTCCAAATGAATAACAATTGTCTGATATGACGGATTTTCCCCATACTGATCATTGCTTTCTGGACGTCCCTAGCGAGAGTGCCAGGGAAACGCAATTTTTTCGAACACTTTTGCTTTATTTATATGAATAAGACAAACAAACCGTCAAGAGGAAGAAATAGCGTGTAAAAGTCGCTCAAATAAAAGATAGAGATGACCTCCTTTTGGAAATCAGATATTATAATCTAGGGAGTATATAAAAAGATCTAAGCTGTGATCCCCCCCCCCCCCGAAAAAAGCCTCTGCCGGACATACAAAAAAAAGTGCGCGCGCACACATTTTCGCTTTTATATGACACTAGCGGGGGGGGGGGGTACCCGGCGTTGCCCGGGTGTTTAGAGGTGTGTGTGTGCTCGGGCAGGGGGTGGGGTGTTAATCAAAACATAAGAATAAGCGAAGTAAATATTTTTAAATATTAAATAGTAAATTATAAAATTAAAATATTAAATAGTAAATTATAAAATATTTTATATAAAATAAATGTTAAAACTTAAAAAAAACTAAAAAAAAACTAACGTAAGGCAAACGAACGATGTTAAATGTAAAAATCGGAAAAACAAAAAAAGAAAACGCGAATCTGATGGAAAAAAAAACAGAAAAACAAAAAAAAGCTAGAAAATAAAAGCAAAAAAAACATAGAATGTGAAAATGGCTTAAATAACCATGTTTCAATATTAAAGCTTTAAAAATTGAAGAAAAAAAAAGACATCTCACACCACGATTCAAACCCAAAACCTATTAGGCCGCGCTCTAATGAACTGAGCTAAGATGATGTTGACAAAATTAGGTTGTTTTTTTTTTTTTTTTTTAAATATTTAAACTAAATCATGTTCCGACGTCATTTGTGCATGCGTAGAAGCAAACTTGTCATGAGTGGACGGTTTTTGCTCTCCCCTCCCTGTAGAAAACTGATGATTTTAGGGTGAAGGAATTAATGTTTTTGGCCAATTTTTCGATATTTGTCGGGCGAAGGATCAGGCTTTAAAATCTCGTGAAAATCCCTGACCCGTGTTGAAAGTTTTTGCGAGACATACAAACATACGTACAAACATACATACAAACATACATATAAACATACATACAAACATACATACAAACATACATACAAACATACATACAAACATACATACATACATACAAACATACATATAAACATACATACATACAAAAATACATGATGATTGCAACGTCTTGTCAGACGAGTGCCACTCCCGCAGACATTTAAAATCCATGAGACCAAATGCCTGAGGGAGTATCTATACAAATATGATGTTACAGAGTCTTAGCTTTGTACGACAGCTAAGTCTTTCTCTCGGTTCAAAATGTTGAGATCCAGCAACAAGCAAGAGCAAGATAGCCAGCAACAAATTAAACTGCAGACCAGCTTAATGCGGGTACTGGTCTTCCGCTTTATGGTTTTTTAAATCAGAGATTTGCTTCTAGAAAGGTTGCCTTCACCACGGCTTACGGGAGCCCTCTCCACCCCAATGACATATACACACACACAAATATACACGGTGCTAGTTGGCCGTTGACCCAGAAAAAGAGTTCATTCGCCCTTTGGAAGGTCTTGTTTTTAATCCTTCAAAAATACATACAAACAAGCATACATACATTCTCGCTTTTATATATATATAGAAGATATTTATCAATTCCAAGTAAATCGTCACTCGTTTTTCAAACTTGGTCACTTTCCCTTGCATCACTTTCAATCAAAATATTTAGAAATGAGAAACTTTTTTCACAACCTACAACTAACATAATAGAGATAACAAACCCGTTGTTTAGAATGCGAAAAAATTAAATGCAAATAAAATTTCTCATTATAAACGCATAAATTTTTTTCAATTTTTTTTTCTTGTTTTTTTTTTTCTTTCAAGTTAGGTTTCTATTTTTGGTGACAGGTAATCTGTTTTTTAATGGTGCTGTTTTTGGAATAATACTGTGTATCCAAACTTTTTTTTTTAACAATGTTGGCTTTTTAAAATAATTTTCAAAAGAGGTAATTCTTATAATGCTTGAAACATTTTACATTATTGATAATTGAATTAGCAAATGTAGTTAGTTGCCCTTGGATATTTTATCAGTCCAAAAATAAATTGTCACTCGTTGTTCAAACTTTATTACCTCCCCTTGGACTATTCACACTCACAAGATTTAGACCTGAGAAATTTTTAAATCTTGTTAATAATTTGAATTGTTGATGGCTTTATTATACATTATATAAAATATAATATATATACATTATATAAAATATATAATATATACATTATATAAAATATATAATATATACATTATATAAAATATATAATATATACATTATATAAAAGGCAAAATGTGTGTGACCATTTCGTCTATGTCTCGCAAACGCTTTTTTCGCACACGCTCGGGGGGGGGGGTTACGATCGCTTACAAGTATTTATATACGCCCTAGATAATAATATCTATGATTTGGGAACGCGTGTAGCGATTTTTACAAAATTATTGCTATTTCAACCTGTCTTGTGTTCGTTCAGCTTTTTCGTATAAAAAGCGAAACTAATTCAAAGCTAACACTGTTCCTTGTTCCTGGCAATCGCACCGGGAAACGTCCAGAAGCAATCAGCTCAATCTGGACAATGGGGAGCTGGTTTCCCCCTCCTCAATATCTTGGGGGAAAACAACCAGTCAAAGTTGGGTAAACAAACCCAAACGCTGCCCCGCAGCAAAAGTGAACTGCGTGACTTGTATTTGACCTCATTAATTAGGTCAAATAGAAGCAGCGGCGGCCATGTGTAGTTAAATAAATAAATCCAAACGTGTTTCCATTGTATGTCGCGGTGGCCCAATGGTTAACGTCGCACTTTTTTTTTTCACACTTTAATTTCCAACTTTGCTTCAAGGATTCAGGTTCGATCCTCATACTCACCTACCAAAACTTTTTTTTTTATTTTAAAGCCCAAAGGAGTTTTGATTTACCCAAAACCACACACACCTCAAAACACCCGGGCATCGCCGGGTACCCCCCCCCCCCGCTAGTATACATTATAAGGCAGAAATTCATACATTGATGCCTACTGAAGTGTCTAAGATTTCTCTATATGGGTGTTTGTCATGAAAATAGCCATTTTAAGATATGATCCACAGGTGTAGTCTGTGTGTTTAAGTTATCTAATAAATATTTTGGAGGTTTTCTTTCCTGTTTATCTGTACAATTTTGAATTCTGAATAATTTTCGAGTCCCATAAAGACTATCTACATAAATTTAAGTGTTTAAGCAATCTGAAAGATAAAATGAAAGTATATTTATCAGCATAAAGATGGCTGTCATTTATTTATATAGTTTTAAAACACTTCAGTTGAGAAAAAAGGACTGACCTTGCTAAGAATTTTAAAATGTTGCACTAGATGAAAGAATTTCCAAGGGAGGTAATTCTAATATGAGTGAACCATTTTACATTTGTGACTTGCGTATGTGACTGGTCGTTCACACTCGATTACTTCCCTTTCAATATCTTACCAATTACAGCATTTAGATGTGGGGAGTATTTGGTGTTAAACGCCCCCCCCCCATCTCGCCCAGAAAAATAAAGGAAAATTTTTTATGATGTATGTACTCATGATAAAAAGAAAATATAGTACACCAAAAAGCAGGTACAAAGTAGTTTTAGAAAAAATTTTAAGTGAATTTGAGTTTTTCTAATGTCCCTCTTCCCATATAAAGACTTGCATTCTAAAATCTCACAAAAGTGTGAATTATTTGGAATTATCTCCCTTATCTTGCAAAATGGCATTGGGAGAGTGTTGATCTCCATTTAGCCATAAAATTGGATGTTCTTTTTTTAAAATAAAACTACTTAATCAATTTATATGATTTTTGGTATACAATATATTTTTTTTGTCACAAATGCATACACCATGAAAATTATTATTATTATTTTTTTTTTTTTCTCAGAAGTGGGGAAGTTATAGACTTGCCCCAATTTGTTTTCATAAGTTAGTAACATTATGGTACTTATTATAAACCAGCTAGTTTAGAGACCGATGTACATCAAAAAGTTATAAATATATCCACATGACTTGGATGCATTAGCTTTAATCGAAACCAAAATAAAAACTTATGAATAAAATATATATATATAATTTGAGTGCCATGAGCTATAATCAAAACCGAAACCAAAATTTATAAAGAATTCTTGTTTAAACTGCAAAAGAAGTTATCTAAGCTAGCAGGGACGCCGGCATAGCCTGGACATAAAGTATGTTTACATATGATATCTTAATTCTTGTAGATTTTGTATATATTATTATAGAATTAATGTTCTATCGATTTTTATATATTATAAAGTTGCGATTTCAAAAATAAAAAAATATCCATATGACTTGGGTGCATCAGCTTAAATTGAAACCAAAATAAAAACTTATGAAAAAAATATATGTGTGTATATATATATATATATATATATATATATATATATATATATATATATATATATATATATATATATATATATATATATATATATATATATATATATATATATATATATATATATATATATATATATATATATATATATATATATATATATATATATATATATATATATATATATATATATATATATATATATATATATATATATATATATATATAATATATATATATATAATATATATATATATATAATATATATATATATATATATATATATATATATATATATATATATATATATATATATATATATATATATATATATATATAATATATATATATATATAATATATATATATATAATATATATATATATATAATATATATATATATATAATATATATATATATATATATATAATATATATATATATATAATATAATATATATATATATAATATATATATATATATATATATAATATATATATATATATAATATAATATATATATATATATATATATATATATATATATATATATATATATATAAACTTGAATGCCATGAGCTATAATCAAACCCGAAACCAAAACTTATAAAGAATTCTTGGTAAAATTATTTATTCCATGAAATGGAAGGTCATAACAATCAAACAACAGTCATGCTGAAGAAAAAAGATGTGTGACACAGAAAATAACACGCTATCGTATTAATATATAGATTCGAAAAGGAGTGTACATCAAAGGGAGATCATTCTCATATTTTTGTCCAGGGTTGCCAGATTGGCGTTTTTAAAGCCAAATTCAATCTTTTTTGGCTTTCAAAAATTATATCTAGCCTTTTTCAAAGCGTAATGTATGGACTAACTAAGAAAGGAAAACACAGATGAGGATTTTTTTTTTTTTTTTTTTATACAATTTATGAATATTCTAGTAGTTATCACAAACCAGCTAATTTAGAGCACAAAAATTGTGATAAATTTAGTGACATTCCTTTCAATCTCAAAATGCGATATTTTATTTATTTTTCTGATAAAATTTAGATGGAAACAAAATTTAATTATTTGCCTTATAAATTTATATTATCCATTTTCTTGTGCCGTTAATTTTTTTTTGTTTTCACAAGTTCAAGTTAAGTTTCTATTTTCAGTGACAGATTGAAAATGTTTTTTGTAATTGTTAAAGGAAAGAAGCTTAATCTTAGTATTAAATATTACCACCCGTTTGTGGCCTCCATTCCACTGCAGACTAAAGGTCATTTTCTAAGGTTTCTGACATGGCCTTGGATATGTGTCCATTCATTTTCCCTTATGTCTATTAGAAAGCATTGTGTCATACGCAAATATACCTGTCTTAGGCACTATTTTATCAGGAAAGTTGTTTATGAATATCGGAAATAATAAAGGTCCAAGAATTGGCACACTTGCATTAACATCATGCTCAGTGTTTGTATTTGCTTGAGAAATCCTTGAATTTTGACTTTTGCCTTGAAAAGCCCTTATTTCTATTATTATCTTGAAAAGGCCTTGAAAATCGTATTCTTTATGTCCAGTAAAAATTTGTGTTGGAAGATTAAAAATAAAATCCAAATAAATACTATTAAATTATTTTTTTAAATATTGAAAATAAAATCGAAATACATTGTTTTGAAATTGTGTAGTATTTTGGATACAAGGGTTACGTCCCTTTATCATAAAACTATTTTGGGTGGTTTCATGATGAAGATTCAAATCTCCGTCTATTTTTAGTCTCGTTTATAATTTAATTTTGTAAGGGGGAGGAGTAATGGTTGCTTCCCCCCCCCTCCTGAAAAATACTTTCCTTGTGCGGACAAGACTCTCCAATGGTGAATCCCCGCTCCCACTCCAAAAAGTTGTGATAGTTTGAAATTAGGCTGGCTGGGCAAAAAAAAAAAAAAGTGGACAAGACAGCAGCCATCTTGGTTGGAAATGAAAAACCGTGAAAAGTTAATATTTGAGATTAAATAAAAAGTATTTAAAACTACTTAAAAACGCTTGCAAAGTAACTTTTATTGGCTATGGTAACATTTATTTGTTGTATATTTGATTTTTTTTTTTTACTACTTTTTTGAATCACTGGCAGATTGTAAAACAAATCTCAAATTTTTTATTGAAAACTTGCATTTTGTCTGGAGAAGGTCTTGAAAAACTTTGAAAAGTCCTTGAAGATGTGGCTGGTTACCTTTAATGCATCCAAAACCAAACTCCTATCCTTACATCATCAACGCTCTGATCCCCAGCTGGCATCAATTGTGATGGATGGCTCTCATCTGGGTGAGGCCCCGTGTTTTGACAAGCTTCTGGGTTTGACCTTTACTCCTGATCTGAAATGGAACACGTACATCAAGTCTGTTGCCAAGGTCGCTGGAAAGATGGTGGGATCCTTCTACCGCTCCAGAAGATATCTCACTACTGATGCAATTCTCTATCTATATAAAAGCCAAGTACGTCCAAGGATGGAATACTGTTGCCATATCTGGGCAGGAGCTGCTAAAAACAGCCTATCCTGCCTTGACAGAGTACAAAATAGACTTTGTGGCTTAGTGGGGGATGCCCTTTTCTCTACCCTGCAACCTCTCTCCCACAGAAGAGACGTTGTGAGCCTATCCTTGTTTTATCGTTATTTCCATGGCAGGTGCTCGTCTGAACTCCAATCTCTGGTCCCCCCTCGCCAATCTTTCACGAAAAACACCCGTCTAGCTGAATCCACTGTGAAAAATTTCCCCCACTCTATATCTGTGCCTAAATCAAAACGCGGATTCCATGAACAAAGCTTCTTTCTTAGAACTGCACGCCTGTGAAACTCTGTTCCGTCTGCCTGCTTCCCACCGGACTACAACTTGGATGTCTTCAAGTCCAATGTTAACAAATTCCTAATAAACCGGCCCCTTAAGTAAACACTTCATCAAATCTCCACACTAACGTAATGTACTTGCAATTACCCTTATCCCTGAGTGGCTTCCGGGCCTTGATAAGTGGTGATCACTGTGTAAAAAAAAAAAAAAAAATGGAAATTGAAAATCTGCACAAACCCTGATGCTGTTTGGATTTACAATCATTGAAGACAACCTGAATTTTTCTCTTGTCTAGGAAGGATATCTGATTATGTTAAGCTTTCATTTACAAGGGTCATTCCAAGAGTAAAGCCTCCTATTTTTTAGTTAAAAAAACTGAAGAGCTACGAAAAAGGGAGTGGTGCCATTACAAGAAGCAATCTTTGTGCTCCAAAATTTTTTTTTTTTTTTACATAGTCATCACTATTTCAATGCACTTTTGCCAGAAATTCAGTGACACATCTTTGCTTCTGCATATGACATGGGGTTGGTTTCTTAGTCGCACACCATCAATATCTGCAGCAGAGAGGTGAAACTTTCAGATCATGAATGCATACGTTCAGTCGTCAGAACAATGCAATTTACAATCCTCTCTGATCCATTCGGGTGGAATCCTTGAGTGGCCTCTGGGTCTTGATAAGTGATGATGCCTATGTAAAAAAAAAAAAAAACTTGTCTAGCCAAAACCAGTATCAATAATTTCTCTCACTTTATCTGTGCCTAAACCTAGATTCCATGAACAAAGTTTTTTTCTTAAAACTGCACGGCTGTGGAACTCGCTTCTGTTTGGCTGCTTTCCAGCTGACTACAATTTGATTGTCTTCACGTCCAATGTAAACAAGTTCTTGATGAACCGTCCCCTAAGTAATCCAATTTATAAAATTTCCAGTACTTATGATTACTATACTATGATCCCATTGTACTAATATCCATTAATCCTTATCCTCGAGTGGCCACCGGGCCTTGATAAGTGGTCACCCATTTGTAAAAAAAAAAAAAAAAAAAAAAATTTACTTTTGGAATGCTCCTTACAGAAATATTGTATGATTTTTTTTATTTCATTTTATTCTTTTTTTTTATTTTCATTTTGGAAAAGAAAACATTTGTTGCATTTCATGCAAAAAATTAGATGCATTGCTGAGGTGCACATGTCATGGACTTCGCACATCCTTTTAGATCTGGAGGCGTAGATATCTTTTTGGTTGATGTCCAAAGATGTCTTTTAGTCATAGCTCATTATCTAAAATTGCTTGTTGGTTTTACAGATGAGAATTCTTACAATTTCCTCGTTCATGAGGGGGGAGAAGGAATCTCTGATACATCACATACAATCACAGTTGAATGGCCTAATAGGTAGTGTTCATACAGGGTGACCCAAAAAACCGAGCCCCAACTCTAATTAGGCCCCGTTTCTTAGTGTTTTGTCTGAATGAAATGAAACTTTGGTCATAACTAGTTTATTATATTCAAAACATCACATCAAAACACTAGGGTCTTTGGCCTTTTTTTCTCCGTTGACTATAAAATGCTCAGAAAAACAATTGAATGTTCTCTGTTTTTTTGGGGGGTCACCCTGTATTAGATCAGTGGTCTCCAAATTACGATGTGTGGGCCAAGTCCACCCTACCAACATCTTTAATCTGGCTCTCAGAGCTTTTATCGAAAATGTAAAAGTTTTCGGGAAAAACATTTAAAAATAGAAATGTGTGAAAATAGTGTTTTTTTTCTTGTTGTTCATAAAATAATTAAAAGAATGAGGTTTAGGAGAACGAGTTTCAATAAAAAGCAAAAAAAAAAAAAAAACACGTTCAGGTCATTTTAAAAGAAAAATTTTTTTTCTGACCCGCATAGTTTTAGAAAGTTAACAATATGCCCCCCCCCTCCCGTTACAAAATTTTGGAGATCCATTGCTCTTTTTGCTTCTTACAAAGTTGGTGTCTCTGTCACTCTAAACACTTTCTCACGCATGAGGCTATTCTCTCCAAATCTATCGGCCCATTTAGGGAATATTGTGAAACTCTGCCCCATTTGAGAGTTTCTTGATAAATTGCAGAAATGTATTGTTTGCCTAAAAATCAGAAACTACGCAAGACACTTCCAGAAAACTGAAATTTTTTTTTTTTTCTCACATATTTTTTCTTTGGGTGGGGTGGGGTGTTCAACAGGAACAAAATTTAGTGAAGAAAGAGGTCATCATTTAGAACGATTGTTTTTTTTTTTTTTCTTTCTTTTTTTTGCATGCACACCATTACATGGTATTTTTTATGTTGGAAGTCCCATCCCACATTTTGTCAAACCCTCTCTCCCACCACTGCTTTGTCAAATCGATGTGATTATGTGAAAAATGATTTTTTTCTTCTTGTTTTTTTCCAGCTATACGATTTGTTGTCGAAATGTCCAAATATTGAACATTTGGACATTTCACAGACACAAATATCAGATAAAGCCTTCAGAAGGTGAGTAAAAACAATTTTTACTATTTTTTTTTTTTAGTTCATTTTGTTTTCATTTTTTATCGATTTTTTTTCTTCCTCTGTTTTCACATTGTCTGGATTTTTTCCCAATTTCTCTTATTCCTTTTTCTTTTTTCGCTTGTTTTTTCTTCTCCCTTTCTTCTCGCTTTTTTCTTCCCCCTTTTTCTTCTTCTCCCTTTTTCTCCTTTCTTTTTTCTTTCTTTTTTATCCTTTTTTCTTTCTTTTTTCTCCTTTTTTCTTTCTTTTTTCTCCCCTTGTTTCCTTCTCCCATTTTTCTTCTCCTTCCTTTCTGCTCCTACCTTGTTTTCTTCTCCCTTTCTTTTCGTTTCTTTCTTCTCTTCGATATTTTTTCTTCCTCTTTTTTCCTTCTCTTCCCTTTCTTCTCTTTTATTCATTTTTTTTTCCTTCTCTTTTTTTTCCTTTCCTATTTTTCTTTTCTTCCTTACTTATTTGATACAACTATTAACCCTTATCCCTGAGTGGCTTCCGGGCCTTGATAAGTGGTGACCACTGTGTAAAAAAAAAAAAAAAAAAAAAAAAAGGTAAAGTTTGATTTGTTAGCTTAAATGCTGACTTTTAAAATCCGACAAAATAACTTTATATGTTAGATTACTAAAAAAAAAAAAATTGTTTTGAGATTAAGTTGTGTCTAATAATTTTAGCAAGAATCATGTCAAAGATGGTGCCTGATAATGAGGACATTTGTAGATTGGTCAGGGGTGAGTTGTGTTGTATAACATTGCCATTTTGTTTTTTATTCCACAAAAACTTGGCAGAACTTTATTTTGTCTTACTTCATATTGTTTTTTTTTTTTTTTTAATGGAGAGACTCTTAGTAGACAGGGTGGTTAATTATGGGATAATCATTCCCATTTTTCTAATGGCTTGTTCTAAATTTGTTCTTTGTATAGTTTTATCTCAACAGAATTTCATATTTTGATTTCTGAAAAGGAAGACTACTGTTTTTAGATAAGTTTTATAAGGCGGCTGTACCAAATTCATTTTTTTTCTCTCTCTCTTTGCAAAACTCAATCATGCTCTGCAAAAAGCCAAAAACGACAACTATTCAATGTAATCGTCTTCAGCCTCAATCACTGCCTCAATAGAGATCTGGAACTGGGAGTTTGCCTTTTCCAATATTTTTCATATGTTATATCTCCTCTTTTGGAAATAGGGTACGATTATGAATATCTCCAGTATCAAATAATCCTTATACACTGTGAAATTTAGTTTTATGTATGAAAATCAAAGAGGGGAGATATGACATATGAGAAATATCTGGAATCAAGTCTCCCCTTGCTGTTTTTTCAGATCATTTGAAACCATAGCAGCAAGTTTTTGTCTCTCCTCCATTAAGGCCAGAGATTTGGGGGAAATATCAGATATTTTGTAATTCATATACAAAACTAGGTAAACAAATGTGTGCTGGGAACTAAAACAGCAGTTAAAATCCCAGGAAACGAGTAATTTCAATGATGTGAATAAATTATAGTTTTAAAAAAGTTGGTAATCACTTTTCTATATTAATTTAATGTAAAGGAAACACCCACTTTATAGCCAAAGTGGCCATAAAGTGAGTGCTCATTTTACGTTTAATTATATAGGAAAGTGATCCCCCACTTGTTGAAACAATAATGTGCAACCTTAAGGATATATGTCACATAGCCCACTACACAATTCAGGTCATTAGCTTTCCAACAAACTTTCATTAGTTAAACTCTGAGCAATAATCGCTGAGATTTCAAACTTATGAAATTGCTAAAAAAATAAGTTATATGCGCGCACACACACACACACATCTATACTCATGGCCAAATTGAATACTAAAATGCTCAAATCTCTGGTTCTATTGGAAGAAACTACATGAAAATTTGCAGGGTTTTTTAAGATTATAATACTATTCGATGGTTAAAATTTTATGACAATTGGTAAAAAAAAAACCCTATATTTTCAAATCAATAAAATATGTCCACATTTGCCTACATTTGTATATATAGTGTCCTGGCACACAAGCATTAGTTTGGCTGCTTCTATTGTCTTCCCTGTGGCCTTGTCAGGCCACTAATATATATTTGCTCAATACTTCTGGCCTTGATAAAGGCGGGACAAAAACTTGCTGTTATGGTTACAAATGATCTGAAATGACAGCAAAAGAAGACTCGATTCCAAATATTTCTCATATGTTATATCTTCCCTCTTTTGGAAATAGGATACGATTATGAATATCTTCAGTGTCAAATAAACCATGTACACTGTTAAATTCATTTTATATATGCAAACGAAACACTAAGATATACATATATATATATATTTCTCATATGTTATATCTTCCCTCTTTTGGAAATAGGATACGATTATGAATATCTTCAGTGTCAAATAAACCATGTACACTGTTAAATTCATTTTATATATGAAAACCAAACACTAATATATACATATATATATATATATATTTCTCATATGTTATATCTTCCCTCTTTTGGAAATAGGATACGATTATGAATATCTTCAGTGTCAAATAAACCATGTACACTGTTAAATTCATTTTATATATGAAAACCAAACACTAATATATACATATATATATATATATATTTCTCATATGTTATATCTTCCCTCTTTTGGAAATAGGATACGATTATGAATATCTTCAGTGTCAAATAAACCATGTACACTGTTAAATTCATTTTATATATGAAAACCAAACACTAATATATACATATATATATATATATTTCTCATATGTTATATCTTCCCTCTTTTGGAAATAGGATACGATTATGAATATCTTCAGTGTCAAATAAACCATGTACACTGTTAAATTCATTTTATATATGAAAACCAAACACTAATATATATATATTTCTCATATGTTATATCTTCCCTCTTTTGGAAATAGGATACGATTATGAATATCTTCAGTGTCAAATAAACCATGTACACTGTTAAATTCATTTTATATATGAAAACCAAACACTAATATATATATATTTCTCATATGTTATATCTTCCCTCTTTTGGAAATAGGATACGATTATGAATATCTTCAGTGTCAAATAAACCATGTACACTGTTAAATTCATTTTATATATGAAAACCAAACACTAATATATACATATATATATATATTTCTCATATGTTATATCTTCCCTCTTTTGGAAATAGGATACGATTATTAATATCTTCAGTGTCAAATAAACCATGTACACTGTTAAATTCATTTTATATATGAAAACCAAACACTAATATATACATATATATATATATTTCTCATATGTTATATCTTCCCTCTTTTGGAAATAGGATACGATTATGAATATCTTCAGTGTCAAATAAACCATGTACACTGTTAAATTCATTTTATATATGAAAACCAAACACTAATATATACATATATATATATATTTCTCATATGTTATATCTTCCCTCTTTTGGAAATAGGATACGATTATGAATATCTTCAGTGTCAAATAAACCATGTACACTGTTAAATTCATTTTATATATGAAAACCAAACACTAATATATACATATATATATATATTTCTCATATGTTATATCTTCCCTCTTTTGGAAATAGGATACGATTATGAATATCTTCAGTGTCAAATAAACCATGTACACTGTTAAATTCATTTTATATATGAAAACCAAACACTAATATATACATATATATATATATATTTCTCATATGTTATATCTTCCCTCTTTTGGAAATAGGATACGATTATGAATATCTTCAGTGTCAAATAAACCATGTACACTGTTAAATTCATTTTATATATGAAAACCAAACACTAATATATACATATATATATATATTTCTCATATGTTATATCTTCCCTCTTTTGGAAATAGGATACGATTATGAATATCTTCAGTGTCAAATAAACCATGTACACTGTTAAATTCATTTTATATATGAAAACCAAACACTAATATATACATATATATATATATTTCTCATATGTTATATCTTCCCTCTTTTGGAAATAGGATACGATTATGAATATCTTCAGTGTCAAATAAACCATGTACACTGTTAAATTCATTTTATATATGAAAACCAAACACTAATATATACATATATATATATATTTCTCATATGTTATATCTTCCCTCTTTTGGAAATAGGATACGATTATGAATATCTTCAGTGTCAAATAAACCATGTACACTGTTAAATTCATTTTATATATGAAAACCAAACACTAATATATACATATATATATATATATTTCTCATATGTTATATCTTCCCTCTTTTGGAAATAGGATACGATTATGAATATCTTCAGTGTCAAATAAACCATGTACACTGTTAAATTCATTTTATATATGAAAACCAAACACTAATATATACATATATATATATATTTCTCATATGTTATATCTTCCCTCTTTTGGAAATAGGATACGATTATGAATATCTTCAGTGTCAAATAAACCATGTACACTGTTAAATTCATTTTATATATGAAAACCAAACACTAATATATGCATATATATATATATATTTCTCATATGTTATATCTTCCCTCTTTTGGAAATAGGATACGATTATGAATATCTTCAGTGTCAAATAAACCATGTACACTGTTAAATTCATTTTATATATGAAAACCAAACACTAATATATACATATATATATATATTTCTCATATGTTATATCTTCCCTCTTTTGGAAATAGGATACGATTATGAATATCTTCAGTGTCAAATAAACCATGTACACTGTTAAATTCATTTTATATATGAAAACCAAACACTAATATATACATATATATATATATTTCTCATATGTTATATCTTCCCTCTTTTGGAAATAGGATACGATTATGAATATCTTCAGTGTCAAATAGACCATGTACACTGTTAAATTCATTTTATATATGAAAACCAAACACTAATATATACATATATATATATATTTCTCATATGTTATATCTTCCCTCTTTTGGAAATAGGATACGATTATGAATATCTTCAGTGTCAAATAAACCATGTACACTGTTAAATTCATTTTATATATGAAAACCAAACACTAATATATACATATATATATATATTTCTCATATGTTATATCTTCCCTCTTTTGGAAATAGGATACGATTATGAATATCTTCAGTGTCAAATAAACCATGTACACTGTTAAATTCATTTTATATATGAAAACCAAACACTAATATATACATATATATATATATTTCTCATATGTTATATCTTCCCTCTTTTGGAAATAGGATACGATTATGAATATCTTCAGTGTCAAATAAACCATGTACACTGTTAAATTCATTTTATATATGAAAACCAAACACTAATATATACATATATATATATATTTCTCATATGTTATATCTTCCCTCTTTTGGAAATAGGATACGATTATGAATATCTTCAGTGTCAAATAAACCATGTACACTGTTAAATTCATTTTATATATGAAAACCAAACACTAATATATACATATATATATATATTTCTCATATGTTATATCTTCCCTCTTTTGGAAATAGGATACGATTATGAATATCTTCAGTGTCAAATAAACCATGTACACTGTTAAATTCATTTTATATATGAAAACCAAACACTAATATATACATATATATATACATTTCTCATATGTTATATCTTCCCTCTTTTGGAAATAGGATACGATTATGAATATCTTCAGTGTCAAATAAACCATGTACACTGTTAAATTCATTTTATATATGAAAACCAAACACTAATATATACATATATATATATATTTCTCATATGTTATATCTTCCCTCTTTTGGAAATAGGATACGATTATGAATATCTTCAGTGTCAAATAGACCATGTACACTGTTAAATTCATTTTATATATGAAAACCAAACACTAATATATACATATATATATATATTTCTCATATGTTATATCTTCCCTCTTTTGGAAATAGGATACGATTATGAATATCTTCAGTGTCAAATAAACCATGTACACTGTTAAATTCATTTTATATATGAAAACCAAACACTAATATATACATATATATATATATTTCTCATATGTTATATCTTCCCTCTTTTGGAAATAGGATACGATTATGAATATCTTCAGTGTCAAATAAACCATGTACACTGTTAAATTCATTTTATATATGAAAACCAAACACTAATATATACATATATATATATATTTCTCATATGTTATATCTTCCCTCTTTTGGAAATAGGATACGATTATGAATATCTTCAGTGTCAAATAAACCATGTACACTGTTAAATTCATTTTATATATGAAAACCAAACACTAATATATACATATATATATATATATATTTCTCATATGTTATATCTTCCCTCTTTTGGAAATAGGATACGATTATGAATATCTTCAGTGTCAAATAAACCATGTACACTGTTAAATTCATTTTATATATGAAAACCAAACACTAATATATACATATATATATATATTTCTCATATGTTATATCTTCCCTCTTTTGGAAATAGGATACGATTATGAATATCTTCAGTGTCAAATAAACCATGTACACTGTTAAATTCATTTTATATATGAAAACCAAACACTAATATATACATATATATATATATTTCTCATATGTTATATCTTCCCTCTTTTGGAAATAGGGTACGATTATGAATATCTTCAGTGTCAAATAAACCATGTACACTGTTAAATTCATTTTATATATGAAAACCAAACACTAATATATACATATATATATATATTTCTCATATGTTATATCTTCCCTCTTTTGGAAATAGGATACGATTATGAATATCTTCAGTGTCAAATAAACCATGTACACTGTTAAATTCATTTTATATATGAAAACCAAACACTAATATATACATATATATATATATTTCTCATATGTTATATCTTCCCTCTTTTGGAAATAGGATACGATTATGAATATCTTCAGTGTCAAATAAACCATGTACACTGTTAAATTCATTTTATATATGAAAACCAAACACTAATATATACATATATATATATATTTCTCATATGTTATATCTTCCCTCTTTTGGAAATAGGATACGATTATGAATATCTTCAGTGTCAAATAAACCATGTACACTGTTAAATTCATTTTATATATGAAAACCAAACACTAATATATACATATATATATATATTTCTCATATGTTATATCTTCCCTCTTTTGGAAATAGGATACGATTATGAATATCTTCAGTGTCAAATAAACCATGTACACTGTTAAATTCATTTTATATATGAAAACCAAACACTAATATATACATATATATATATATTTCTCATATGTTATATCTTCCCTCTTTTGGAAATAGGATACGATTATGAATATCTTCAGTGTCAAATAAACCATGTACACTGTTAAATTCATTTTATATATGAAAACCAAACACTAATATATACATATATATATATATTTCTCATATGTTATATCTTCCCTCTTTTGGAAATAGGATACGATTATGAATATCTTCAGTGTCAAATAAACCATGTACACTGTTAAATTCATTTTATATATGAAAACCAAACACTAATATATACATATATATATATATTTCTCATATGTTATATCTTCCCTCTTTTGGAAATAGGATACGATTATGAATATCTTCAGTGTCAAATAAACCATGTACACTGTTAAATTCATTTTATATATGAAAACCAAACACTAATATATACATATATATATATATTTCTCATATGTTATATCTTCCCTCTTTTGGAAATAGGATACGATTATGAATATCTTCAGTGTCAAATAAACCATGTACACTGTTAAATTCATTTTATATATGAAAACCAAACACTAATATATACATATATATATATATTTCTCATATGTTATATCTTCCCTCTTTTGGAAATAGGATACGATTATGAATATCTTCAGTGTCAAATAAACCATGTACACTGTTAAATTCATTTTATATATGAAAACCAAACACTAATATATACATATATATATATATTTCTCATATGTTATATCTTCCCTCTTTTGGAAATAGGATACGATTATGAATATCTTCAGTGTCAAATAAACCATGTACACTGTTAAATTCATTTTATATATGAAAACCAAACACTAATATATACATATATATATATATTTCTCATATGTTATATCTTCCCTCTTTTGGAAATAGGATACGATTATGAATATCTTCAGTGTCAAATAAACCATGTACACTGTTAAATTCATTTTATATATGAAAACCAAACACTAATATATACATATATATATATATTTCTCATATGTTATATCTTCCCTCTTTTGGAAATAGGATACGATTATGAATATCTTCAGTGTCAAATAAACCATGTACACTGTTAAATTCATTTTATATATGAAAACCAAACACTAATATATACATATATATATATATTTCTCATATGTTATATCTTCCCTCTTTTGGAAATAGGATACGATTATGAATATCTTCAGTGTCAAATAAACCATGTACACTGTTAAATTCATTTTATATATGAAAACCAAACACTAATATATACATATATATATATATTTCTCATATGTTATATCTTCCCTCTTTTGGAAATAGGATACGATTATGAATATCTTCAGTGTCAAATAAACCATGTACACTGTTAAATTCATTTTATATATGAAAACCAAACACTAATATATACATATATATATATATTTCTCATATGTTATATCTTCCCTCTTTTGGAAATAGGATACGATTATGAATATCTTCAGTGTCAAATAAACCATGTACACTGTTAAATTCATTTTATATATGAAAACCAAACACTAATATATACATATATATATATATTTCTCATATGTTATATCTTCCCTCTTTTGGAAATAGGATACGATTATGAATATCTTCAGTGTCAAATAAACCATGTACACTGTTAAATTCATTTTATATATGAAAACCAAACACTAATATATACATATATATATATATTTCTCATATGTTATATCTTCCTCTTTTGGAAATAGGATACGATTATGAATATCTTCAGTGTCAAATAAACCATGTACACTGTTAAATTCATTTTATATATGAAAACCAAACACTAATATATACATATATATATATATTTCTCATATGTTATATCTTCCCTCTTTTGGAAATAGGATACGATTATGAATATCTTCAGTGTCAAATAAACCATGTACACTGTTAAATTCATTTTATATATGAAAACCAAACACTAATATATACATATATATATATATTTCTCATATGTTATATCTTCCCTCTTTTGGAAATAGGATACGATTATGAATATCTTCAGTGTCAAATAAACCATGTACACTGGTAAATTCATTTTATATATGAAAACCAAACACTAATATATACATATATATATATATTTCTCATATGTTATATCTTCCCTCTTTTGGAAATAGGATACGATTATGAATATCTTCAGTGTCAAATAGACCATGTACACTGTTAAATTCATTTTATATATGAAAACCAAACACTAATATATACATATATATATATATTTCTCATATG
>NC_136513.1:90122978-90152978 GCF_053919585.1 Euprymna scolopes
AAAAAGCCAAAAACGACAACTATTCAATGTAATCGTCTTCAGCCTCAATCACTGCCTCAATAGAGATCTGGAACTGGGAGTTTGCCTTTTCCAATATTTTTCATATGTTATATCTCCTCTTTTGGAAATAGGGTACGATTATGAATATCTCCAGTATCAAATAATCCTTATACACTGTGAAATTTAGTTTTATGTATGAAAATCAAAGAGGGGAGATATGACATATGAGAAATATCTGGAATCAAGTCTCCCCTTGCTGTTTTTTCAGATCATTTGAAACCATAGCAGCAAGTTTTTGTCTCTCCTCCATTAAGGCCAGAGATTTGGGGGAAATATCAGATATTTTGTAATTCATATACAAAACTAGGTAAACAAATGTGTGCTGGGAACTAAAACAGCAGTTAAAATCCCAGGAAACGAGTAATTTCAATGATGTGAATAAATTATAGTTTTAAAAAAGTTGGTAATCACTTTTCTATATTAATTTAATGTAAAGGAAACACCCACTTTATAGCCAAAGTGGCCATAAAGTGAGTGCTCATTTTACGTTTAATTATATAGGAAAGTGATCCCCCACTTGTTGAAACAATAATGTGCAACCTTAAGGATATATGTCACATAGCCCACTACACAATTCAGGTCATTAGCTTTCCAACAAACTTTCATTAGTTAAACTCTGAGCAATAATCGCTGAGATTTCAAACTTATGAAATTGCTAAAAAAATAAGTTATATGCGCGCACACACACACACACATCTATACTCATGGCCAAATTGAATACTAAAATGCTCAAATCTCTGGTTCTATTGGAAGAAACTACATGAAAATTTGCAGGGTTTTTTAAGATTATAATACTATTCGATGGTTAAAATTTTATGACAATTGGTAAAAAAAAAACCCTATATTTTCAAATCAATAAAATATGTCCACATTTGCCTACATTTGTATATATAGTGTCCTGGCACACAAGCATTAGTTTGGCTGCTTCTATTGTCTTCCCTGTGGCCTTGTCAGGCCACTAATATATATTTGCTCAATACTTCTGGCCTTGATAAAGGCGGGACAAAAACTTGCTGTTATGGTTACAAATGATCTGAAATGACAGCAAAAGAAGACTCGATTCCAAATATTTCTCATATGTTATATCTTCCCTCTTTTGGAAATAGGATACGATTATGAATATCTTCAGTGTCAAATAAACCATGTACACTGTTAAATTCATTTTATATATGCAAACGAAACACTAAGATATACATATATATATATATTTCTCATATGTTATATCTTCCCTCTTTTGGAAATAGGATACGATTATGAATATCTTCAGTGTCAAATAAACCATGTACACTGTTAAATTCATTTTATATATGAAAACCAAACACTAATATATACATATATATATATATATATTTCTCATATGTTATATCTTCCCTCTTTTGGAAATAGGATACGATTATGAATATCTTCAGTGTCAAATAAACCATGTACACTGTTAAATTCATTTTATATATGAAAACCAAACACTAATATATACATATATATATATATATATTTCTCATATGTTATATCTTCCCTCTTTTGGAAATAGGATACGATTATGAATATCTTCAGTGTCAAATAAACCATGTACACTGTTAAATTCATTTTATATATGAAAACCAAACACTAATATATACATATATATATATATATTTCTCATATGTTATATCTTCCCTCTTTTGGAAATAGGATACGATTATGAATATCTTCAGTGTCAAATAAACCATGTACACTGTTAAATTCATTTTATATATGAAAACCAAACACTAATATATATATATTTCTCATATGTTATATCTTCCCTCTTTTGGAAATAGGATACGATTATGAATATCTTCAGTGTCAAATAAACCATGTACACTGTTAAATTCATTTTATATATGAAAACCAAACACTAATATATATATATTTCTCATATGTTATATCTTCCCTCTTTTGGAAATAGGATACGATTATGAATATCTTCAGTGTCAAATAAACCATGTACACTGTTAAATTCATTTTATATATGAAAACCAAACACTAATATATACATATATATATATATTTCTCATATGTTATATCTTCCCTCTTTTGGAAATAGGATACGATTATTAATATCTTCAGTGTCAAATAAACCATGTACACTGTTAAATTCATTTTATATATGAAAACCAAACACTAATATATACATATATATATATATTTCTCATATGTTATATCTTCCCTCTTTTGGAAATAGGATACGATTATGAATATCTTCAGTGTCAAATAAACCATGTACACTGTTAAATTCATTTTATATATGAAAACCAAACACTAATATATACATATATATATATATTTCTCATATGTTATATCTTCCCTCTTTTGGAAATAGGATACGATTATGAATATCTTCAGTGTCAAATAAACCATGTACACTGTTAAATTCATTTTATATATGAAAACCAAACACTAATATATACATATATATATATATTTCTCATATGTTATATCTTCCCTCTTTTGGAAATAGGATACGATTATGAATATCTTCAGTGTCAAATAAACCATGTACACTGTTAAATTCATTTTATATATGAAAACCAAACACTAATATATACATATATATATATATATTTCTCATATGTTATATCTTCCCTCTTTTGGAAATAGGATACGATTATGAATATCTTCAGTGTCAAATAAACCATGTACACTGTTAAATTCATTTTATATATGAAAACCAAACACTAATATATACATATATATATATATTTCTCATATGTTATATCTTCCCTCTTTTGGAAATAGGATACGATTATGAATATCTTCAGTGTCAAATAAACCATGTACACTGTTAAATTCATTTTATATATGAAAACCAAACACTAATATATACATATATATATATATTTCTCATATGTTATATCTTCCCTCTTTTGGAAATAGGATACGATTATGAATATCTTCAGTGTCAAATAAACCATGTACACTGTTAAATTCATTTTATATATGAAAACCAAACACTAATATATACATATATATATATATTTCTCATATGTTATATCTTCCCTCTTTTGGAAATAGGATACGATTATGAATATCTTCAGTGTCAAATAAACCATGTACACTGTTAAATTCATTTTATATATGAAAACCAAACACTAATATATACATATATATATATATATTTCTCATATGTTATATCTTCCCTCTTTTGGAAATAGGATACGATTATGAATATCTTCAGTGTCAAATAAACCATGTACACTGTTAAATTCATTTTATATATGAAAACCAAACACTAATATATACATATATATATATATTTCTCATATGTTATATCTTCCCTCTTTTGGAAATAGGATACGATTATGAATATCTTCAGTGTCAAATAAACCATGTACACTGTTAAATTCATTTTATATATGAAAACCAAACACTAATATATGCATATATATATATATATTTCTCATATGTTATATCTTCCCTCTTTTGGAAATAGGATACGATTATGAATATCTTCAGTGTCAAATAAACCATGTACACTGTTAAATTCATTTTATATATGAAAACCAAACACTAATATATACATATATATATATATTTCTCATATGTTATATCTTCCCTCTTTTGGAAATAGGATACGATTATGAATATCTTCAGTGTCAAATAAACCATGTACACTGTTAAATTCATTTTATATATGAAAACCAAACACTAATATATACATATATATATATATTTCTCATATGTTATATCTTCCCTCTTTTGGAAATAGGATACGATTATGAATATCTTCAGTGTCAAATAGACCATGTACACTGTTAAATTCATTTTATATATGAAAACCAAACACTAATATATACATATATATATATATTTCTCATATGTTATATCTTCCCTCTTTTGGAAATAGGATACGATTATGAATATCTTCAGTGTCAAATAAACCATGTACACTGTTAAATTCATTTTATATATGAAAACCAAACACTAATATATACATATATATATATATTTCTCATATGTTATATCTTCCCTCTTTTGGAAATAGGATACGATTATGAATATCTTCAGTGTCAAATAAACCATGTACACTGTTAAATTCATTTTATATATGAAAACCAAACACTAATATATACATATATATATATATTTCTCATATGTTATATCTTCCCTCTTTTGGAAATAGGATACGATTATGAATATCTTCAGTGTCAAATAAACCATGTACACTGTTAAATTCATTTTATATATGAAAACCAAACACTAATATATACATATATATATATATTTCTCATATGTTATATCTTCCCTCTTTTGGAAATAGGATACGATTATGAATATCTTCAGTGTCAAATAAACCATGTACACTGTTAAATTCATTTTATATATGAAAACCAAACACTAATATATACATATATATATATATTTCTCATATGTTATATCTTCCCTCTTTTGGAAATAGGATACGATTATGAATATCTTCAGTGTCAAATAAACCATGTACACTGTTAAATTCATTTTATATATGAAAACCAAACACTAATATATACATATATATATATATTCTCATATGTTATATCTTCCCTCTTTTGGAAATAGGATACGATTATGAATATCTTCAGTGTCAAATAAACCATGTACACTGTTAAATTCATTTTATATATGAAAACCAAACACTAATATATACATATATATATATATTTCTCATATGTTATATCTTCCCTCTTTTGGAAATAGGATACGATTATGAATATCTTCAGTGTCAAATAGACCATGTACACTGTTAAATTCATTTTATATATGAAAACCAAACACTAATATATACATATATATATATATTTCTCATATGTTATATCTTCCCTCTTTTGGAAATAGGATACGATTATGAATATCTTCAGTGTCAAATAAACCATGTACACTGTTAAATTCATTTTATATATGAAAACCAAACACTAATATATACATATATATATATATTTCTCATATGTTATATCTTCCCTCTTTTGGAAATAGGATACGATTATGAATATCTTCAGTGTCAAATAAACCATGTACACTGTTAAATTCATTTTATATATGAAAACCAAACACTAATATATACATATATATATATATTTCTCATATGTTATATCTTCCCTCTTTTGGAAATAGGATACGATTATGAATATCTTCAGTGTCAAATAAACCATGTACACTGTTAAATTCATTTTATATATGAAAACCAAACACTAATATATACATATATATATATATATTTCTCATATGTTATATCTTCCCTCTTTTGGAAATAGGATACGATTATGAATATCTTCAGTGTCAAATAAACCATGTACACTGTTAAATTCATTTTATATATGAAAACCAAACACTAATATATACATATATATATATATTTCTCATATGTTATATCTTCCCTCTTTTGGAAATAGGATACGATTATGAATATCTTCAGTGTCAAATAAACCATGTACACTGTTAAATTCATTTTATATATGAAAACCAAACACTAATATATACATATATATATATATTTCTCATATGTTATATCTTCCCTCTTTTGGAAATAGGATACGATTATGAATATCTTCAGTGTCAAATAAACCATGTACACTGTTAAATTCATTTTATATATGAAAACCAAACACTAATATATACATATATATATATATTTCTCATATGTTATATCTTCCCTCTTTTGGAAATAGGATACGATTATGAATATCTTCAGTGTCAAATAAACCATGTACACTGTTAAATTCATTTTATATATGAAAACCAAACACTAATATATACATATATATATATATTTCTCATATGTTATATCTTCCCTCTTTTGGAAATAGGATACGATTATGAATATCTTCAGTGTCAAATAAACCATGTACACTGTTAAATTCATTTTATATATGAAAACCAAACACTAATATATACATATATATATATATTTCTCATATGTTATATCTTCCCTCTTTTGGAAATAGGATACGATTATGAATATCTTCAGTGTCAAATAAACCATGTACACTGTTAAATTCATTTTATATATGAAAACCAAACACTAATATATACATATATATATATATTTCTCATATGTTATATCTTCCCTCTTTTGGAAATAGGATACGATTATGAATATCTTCAGTGTCAAATAAACCATGTACACTGTTAAATTCATTTTATATATGAAAACCAAACACTAATATATACATATATATATATATTTCTCATATGTTATATCTTCCCTCTTTTGGAAATAGGATACGATTATGAATATCTTCAGTGTCAAATAAACCATGTACACTGTTAAATTCATTTTATATATGAAAACCAAACACTAATATATACATATATATATATATTTCTCATATGTTAGATCTTCCCTCTTTTGGAAATAGGATACGATTATGAATATCTTCAGTGTCAAATAAACCATGTACACTGTTAAATTCATTTTATATATGAAAACCAAACACTAATATATACATATATATATATTCTCATATGTTATATCTTCCCTCTTTTGGAAATAGGATACGATTATGAATATCTTCAGTGTCAAATAAACCATGTACACTGTTAAATTCATTTTATATATGAAAACCAAACACTAATATATACATATATATATATATTTCTCATATGTTATATCTTCCCTCTTTTGGAAATAGGATACGATTATGAATATCTTCAGTGTCAAATAAACCATGTACACTGTTAAATTCATTTTATATATGAAAACCAAACACTAATATATACATATATATATATATTTCTCATATGTTATATCTTCCCTCTTTTGGAAATAGGATACGATTATGAATATCTTCAGTGTCAAATAAACCATGTACACTGTTAAATTCATTTTATATATGAAAACCAAACACTAATATATACATATATATATATATTTCTCATATGTTATATCTTCCCTCTTTTGGAAATAGGATACGATTATGAATATCTTCAGTGTCAAATAAACCATGTACACTGTTAAATTCATTTTATATATGAAAACCAAACACTAATATATACATATATATATATATTTCTCATATGTTATATCTTCCCTCTTTTGGAAATAGGATACGATTATGAATATCTTCAGTGTCAAATAAACCATGTACACTGTTAAATTCATTTTATATATGAAAACCAAACACTAATATATACATATATATATATATTTCTCATATGTTATATCTTCCCTCTTTTGGAAATAGGATACGATTATGAATATCTTCAGTGTCAAATAAACCATGTACACTGTTAAATTCATTTTATATATGAAAACCAAACACTAATATATGCATATATATATATATATTTCTCATATGTTATATCTTCCCTCTTTTGGAAATAGGATACGATTATGAATATCTTCAGTGTCAAATAAACCATGTACACTGTTAAATTCATTTTATATATGAAAACCAAACACTAATATATACATATATATATATATTTCTCATATGTTATATCTTCCCTCTTTTGGAAATAGGATACGATTATGAATATCTTCAGTGTCAAATAAACCATGTACACTGTTAAATTCATTTTATATATGAAAACCAAACACTAATATATGCATATATATATATATATTTCTCATATGTTATATCTTCCCTCTTTTGGAAATAGGATACGATTATGAATATCTTCAGTGTCAAATAAACCATGTACACTGTTAAATTCATTTTATATATGAAAACCAAACACTAATATATACATATATATATATATTTCTCATATGTTATATCTTCCCTCTTTTGGAAATAGGATACGATTATGAATATCTTCAGTGTCAAATAAACCATGTACACTGGTAAATTCATTTTATATATGAAAACCAAACACTAATATATACATATATATATATATTTCTCATATGTTATATCTTTCCCTCTTTTGGAAATAGGATACGATTATGAATATCTTCAGTGTCAAATAGACCATGTACACTGTTAAATTCATTTTATATATGAAAACCAAACACTAATATATACATATATATATATATTTCTCATATGTTATATCTTCCCTCTTTTGGAAATAGGATACGATTATGAATATCTTCAGTGTCAAATAAACCATGTACACTGTTAAATTCATTTTATATATGAAAACCAAACACTAATATATACATATATATATATATTTCTCATATGTTATATCTTCCCTCTTTTGGAAATAGGATACGATTATGAATATCTTCAGTGTCAAATAAACCATGTACACTGTTAAATTCATTTTATATATGAAAACCAAACACTAATATATACATATATATATATATATTTCTCATATGTTATATCTTCCCTCTTTTGGAAATAGGATACGATTATGAATATCTTCAGTGTCAAATAAACCATGTACACTGTTAAATTCATTTTATATATGAAAACCAAACACTAATATATACATATATATATATATTTCTCATATGTTATATCTTCCCTCTTTTGGAAATAGGATACGATTATGAATATCTTCAGTGTCAAATAAACCATGTACACTGTTAAATTCATTTTATATATGAAAACCAAACACTAATATATACATATATATATATATTTCTCATATGTTATATCTTCCCTCTTTTGGAAATAGGATACGATTATGAATATCTTCAGTGTCAAATAAACCATGTACACTGTTAAATTCATTTTATATATGAAAACCAAACACTAATATATACATATATATATATATTTCTCATATGTTATATCTTCCCTCTTTTGGAAATAGGATACGATTATGAATATCTTCAGTGTCAAATAAACCATGTACACTGTTAAATTCATTTTATATATGAAAACCAAACACTAATATATACATATATATATATATTTCTCATATGTTATATCTTCCCTCTTTTGGAAATAGGATACGATTATGAATATCTTCAGTGTCAAATAAACCATGTACACTGTTAAATTCATTTTATATATGAAAACCAAACACTAATATATACATATATATATATATATTTCTCATATGTTATATCTTCCCTCTTTTGGAAATAGGATACGATTATGAATATCTTCAGTGTCAAATAAACCATGTACACTGTTAAATTCATTTTATATATGAAAACCAAACACTAATATATACATATATATATATATTTCTCATATGTTATATCTTCCCTCTTTTGGAAATAGGATACGATTATGAATATCTTCAGTGTCAAATAAACCATGTACACTGTTAAATTCATTTTATATATGAAAACCAAACACTAATATATACATATATATATATATTTCTCATATGTTATATCTTCCCTCTTTTGGAAATAGGATACGATTATGAATATCTTCAGTGTCAAATAAACCATGTACACTGTTAAATTCATTTTATATATGAAAACCAAACACTAATATATACATATATATATATATTTCTCATATGTTATATCTTCCCTCTTTTGGAAATAGGATACGATTATGAATATCTTCAGTGTCAAATAAACCATGTACACTGTTAAATTCATTTTATATATGAAAACCAAACACTAATATATACATATATATATATATTTCTCATATGTTATATCTTCCCTCTTTTGGAAATAGGATACGATTATGAATATCTTCAGTGTCAAATAAACCATGTACACTGTTAAATTCATTTTATATATGAAAACCAAACACTAATATATACATATATATATATATTTCTCATATGTTATATCTTCCCTCTTTTGGAAATAGGATACGATTATGAATATCTTCAGTGTCAAATAAACCATGTACACTGTTAAATTCATTTTATATATGAAAACCAAACACTAATATATACATATATATATATATTTCTCATATGTTATATCTTCCCTCTTTTGGAAATAGGATACGATTATGAATATCTTCAGTGTCAAATAAACCATGTACACTGTTAAATTCATTTTATATATGAAAACCAAACACTAATATATACATATATATATATATTTCTCATATGTTATATCTTCCCTCTTTTGGAAATAGGATACGATTATGAATATCTTCAGTGTCAAATAAACCATGTACACTGTTAAATTCATTTTATATATGAAAACCAAACACTAATATATACATATATATATATATTTCTCATATGTTATATCTTCCCTCTTTTGGAAATAGGATACGATTATGAATATCTTCAGTGTCAAATAAACCATGTACACTGTTAAATTCATTTTATATATGAAAACCAAACACTAATATATACATATATATATATATTTCTCATATGTTATATCTTCCCTCTTTTGGAAATAGGATACGATTATGAATATCTTCAGTGTCAAATAGACCATGTACACTGTTAAATTCATTTTATATATGAAAACCAAACACTAATATATACATATATATATATATTTCTCATATGTTATATCTTCCCTCTTTTGGAAATAGGATACGATTATGAATATCTTCAGTGTCAAATAAACCATGTACACTGGTAAATTCATTTTATATATGAAAACCAAACACTAATATATACATATATATATATATTTCTCATATGTTATATCTTCCCTCTTTTGGAAATAGGATACGATTATGAATATCTTCAGTGTCAAATAAACCATGTACACTGTTAAATTCATTTTATATATGAAAACCAAACACTAATATATACATATATATATATATTTCTCATATGTTATATCTTCCCTCTTTTGGAAATAGGATACGATTATGAATATCTTCAGTGTCAAATAGAACCATGTACACTGTTAAATTCATTTTATATATGAAAACCAAACACTAATATATACATATATATATATATATATATATATATATATATTTCTCATATGTTATATCTTCCCTCTTTTGGAAATAGGATACGATTATGAATATCTTCAGTGTCAAATAAACCATGTACACTGTTAAATTCATTTTATATATGAAAACCAAACACTAATATATACATATATATATATATTTCTCATATGTTATATCTTCCCTCTTTTGGAAATAGGATACGATTATGAATATCTTCAGTGTCAAATAAACCATGTACACTGTTAAATTCATTTTATATATGAAAACCAAACACTAATATATACATATATATATATATATTTCTCATATGTTATATCTTCCCTCTTTTGGAAATAGGATACGATTATGAATATCTTCAGTGTCAAATAAACCATGTACACTGTTAAATTCATTTTATATATGAAAACCAAACACTAATATATACATATATATATATATATTTCTCATATGTTATATCTTCCCTCTTTTGGAAATAGGATACGATTATGAATATCTTCAGTGTCAAATAAACCATGTACACTGTTAAATTCATTTTATATATGAAAACCAAACACTAATATATACATATATATATATATATTTCTCATATGTTATATCTTCCCTCTTTTGGAAATAGGATACGATTATGAATATCTTCAGTGTCAAATAAACCATGTACACTGTTAAATTCATTTTATATATGAAAACCAAACACTAATATATACATATATATATATATATTTCTCATATGTTATATCTTCCCTCTTTTGGAAATAGGATACGATTATGAATATCTCCAGTGTCAAATAAACCATGTACACTGTTAAATTCATTTTATATATGAAAACCAAACACTAATATATACATATATATATATATATTTCTCATATGTTATATCTTCCCTCTTTTGGAAATAGGATACGATTATGAATATCTTCAGTGTCAAATAAACCATGTACACTGTTAAATTCATTTTATATATGAAAACCAAACACTAATATATACTATATATATATATATATATTTCTCATATGTTATATCTTCCCTCTTTTGGAAATAGGATACGATTATGAATATCTTCAGTGTCAAATAAACCATGTACACTGTTAAATTCATTTTATATATGAAAACCAAACACTAATATATACATATATATATATATATATATATATATATATTTCTCATATGTTATATCTTCCCTCTTTTGGAAATAGGATACGATTATGAATATCTTCAGTGTCAAATAAACCATGTACACTGTTAAATTCATTTTATATATGAAAACCAAACACTAATATATACATATATATATATATATATATTTCTCATATGTTATATCTTCCCTCTTTTGGAAATAGGATACGATTATGAATATCTTCAGTGTCAAATAAACCATGTACACTGTTAAATTCATTTTATATATGAAAACCAAACACTAATATATACATATATATATATATATATATATATATATATATATATATATATTTCTCATATGTTATATCTTCCCTCTTTTGGAAATAGGATACGATTATGAATATCTTCAGTGTCAAATAAACCATGTACACTGTTAAATTCATTTTATATATGAAAACCAAACACTAATATATACATATATATATATATTTCTCATTATATCTTCCCTCTTTTGGAAATAGGATACGATTATGAATATCTTCAGTGTCAAATAAACCATGTACACTGTTAAATTCATTTTATATATGAAAACCAAACACTAATATATACATATATATATATATGAAAACTTACTGTACTTACTAAAGACATTGCAAGCAAACCCTATCTATAAACACTGCCAGACATAAAGTACCTTTGTGTGAAATTTCATAAAAATTGACCCATCCTTTTTCGAATTCATAGGGAATGAACTGCCAAAGTTCCTTTTATGTAATATGTATTGTGTATTTAGGCAGGATGTTTTCATTCAGACAAGGATTGTTATTATTGTTTATAGTGTTTTTGCTTAATAAGCTTTCTTTGTAGTTTTTCAATTTTTCTAATTGTCTTTCTTGTTTCTCGGTTTAATCTGTGTAAGAAATTTCTATAGTTGTCTTGGCCATTTTTCTTTTTCTTTTTTCCCTTTGCAAGTACTTTCGACTGAGTTTTTCAACAGTCGTCTTCAGGCAGTTTTGATTATTGTTTGTTTAAAATCTGGATGCTTTTATATGCTTCAATTAAAATTATATTTAGATTTCTTGAACTAGTGAAGCGTGCCATGTGCAAATATATATACGTTTATTTTAACGTGTTAGAAACGTTGCTAAAAAATGTAAAAAAAAAAAATGTAAAATAAAAAAAGTGGTTTACAATATGGTATAGAATTTACATCTTTTTTTTTATTATTAATTATTTATAACTTGATATTAAAATACATAAATACAGATATATGTGTAACTATATATATATATATATTGGATGGTCACGTACTTGCAAAAGACACAAAAAAAGAAAGGACCAAGACGACTATGGAACTTTCTTACACAGATTCAACCAAGAAACAAGAAAGACAATTAGAAAAATTGAAAAACCATTAAGCAAGAACACTCCGTGCTATTTAACAATACTTGCCTGAATATATATATATATATATATATATATATATATATATATATATATAATATATATATATTATATATATATATTCATATATATATATATATAATATATATATATATATATATATATATATATATATATATATATATATATATATATATATATATATATATATATATATATATATATTATATATATATATTTGTTTGATTAAAAATTCGATAGTATGTGTAAACGCTTACTTTCTTAAGTGGTCTTATGATTTTGACCAGGACTGTTATATGTATAGTCCTGGTCAAAATTATATATATATATATATACAGTCCTGGTCTAAATCATAAGACCACTTAAGAAAGTAAGCGTTTACACATACTATCAAATTTTTAATCAAACAAATGGTTGAAAACATTGCCAAAAGGGAAAATATCATGGAAAAAAATGAAATCTGCGTCATCCGAAACCTTAACCCTGATCTAATAATTATTTTTTTAAAAACAAACATTTTCACCTGGTCAAAATGATAAGACCACTGATAATTTATCTAACAAAAGGCAATTATAAATTACTAAAAAGGGTCTCAGTATTTAGTATAGCCTCCATTATTACGAATTACTTAAAAAAATTCTCTTTGGCATGCTTGCGACTAAGTTTTTTATCAGTTGCGAAGGAATTTTATCCCATGTACTGAAAACTGAATCAGAAAGTTCCTTTATCGAATCATACTGGGTTCCATCCTTGAACACTTGTTTTGCCATCCATCCCCAAAGATTTTCAATAGGATTGAGGTCCAGAGAACATGCTGGATGATCTAACAATTCTATATTATTTGAAGAAAAGTATTCTCGTGCTTGTCGAGAGTGTATAACGCAGTGTTGTCTTGCTGAAAAATCCAATTTCTTCCACACAGACGTGGACGTTCAGTCCTGATAGAAGCATTTTCAAGCATTGAAATGTACTTCAATAATGTTTGCCGGCCTTTCACTACTTGCAACTTTAAGGTCCCAGCTGATGAGAAAGCACCCGAGATCATTAAAGACCCTCCTCCACTGTGCCAAGCTGAAAAAGTCTCTTTGAGCAAATTTTTATCATGCCAATAGTGTTGAAATCCATCTGGACCATCTAGATTAAACTTTTTCTCATTGGAGAAAATTACGTTTTCCCACTTCTCTTCATCCCAAGTCTGGTATTTGGCGGCATATTTAAGTTGGTTAGTTTTGTGCTGTTCAAGATGTGGTTTCTGCAGTCAATTTAAATGATTGAAACGCTTCATTTTCAGATGCCTTCTGATGGTTTTAGGACTACATTCTGCAGCTGTTTGGCTTTTCAATCGACTTGAACTCATACTGGAGTTTTTTTTTAAACTTCTTCTAAAACGGCGATCCAGTGATGGGGTTATTTTTTTTTTTGGTGGGGGGTCGACCTGGACTCTTTTTGTGCCCATATTGATCTGGATTTCTTAAAAAAAATTTGTGATGACCATTTTGCTACGATTCACTTCATTTGCAATGGATCTATGGGAGAGTCCACCCCCTTAAGCTCAAAGGTCCTTCCTCTCTCAAACTCTGATAATGGTTTCCCTTTTGCCATTTATAATTTAGTAAGATGTTTTTTTATCCACTAACAAGTTGCTTTTAGTAACATAAAAAGGTTTTCGTATTCATTTTTTCAAAACTAGCCGATTTTATTAAAGTGGTCTTATCATTTTGACCAGGTGAAAATGTTTGTTTTTTAAAAAATAATTATTAGATCAGGGTTAAGGTTTCGAATGACGCAGACTTCATTTTTTTTCCATCATATTTTCCCTTTTGGCAATGGTTTCAACCATTTGTTTGATTAAAAATTCGATAATATGCATAAACGCTTACTTTCTTAAGTGGTCTTATGATTTTGACCAGGACTATATATATATATATATATATATATATATATATATATTTATTTATTTATTTTTTAATTTTTTTTTTTTCAGCCTTGGTAAAAATGGCATTGGACAGAAACTACGTCATCTCAATTTTGCTGGCTGTATCAACATAACTGACAAGACCTTACACAAAGTGTCTGAGACGATGGCCAGGCCCATCTTGAACCAATCTTCTTGTACTTGCCAGCTTGACTCCCCGCTTGAGCTTGAAACTTGTTCTTACATATGCAACACTGTTCACAAGAAATACACGCTTATGTCGTCCGGGAAATTTGAAGGCATGCTCTTACCAAGTTGTTGTATCGGATGCCCTTTCTTGTCGGGCCCGCAGTGCACCTTAAATACAAATGGGTGCGGAAAACTAAAATCTAAACACAATTTGAGGAAATTCTCAAGGACTACTTACCTCTCCACGAAAGTGGAAGAGGATACATCTAGCGGTTGTGACAATGTGTCTGGCTGCTATTCTTTGCACTCAGATCGGACTTTAATGAGTGGCACACCAGATTGTCCGTCCTCGGACAATGAAGTAAAAACCCACAGAGAACCCCAATGGAATTCCAGCCTTCGGAATAATAGTTTGGAGTATTTAAACCTGTCCGGCTGTTTCCGTATCACAGATGTAGGTCTAAGGTTAGTCTACATTTATTTTTCATTTTTTTTAATTTTTTTTTTTTATTTTCATTTTTTTTTTTTTTTTTCATTTTTTTTTTTTTTTTTTTTTTTTTTTTTATTTTCATTTTTTTTACTTTTTTTTTTTTTTTCATTTTTTTATTTTTTTTTTTTTTTTTTTATTTTCATTTTTTTTACTTTTTTTTTTTATTTTCATTTTTTTTTTATTTAGGAGTGAGGGCCTGTAAATTCACCCTTGTTCGTTCGTCCGACCACACTTTTCTTAATAACTACGCTTTGGAATATTTTTTAAATTTTGCACAAACATTAAACATGATATGAGTAAAAAAAAAGTAACAGAATGGATTCTTTGGGAAAACTCTGGTTGCCCCATCCCCTAGGGGTGCCTTTCGGGTTAAAATGCTTATTAAAAAAAAATTCATGCCTTGGATTTTTATAAAACTTTCTGAAACTGGTTTCTTTATAATTTTGTTTGTCTATACTTTGTGATAACTCTTGCATGTGCCTCAGGGGCTCCATTTTTGATACTATTTTTATTTGTCCAAAAATATTTGTGTATGTCTATTTAGCAGTTTTCTTGGCGACTTTTGGGGCTAAGTGGGGGTGGGAGTAAATGCTGAACTTAGTTGTTTTTTTATGCCTCGTTCACTGTGCACTCCCGAGGGACCATACATGCTTCACTTGTATTTTTTTTTTTTTTTTTTTTTTTACAATATCTTTCACTTTGTACTATTTGTATTATTCGGTTGATGTAACCTCCGACCTTCTTCAAGTGCATCTTATCATACGCGAGGAATCTTCCTGTCAAACTTCAGAACATATGGAGAATATCTAACAAACCTTTATTTGATTCACAAAGAAGCATGCTCTCGTTCCATCAGCCATGACCATTTCTGTTTCTGTGTGTAGCTGTTTATTTCTTTTTCACTTTTTTTTTTTTTGTTTTGTTTTTGATGGAGATGGGCCATTCTATCCGATGCCAGGAATTCATCTGCTTTTTTCAGAGATTCCAACTAATTTAAGATTCTAACTCTCCCTTTAAACACAATTGTTTGTATCTATCTCGCACTTGGTTTGCTGGGTGTATTTGCCACATAGTTTTTACAATTTCCTTTTCTTTTTCATGAGCCTGGCTGCTTGACTAATTACTCAAATGTGTGTATTTAAAACGCATTCTGAAAAAAATCTTTTTAAAATCATGTTTCTCTGTGAAACATCATAATAGAATGTGATTGCTAGCGGAAATTACTGACAACAGTGGAGGATATATAAATAGATATATTGTTTCTCACATCAGATTATTTGTATTGTAACGATGCCACTAACACCTATGCAAATGACCAAGCCGTGTAGGAAGTGATGTCACAGTGGGATCGGAGGAAGAGTAAGAAAAAAGCAAAGGGGGGGGGAGATCATGTAGCAGAGAGAGAGAGACTTTTAAGCATGTGTTGACATGGCAGAGTTTTTGTTTTTTTAACCATGTAGCAACAGGACAGGAACTTTTAAACAAGATGCAAAACTCATTTATCCTCAAAACCTGTGTATGATGGAACGAATTACAGACATAACGAAGCCACTAACACCTATGACAATGACCAAGAAACCAGTTAATGTAAAATAACAAATACCACTTCATGGTTAAAAACCAAGAATAAATGTTATATGGATAGATTAAAAAAACAAAACAAAATCTCTATTTCTAAAAAGTTTCTATGGAAAATCTTCTTGGAGGAATTTCTATGTTAGTAGGCAGGCAGGTTTGAACCCGTGACGTGAAGGTGCAAACCTGAAATCTTACCGCTGCGCTACAACGACAAAGGAAGTGAAATGCATTTAAATTTAGTGATGTCAATGAAAAGCTGTTGACTCACTGATAAATTAAGTCAGGAGTTGGCGAAGAAATTAAATGAATCTTGTGGTATTTATTTTCATCACCACATATATATATATATATATATATATATATATATGTATATATATATTTTTTTTTTTTTTTTTTATTACATTTTCACCCCAAAAAAGGCAAATTGCCACTTTGGTGTAGGGGGCTACTATCAGGGCCAACAACTACTGGGGTACTATGTGGGGATTTGGGCAGCAAGGTGTCGGTTCACGTTACACTTGAACTTCTGCACGTCAGTACTGTTGGGGAAGCAGGGACCTGGAATGGAATTCCAGAGTCTTGCGGTTCTGGGGAAGAAACTATTGGAGTAAAAAGATCTTTTACATCTAGGGATCTCTACAGTGCGGGGGTGGGATTTAGCAGCCTGTCGGATTTGTCGAGGGTGCTCGCGTCGTGGGGCCACAAGTGATTGCAGTTCGTCAGAGCATTCACCACTAAAATACTTGTAGAAAAGGCAGAGGGATGCAACATTCAATCGATGGGACAGAGGCTGAAGCTTAGATGCCAGTTCAGGGCCTATCAGGTTTGCGACTCTCTTTTGAACCTTGTCAAGGAGCGAGAGACTAGTAGCAGATGCACCAGCCCAGATGTGACAGCAATACTTCATACATGGGCGAATGGTGGCCTTATAGAGGTACAGGATACTTTCGGGTGTTAGTAGTTGTCTAGCACGGTAGAGAGAGCCCACCTTTCTTGCAGCGGCCCTGGCAATGCCTTCAATGTAATTGTTCCAACTCATGTTTCCTGTGAACATTAGGCCAAGGAGTTTGAAAGATATACTCTCAGATAAAGAGTCATTGGCCATTGCTATAGGTGGTAGAGAGGGTTTCTTGTAATTATTGAATGAAACTAGTTTAGTCTTGGCGGCATTGAACGCGACCAACCACTTTTGTCCCCATTCCACCACAGATTGGAGGTCTTCCTCTAGTGTTTCTGCCATTTCTTTAGAAATGTGTTCATTCGTCTTCCTGTCGTGCCTGCCATAGAGTGTAGTGTCATCAGCATATATACCCATCTCAGAGGCAATTTTGTCGGGGAGGTCATTTATGAATATCAGGAACAATAGAGGTCCAAGGATAGAACCCTGGGGTACCCCCGCATTTATATCATATTGTTTAGATGTACGACCGTCGAGGACAACCTGGATTTTTCTCTTATCTAAGAAGGATTTAATTATGTTAAGTATTCTACTAGTGATACCGTATGATCTAATTTTCCTGAGGAGACCCTCATGCCATACCCTGTCAAAAGCCTTAGATATATCTAGAGCTACCGCTCTGCCCTCCCCCGCTTTGTCCAGTGAATGGTATATACGTTCAGAGATTACAGTTAGGATGTCTGCTGTGGAACAGGCTTGTCTAAATCCATATTGTTTGTCAATCAGAAGATTAGCATCTGTAAGGTGATGAACTAGAGCATGGTTTATTAAGGTCTCAAATATTTTAGCAAAAAGTGGGAGGAGGCTGATGGGGCGATAATTTGATGGGTCAGTCCTTTCGCCAGAATTTTTTTTATTTTTTATTTTTTTTTTTTTTTATTACATTTTCACCCCAAAAAAGGCAAATTGCCACTTTGGTGTAGGGGGCTACTATCAGGGGCAACAACTACTGGGGTACTATGTAGGGATTTGGGCAGCAAGGTGTCGGTTCACGTTACACTTGAACTTCTGCACGTCAGTACTGTTGGGGAAGCAGGGACCTGGAATGGAATTCCAGAGTCTTGCGGTTCTGGGGAAGAAACTATTGGAGTAAAAAGATCTTTTACATCTAGGGATCTCTACAGTGTGGGGGTGGGATTTAGTAGCCTGTCGGGTTTGTCAAGGGTGCTCGCATCGTGGGGGCACAAGTGATTGCAGTTCGTCAGAGCATTCACCACTAAAATACTTGTAGAAAAGGCAGAGGGATGCAACATTTCGTCGATGGGACAGAGGCTGAAGCTTAGATGCCAGTTCAGGGCCTATCAGGTTTGCGACTCTCTTTTGAACCTTGTCAAGGAGCGAGAGACTAGTAGCAGATGCACCAGCCCAGATGTGGCAGCAATACTCCATACATGGGCGAATGGTGGCCTTATAGAGGTACAGGATACTTTCGGGTGTTAGTAGTTTTCTAGCACGGTAGAGAGAGCCTACCTTTCTTGCAGCGGCCCTGGCAATGCCTTCAATGTAATTGTTCCAACTCATGTTTCCTGTGAACGTTAGGCCAAGGAGTTTGAAAGATGGACTCTCAGATAAAGAGTCATTGGCCATTGCTATAGGTGGTAGAGAGGGTTTCTTGTAATTATTGAATGAAACTAGTTTAGTCTTGGCAGCATTGAACGCGACCAACCACTTTTGTCCCCATTCCACTACAGATTGGAGGTCTTCCTCTAGTGTTTCTGCTATTTCTTTAGAAATGTGTTCATTCGTCTTCCTGTCGTGTCTGCCATAGAGTGTAGTGTCATCAGCATATATACCCATCTCAGAGGCAATGTTGTCGGGGAGGTCATTTATGAATATCAGGAACAATAGAGGTCCAAGGATAGAACCCTGGGGCACTCCCGCATTTATATCATATTGTTTAGATGTGCGACCGTCGAGGACTACCTGGATTTTTCTCTTATCTAAGAAGGATTTAATTATGTTAAGTATTCTACCAGTGATACCGTATGATCTGATTTTACTGAGGAGACCCTCATGCCATACCCTGTCAAAAGCCTTAGATATATCTAGAGCTACCGCTCTGCCTTCCCCCGCTTTGTCCAGTGAATGGTATATACGTTCAGAGATCACAGTGAGGATGTCTGCTGTGGAACAGGCTTGTCTAAATCCATATTGTTTGTCAGTCAGTAGTTTAGCATCTGTAAGATGATGGACTAGAGCATGGTTTATTATGGTTTCAAATATTTTGGCAAAAAGTGGGAGGAGGCTAATGGGGCGATAATTTGATGGGTCTGTCCTTTCGCCAGAATTCTTGAATACTGGTACAACAGAAGCAGTTTTCCAACAGCCCGGAAAGCAAGCTTCATTAAGGCATTTGTTGTAGAGTTTGGAGAGAACTGGAGCTACTTCGGCTGAGCACTTTTTTAATAGCACAGCTGGGATAAGATCAGGTCCACATGCTTTTGAAGTGTCAAAGTTTTTTATGATAGCATGCACCTGAGCAGGGGTGATTTACAGATCGTCTAGCGTGGCGTCTGTCCGCATAGGAAAGTCAGGTAGGGGGTGGTTGGAAGGGTCCAGTGTGGAGTTTGAGGCAAACCGACTGGCAAGCATGTTAGCCTTGTCGGTTGCTGAGGAGACAACCTTGTGATTGTTGGTTAGTGGGGGAATTGTTGATTGCCCATTATTTACTACACTGTTGTAGATTTTCCAGAAGTCCCGAGTTCCTAGTTTTTGTGCTTCGATGCGCTTTTTAGTGGTTTCCGTAAATTCTCTCTTAGCGATCGCTATTTCTTTCTTAACGTTATTTCTAGCTTCTATATACTTCAGTCTGTTTGAACTGGACTTATGTCGGTTAAACCTACGGTATGCATGCTGCTTTTGAACAATGGCAGTTGCGCAAGTCGACATAAACCATTGGGGAGAGTGGGGCTTACTATAAAATTTCCGCATGGGAACATGCGCGTCGATTGCAGTTTTGAACCAGTCGGTGGTCTCGTTTGCACACTGTTCAGCAGGGAGAGAAAAAATATTTCTCCATGGGCATCTCTGATTAGTTCCCTGATGGCTTCCCAGTCAGCCTTTTTATAATATCTCGTTGTTTTGAGCACTGGCTCTTCAGTTTTGGCTCTAGAGTTTAGGGCGATTTCAATCATTATCACTGCATGATCAGCGTTCCCGAGTGGGCTGTGAGCCTTCGTTATGCAGTCATCGGGAGCTGTGGTCAAAAACAGATCTAGAAGTGATGCGTGTTGTTCTTCCTGGTCAGGGAAACGGGTTGGAAACGTAACAATTTGTGATAGGGAGTGAGATATAGTGAAGCTATGGGTTGTGCTGCCCGCTGCATCTGTGTAAGTAGAGAATCCAAGCCAGTTTTTGTGGTGGACATTAAAGTCACCAAATACATGTATTTGTGCGCTAGTGTCGAGGGACAGTGCTGTGTCTATGCTGTCAGAGACTTTGTTTATTATGGTGCAGTCCTGAGTCGAGGGAGAGCGGTAGAGAAAATAATAGTAGCTAATATTGTGTTGCATGTTTAGTCTAAAGCACATAAAGGCTTGATCATCTGTTTCTAGGTTTGTTTCTCTAGTCAGGGGGAGGGTATTAAGAATGTAAACTCCAAGTTCGTGCATGTGTCTGTCAGAGTCCTTACGGCAGAGTAGGAGATATCCAGGCATGTTAAAGTGGTAAGAGGGGATGGAGGAGTGTAGGTTAGTCTCACTTAGTGCTAAGATATCCGGGGGTATTTGTTAAGAGAAATGGTTCAACATCAGCTAAATTAGTTCTAAGCCCACGGATATTTGTGAATGCAAGCCTCAAGGGAGGAGGCAAGTTGAATTTGTTTGTCCCTAAGCCTGGTTTAAGCTTATTTTTAGATTGTATTGTCATCATATTTTTTAAACAGTTTCGGTTTAGGTAAGGGGGAGCTAAACAAGAGGTTATGCAGAGCATCAGACATGCATTACAAGTAGACCATCAGCTGACCTTTCTCCAATTAGGATTGTGGCCTCAGGAAAGCCCACTGGGGATGAGTGCAGGGTCCCTTTCCATGCGCGTCATGGCACTACAAACAACCCGATATTATTCAACTGTTGATGGAGCAGCCGCTCCAAGCGCTACCAAAGAGTTAGGGCACCAGTACTACCAGTCGGGAACAGCAGCCAGAAACTGTCAATCCGGTACCCTCAACCTATTAGAAGAAGGTCAACCCAATCTAATTGCTCAGGCATATATCGTACTCAAGCACTCCCAAATGTCCAGTTTTAGGGGTGAGGTGTACTGGGAATGGAGAAAAACGGCGTTCGTTGCCCTAGCCAAGAAACAAGATCTACCACTGAGTGTTTCTGTCGAATCACTGAGATAGTGTCTCTGCGCTTGACTAATAGGCAAAGAAGGAGTATGGAAGACGGGCGATAGACAGAGCCTATCTACTCCTTAAGCAGTTTAGGTTTGCAAACCGGTGAATTTGTTTGAGTCACCAGCTCTAGGAAGGTTGTCATCCAAAACTGAAGAGGCCTCCCTCCCCTTTGGTTTAGTTTCAGAGTTTTCCTTCTCCTAGACGGATGATCTGGGAAGACCTAGGTCCGTCAGCACTGAGAGGGTTTGCTCCGCGCCTAGGTTCTAATCCAGGTATTTCTGCGACCCCACGTGGTTAGTTAGTGTTACTGGGTTAGTTTGTGGAGGTTATATCTCTGCTGATTAGTTACGCTCCTCAAAGTGATTTAGGGACATTGCTATTTAATTGTTAATGGATAAAGGGGGTGAGTGGATTTCATGCAGTGTAAGCATCTATGATTGTAAGAAGGCTTGTTAGGGAGGAGATAATATGGTTTAAGTCTTACCCTTTTTATTTATTTTATTTATGTTAGCTTAGGTCTCGGATAATGTTACAGTATTAGTAGGTATTAAGAATTGAGCTACGAGTTGTGCCCAAACTATTTTAGATGATAGGAGGGTTAAGATGTAAGTGCAATATAGTATGGATAAAACAGCAAGTTTTGAGTCATGCGTAATTAAATGAATAGATATATGGGCAGGTTTTCAGTAGGTGCGAATAGAGTTGAAGTTGTAGGTATTTTCAAGTAAGAGTCATGGGACATTTTGCATAACAAGGAGTGTCGGTTCAATTTCGTATTAATTGTTGCAAAACTTTCGAGGAGACAGTTATGTAATGCAGATCGCTTTGCTTCTGAGTACTTTGCCTCTGAGTGCTTAGGCTATTAAATCCCTTACTGGATAGGAATGAGCTCTAATGCATGCCTTAGAGGTAGAAATGTATAGATGTTTAGTGATGACTATTAAAACAGTTTGCATGTGAGCGTTAGGGGCTGGAAGTTAGCGATTCCACTACAAATGTGGTGCAATGTGGGAGTTTAGTGGCGGCTAGATGGGAAGGAGTAGATTGTTAGCGTTCAAGAGAAAAGGGGTTATTTATTTACAGATAGTAGATCTCCATTAGGATTTTTGAGTTATAGGTAAGGTTTAGTTTGAAGAAAGGGGGAAAAAAAAAGAAAAATTTTTTTTTTTTTTTTTTTTTTTGCATGCAGGTAAGACAAACGCAATCGTCTTGAAGGTAAAATGTATATTAAGATTTCGTAGCTAGCTGTTAGGGTTTTTCCTCCAGTTATAGGAGGAACAACTAGTTCGTTGGGATTCAGAATTGTAGTCATTAAGGTCAGGTACAGAGTGTTGCATCTACTCAGAAAATTAGCCCTAGCATCACAGCTAAGATTATGTATATTGCAGTTACAAATATAGTGATAGTTAAATTATGAGCCACGTTCAGTGGTTTGGTATGGATATCATGGAGGACACTTTAATACAAGCAAGCGTACGGTGATTGCAGATATTAAGTATACTACTTAAATAAAGTTCTTCTGTCTTCTATAATAGAAAGAAAAAAAAAGATAAATCCTCTCTCCTGTTCTGTATTCTTTTGCCTAGGCTATTCGTTTTTCGAGTTGAGTTCGAACTACAGACGGCTCGCATGGAAGCAAAGAGTTAAAGACAATTTATACGCATATATAATTAAAATACATTAAATAAATAAATTTAAAGAGACGGTATTAACAGTTGGAAAAAAGCTAAAAAAAAATAAATAAAAATAAAAAAATAATAGAAAACGGCTCGCATGGAAGCAAGGAGTTAAAGACAATATATGTGCATATAGTTAAAATACATTAAATAAATAAATTTTAAAAAAGCAGTTGGCATTTTGGTAAGATTAGGATTGATTAATTTCACTTAGCTTAATTTCTTTGGCCATCTACATTTGACGCATCTGCCAGCGAGCGTAACCATGTCCTAGGTGAGAGGGTAGGTGGGGCTTCGCTTCCTTTCCCGCATTTTGTATCTATTTATAGAGAGCGCACATGCGTATGATAATTTTACTTTTTTTTTTTTTTTTTTTTTTTTTTTTAGCGTTATAGTTCTGTCTTCTATAGTAGAAAAAAAAAGGTAAATCCTCGTTCCTATTCGGTATCCTTTAGCCTAGGCTATTCGTTAGATATATGTATCGGTTTGTTGGTAGTCTCGGTTCTATACCAGATTGATCAGAACTGGTGGCATTATCAAAAACCACGGTAGCATTCCCCACTTCATGCTCATCCCTATTCATTTCAAACATCGAGCGGGCTTTTCCTTTTAAGCGCTCTAATTGAGGGTTACCCTCATCCTCATCTACTTTATTAGCATCTTTTCTAGCCCATAGGATGCTATTGATGTGGCTTACTCTCCTTTTCACATACACTAGAAAAGCTATTATCATCATCACGACCAAGATGATTATTGTGGGATATAACCATTTACTTACTTCTTCCCATCGCCATTTTTCTTGTTCGTTATTACTCTTCACTGTTCGTAACTCATCTACTAACTCGCTCATAGCGGTCTTTCCGACCGGTTTCAGAAGAGGTGGAATTTCGTGAGCTTCTATCTTCGGAAATTCCTTAGTGATAGGGGTCCATACTTTCGACCACTTTACACGCGGTATTTTAATTTATGACAGAAAGTCATTCCGGAGCTCAAACTTCTCTGTAAGTTTATAGGACAGCAAGATCTCCATAGTTGGGCTAAACGCTGCACAACTCATGGGTAAATCTATAATGGTCATAGGTGGATGAATAAGTATTTCACCTTGTTGTCGTCCCTTACAGACTTTCGTCAGCCTTCGCTTACTAGTTGAGGCAACTGCCCAAACACCATCCGATAGATGTATAGGTTGGAGGGGGGAGTGTATCCACCGACACCTCTGCTCCACAGTATTTATCGATTCCCTCCTCATTACCTTGAAATAATTGAACGACGCATAAGTTGTGTCCGTTAGTTGCATAGATGGGACTTTTTACTGCACAAACTTTCAGTGCATTCATGCTACACGCTAGTGCTTCGCTAGGCGACAACACTATGAATTTGGTTCGGGCTGGGTTAAAAGCTATTCCTTCAGTTTTAACTTTATACCTTGCTACTGCTCTCTCCTCAGTGACGTTATTAGGAAATGGTATCAGTAAATTAATTATGTTAAACACCTCGAAGTCGCTACCTCCATTCAACAAAGGTAACTCAACCATTACATAAATCTTATCATTTTGCATAATTGTAGCACAACTTAAGGTTTTATAATATTCCCATAGACTCTTCTTTGGATCTACTGGTAAGCATAAAGCATGTGGCAAGTCTGACTGAATCATCCCGAGTATTGTTTTGAAGTCTTTGGGAGGTATGATGCTCGGTGACATGTGCGCTAATGAAAGTAAATCTAATTGTGTCCTAACATGTTCCATTGCCAATGTCAATAACTGAATTGATGAGTTGAGTTGGTTTGTCATCATCATCAGTTCCAGTATTTGCTTAGTTACAGCCTCTACGGTACTTATTCTTCTAGCCATAAAAGTTAAACTTCCGTTTAGGCTGGTGACCGTATGAGATAGCCAGTTAATTCTTTGTCTATGTTCTTTTATTCGTATCTAGTAACATTCACTACCGATAAACTTTCCCCTACAACATGCTTTATTTTCTGTTGATTTTCCTCTAAACCACTTATATGCTTTCCTAATGCCTCTGTGTCACTTTTCTGATACTGTACCGAATAATACGTGTAGTATTTTACCTACGAAAGGTAGTATAGATCTCTTTCTAACTCGTTTTTGGGTCCCTTCTGTTGCCAGTAATCCAATATCCCTAAAATATCCTCCAACGTATCGGAGTCTTTGTTTCAGCTTATCTAAACGTCCTCCTAGTGATACAAATAACGCTGGATCAGAATTTATCTCAAGTTTTGATTGATGTTTCTGCATTTGCAGATTCAAGTCCGCCGCTAAGTCAACTTCGTGTTCTAGTTCCCTTTGAACCTTCCAATATGCTCCCAGATCGATGACGAATGTCAAGATCCACTTAGAGTGTGTAATTGTCACCTCGCTGGTCTTCTTAAATATTGTGCTGTGTGTGTGGCGCAGCGCTACTGTCCATCCAGCCATCATTACCATCATCATTATCAGGCGACACATCCTTCAAATACACATAGTAACGCTCTTTTATTATTTGTTCCATTTTTATTTCAATCACTCAATTCCATTTCCCCAAATAACTTTACGATCGAATTAATTGAACTTTCTTTGTCTTCTTTATCTTCTTCATAGCTATTTTTAATTTTCCCTCGTTTTGAGATAACATTGATAGGTCGTTTTATGCTGCTTCTCAGAAGTCTAGGTCCCATCATGTCGCCTATTACTTCTGGGGGCTGTGTCGACGGTATCGTATTGCTCTCTGATTCTTCAGCCCTATTCTCCTTACCAGCTTCTCTATCTCTCCGTACCGATAATGGAATATCATCTTCAGATCCCCAACCTTCCGAATATGGAGGCGTAGTTGTTATCTCTGTTAGCAAGTCTGTATCCTCTACCTCAAATTCTACATCTAACTCCCGTTCATCTGCTATCTCATCATCAGCCTACCTATCCGTATCTTCCCGATCTCCTTCCGGATCTATCAGGGTGGCTTTCCTTACAGGTCTATCTGTCTGTATATTAGGCATTTTCCACTCCCTAATATTGGCTTCACAGATATCTAACGCATGAAACCTCTTCGTTTTATTCGTCAGTTGATCCCATATTTTATGTTACCGGTCCCGTTTGTTTTACTATCCTATAGTACGGTTTCCGTCTAGGATCTAATTTTCCTTTTCTAACCTGTGCTCTGTAGTATACCAGGTCGCCAACTCCATATGTTTTCTTAACCCTTCCATCGTTGACTCTTTTGTTACGCTTTTTGTGCTGAGCTAATTCTTCGACGCACTTAACCAAACAGAGAATGCTGCTGCTCAATCATTTTTTTATGATTTTCTTCCCCAGTATACCTTTTTTTTTGGTAGTAGAAGATTATCTAACGGTAACACTACATCTCTACTGTGCACCAGGTAATATGGAGAGAATTTAGTCATATCGTTTGATGAAAATCTGGCCGCTGCTAAAGCCTGATTCAAGAACAAGTCCCAATTCTCGACTTCGTCCTCTGATAACTTCGACAGCGTATCTCCCAAAAACATATGGAATCTCTCTACTTTAGCATTGCTCTGGGGGTGGTATGGAGAGGTGGTAATATGTTTCACTCCTAAATATCTCGTCACCTCCCTTATAGTGGCATTTACAAATTCTCTGCCATTGTCTGTCACTAACATACGTGGGACACCATACCTAGGGAAAATTTCATTCATAAGTATCTCCGCCATGGTCTGTGCATCCTTCCTTTGCACCGGGAATGCCTCTACCCAGCTAGTTAACCAATCGACCATGCTGACTATATACTTATTTCTCTTGTTACTACTATTATATGGCCCTGAGACATCCATGCTCCACTTCTCAAATGGATATGATGGAATATCAATCTCCATTAGGGGTGTCTTAGCGCCTTTAACAGCCCGCTTCTGGCAAGTGACACATTCCGTCACATAGGAGTGGATATGTTTATACATACCAGGCCAATAGTATTTCTTTGCTAAAATCGAGTAAGTCTTATCAATACCTACATCACTTAACCCGTAATGTGCTACCTTGCACTACACTGGCCCTCACGTGACCATCCGGGACATACAAGCGTAACATTGGGTTCTTTTCTTCCCCATTTACATAGTATACCCGATCATCTTCCAACAGGTATTTTCTCGATTTTGAAAGCAGTAATTTCCCTTCTACTAGCGATTTCTTAAGTTCGCTATACTCTTTGTCCCTGCTCGCTTCTAACTTAAGTAGCTTCAGGTCTATCAATTTCGACGCAATCTTATCGGAATCGTCTTCTTGAGAGTCATTTTCTTCTGGCTCTATTTCATCTTCCATCTCAGAGGGCCTATTCTGCAATTGCTGAGAGTTGAGTACGCAAATTCTGTAGTTATTATCATTAACTAGATTCTGATCACTAGCGTCAGCTTCTTCCCTTACCGCTTCGGGAATTCTAGATAATAAATCTGCACATGTGTTCTCTTTTCCGGACAGGTACTCTCTCTTACAGTCGTAGCCACTCAGTTGCATAGCCCACAGTTGCACCTTTCGATTCTTCCATTCAGCACCGAACAAGTACTGTAATGGACGATGATCAGTTTTTATCACGAACGTCGCACCCGCTAAATAAAAATGCAGCTTTTGCAAAGCGTACGCGATGGCATAGGCCTCTTTTTCAATCACGGGCCACTTCTGTTCGGTCTTTGTTAACTTGTGAGAGAGAAAGTAGGTAGGCATTTCATCCTTTATTCTCGGGATTACAGTTTCTGCCTCTTCACACGGCTGAGTCAAGCAAGCTCCTATACACGTATCACTAGCATCCGTATATAGGACCATAGGCTTGTTCAAATCGGGATAAATCAATAAAGGAATGGATGTCAGTTCCGCTTTTAACGTATCGAATGCTTTCTGACATGCCTCGGTCCAATTGAACCTAGCATATTTTTTCGTTAGATTAATTAGTGGTATAGCTATTCTAGAGAACCTTGCTATGAACCTTCTGTAATAACCTACAGTTCCTATAAATGCTCTAACTTGTCTAACTGTTTGAGGTTCTGGAATTGCCCTTATAATCTTTACTTTATCAGTATCTGGCCTTACTCCAGATTGGTCTATGATAAATCCTAAATATTTAGTCTCTTTTCTCATAAATTGACACTTTTCTATTTTTAGTTTCAAGCCATGATATTTCAGACGATCTAACACAGCCTGTAAATGCTTAAAGTGCTCTTCCGGGGTTTTTGAGAATATCAAGATGTCATCCAAATATGCCATGGCAAAATGTTCAAATCCTCTCAACACTATTGTCATTAATGATTGAAAAACACCAGGGGCTCCTGCTAGCCCAAACGGCATGACACGGAACTGGAACAATCCCATGTGACAACAGAAGGCCGTTTTAGGTTTGTCCTTCTCATTTACTGCTACTTGCCAGCAACCTGATCTTAAGTCTAAGGAGGAAAAACATGTAGCTTTCCCTAGCATCGCCAAAATGTCGTCTATCAGGGGCAGAGGATAAGCAGTAGATTTTGTTATCTTATTAAGTTCTCTAAAATCTACGCAAAATCTAT
>NC_136513.1:90157978-90207978 GCF_053919585.1 Euprymna scolopes
TTGAGGATAGAAAAAGTGAAGTGTAGTATCAGAACAGAAACTACACTTTGTTCCTTGCTAAAAGGCCAAACATTTATCATTGGTTAACTTTTAACTATAAAATGGTATTTTTTTTTACTTACGTCAAGTGGCATCTTGGAGGAATTTCCATTAAAAAAAACATCTTTTAAATATTTTGGTCCCTCGATTTATTGGAGAGGCACCTACATTTTCAGTGGCGTCCATGCTTCCGTTAGTCCGGATGATTGCCAGATAACCTTCCATTAGTTTTTCTTGAAATTTTGCTACAAATTGTATTTTATTAAATAGATGTGTACAGTAAAAAAAAAAAGATTTCTGAAAATTCCCGTTGCGTCCTTAGGGGATCAAAAAAGGTCAAAAAATGCCCTAAAATGGCCAAAAACGACATGTTTAGCCCCATAACTTTTGATCCATTCATTAGATTTTTCTGAAACTTGGCCAAAATGTGGAACCCATTGTTCTTAATATTAATTCAGTATAGGCAATGCTGGCAAAATTCTGGTTCGCGTCCCCGGGGACTTTAAGTGCTAAAAACGTCCCTTTTGTGGCTCTTTTTTTCATATTTCTCAACAAAAGCTTAATATGTCTGACTATATAGTGGTTTTTCACGGTGGTTAACTCCAATATGCATGTTAAAGCCTGAAACTGCACCGTTATCCATTTACTATGGGATTCTGCGTTCCCAGGGGCTCAAAAAATGGCCAAAAATGACACTTTTTGACCCATAGCGTTTGATCCATCCATTAGATTTTCTTGAAACTTGGCCAAAATTGTGGAGGCCATTGTTCTTAATATAAATTCAGTATGGGTGACCCTGGCAAAATCCTGGTTCGCATCCCTCTGGGACTTTTAGGGCTAAAAAAAAACATGCCTTTTTGGAGCTCTTTTTTTTTAATATTATTCAAAAACTTGATATGTCTGTCTATATGGTGGTTTTCCATGGTGCTGAATTCAAATATACATGTCTTAAGACATGAAAACAATTTTGTCCATGGATCCCCCCCCAAAATTGCAAAAAATGAGATTTTTTACCCCATAACTTTTTGCCTCATCCATTAGATTTTTCTGAAACTTGGCGAAAATGTGAAAGCAACGTTGGCCCCACACACATTCATCATTTCTTCACTATTTTTTGTGGCGTCATCTCACATGCAGCACCAGAGGGGATGGGGGGGGGGAGCACACATACACACGGCTTGTTTTTTTTTTAAACTTTATTTTGGTGAGATTTACAAACACAATGAAATGAAAGCGGCTTTACCAAACACTTGTGGAAACAACACAACAATCAAGGCAGCAACAGGACCGCAACCCTCTTTGCATCACTTAAAGTTAAGCAACGTTGAGCCTGGTCAGTACTAAAATGGGTGACCATTTGGGATTTCCAGCTGCTTTATGTGCTCTCCGCTTATCTCAGCATTGTTTCCAGTCGTATAGCACTTCTCCTTGTGACTAAACTTTTTTTTTACAAAGGAATCACCACTTATCAAGGCCTGGAGGCCACTCGAGGATAGGGATGAATGAGTGTACACCGGTTAAATGAAACATGTCGTAGTCATATTTAGCAATGGGAATTTGGTAAATTGGATTACTTAAGGCGATGGCTCGTCAAGAATTTGTTTACGTTGGCCTTGAAGACAACCATATTGTAGTCAGTTGGAAAGCAGGAAAACGGAACAGAGTTCCATAGGTGTGCAGTTCTAAGGAAGAAGCTTTGTTCATGGAATCTCAAACAGTGCCAATTTAGGAGAGGTGTGGATGGGATTGGGCAACCCTTGTCTCACAATTACATGCACAGCTATTCTTGCAGAGGGTATCCATTGTCTCTTGAGACCAAATAAAGGAATCATGGATCTAATAATGACATCAATTCAAGTACATCATAAGAAATGGATGTGTAAGGTAATTTTAGTTGTAACGTGTTTTGTAGTTTGCCGTGATTAAGTTTTGTGTTTATTTACATTGGTACCCATGGCAACAACAAGTGATTAAGCAACAATATGAAGCAGAAAATTGAACAACAAAAATGCCTCACGCCTGTTCTCGGTGCAGTCCAGTCCAAAGGGTTGATACCAATTATATGACTGCTTGCAATATGATTGATATCAACCCTTTCAATTAAACCACATGGAGATTAGGCATGAGACGTTGCTTGATGATGTCCACCCTGGAGTGTGCGACTCTCATTACATTTAAATATCAAAACATAATGATTATGCTGCTGATAAAGCTGATTTGGATGGAGGAGGACAAAAATACTTTTCTTTTTTTTTTTTTACTTATATATAAGGGCTCCTTCAGTCTTTGACAGACTATGGTTAGCCATGAAGGGGGTGTCTGCGCATGAAAGTCTTATTGGCAGGAGGTGTGCGATATCCAACCACACTTCTCCTGAGTCAACATTGTTAAATACCAGTGGCAAGTGAAGTGTACAAGATGACTAGAAACAAATGCTGAGATAAGCGGAGAGCATATACAGCGCCTAGAATTCCTAAATGGTCTCCCATCTGGTACTAACCAGGCTCAATGTTGCTTAACTTCAGTGATCTGACAAGAACCGGTGTGTCAACGCGATTATGCCGTATATATATATATATATATATATATATATAGTAAGTTATAAAATATATATGGCAATTAAGCTACACTGAATATTCTGCGTTTCATCCACTCTAGGACTCTTCAGGCTTATGCGCGAATTTTGTTGGATATCCAATTTTTCTGTATTTTGTAATTTTGGATATCCAATTTTTCTGTATTTTGTAATTTTGGATATCCAATTTTTCTGTATTTTGTAATTTTGGATATCCAATTTTTCTTCCAAGTTACTTCATCAATTATCACTCCCAGTATGCAGAAGACAGTTTACTTTCCAGCCATTAATTTTGACATCAATATATTTTCTTTTCTCATAATTCATGGACTCTTTTTTTTTTTTAGATCCGATGGTATTCATTCTTTCAGGCTTACAGTCTTTTTTCTTTTTGCATACCGTTGCTTTGTGGCCTTTATGTCCGCACTCAAAGCCTGTTTCATTTTTAAAGTAACATTCTTTTGTGAAGTGATTTTTTTGCCTCCACATGTTCTACAGTATTATTTTTTTTTTTTCTTCATAGTGTCCACAGTGTTTAACCCTTTGTACTTTGGCAATATTTTTTCTTCAATACTTGTATTGTCCTGTTTTAAATTCAGTAGCTTTTGACACGCTTCTGTAACTTGAGGATAAGGGTTAATGAGTATACACTAGTCAAAGAGAACATGTAGTAATCGTTAGTAGTGGAAATTTGGTAAATTGGATTACTTAATGGGATGGCTCATCAAGAATTTGTTCACATTGGACTTGAAGACAACCATATTGTAGTCAGTTGGAAAGCAGATAAACGGAACAGAGTTCCACAGGTGTCCAGTTCTAAGAAAGAAGCTTTGTTCATGGAATCTACGTTTAGGTTTAGGTAAAGAGTGGAGGAAATTATTGATATCGGTTTCAGCTAAGACGAGTGTTTTCCGTGAAAGCCAGGACAGGGAAGACCATAGATTGGAGCTCAGACGAGCACTTGTCATGCAAATAATGATAAAGCAGAGACAGGCTTGCAACATCTATTCTGTGGGAAAGAGGTTGCAGGGAAGAGAAAAGGGCATCCTCCACTAGACTATGGAGTCTATTTTGAACTCTCTCAAGGCAGGACAAGCTGCTTCTCTTGCCCAGATGTGGCAACAGTACTCCGTCCTTGGACGTACTTGATCATTATATAGGTAAAGAATTGTATCAGCAGTGAATCGATCCCACCATTTTTTCCAGCTGCCTTCAATACTTGTATTGTCCTGTTTTAAATTCAATAGCTTTTGACACGCTTCTGTAACTTTTTGTAAAGTTATCTCAGTGTCTAGATTCATGAATGATAATATCCTTGAACGAATATCTTTATCTTTAGCGGCTGTTAAACCCGGAACAAATATTAAACATTTAAACATATCTTGTTTGAGGTCTTTTATCCTGAATAATTCACATTGGACATTTTTTCTGCATAAAATTTTTAATTTGATGTACGATCTCAGATCGGGAGTAAAGGTCAGACCTAGAGGCTTGTCAAAACATGGAGCCTCCCCATCTGTTATATACACCAGTTACAAACATTTCCATTGATTGGAGCTCAGACGAGCGCTTGTCATGCAAATAATCGAATCTTTCATCATGCAAGTCAATCAAAAAGAAGACGATGACTGAAATGTCAGCAAAAAAAAAAAAAAACAAGCCTTGCATCGAAAAATTGGTCAAAAACATTCATTCCTTCATCCTCAACTCAGCAGTTTGGCACAAGTTTCTGGGTGGATATGCTCTGTCTGGCCTTCTTGGGTCTGGGAGAGATAGCATGGAAACTCTGTCTCTTAGTAATATCAGTAGATCCAGCTTTCATCTCAGGTTAGCAAAGCATTGAGAACTGCGGGATCTGAATAGATCAGCGCAACCATCTCCTTGCTGTCATGACAACGTCTTTCTTTCTGATCTTCTCTGAGCATCCTTCAGACAAACTTCGCTAAAATTTTCCACATCTTCAGTTCCATATGAATAATTCTATGTACAGTTCTCACACTGACATCAAACTGCGCACTTATTGTCTCTATAGACACGACAGTCTTTATCTATGAAATTTTTTATTAGGCCAATCAACTCTGATGTTCTGACTTATTTACTCCCCCCACACCTCTCATCATCCCTCACAGACTCCTTGACTCTCTTATGCCACTCAAAAACTGATGCTTGATTTATGCAAGATGGCCCAAAATCAATCTGAAGCACTCCATACGTTTCTGTGGCATTTTTCTCCAAATTTAAAATAAAATGTTATTGCATATCGTTCTTCTAAAGTCCAGATTGCATTTTTGAAGTTCTCCAACTGTGACAATCAGGCTTTAGTAGGGTGTATTCCAGTTTCTGCGGTAGCTGTTCATTTGAACCTTAAAATAAAAAATTGGTCAGTCATCTCATAAGATGTAACATACTGAATTTTCAAGAGTCTACAACAATTTTGAATGCCTGTACCAAAAATGTCTGGAAGCTTATTTAAGGCACATGTACCTGTGTGCAATCTACACATGTTTACGAAAACGACAGTGTGTGCGATTTGGTTTCACGTTTGATGGAAATGTTACAGGGAGAACTTCATCGCTAAGCGTGCAGATTGAATGGACGTATCTAAGAATATCATTAGATTTTCTTCTCCTCGATCCTTTCTTTCGTCTCTCGGAAAATTTCTTGTTGAATGGAAATGGATTTAGATCTGAGGCAAAACAATTTTCACTTGTTTAATTGGAAGAAAAATATTTGAAAGAAGTGGGTGAAGAGAGATGGTGAGGTATGTAGAAATTGACGCCATTTATAAAAGAAAAAAAAAAGTGGATGAAAAAAAAAAAGATGAAAGAGCCACAAGTTGTACATGTCCGTCAGTCGACACATTATTTTCAGACAAAAAAAAAAGTAATAATAATGGGAAACTGAAATAGATGATGACTAAGAGGAATGCGTCTAAAAGTGTTTAATTTTTTCCCCCCTCCCAAAATGAAGAATTTTCAATCCAGTTCAAAGTCCTTTCTTTTCTTTTCTTTCTTTTTTTTTTTTTTTTTTTTTTTTTTCCTACAAAAATCTTTTCTAATTGTAGTTTAGATGATGGTGGGGTGATGTTAGTGATGCCTTTGAAATAAAAATGAATAATAAAAAAAAAGGGTCCTTCGCTTGTGAAATGTATCATTACCTCATTTTTTTTTTTTTTTTTTTTTGTATTCCTATATATTAATTTATTTTTATTGTATGCTGGCAGATACTAAAAACGAGGAGAAACTTTTTTTTAGGGGATGGGAGAGAGTGTGTTCGTGAGAAACCCTTTCAACCTCACAGGTTTCATTTAATTTCGCCTGCTCTTAAAAAGATGCATTTAAAGTACATCTCATTTGGCATCGCACACATGATATTTATTATTCGTTGCAAATCCCCCCCCCCACACACAACCTATTCTACGCATTTGTGTGTGTGTGTGTGTGTGTGTGTGTGTGTGTGTGTGTGTGTTTACCTTTTATGTGTGTTAAGGTTTACCTTTTTGATGTTTATTCTATGAAAATTTATTTCTTTGAGCTTTCTTCTTCCTTCTGCTTTCGTCCTTACAAATTTGATTACCTCACTTTATTTCCTCCTTTCTCTTTTTGTCTACTTTGCTTTATACTCTTCCTTCGTTTACTAGTTTCTGCATCTACTCTTACTTTCACTTCCTTTCCTCCTTCTATTTTCTACTCTACCTTCTTTTTCTAGTCTTCTTTGCCTCATTCCTTTTTCCTACTCCTCCTTCCCCTCTTTTTCCTACTTTTTCTCCTTCTTTCCTTTTTCCTACTCTTCCTTCCACTCCTTCCTTTTTCCTATTCTTCCTTCCACTCCTTCCTTTTTTCCTACTCTTCCTTCCCCCTGTTCCTGTTTTTTCTACTCTTCCTTCCCCCCGTTCCTTTTTTTCCTACTCTTCCTTCCTCCCGTTCCTTTTTTTCCTACTCTTCCTTCCCCCTGTTCCTTTTTTTTCCTACTCTTCCTTCCCCCCGTTCCTTTTTTCCTACTCTTCCTTCCCCTCCTTCTTTGTTCTACTCTTCCTTCACCTCCTTCCATTTTTATACTCCTCCTTCCCCTCCTTCCTTTTATACTCCTCCTTCCCCTCCTTCCTTTTTTATACTCCTCCTTCCCCTCCTCCTTTTTTATACTCCTCCTTTCCCTCCTCCCTTTTTATACTCCTCCTTCCTCAACCTTCCTTTTTTATACTCCTCCTTCCCTTCCTTCCCTTTTTATACTCCTCCTTCCTCAACTTTCCTTTTTTATACTCTTCCTTCCTCAACCTTCCTTTTTTATACTCCTCCTTCCCTTCCTTCCTTTTTTATACTCCTCCTTCCCTTCCTTCCTTTTTTATACTCTTCCTTCCCTCCTTCCTTTTTTATACTCTTCCTTCCTTCCTTCCTTTTTTATACTCTTCCTTCCTTCCTTCCTTTTTTATACTCTTCCTTCCCTCCTTCCTTTTTTATACTCTTCCTTCCCCTCCTTCCTTTTTTATACTCTTCCTTCCCCTCCTTCCTTTTTTATACTCTTCCTTCCCCTCCTTCCTTTTTTATACTCTTCCTTCCCTCCTTTCTTTTTTATACTCTTCCTTCCCCTCCTTTCTTTTTTATACTCTTCCTTCCCCTCCTTACTCTTTCTTTCGTCATATCTTGGCCAATAAATAATTCATATATTCTCAAAATTCAAAGCCTTTGTATCCAGTGCTTGACAACAGTGAACAGCTACTCAATATAACCATCTGAATTAAATCCAACTCCTATTGTACTCCTCTACCTATATTTCTACTGAATACAGCTCACTCAAAGAATCTCCTCTGCAACAGCCTCTAGATTTCACTTTAACCTGCAATGCACTACTTTCATGGTTTCCTTTGAGATAAACTTCAACACCAGTTTTATTTTGACGATCATCTCTTTTCTTTGGTATTGCAAACGGTACTGTTGATTTTTTTTTTTTTTTTTTTTTACTTTGCCCCACATATAAAAGTTCATTGGATTGCATTCAGACAAGTTGTAAGAAAACCATTTCTGGGTTCCCCCCCCCCCAAGTTATGACACAGAGTCGAGTCTTACCGATATATATATATATATATATATATATATATATATATATATATATATATATATATACCTTCCCACAGCCAGCCTTTCTATCCAGTGCTTGACAACAGTGAACAGCTACTCAATATAACCATCTGAATTAAATCCAACTCCTATTGTACTCCTCTACCTATATGAGTCATGTGTTATTTCCATGCTTGACTGATCTCTGTAACACATTCAAAGCAAGAAGGTCTTTCCTTTCTTTCTCATTGGCACTATTAGATCAGGCCGTCTGAAGATGCTGGTTTTCTGATCTAAAATGCACCAAATATTGATGGAATTGCACCATTATAATCGTCTCCATTAAATCTGGGTCCTTTTTTTTTTTTCGAAAATGTGGAACGGCATGATGTAGCCCTCTGCTGAAAACCTATCACAGTCTGAGAGAGTTCGATCTTTATCCGGTACTTTGTGCAAACTGTAGGCTAGTCACCTGTTCTGCATATTTTGCGACTGGTTTTAAAAAGAACCAGAGCATCTTTGGCTCAACTGAGTGTTTTCCCTTGCTGAGTATTTTCTAAGTTTTCATGAAGCAGTTATCTTGAGCCTTCCTGGTGCTACGAAATCAGGCTGTCTAAAGGTACCAGCCTCCTCATATAAAATGCCCCAAACATTGATGTTATTTTTTATTTTTACTTTTCCCTTTGCAAAACTCAGTGATGTTTTGCAAAGTCAAAAATAAAAAGTTTTCTTCTACAAAATAACCAAATAAATATTTGAAGATATAAAGAACTTGAAGTATATAAAAACTATTTCCAGAATTAATGGACTCTGCATTAAATCACTCGAAAAGGGTTGATATGCCATAAAACAAAACAAGCAAACCAAACTTCATTAATAAATATCTGAAGATATAAAGAACTTCAAGGATGAAAACTATTTCCAAAATTACTGGATTCGGCGTTAAATGACTTCAAAAGGGTTGATATGCCGTAACAAACGAAACCTCTTTTCTTTCGTTTACGCATCTGTCTACTGATTTTGTTTCTTGCTACGATTACTTTTCTTATGATCCGTGTTTTTTTTTTGTTTGTTCGTTATTCGCCAATTTCTTTCATCATTTACTTTTTGTGACGTCATTCAGATGACACTGACAAGCCAGCAAACAAGTAAATCACACAATCTATATCTGTAAAAGTGAGAATATGTCTGTGCGTGTGAGGACAACTCCCAACCTATATACTCAACGAATCTTTGATCTACAGACTTAGAATTTGGTATTCAGACATGTGGAAAACGTTTTAATCGGTTTTCATCCGTTAAAAAGGGGCTGTTAAGGGGTCAAAATTGAAAAATTGGTACTTGAGGGTCATTGGATTTTTATCGGTTTGTCAACTGTTTCACGACTGCACATGCGCAAGTCGTTCACAGGACAGCTTCTTTATCTGACGAGAATAAGTAGGTTTGAAAACACTTTTTAAAGATTGTGGCAAGCTGGTCTAATAGTTATCGTTCTTGACTCACTGTCTTCAGGTTTCGATTTCAAGTTGAGTATGTTTTTTTGTTTTTGTTTTTTTACTTACAAGAAGTGAACTGTTTAGAAAAAGAAATACTCGCATGCACATGTCTCAGTTTCTTACCGTTTTGTTTTTTTTTACTATATTAGGTACAATATAATAATTAATAGAGGATTTGCTCTAATAATAATAAATGTGAAAACTGCATAAATTAAATATCATATTTATGCATATTTTATGATTGGGATATGCCTGGCGACCTGTTAGTTATATATAAGTATATGTAATTAAGTTGTTTAGGGATAAGACCAAAACCCATTTCGCTGTTAATAATGCGGGGCAATGGCATTGGGATTCGACCTGCCGACTCATACAGTTGTATACTTCAAAGCATCAAAGTAGAGGCTGACACCAAACAGATCATTCGGAGTGTCACTAAAGGGATGGGCAGACTAATCCAAACATCATTTTATTTTTTATTTTAACTTCATCATTTGAAAATTTTTGTACTTAATCGATCATATCTGTGCAAACAAAGTAAAAAAAAAAAATCCACGAAGAAATTGCAAGCAATGTGTCATGTATGTCATTCGACTTTCCTGCTCATGAGTCTTTTATTCCTTTCCTCCTGCGGACCATTATTTGATAAAAACCTTGATTTGGCGCCAAGAAAGGTGGTTTTAATCAGATTCGTTTATCTTGACAATAATTGTTTCTAAAAATTGAACACAAACAAGTTACTTCCACCAACTTTTCCACTTTTTTTTTTTTTTCTAACTTATAAAGTACCAGCAAGGCTACTTGACATTGCCTCATTCGCAAATTCAAGTTTTGTTTTTTTTCATGCGTTTCAGGAAAATGGTAGAAATGTTAACTTTTAGTAAAAAGTAAATATCCATAACTCATCGGATCTGTATTATTAAATTGTAGCAGGAAGACCCGACGTTGTCCAGAATTGAATGAGGATCAACCAATGTTCCACATTTCTAATAGTTTCATTGTCATCGAAATCGGCGGAAGCGCCAATTTTTCAATAAATTGATTGATTGCCTGCTTTCATGGTTTCTTTTTGTTGTGTTTGTACATATCGGGGATGGATAACAACATTTCTAATAAACTAGCGGGGGCGGGGGGGGGGTGTAGAGGTGCTGTAGAAAGGAACCCAGGTAGGCAACTCAGGTGGAGAGAGGTGTTAAAAAAAAGTGGTAGTAGCGGGGGAGGGGGAATTAAAACAATAGTAGGTAGCCCGGGTAGTGAGAGGTGTTTTTAAAAAAAAAAAGGAAAAAGTTGTGGTAGGCAGGCAAGCTCGAACCCATAACGCGAAGGAGGGAGAGAAGGAATTAAAAAAAAACCTAACGTCTTAGCTGACGCGTTCATCGCAAAACCAGAAGTTGCAAGCATTGGAATTAAGGGTAGTCAATCGAAAGTAAATGATAACTTGCGAAAATATTGATGACAAAAGCAACCCCTCCTTGTGAAAAATGGTAGAGTTGAGGGTGAAGGAATTAATGTTTTTGGCCAATTTTTAAAAATATTTATTGTCCGAAAGAGCGAGCTTTAAAATGATACCGATTTCGTCACGTTTCAAAGCATCGCATCTGTTGAAAGTTTTTGAGTGACACACACACACAAACAAACACATTTTCGCTTTTATATATTAGATGATACTCAGTTCATATTAATAGGAGAGATATGAATGTGAAGAGATGACATAATGGACAGTTTTTTTTAACATGGAGAAGGGAATTCCTTATTGATGATGGGGACAGACAGTTAACACTTTGGACTGGAGTTTCATATAATGTTCATTTACAAAGACGATAGACAAAAACACATTACCTTTCAGTTGAAATGATGATGGATGAAGACTTGCAAATAACAAAAATCATCATCATCATCAGGGATTCGATTGCCTTGCACAATTACATTGTCTGGACTCCCTTCCTGGTTTGCTTCCAAAAGGGGTTCGGCTAACTCACTCTTCCGACTCTTGTCAACTCAACTCCCCTCGGATTTCTCCCTTGCTTCTCCCTGACTGACTCCTACCTTCTAAATATATTGTGATCTATCTTTCTTTGTGACATCAGAAACGTGCTCAACCATGTGAATGTTTTCTCACGTGGATTTACATACACATCTCCAACATGTTTGGCAATACAAAGACATTCCTAAATTGATTTCCATTGTCCTAATTCTGACCTCTAGTTGTATTGTTATTTCTAAAACGATGGACAGCGCTCCACATTCCTAGGATTGCATCTAAATTGCAATTTGTATTCTTTTCAACTTCGGAATACTGGGTTCGATTCTAGCCTTTTCCTTTAATAAAAACTAGCCTGGGTACCCAGTGTGACCCGGGTGTTTGTAGGTGTGTGTTGGGTAGGGGGGGAAGTTGTAGCATGCAGGCAGGCTCGAACTCGTGACGTGAAGGCGGAAAAGATATTATTTTCTAGGAGGTATATAAACAGTTCTAAGTAAGGGTGTTAGTTGAGCAAAAAAAAAAAAAAAGAAAGGAAAATTACGAGCGCAAAAAAAAAAAAAAAATAGGAGTAGTAAGTAGGCTCGAATCCGTAACACACCAGAGGAAAAAGAGGTGAAAAAAAGTAAACTGCCTAAATGACACCGTGAACGCGAGGGTTGAAAGGTTTGCTAAAATGTCAGCGGAAAAATCGACTCTCCCTGTAGAAAACTGCCAAGTTGAAGGTGAATGAATTCGTGTTTTTGGCCAATTTTTCGATATTTGTTGTCCAAAGGTTTGAGCTTCAAAATGCTACAAATCTGGTGAAAATCCGTTGCTTGTGTGGAAAGGTTTTATGAGACATATACACACACACACTAACACACATTTTGCCTTTTATATATATATATATATATATATATATATATATATATAGACTAGCGGGGGTACCCGGTATTGCCCGAGTGTTTGTTGGGGACGGGGTAGATCCAAACCCATTGTTAAACTTCTTTTGAAAAATCGGAAAAACAAAAAAATACAACGAACATTATGTAAAAAGAAGAAAAAGTAAAATAAAAAAAAAGACTTGTTAAAAAAAAAATCGGAAAAAATTTTTTTTAAAGTTTTGCTAGGTAAGTAGGATCGAACCCAGAATGTTGGGGCAAAAACCTTGATAAGTTACCCGCTCGGCCACAAAAGGAAAGCAATTTCAATTTAACGTTTATAAATGGCAGGTGCGCGGCGAAATTAATTTGGTCAAAGGAAAGTAAATTCTGCACTTAATTTTAATTGCGGGGTAGTTCTTTTGGGTTTGTTTTTTTACCCAACTTTGGTTTTGTTTCTCTAACATGTTGCAGAAAACCAGCCCCTCCTCCTTTAATAACGGAGTGTGTCCAAATGAAAGCAATTGTCTAATATTCCGGTTTTCACCGACATTGACCAAACGTCCATTGCTTTCTGGACGCTCCTAGTCCGTAGCCGAGAAAGACACTTCAGTTTCACATCAGTTTCGCTTTTCTACGAAAAAGCCGAAGCAACACAAGAAGGGCCGAAATAGCAAGAATCGTGTAAAAGTCGATGTAAATAAATCCAGACATGACGCGCGTTCGCAAATGCTAGATATTATTTTCTAGGGGTATATAAACAGTTCTAAGCCTTCCCCCCCCCTCCCGAGAAGTCCAGCGAAAAAAGCCTTTGTTGGACATGCAAAAACTCTCGTGCGCGTTTTGCCTTTTATATGTATAGAAGACTAGCGGGGGGTACCCGGCGTTGCCCGGGTGTTTGGAGGAGTGTATATTGGGGGAGAGGGAGGTCACAAAAAAAACGATGTTAAAGTTCTTTAAAAAATCGGAAAAACAAAAAAAAAAAAAGTTTAGGTAGGTAGGTAGGATCGAACCTGGAACCTTGAGGTGAAGGTGGAAGAAAATCAGAATTAAGAGAAAGACATCAAGTGCACTTGTGAAGAGTAAGGAGACAGGAAGTCATTCTTTTGCTGAAATTGAAGCCATCTAATGTAATGTAATCGCTACTCTTCCTCAACAATGTTGTTACATTTTAACCCTCGATCCCAAGATGTTGTATCTGAGACGGTCGGAAAAGAAAACTAAAACAAAGAAAAACAAAAAGGAATTCCACTCAGCTTTTTCATTTGAAAATGAAATGCATTTATCCATGGTTCTTCCAAAATAATGCATTGCTTCTCCTTGTCGAAGTCTCTTAGTTTATGCCGTCTGCCATGGAGTTAAGTCTCTCGCTACCACGGGTCAAACGTTTGTCTTTCCCCGGCACGCAATTTCTTCTACGGTCGTCACCATGCGCTACATTTTTTTTCTCTTCATTTTAACGTCACATCGACCGGGAAGCAGATCAGTGGAACATGTGGGGAAAATTGTTGATAGTGGTTGTAGCTAGTTAAGTGTTTGGCAAGGGGGATCATATATTGGAGCTCAGCAAGAAGAATGAACTGGTGAAGAAAGAAATAGAGGGTGAGGAAAGGAAGTGTGTGGGGGGGGGGGGCAGGAGAGGTAGAAATTTTAATAGAAATATGTTACATTTTGCCCTGGGCAACACCTGCTAGTTATGGCCTCTACTATGGATTGGACCATTCAACCTCTCGAAAACCGACAATGCTCATCTTAAAAAAAAAAGAAAATTCCAAAACACAATGGTATTCTGAATGATTAAAAATTGTCTAGCGGTCAGGTGGGGCATCGTATACTTCCGCTTTCTTTTTGTACATCTTTCATTCTTGTCGGCAAACAATTATGAAAGCTTTGATTCCGTGCCAAGAAAATTTCATGCATTTAATCAAATGTGTTCATTTTGATAATTATACTTTCGGAAATAAATTGCTAAGTACGAGATGCTTTCAATAAGTTTCCAGACATTTTTTTGTACTGTTCCGACAACTTCTGGAAGTCTTCTTGTCACAGCCTCCTTCATCTCCTCAATTATCTCATAACGACAGCCTTGAATGTTTTTCTTGAGCTTAGGAAATAACCAAAAGTCACAGTGCGCAAGGTCTAGACTATAGAGAGGTCTTGTTGCCCATCTTGGTCAAATAGTCTAGACATAGACAAGGATGGAGTTGTGCACTGGTGTATTCACGCAAATCTTCCGCTTCTTCAGTTCTTCATGAATAATTATGAGTACAGTTCCCACACTGACATCAAACTGTGCAGTTATTGTCTCTATAGACACACAGCGGTCCTTGTCTATGAAATTCTTATTTGGCCAATCAACACTAATGTTCTGATATCCTTACTCTTCCCACACCTCTTATCATACCTCACAGATTACTTGCCTTCATTGATTCTGGCTGTAGGAAACTGCCCAGTTGAAGGTGAATGAATTTGTGTTTTTGGCCAATTTTTCGATATTTGTCGTCCAAAGGTTCGAGCTTCAAAATGCTACAAATCTGGTGAGAATCCGTTGCTTGTGTGGAAAGGTTTTGTGAGACATATACACACACACACTAACACACATTTTACCTTTTATATATATATATATATATATATATATATATATATATATATATATATATATAGACTAGCGGGGGTACCCGGTATTGCCCGGGTGTTTGTTGGGGACGGGGTAGATCCAAACCCATTGTTAAACTTCTTTTGAAAAATCGGAAAAACAAAAAAATACAACGAACATTATGTAAAAAGAAGAAAAAGTAAAATAAAAAAAAAAACTTGTTTAAAAAAATCGGAAAAAAATTTTTTAAGAGTTTTGCTAGGTAAGTAGGATCGAACCCAGAATGTTGGGGCAAAAACCTTGATAAGTTACCCGCTCGGCCACAAAAGGAAAGCAATTTCAATTTAACGTTTATAAATGGCAGGTGCGCGGCGAAATTAATTAGGTCAAAGGAAAGTAAATTCTGCACTTAATTTTAATTGCGGGGTAGTTCTTTTGGGTTTGTTTTTTACCCAACTTTGGTTTTGTTTCTCTAACGTGTTGCAGAAAACCAGCCCCTCCCCCTTTAATAGCGGAGTGTGTCCAAATGAAAGCAATTGTCTAATATTACGGTTTTCACCGACATTGACCAAACGTCCATTGCTTTCTGGACGCTCCCAGTCCGTAGCCGAGAAAGACTACCTCACAGATTACTTGCCTTCATTGATTCTCTTATACCACTCAAAAACTGATGATTAATTAATGCAAGATGATCCAAAAACTGTCTGAAGCATTCCATATGTTCCCTGTGTCCTTTTTTTCCACGTTTAAAACAAAATTTTCTTGTATATCATTCTTTTAAAGTGTCCTCACGTCCAGATTGTATTTTTGAAATTCACCAGCTGTGACAATTAGGCTTTAGTATGATGTATTCCAATTCCTGCTGTAGCTGTTTGTTTGAACCTGAAATCCTAAAAACTGGTTAATCATCTTATAAGATTTATAGCAATACCATATTGAATTTTCAAGAGTCTATGACAATTTTAAATGCCTGTACAAAAAAAAGTCTGGAAACTTATTGAAGGCACCTCGTAGATTCACTCGTATTTGTTTTGTTAATTTAAAATCTTTTTTGAAATGCTTGTGATCTAAAGTTATCTTGTGAGATTCTAAAAGTTAGATCAAATAGCATTTTAGCTAACATATCAAACTTTGATTCTGCCAATTTTCATTAGTTATTATTGTTGCATGTTATTGGCACTATAATAGGGTATTTCACGACAGTTCATCAGCATCATCATGCTGGTCATTCTCTTCCAATATCCAGAGTCCTGGATATGACCTTAAACTATATCTGATGGTAAAGCCCCAGCTTGCAGCTTTAGGGAGTGTGGAGCCACCCTTTAATTGCTATTGCTCCCAGGTCCACTCTAACCTGGAGTGGTAGTACCTGTTAGGGTCCTAACTATGGGTTAAATAGAAACTGACATGAAAAAAAATATATTCTATTAAAAACTTTTTCTTCAAACTCATTGGATTCAGCATTAAATAACCTGGAAACCTGTGTATGTATGTATGTGTGTATGTATGTATGTTCGCTTTTTGTGTATGTCTGTAAAAGGTGTTTTTCGCTGAACTTCTCGGTCGGCTCATTCCTTCTTAAAACTTTTTTATATCACATCTAAATGATAATATCTACTAGTTAACAACGGGGGTCGCCTGTCTATTTAATTTGCCCGACTTTCAAAAGATAAATATTCCACATATTCGGATCGCCGCATGTTGCTTTCACTTTTCAGTATAAAAACAGCAAAACCGGATTTGAACCGGATGTAAACGTCACCGTCAACTATCCTGCAGTAAAACAATTTGACCTCGTTAAAAACTGCGGAATAGCGTGATACACATTTTAATCGCTCTTACATTGACTGTCGCTGTAGTGCAGGTGTTCAGGCTCAGCCTATGGTCCTCAAGGCTCCGGGTTCAAGCCGACCTGTCACTAAGCACCCTTATTTTTTTTTCCATTTTTAAAATCGCTGTTTTTTTATCGTTTTTTTAATATTTAAACAGGGTTCAGTTTCCTTTTTGTTCTTCTTTATTCCCCCCCCCCCACTCAAACGCGCACACCTACAAGCACCCAAGCAATGCCGGGTGTCCCCCGCTAGTCTATCTATCTATATATATAAAAGGCAAAATGTGTGTGATCATTTCGTGTATGTCTGGCAAAGGCTTTTCTCGCACACAGTCCTGGGTTCGTTACTATCGCTTACAAGTGTGTATATAGGTCCTATATAATAATATCTAGGAATTAGAAAAGCGCGTAGCGTATAGATTTATTTACATCGATTTTTACAAAATTATTGCTATTTTGGCTTCTCGCGTGTTGATTGGGCTTTTTAGTATGAATAAAGTGAAACTAAACTCAAACGACGTCTTCAGCATTGCGTCGGGAAAAACGTCCAGAAGCGATCAGCTTTGATTTCCCCCTCCCCAACATCTGTTGGGGGAAGAAACAGTTAAATTTGGGTAAACAAACCCAAACGCTGCGTGACTTCTATTTGACTTTTTTAATTAGGTCAAATGGAAGCAGCAGAGTTAACTTTTATTGCGCATGCCTGTTTTTATAGTTAAATAACCTGCTTAATGTTGTCTGTCGTCGTGGCTCAATGGTTAACGTAGCACGGTTTTTTTTCACACATTAATTTCCAACTCAAGGGTACGGGTTCGATTCTCATACTTACCTACCAAAACATTTTTTTTATTATTTACCCCCCCCCCCCCCCACGGAATTATGATTTACTTCAAGACACCCGGGCATCGCTGGGTACCCCCCGCTAGTCTATTATATAAAAGGCAAAATGTGTGTGTGTGTGTTCGCTTTTCCGCGATGTCTGCAAAAGGCTTCTTTCGGAAAAGCGCTCGCTCGCTTCACAACTTCTTAAAACTGTTTATATCATCCATAAATTGTAATATCTCAGAGTTACCCACGGACCTCGCCTGTCTATTTAATTTTATTCACTTTCAAATCTTAATTATTCCACATTTCCCGCATCGGCACGCGTTACATTCGCTTTTCGGTATAAACAAAAGCGAAACTCTACTCTAATCGCAGGCCCAGAGCCAGTGTCGACTTCGTCATATCAGACGGGCAAGCGGGTTTTTCAATTGACCTCATTAAAAACTGTCCCGCACAAAATCGCCATCACGTCAATCAAAAACGAGCACCTGTTTGTTTGTTTTTTTCACACTATTTTCCAACTGCGCGTCGGAAAAGCTTCCTTTTTTTTTCAAACCCACCTCTTTTTTTTCACACACACCCAAAAACACCCGGGCAACGCCGGGTACCCCTCGCTAGTATATATATAAAAGCGAAAATGTGTGTGTGTTTGTATGTTTGTATGTCTCGCAAAAACTTTCGACAGAGGCGACGGATTTTCACAAGTTCGGTATCATTTTGAAGCTCGGCATCTTGGATGACAAATATCGAAAAATTGGCCAAAAACATTAATTCCTTCACCTTAAATTGGACCCTTTTCTACAAGGAGAGGTGGCGAAAAAATCGTTCCGTCATTTTCTCTCCTCCTGCTACTACGACAATGACGTAATGTTTGACCTAGAAAACATTGACGTTAGTTTAAACCGCCTGCAAGTATTTTTAAAGGTTTAATTTTATTCATTCTCAATTGTATGTCGCTTTGGCGTAGGGGTAACATGTCAGTTTTTTATTTTTTTCGCCTTAGCCTCGATGCTTCGGGTTCGAGCCTACCTTCCTACCTAAACTTTTTTTCCTCTTTTACATCTTTTTCTTTCCTTTTTTTTTTTTTTATGTTTGAAATATATTTTTGATGGAATACTGTAATTTGGACAAAATTTTTGCAATAAGCCTTTTTAATCCAGTGTCAGATGTTACAGAATCTGGTTGAATATCAACAGCAATCATTTCTCCTATCAGATAATGAATCTGTTGTGATCTGTGGTCAGTGATATCCCAAATTTTCTTCTTGGCCAATATTGATTCTCTTGTAGTTTTGTGTTTTGCTGGAGGCTCGTAGTTGCTGCCACTTGTTCCTGGAATGTGTCCCTGAATATTCATTGTGCTTCCTTTTCTTATCTGCAACTTTTGCTTCTTTTTAACGAACCTTTCTAAGATGGTTTAACATATTAGTTGTTGTAAAAGTGTTTGCTGATTTGCCACCCTTTGATGTGATGGTTTGACATAACTTGCAAGCAGTTGTGTTATTATTCTTAGGATTGACATCAAAATACTTCTTTTTTTTTTCTTTTTTTTTTTTTTTACATAGGCATCGCCACTTATCAAGGCCCTGAGGCCACTCGAGGATAAGGGTTAAAGAGTGTACAATAGAAATTGGACAATATAGTAATCATTAGTAATGGAAATTTAGTAAATTTGTTAACTTATATGGAACGGCTCATGGAATCAGGGAAATGTACACACACACACACGTTCACTTTTATCTATATATATATATATATATATATATATATAAAAGTGAAAGTATCTGTGTGTCTGTGTACATTTCCCTATGCAATAACTCTGTCAATTTTTAGTCTACAGTCGAAATTTGATATACAGGGTACTGAGATTTGGGAAAATCGATGTGATCCGTTTTTGGCCAGAAATTTGGCGATTAAGGTTCGTTAACAATTTTTTAGCTCGTAAGCAAGTTGTTGGCACTTGTTCCTGAATATTTATTGTATTTCCTTTTCTTATCTGCAACTTCTTTTGAACGAACCTTTCTAAGATGGTTTAACATATTAGTTGTTGTAAAAGATTTTGTGTATTTGCCATCCTTTGATGTGATGATTTGACATAACTTGCAAGCAGTTGTATTATTATTCTTAGGATTGACATCAAAATACTTCCAGCAGAAATTGGTTGCCATGATGTTTGAAGGGTTTTGTCAATATTTAGTAAATTTTTTATGTATTTAAATTATTTATGTCTGATATGTAATGACAGCAAGAGTCTAAAAAAGGAACAAGAATATGACTAATGAAGAATACTTTATTTTCTGTTCGCACATCGTTGCAAATTATTGTACAATTCCTCAACATGAAAACTAAGACAAAGTAATAATTTTCTTTGATAAATGATTTAAAGTAAAACAAATAATGAATAGGTTAGCCAAATTAATCATGGGTAGGTATCTAGATCTAATATCTGGAACATTTTTGTTCTTTTGCTTAAGAGAGGTGGTGTTTGATCAACACTGCTGGAGAGCCATGATTTAATATACTGTTTTGTTTTTAAAATCCCCGGAAGAGTGTTTCATAGTAAACAACTGATGTTCCCTTAAATGAGGATGAGAAAGGAAGGAAATTTTCAACATGCTTACAACTATTTGCCTCAAATTCAGTGCAGTTGTAAAAGTCTATGCATCATGCCCGTTATTTGATAATATGGTGTAGACGATGCATGTCTCTTCGATAAATTTTCACTGGCAAGCAAAAAAGGGAGTTAACACGTCTTCATTTACAGTATAATTTAATTGATATTAGTATCAGTTATGACAACAAAATTTGCTGATAAATCGGCATTAGAAAACCGATTAATCAGCCAAAATGCTAATCGGTACATCCCTAATATATATATATATATATATATAAGTAAATTTTTGGTACAACAGAATGGAAGGATAAATTTTAGAGGAAACATCATTTAATTTAAATACCAAAAAACAAGAAATGGGCAGATGAAAATAAAATTTTTTTCCTTAAGGCCTTATCGTCTGACCCTCTAAGAGGAGACGTCAGAATGATAGATTAAAAACTAAGAAAAACGAATGAGGGAAGTGGGGAATTTTGGTTGCAGTTGGAAGAACAGTGAGAGAAAAAAAAAAAAAAAAAAAAAAAAAAAAAAAAAAATTTTTAAAATTCTCACTGTTCAGGTGGTTTTAAATCAATGAATATCTCCAACTGATGTCTAAGAATCTTTTGTCTACACAGGCTAGGTCGAGAGTTGTTAATAACTAACGCCTCAATGATATTGAGGTGATAGTTCGACCTAGCACTGTATAAAACAGAAAACCACCCATCGGAATATTGATCGGCACACCTATTTATACTCAACAAGTGATCGCCAATGGCAGACTCATGAGCCTGGGAGTGCCCGGATGCTCTCAAAACCTGGTGTAGTCGAATATCCCGAGGGATATGTTGGGATATTCTCATTTCTAATCTTTGGGACGTTTTGCCAACGTAGTCAGCTCCACACTGACAGACGAATTTATAAACAACAGAGTTCTTTTGAATGGTTGGCAAAACATCTTTACGAAAAGAAGAGAAAAAGGTTCGAGTTGTGTAAACTACTCGAAGCATAGTAGCTGGAAAACACCGTTGAGTAACAGAAGAAATCCTTTTAACAATATGTAGGCCATCAGGACCCAACCATGGTAATTTTAAATAAATGGGACACCGTGATGGACCAATATGTTTACCGCTATTAAATGTAGTAATTTTACGTTCAATAGTAGATTTTATTATATTAATGGGATATCCATTATTAAGAAAAATATTTATGATTTCACCAAGTTCCGTATCAAGACGGTTTGGTGAACAAATCATAAGTGCACGATGCGTAAGAGCGCTAATGAGGTTTATTTTTCTAGACTGAGGGGCAAAAGAAAACCAATTAAGATAGAGCCCTGTAAATGTAGGTTTTCTATAAACAGAGGTCTCAAACGTAGTACCAACTTTAGAAACACGAACGTCGAGGAATGGGAGAGAGTTACAGTCTTCAACCTCCATAGTAAATTGTAAAGATGGATGCAGGTTGCAAAGAAGACGAAGAAACTGTTCAGCTTCGCTCCGAGAGGGAAAGCATGCAAAAGTATCATCAACGTAACGTGTGTAGAATGCTGGCTTAGTAATTTTGGAAAATAATTCGTTTTCCAAAAATCCAACGAAAATGTTGGCTAACGAAGGACCAAGAGGGCTGCCCATTGATATCCCATCAATTTGACGGTACATAATATTGTTGAAACTAAAGGAGACTGATTTAGTAGCAAGTTCCATTAGTTCAATGAAAATTCGTTCAGGAAGTTGTGGAGATTTTAAGGGGCCACGGTACAGATAGTCAGCACAAATACCAATGGTTTCATCCAAAGGTATATTAGTAAAGAGACTATTAATGTCAAAGGAGGCCAAGAACTCGGTATTTTTAGATAAAGGCAATTTTTGTATCTTGGATACGAATTGAAAAGAATCAGGGATACAATGGACCGAATAAAAAGAAAGCACAGGTTTAAGAAGGTCAACTAGCCATTTACCAAGTTCGTGTTGTGCAGAACCCAACATAGATAAAATGGGTCTCAAAGGAATGTTGGGTTTATGGACCTTGGGTAAACCGTACATTCTAGGCCTTTGAGAACCGATGGGTCGGATTCTATCATAAATCTCCTTAGAAATAAATCCGCTTTTATGAAGTTGAAGAAATCTTTTCTGGATTTTTATTTCCATACGAAAAGTATCATCATGGCTTAAGTCACCCAAACGGAGAAATTTACTTTTATCGTCCAAGATTTGTAACATTTTGGAGATATAATCCGTTTTGTTAAGTATAACAACGCCCGATCCTTTATCCGGGCGAGAAAGGTAAATGTCGGGATTAGACCTAATTAATTGTGCCGCTTCAAAATGATTTTTTTGCCACACAAAATCACTAGATTTAGTATTTATGGCAGAAAACCTCCGACCTAATTCGCCCAACTGAATTTTAACACTAGTTAATTCATCAGTAGAGATAGGCGAATGGTGTTTTAATTGAGTATACAATAATTCAATTTCACTAAATACTGCGATTTGATCAACAGAAGGGGGAGGAATGCAGAATTGTAAGCCAGCAGATAAAACAAATTCTTCTGTATTGGACAAAACATGAGAAGAATAATTAAATATATGTTTATCCAAATTTGTTATAATCCCAAACTTCTTAGTAATTAAATTTTTTAAATATTTATCATAAAAAGAAGTACATTTAATACGGGTAAATTTATCACCGATGGATAAAAACCTAGAAAAACGGAGTTTATCAAAGAAAGATAATTCTTTCCAAACCATGGCCCAAAGAAAAAGGTGTTTACTACGTAACGAATTATATGTATCAGAATTAAACAGGATTTCATCTTGTAGAAAAACACGTTGAACTGCCAATGTATTTCTACATTTAATTTTCGAAATACGATGGCAGATATAGCCGGGAGCAACATGATTAAGGCGGCAAGATTTTAGAAATTCCATCCTACACTTCAAAACGATTAACTTATTTTTAATACGTATAACCTTGTTTAACGTTTTGATAAATTGTGAGTTGTACCGACCTCGAAAATATGTAAGTAAATTTTTGGTACAACAGAATGGAAGGATAAATTTTAGAGGAAACATCATTTAATTTAAATACCAAAAAACAAGAAATGGGCAGATGAAAATAAAATTTTTTTCCTTAAGGCCTTATCGTCTGACCCTCTAAGAGGAGACGTCAGAATGATAGATTAAAAACTAAGAAAAACGAATGAGGGAAGTGGGGAATTTTGGTTGCAGTTGGAAGAACAGTGAGAGAAAAAAAAAAAAAAAAAAAAAAAAAAAAAAAAAATTTTTAAAATTCTCACTGTTCAGGTGGTTTTAAATCAATGAATATCTCCAACTGATGTCTAAGAATCTTTTGTCTACACAGGCTAGGTCGAGAGTTGTTAATAACTAACGCCTCAATGATATTGAGGTGATAGTTCGACCTAGCACTGTATAAAACAGAAAACCACCCATCGGAATATTGATCGGCACACCTATTTATACTCAACAAGTGATCGCCAATGGCAGACTCATGAGCCTGGGAGTGCCCGGATGCTCTCAAAACCTGGTGTAGTCGAATATCCCGAGGGATATGTTGGGATATTCTCATTTCTAATCTTTGGGACGTTTTGCCAACGTAGTCAGCTCCACACTGACAGACGAATTTATAAACAACAGAGTTCTTTTGAATGGTTGGCAAAACATCTTTACGAAAAGAAGAGAAAAAGGTTCGAGTTGTGTAAACTACTCGAAGCATAGTAGCTGGAAAACACCGTTGAGTAACAGAAGAAATCCTTTTAACAATATGTAGGCCATCAGGACCCAACCATGGTAATTTTAAATAAATGGGACACCGTGATGGACCAATATGTTTACCGCTATTAAATGTAGTAATTTTACGTTCAATAGTAGATTTTATTATATTAATGGGATATCCATTATTAAGAAAAATATTTATGATTTCACCAAGTTCCGTATCAAGACGGTTTGGTGAACAAATCATAAGTGCACGATGCGTAAGAGCGCTAATGAGGTTTATTTTTCTAGACTGAGGGGCAAAAGAAAACCAATTAAGATAGAGCCCTGTAAATGTAGGTTTTCTATAAACAGAGGTCTCAAACGTAGTACCAACTTTAGAAACACGAACGTCGAGGAATGGGAGAGAGTTACAGTCTTCAACCTCCATAGTAAATTGTAAAGATGGATGCAGGTTGCAAAGAAGACGAAGAAACTGTTCAGCTTCGCTCCGAGAGGGAAAGCATGCAAAAGTATCATCAACGTAACGTGTGTAGAATGCTGGCTTAGTAATTTTGGAAAATAATTCGTTTTCCAAAAATCCAACGAAAATGTTGGCTAACGAAGGACCAAGAGGGCTGCCCATTGATATCCCATCAATTTGACGGTACATAATATTGTTGAAACTAAAGGAGACTGATTTAGTAGCAAGTTCCATTAGTTCAATGAAAATTCGTTCAGGAAGTTGTGGAGATTTTAAGGGGCCACGGTACAGATAGTCAGCACAAATACCAATGGTTTCATCCAAAGGTATATTAGTAAAGAGACTATTAATGTCAAAGGAGGCCAAGAACTCGGTATTTTTAGATAAAGGCAATTTTTGTATCTTGGATACGAATTGAAAAGAATCAGGGATACAATGGACCGAATAAAAAGAAAGCACAGGTTTAAGAAGGTCAACTAGCCATTTACCAAGTTCGTGTTGTGCAGAACCCAACATAGATAAAATGGGTCTCAAAGGAATGTTGGGTTTATGGACCTTGGGTAAACCGTACATTCTAGGCCTTTGAGAACCGATGGGTCGGATTCTATCATAAATCTCCTTAGAAATAAATCCGCTTTTATGAAGTTGAAGAAATCTTTTCTGGATTTTTATTTCCATACGAAAAGTATCATCATGGCTTAAGTCACCCAAACGGAGAAATTTACTTTTATCGTCCAAGATTTGTAACATTTTGGAGATATAATCCGTTTTGTTAAGTATAACAACGCCCGATCCTTTATCCGGGCGAGAAAGGTAAATGTCGGGATTAGACCTAATTAATTGTGCCGCTTCAAAATGATTTTTTTGCCACACAAAATCACTAGATTTAGTATTTATGGCAGAAAACCTCCGACCTAATTCGCCCAACTGAATTTTAACACTAGTTAATTCATCAGTAGAGATAGGCGAATGGTGTTTTAATTGAGTATACAATAATTCAATTTCACTAAATACTGCGATTTGATCAACAGAAGGGGGAGGAATGCAGAATTGTAAGCCAGCAGATAAAACAAATTCTTCTGTATTGGACAAAACATGAGAAGAATAATTAAATATATGTTTATCCAAATTTGTTATAATCCCAAACTTCTTAGTAATTAAATTTTTTAAATATTTATCATAAGAAGAAGTACATTTAATACGGGTAAATTTATCACCGATGGATAAAAACCTAGAAAAACGGAGTTTATCAAAGAAAGATAATTCTTTCCAAACCATGGCCCAAAGAAAAAGGTGTTTACTACGTAACGAATTATATGTATCAGAATTAAACAGGATTTCATCTTGTAGAAAAACACGTTGAACTGCCAATGTATTTCTACATTTAATTTTCGAAATACGATGGCAGATATAGCCGGGAGCAACATGATTAAGGCGGCAAGATTTTAGAAATTCCATCCTACACTTCAAAACGATTAACTTATTTTTAATACGTATAACCTTGTTTAACGTTTTGATAAATTGTGAGTTGTACCGACCTCGAAAATATGTAAGTAAATTTTTGGTACAACAGAATGGAAGGATAAATTTTAGAGGAAACATCATTTAATTTAAATACCAAAAAACAAGAAATGGGCAGATGAAAATAAAATTTTTTTCCTTAAGGCCTTATCGTCTGACCCTCTAAGAGGAGACGTCAGAATGATAGATTAAAAACTAAGAAAAACGAATGAGGGAAGTGGGGAATTTTGGTTGCAGTTGGAAGAACAGTGAGAGAAAAAAAAAAAAAAAAAAAAAAAAAAAAAAAAAAAAAATTTTTAAAATTCTCACTGTTCAGGTGGTTTTAAATCAATGAATATCTCCAACTGATGTCTAAGAATCTTTTGTCTACACAGGCTAGGTCGAGAGTTGTTAATAACTAACGCCTCAATGATATTGAGGTGATAGTTCGACCTAGCACTGTATAAAACAGAAAACCACCCATCGGAATATTGATCGGCACACCTATTTATACTCAACAAGTGATCGCCAATGGCAGACTCATGAGCCTGGGAGTGCCCGGATGCTCTCAAAACCTGGTGTAGTCGAATATCCCGAGGGATATGTTGGGATATTCTCATTTCTAATCTTTGGGACGTTTTGCCAACGTAGTCAGCTCCACACTGACAGACGAATTTATAAACAACAGAGTTCTTTTGAATGGTTGGCAAAACATCTTTACGAAAAGAAGAGAAAAAGGTTCGAGTTGTGTAAACTACTCGAAGCATAGTAGCTGGAAAACACCGTTGAGTAACAGAAGAAATCCTTTTAACAATATGTAGGCCATCAGGACCCAACCATGGTAATTTTAAATAAATGGGACACCGTGATGGACCAATATGTTTACCGCTATTAAATGTAGTAATTTTACGTTCAATAGTAGATTTTATTATATTAATGGGATATCCATTATTAAGAAAAATATTTATGATTTCACCAAGTTCCGTATCAAGACGGTTTGGTGAACAAATCATAAGTGCACGATGCGTAAGAGCGCTAATGAGGTTTATTTTTCTAGACTGAGGGGCAAAAGAAAACCAATTAAGATAGAGCCCTGTAAATGTAGGTTTTCTATAAACAGAGGTCTCAAACGTAGTACCAACTTTAGAAACACGAACGTCGAGGAATGGGAGAGAGTTACAGTCTTCAACCTCCATAGTAAATTGTAAAGATGGATGCAGGTTGCAAAGAAGACGAAGAAACTGTTCAGCTTCGCTCCGAGAGGGAAAGCATGCAAAAGTACCATCAACGTAACGTGTGTAGAATGCTGGCTTAGTAATTTTGGAAAATAATTCGTTTTCCAAAAATCCAACGAAAATGTTGGCTAACGAAGGACCAAGAGGGCTGCCCATTGATATCCCATCAATTTGACGGTACATAATATTGTTGAAACTAAAGGAGACTGATTTAGTAGCAAGTTCCATTAGTTCAATGAAAATTCGTTCAGGAAGTTGTGGAGATTTTAAGGGGCCACGGTACAGATAGTCAGCACAAATACCAATGGTTTCATCCAAAGGTATATTAGTAAAGAGACTATTAATGTCAAAGGAGGCCAAGAACTCGGTATTTTTAGATAAAGGCAATTTTTGTATCTTGGATACGAATTGAAAAGAATCAGGGATACAATGGACCGAATAAAAAGAAAGCACAGGTTTAAGAAGGTCAACTAGCCATTTACCAAGTTCGTGTTGTGCAGAACCCAACATAGATAAAATGGGTCTCAAAGGAATGTTGGGTTTATGGACCTTGGGTAAACCGTACATTCTAGGCCTTTGAGAACCGATGGGTCGGATTCTATCATAAATCTCCTTAGAAATAAATCCGCTTTTATGAAGTTGAAGAAATCTTTTCTGGATTTTTATTTCCATACGAAAAGTATCATCATGGCTTAAGTCACCCAAACGGAGAAATTTACTTTTATCGTCCAAGATTTGTAACATTTTGGAGATATAATCCGTTTTGTTAAGTATAACAACGCCCGATCCTTTATCCGGGCGAGAAAGGTAAATGTCGGGATTAGACCTAATTAATTGTGCCGCTTCAAAATGATTTTTTTGCCACACAAAATCACTAGATTTAGTATTTATGGCAGAAAACCTCCGACCTAATTCGCCCAACTGAATTTTAACACTAGTTAATTCATCAGTAGAGATAGGCGAATGGTGTTTTAATTGAGTATACAATAATTCAATTTCACTAAATACTGCGATTTGATCAACAGAAGGGGGAGGAATGCAGAATTGTAAGCCAGCAGATAAAACAAATTCTTCTGTATTGGACAAAACATGAGAAGAATAATTAAATATATGTTTATCCAAATTTGTTATAATCCCAAACTTCTTAGTAATTAAATTTTTTAAATATTTATCATAAGAAGAAGTACATTTAATACGGGTAAATTTATCACCGATGGATAAAAACCTAGAAAAACGGAGTTTATCAAAGAAAGATAATTCTTTCCAAACCATGGCCCAAAGAAAAAGGTGTTTACTACGTAACGAATTATATGTATCAGAATTAAACAGGATTTCATCTTGTAGAAAAACACGTTGAACTGCCAATGTATTTCTACATTTAATTTTCGAAATACGATGGCAGATATAGCCGGGAGCAACATGATTAAGGCGGCAAGATTTTAGAAATTCCATCCTACACTTCAAAACGATTAACTTATTTTTAATACGTATAACCTTGTTTAACGTTTTGATAAATTGTGAGTTGTACCGACCTCGAAAATATGTAAGTAAATTTTTGGTACAACAGAATTACAGATTTAATTATTCTTCTCATGTTTTGTCCAATACAGAAGAATTTGTTTTATCTGCTGGCTTACAATTCTGCATTCCTCCCCCTTCTGTTGATCAAATCGCAGTATTTAGTGAAATTGAATTATTGTATACTCAATTAAAACACCATTCGCCTATCTCTACTGATGAATTAACTAGTGTTAAAATTCAGTTGGGCGAATTAGGTCGGAGGTTTTCTGCCATAAATACTAAATCTAGTGATTTTGTGTGGCAAAAAAAATCATTTTGAAGCGGCACAATTAATTAGGTCTAATCCCGACATTTACCTTTCTCGCCCGGATAAAGGATCGGGCGTTGTTATACTTAACAAAACGGATTATATCTCCAAAATGTTACAAATCTTGGACGATAAAAGTAAATTTCTCCGTTTGGGTGACTTAAGCCATGATGATACTTTTCGTATGGAAATAAAAATCCAGAAAAGATTTCTTCAACTTCATAAAAGCGGATTTATTTCTAAGGAGATTTATGATAGAATCCGACCCATCGGTTCTCAAAGGCCTAGAATGTACGGTTTACCCAAGGTCCATAAACCCAACATTCCTTTGAGACCCATTTTATCTATGTTGGGTTCTGCACAACACGAACTTGGTAAATGGCTAGTTGACCTTCTTAAACCTGTGCTTTCTTTTTATTCGGTCCATTGTATCCCTGATTCTTTTCAATTCGTATCCAAGATACAAAAATTGCCTTTATCTAAAAATACCGAGTTCTTGGCCTCCTTTGACATTAATAGTCTCTTTACTAATATACCTTTGGATGAAACCATTGGTATTTGTGCTGACTATCTGTACCGTGGCCCCTTAAAATCTCCACAACTTCCTGAACGAATTTTCATTGAACTAATGGAACTTGCTACTAAATCAGTCTCCTTTAGTTTCAACAATATTATGTACCGTCAAATTGATGGGATATCAATGGGCAGCCCTCTTGGTCCTTCGTTAGCCAACATTTTCGTTGGATTTTTGGAAAACGAATTATTTTCCAAAATTACTAAGCCAGCATTCTACACACGTTACGTTGATGATACTTTTGCATGCTTTCCCTCTCGGAGCGAAGCTGAACAGTTTCTTCGTCTTCTTTGCAACCTGCATCCATCTTTACAATTTACTATGGAGGTTGAAGACTGTAACTCTCTCCCATTCCTCGACGTTCGTGTTTCTAAAGTTGGTACTACGTTTGAGACCTCTGTTTATAGAAAACCTACATTTACAGGGCTCTATCTTAATTGGTTTTCTTTTGCCCCTCAGTCTAGAAAAATAAACCTCATTAGCGCTCTTACGCATCGTGCACTTATGATTTGTTCACCAAACCGTCTTGATACGGAACTTGGTGAAATCATAAATATTTTTCTTAATAATGGATATCCCATTAATATAATAAAATCTACTATTGAACGTAAAATTACTACATTTAATAGCGGTAAACATATTGGTCCATCACGGTGTCCCATTTATTTAAAATTACCATGGTTGGGTCCTGATGGCCTACATATTGTTAAAAGGATTTCTTCTGTTACTCAACGGTGTTTTCCAGCTACTATGCTTCGAGTAGTTTACACAACTCGAACCTTTTTCTCTTCTTTTCGTAAAGATGTTTTGCCAACCATTCAAAAGAACTCTGTTGTTTATAAATTCGTCTGTCAGTGTGGAGCTGACTACGTTGGCAAAACGTCCCAAAGATTAGAAATGAGAATATCCCAACATATCCCTCGGGATATTCGACTACACCAGGTTTTGAGAGCATCCGGGCACTCCCAGGCTCATGAGTCTGCCATTGGCGATCACTTGTTGAGTATAAATAGGTGTGCCGATCAATATTCCGATGGGTGGTTTTCTGTTTTATACAGTGCTAGGTCGAACTATCACCTCAATATCATTGAGGCGTTAGTTATTAACAACTCTCGACCTAGCCTGTGTAGACAAAAGATTCTTAGACATCAGTTGGAGATATTCATTGATTTAAAACCACCTGAACAGTGAGAATTTTAAAAATTTTTTTTTTTTTTTTTTTTTTTTTTTTTTTTTTTTTTTCTCTCACTGTTCTTCCAACTGCAACCAAAATTCCCCACTTCCCTCATTCGTTTTTCTTAGTTTTTAATCTATCATTCTGACGTCTCCTCTTAGAGGGTCAGACGATAAGGCCTTAAGGAAAAAAAATTTTATTTTCATCTGCCCATTTCTTGTTTTTTGGTATTTAAATTAAATGATGTTTCCTCTAAAATTTATCCTTCCATTCTGTTGTACCAAAAATTTACTTACATATTTTCGAGGTCGGTACAACTCACAATTTATCAAAACGTTAAACAAGGTTATACGTATTAAAAATAAGTTAATCGTTTTGAAGTGTAGGATGGAATTTCTAAAATCTTGCCGCCTTAATCATGTTGCTCCCGGCTATATCTGCCATCGTATTTCGAAAATTAAATGTAGAAATACATTGGCAGTTCAACGTGTTTTTCTACAAGATGAAATCCTGTTTAATTCTGATACATATAATTCGTTACGTAGTAAACACCTTTTTCTTTGGGCCATGGTTTGGAAAGAATTATCTTTCTTTGATAAACTCCGTTTTTCTAGGTTTTTATCCATCGGTGATAAATTTACCCGTATTAAATGTACTTCTTCTTATGATAAATATTTAAAAAATTTAATTACTAAGAAGTTTGGGATTATAACAAATTTGGATAAACATATATTTAATTATTCTTCTCATGTTTTGTCCAATACAGAAGAATTTGTTTTATCTGCTGGCTTACAATTCTGCATTCCTCCCCCTTCTGTTGATCAAATCGCAGTATTTAGTGAAATTGAATTATTGTATACTCAATTAAAACACCATTCGCCTATCTCTACTGATGAATTAACTAGTGTTAAAATTCAGTTGGGCGAATTAGGTCGGAGGTTTTCTGCCATAAATACTAAATCTAGTGATTTTGTGTGGCAAAAAAATCATTTTGAAGCGGCACAATTAATTAGGTCTAATCCCGACATTTACCTTTCTCGCCCGGATAAAGGATCGGGCGTTGTTATACTTAACAAAACGGATTATATCTCCAAAATGTTACAAATCTTGGACGATAAAAGTAAATTTCTCCGTTTGGGTGACTTAAGCCATGATGATACTTTTCGTATGGAAATAAAAATCCAGAAAAGATTTCTTCAACTTCATAAAAGCGGATTTATTTCTAAGGAGATTTATGATAGAATCCGACCCATCGGTTCTCAAAGGCCTAGAATGTACGGTTTACCCAAGGTCCATAAACCCAACATTCCTTTGAGACCCATTTTATCTATGTTGGGTTCTGCACAACACGAACTTGGTAAATGGCTAGTTGACCTTCTTAACCTGTGCTTTCTTTTTATTCGGTCCATTGTATCCCTGATTCTTTTCAATTCGTATCCAAGATACAAAAATTGCCTTTATCTAAAAATACCGAGTTCTTGGCCTCCTTTGACATTAATAGTCTCTTTACTAATATACCTTTGGATGAAACCATTGGTATTTGTGCTGACTATCTGTACCGTGGCCCCTTAAAATCTCCACAACTTCCTGAACGAATTTTCATTGAACTAATGGAACTTGCTACTAAATCAGTCTCCTTTAGTTTCAACAATATTATGTACCGTCAAATTGATGGGATATCAATGGGCAGCCCTCTTGGTCCTTCGTTAGCCAACATTTTCGTTGGATTTTTGGAAAACGAATTATTTTCCAAAATTACTAAGCCAGCATTCTACACACGTTACGTTGATGATACTTTTGCATGCTTTCCCTCTCGGAGCGAAGCTGAACAGTTTCTTCGTCTTCTTTGCAACCTGCATCCATCTTTACAATTTACTATGGAGGTTGAAGACTGTAACTCTCTCCCATTCCTCGACGTTCGTGTTTCTAAAGTTGGTACTACGTTTGAGACCTCTGTTTATAGAAAACCTACATTTACAGGGCTCTATCTTAATTGGTTTTCTTTTGCCCCTCAGTCTAGAAAAATAAACCTCATTAGCGCTCTTACGCATCGTGCACTTATGATTTGTTCACCAAACCGTCTTGATACGGAACTTGGTGAAATCATAAATATTTTTCTTAATAATGGATATCCCATTAATATAATAAAATCTACTATTGAACGTAAAATTACTACATTTAATAGCGGTAAACATATTGGTCCATCACGGTGTCCCATTTATTTAAAATTACCATGGTTGGGTCCTGATGGCCTACATATTGTTAAAAGGATTTCTTCTGTTACTCAACGGTGTTTTCCAGCTACTATGCTTCGAGTAGTTTACACAACTCGAACCTTTTTCTCTTCTTTTCGTAAAGATGTTTTGCCAACCATTCAAAAGAACTCTGTTGTTTATAAATTCGTCTGTCAGTGTGGAGCTGACTACGTTGGCAAAACGTCCCAAAGATTAGAAATGAGAATATCCCAACATATCCCTCGGGATATTCGACTACACCAGGTTTTGAGAGCATCCGGGCACTCCCAGGCTCATGAGTCTGCCATTGGCGATCACTTGTTGAGTATAAATAGGTGTGCCGATCAATATTCCGATGGGTGGTTTTCTGTTTTATACAGTGCTAGGTCGAACTATCACCTCAATATCATTGAGGCGTTAGTTATTAACAACTCTCGACCTAGCCTGTGTAGACAAAAGATTCTTAGACATCAGTTGGAGATATTCATTGATTTAAAACCACCTGAACAGTGAGAATTTTAAAAATTTTTTTTTTTTTTTTTTTTTTTTTTTTTTTTTTTTCTCTCACTGTTCTTCCAACTGCAACCAAAATTCCCCACTTCCCTCATTCGTTTTTCTTAGTTTTTAATCTATCATTCTGACGTCTCCTCTTAGAGGGTCAGACGATAAGGCCTTAAGGAAAAAAATTTTATTTTCATCTGCCCATTTCTTGTTTTTTGGTATTTAAATTAAATGATGTTTCCTCTAAAATTTATCCTTCCATTCTGTTGTACCAAAAATTTACTTACATATTTTCGAGGTCGGTACAACTCACAATTTATCAAAACGTTAAACAAGGTTATACGTATTAAAAATAAGTTAATCGTTTTGAAGTGTAGGATGGAATTTCTAAAATCTTGCCGCCTTAATCATGTTGCTCCCGGCTATATCTGCCATCGTATTTCGAAAATTAAATGTAGAAATACATTGGCAGTTCAACGTGTTTTTCTACAAGATGAAATCCTGTTTAATTCTGATACATATAATTCGTTACGTAGTAAACACCTTTTTCTTTGGGCCATGGTTTGGAAAGAATTATCTTTCTTTGATAAACTCCGTTTTTCTAGGTTTTTATCCATCGGTGATAAATTTACCCGTATTAAATGTACTTCTTCTTATGATAAATATTTAAAAAATTTAATTACTAAGAAGTTTGGGATTATAACAAATTTGGATAAACATATATTTAATTATTCTTCTCATGTTTTGTCCAATACAGAAGAATTTGTTTTATCTGCTGGCTTACAATTCTGCATTCCTCCCCCTTCTGTTGATCAAATCGCAGTATTTAGTGAAATTGAATTATTGTATACTCAATTAAAACACCATTCGCCTATCTCTACTGATGAATTAACTAGTGTTAAAATTCAGTTGGGCGAATTAGGTCGGAGGTTTTCTGCCATAAATACTAAATCTAGTGATTTTGTGTGGCAAAAAAATCATTTTGAAGCGGCACAATTAATTAGGTCTAATCCCGACATTTACCTTTCTCGCCCGGATAAAGGATCGGGCGTTGTTATACTTAACAAAACGGATTATATCTCCAAAATGTTACAAATCTTGGACGATAAAAGTAAATTTCTCCGTTTGGGTGACTTAAGCCATGATGATACTTTTCGTATGGAAATAAAAATCCAGAAAAGATTTCTTCAACTTCATAAAAGCGGATTTATTTCTAAGGAGATTTATGATAGAATCCGACCCATCGGTTCTCAAAGGCCTAGAATGTACGGTTTACCCAAGGTCCATAAACCCAACATTCCTTTGAGACCCATTTTATCTATGTTGGGTTCTGCACAACACGAACTTGGTAAATGGCTAGTTGACCTTCTTAAACCTGTGCTTTCTTTTTATTCGGTCCATTGTATCCCTGATTCTTTTCAATTCGTATCCAAGATACAAAAATTGCCTTTATCTAAAAATACCGAGTTCTTGGCCTCCTTTGACATTAATAGTCTCTTTACTAATATACCTTTGGATGAAACCATTGGTATTTGTGCTGACTATCTGTACCGTGGCCCCTTAAAATCTCCACAACTTCCTGAACGAATTTTCATTGAACTAATGGAACTTGCTACTAAATCAGTCTCCTTTAGTTTCAACAATATTATGTACCGTCAAATTGATGGGATATCAATGGGCAGCCCTCTTGGTCCTTCGTTAGCCAACATTTTCGTTGGATTTTTGGAAAACGAATTATTTTCCAAAATTACTAAGCCAGCATTCTACACACGTTACGTTGATGATACTTTTGCATGCTTTCCCTCTCGGAGCGAAGCTGAACAGTTTCTTCGTCTTCTTTGCAACCTGCATCCATCTTTACAATTTACTATGGAGGTTGAAGACTGTAACTCTCTCCCATTCCTCGACGTTCGTGTTTCTAAAGTTGGTACTACGTTTGAGACCTCTGTTTATAGAAAACCTACATTTACAGGGCTCTATCTTAATTGGTTTTCTTTTGCCCCTCAGTCTAGAAAAATAAACCTCATTAGCGCTCTTACGCATCGTGCACTTATGATTTGTTCACCAAACCGTCTTGATACGGAACTTGGTGAAATCATAAATATTTTTCTTAATAATGGATATCCCATTAATATAATAAAATCTACTATTGAACGTAAAATTACTACATTTAATAGCGGTAAACATATTGGTCCATCACGGTGTCCCATTTATTTAAAATTACCATGGTTGGGTCCTGATGGCCTACATATTGTTAAAAGGATTTCTTCTGTTACTCAACGGTGTTTTCCAGCTACTATGCTTCGAGTAGTTTACACAACTCGAACCTTTTTCTCTTCTTTTCGTAAAGATGTTTTGCCAACCATTCAAAAGAACTCTGTTGTTTATAAATTCGTCTGTCAGTGTGGAGCTGACTACGTTGGCAAAACGTCCCAAAGATTAGAAATGAGAATATCCCAACATATCCCTCGGGATATTCGACTACACCAGGTTTTGAGAGCATCCGGGCACTCCCAGGCTCATGAGTCTGCCATTGGCGATCACTTGTTGAGTATAAATAGGTGTGCCGATCAATATTCCGATGGGTGGTTTTCTGTTTTATACAGTGCTAGGTCGAACTATCACCTCAATATCATTGAGGCGTTAGTTATTAACAACTCTCGACCTAGCCTGTGTAGACAAAAGATTCTTAGACATCAGTTGGAGATATTCATTGATTTAAAACCACCTGAACAGTGAGAATTTTAAAAATTTTTTTTTTTTTTTTTTTTTTTTTTTTTTTTTTTTTTCTCTCACTGTTCTTCCAACTGCAACCAAAATTCCCCACTTCCCTCATTCGTTTTTCTTAGTTTTTAATCTATCATTCTGACGTCTCCTCTTAGAGGGTCAGACGATAAGGCCTTAAGGAAAAAAATTTTATTTTCATCTGCCCATTTCTTGTTTTTTGGTATTTAAATTAAATGATGTTTCCTCTAAAATTTATCCTTCCATTCTGTTGTACCAAAAATTTACTTACATATTTTCGAGGTCGGTACAACTCACAATTTATCAAAACGTTAAACAAGGTTATACGTATTAAAAATAAGTTAATCGTTTTGAAGTGTAGGATGGAATTTCTAAAATCTTGCCGCCTTAATCATGTTGCTCCCGGCTATATCTGCCATCGTATTTCGAAAATTAAATGTAGAAATACATTGGCAGTTCAACGTGTTTTTCTACAAGATGAAATCCTGTTTAATTCTGATACATATAATTCGTTACGTAGTAAACACCTTTTTCTTTGGGCCATGGTTTGGAAAGAATTATCTTTCTTTGATAAACTCCGTTTTTCTAGGTTTTTATCCATCGGTGATAAATTTACCCGTATTAAATGTACTTCTTCTTATGATAAATATTTAAAAAATTTAATTACTAAGAAGTTTGGGATTATAACAAATTTGGATAAACATATATTTAATTATTCTTCTCATGTTTTGTCCAATACAGAAGAATTTGTTTTATCTGCTGGCTTACAATTCTGCATTCCTCCCCCTTCTGTTGATCAAATCGCAGTATTTAGTGAAATTGAATTATTGTATACTCAATTAAAACACCATTCGCCTATCTCTACTGATGAATTAACTAGTGTTAAAATTCAGTTGGGCGAATTAGGTCGGAGGTTTTCTGCCATAAATACTAAATCTAGTGATTTTGTGTGGCAAAAAAATCATTTTGAAGCGGCACAATTAATTAGGTCTAATCCCGACATTTACCTTTCTCGCCCGGATAAAGGATCGGGCGTTGTTATACTTAACAAAACGGATTATATCTCCAAAATGTTACAAATCTTGGACGATAAAAGTAAATTTCTCCGTTTGGGTGACTTAAGCCATGATGATACTTTTCGTATGGAAATAAAAATCCAGAAAAGATTTCTTCAACTTCATAAAAGCGGATTTATTTCTAAGGAGATTTATGATAGAATCCGACCCATCGGTTCTCAAAGGCCTAGAATGTACGGTTTACCCAAGGTCCATAAACCCAACATTCCTTTGAGACCCATTTTATCTATGTTGGGTTCTGCACAACACGAACTTGGTAAATGGCTAGTTGACCTTCTTAAACCTGTGCTTTCTTTTTATTCGGTCCATTGTATCCCTGATTCTTTTCAATTCGTATCCAAGATACAAAAATTGCCTTTATCTAAAAATACCGAGTTCTTGGCCTCCTTTGACATTAATAGTCTCTTTACTAATATACCTTTGGATGAAACCATTGGTATTTGTGCTGACTATCTGTACCGTGGCCCCTTAAAATCTCCACAACTTCCTGAACGAATTTTCATTGAACTAATGGAACTTGCTACTAAATCAGTCTCCTTTAGTTTCAACAATATTATGTACCGTCAAATTGATGGGATATCAATGGGCAGCCCTCTTGGTCCTTCGTTAGCCAACATTTTCGTTGGATTTTTGGAAAACGAATTATTTTCCAAAATTACTAAGCCAGCATTCTACACACGTTACGTTGATGATACTTTTGCATGCTTTCCCTCTCGGAGCGAAGCTGAACAGTTTCTTCGTCTTCTTTGCAACCTGCATCCATCTTTACAATTTACTATGGAGGTTGAAGACTGTAACTCTCTCCCATTCCTCGACGTTCGTGTTTCTAAAGTTGGTACTACGTTTGAGACCTCTGTTTATAGAAAACCTACATTTACAGGGCTCTATCTTAATTGGTTTTCTTTTGCCCCTCAGTCTAGAAAAATAAACCTCATTAGCGCTCTTACGCATCGTGCACTTATGATTTGTTCACCAAACCGTCTTGATACGGAACTTGGTGAAATCATAAATATTTTTCTTAATAATGGATATCCCATTAATATAATAAAATCTACTATTGAACGTAAAATTACTACATTTAATAGCGGTAAACATATTGGTCCATCACGGTGTCCCATTTATTTAAAATTACCATGGTTGGGTCCTGATGGCCTACATATTGTTAAAAGGATTTCTTCTGTTACTCAACGGTGTTTTCCAGCTACTATGCTTCGAGTAGTTTACACAACTCGAACCTTTTTCTCTTCTTTTCGTAAAGATGTTTTGCCAACCATTCAAAAGAACTCTGTTGTTTATAAATTCGTCTGTCAGTGTGGAGCTGACTACGTTGGCAAAACGTCCCAAAGATTAGAAATGAGAATATCCCAACATATCCCTCGGGATATTCGACTACACCAGGTTTTGAGAGCATCCGGGCACTCCCAGGCTCATGAGTCTGCCATTGGCGATCACTTGTTGAGTATAAATAGGTGTGCCGATCAATATTCCGATGGGTGGTTTTCTGTTTTATACAGTGCTAGGTCGAACTATCACCTCAATATCATTGAGGCGTTAGTTATTAACAACTCTCGACCTAGCCTGTGTAGACAAAAGATTCTTAGACATCAGTTGGAGATATTCATTGATTTAAAACCACCTGAACAGTGAGAATTTTAAAAATTTTTTTTTTTTTTTTTTTTTTTTTTTTTTTTTTTTTCTCTCACTGTTCTTCCAACTGCAACCAAAATTCCCCACTTCCCTCATTCGTTTTTCTTAGTTTTTAATCTATCATTCTGACGTCTCCTCTTAGAGGGTCAGACGATAAGGCCTTAAGGAAAAAAAAATTTTATTTTCATCTGCCCATTTCTTGTTTTTTGGTATTTAAATTAAATGATGTTTCCTCTAAAATTTATCCTTCCATTCTGTTGTACCAAAAATTTACTTACATATTTTCGAGGTCGGTACAACTCACAATTTATCAAAACGTTAAACAAGGTTATACGTATTAAAAATAAGTTAATCGTTTTGAAGTGTAGGATGGAATTTCTAAAATCTTGCCGCCTTAATCATGTTGCTCCCGGCTATATCTGCCATCGTATTTCGAAAATTAAATGTAGAAATACATTGGCAGTTCAACGTGTTTTTCTACAAGATGAAATCCTGTTTAATTCTGATACATATAATTCGTTACGTAGTAAACACCTTTTTCTTTGGGCCATGGTTTGGAAAGAATTATCTTTCTTTGATAAACTCCGTTTTTCTAGGTTTTTATCCATCGGTGATAAATTTACCCGTATTAAATGTACTTCTTCTTATGATAAATATTTAAAAAATTTAATTACTAAGAAGTTTGGGATTATAACAAATTTGGATAAACATATATTTAATTATTCTTCTCATGTTTTGTCCAATACAGAAGAATTTGTTTTATCTGCTGGCTTACAATTCTGCATTCCTCCCCCTTCTGTTGATCAAATCGCAGTATTTAGTGAAATTGAATTATTGTATACTCAATTAAAACACCATTCGCCTATCTCTACTGATGAATTAACTAGTGTTAAAATTCAGTTGGGCGAATTAGGTCGGAGGTTTTCTGCCATAAATACTAAATCTAGTGATTTTGTGTGGCAAAAAAATCATTTTGAAGCGGCACAATTAATTAGGTCTAATCCCGACATTTACCTTTCTCGCCCGGATAAAGGATCGGGCGTTGTTATACTTAACAAAACGGATTATATCTCCAAAATGTTACAAATCTTGGACGATAAAAGTAAATTTCTCCGTTTGGGTGACTTAAGCCATGATGATACTTTTCGTATGGAAATAAAAATCCAGAAAAGATTTCTTCAACTTCATAAAAGCGGATTTATTTCTAAGGAGATTTATGATAGAATCCGACCCATCGGTTCTCAAAGGCCTAGAATGTACGGTTTACCCAAGGTCCATAAACCCAACATTCCTTTGAGACCCATTTTATCTATGTTGGGTTCTGCACAACACGAACTTGGTAAATGGCTAGTTGACCTTCTTAAACCTGTGCTTTCTTTTTATTCGGTCCATTGTATCCCTGATTCTTTTCAATTCGTATCCAAGATACAAAAATTGCCTTTATCTAAAAATACCGAGTTCTTGGCCTCCTTTGACATTAATAGTCTCTTTACTAATATACCTTTGGATGAAACCATTGGTATTTGTGCTGACTATCTGTACCGTGGCCCCTTAAAATCTCCACAACTTCCTGAACGAATTTTCATTGAACTAATGGAACTTGCTACTAAATCAGTCTCCTTTAGTTTCAACAATATTATGTACCGTCAAATTGATGGGATATCAATGGGCAGCCCTCTTGGTCCTTCGTTAGCCAACATTTTCGTTGGATTTTTGGAAAACGAATTATTTTCCAAAATTACTAAGCCAGCATTCTACACACGTTACGTTGATGATACTTTTGCATGCTTTCCCTCTCGGAGCGAAGCTGAACAGTTTCTTCGTCTTCTTTGCAACCTGCATCCATCTTTACAATTTACTATGGAGGTTGAAGACTGTAACTCTCTCCCATTCCTCGACGTTCGTGTTTCTAAAGTTGGTACTACGTTTGAGACCTCTGTTTATAGAAAACCTACATTTACAGGGCTCTATCTTAATTGGTTTTCTTTTGCCCCTCAGTCTAGAAAAATAAACCTCATTAGCGCTCTTACGCATCGTGCACTTATGATTTGTTCACCAAACCGTCTTGATACGGAACTTGGTGAAATCATAAATATTTTTCTTAATAATGGATATCCCATTAATATAATAAAATCTACTATTGAACGTAAAATTACTACATTTAATAGCGGTAAACATATTGGTCCATCACGGTGTCCCATTTATTTAAAATTACCATGGTTGGGTCCTGATGGCCTACATATTGTTAAAAGGATTTCTTCTGTTACTCAACGGTGTTTTCCAGCTACTATGCTTCGAGTAGTTTACACAACTCGAACCTTTTTCTCTTCTTTTCGTAAAGATGTTTTGCCAACCATTCAAAAGAACTCTGTTGTTTATAAATTCGTCTGTCAGTGTGGAGCTGACTACGTTGGCAAAACGTCCCAAAGATTAGAAATGAGAATATCCCAACATATCCCTCGGGATATTCGACTACACCAGGTTTTGAGAGCATCCGGGCACTCCCAGGCTCATGAGTCTGCCATTGGCGATCACTTGTTGAGTATAAATAGGTGTGCCGATCAATATTCCGATGGGTGGTTTTCTGTTTTATACAGTGCTAGGTCGAACTATCACCTCAATATCATTGAGGCGTTAGTTATTAACAACTCTCGACCTAGCCTGTGTAGACAAAAGATTCTTAGACATCAGTTGGAGATATTCATTGATTTAAAACCACCTGAACAGTGAGAATTTTAAAAATTTTTTTTTTTTTTTTTTTTTTTTTTTTTTTCTCTCACTGTTCTTCCAACTGCAACCAAAATTCCCCACTTCCCTCATTCGTTTTTCTTAGTTTTTAATCTATCATTCTGACGTCTCCTCTTAGAGGGTCAGACGATAAGGCCTTAGGGAAAAAATTTTATTTTCATCTGCCCATTTCTTGTTTTTTGGTATTTAAATTAAATGATGTTTCCTCTAAAATTTATCCTTCCATTCTGTTGTACCAAAAATTTACTTACATATTTTCGAGGTCGGTACAACTCACAATTTATCAAAACGTTAAACAAGGTTATACGTATTAAAAATAAGTTAATCGTTTTGAAGTGTAGGATGGAATTTCTAAAATCTTGCCGCCTTAATCATGTTGCTCCCGGCTATATCTGCCATCGTATTTCGAAAATTAAATGTAGAAATACATTGGCAGTTCAACGTGTTTTTCTACAAGATGAAATCCTGTTTAATTCTGATACATATAATTCGTTACGTAGTAAACACCTTTTTCTTTGGGCCATGGTTTGGAAAGAATTATCTTTCTTTGATAAACTCCGTTTTTCTAGGTTTTTATCCATCGGTGATAAATTTACCCGTATTAAATGTACTTCTTCTTATGATAAATATTTAAAAAATTTAATTACTAAGAAGTTTGGGATTATAACAAATTTGGATAAACATATATTTAATTATTCTTCTCATGTTTTGTCCAATACAGAAGAATTTGTTTTATCTGCTGGCTTACAATTCTGCATTCCTCCCCCTTCTGTTGATCAAATCGCAGTATTTAGTGAAATTGAATTATTGTATACTCAATTAAAACACCATTCGCCTATCTCTACTGATGAATTAACTAGTGTTAAAATTCAGTTGGGCGAATTAGGTCGGAGGTTTTCTGCCATAAATACTAAATCTAGTGATTTTGTGTGGCAAAAAAATCATTTTGAAGCGGCACAATTAATTAGGTCTAATCCCGACATTTACCTTTCTCGCCCGGATAAAGGATCGGGCGTTGTTATACTTAACAAAACGGATTATATCTCCAAAATGTTACAAATCTTGGACGATAAAAGTAAATTTCTCCGTTTGGGTGACTTAAGCCATGATGATACTTTTCGTATGGAAATAAAAATCCAGAAAAGATTTCTTCAACTTCATAAAAGCGGATTTATTTCTAAGGAGATTTATGATAGAATCCGACCCATCGGTTCTCAAAGGCCTAGAATGTACGGTTTACCCAAGGTCCATAAACCCAACATTCCTTTGAGACCCATTTTATCTATGTTGGGTTCTGCACAACACGAACTTGGTAAATGGCTAGTTGACCTTCTTAAACCTGTGCTTTCTTTTTATTCGGTCCATTGTATCCCTGATTCTTTTCAATTCGTATCCAAGATACAAAAATTGCCTTTATCTAAAAATACCGAGTTCTTGGCCTCCTTTGACATTAATAGTCTCTTTACTAATATACCTTTGGATGAAACCATTGGTATTTGTGCTGACTATCTGTACCGTGGCCCCTTAAAATCTCCACAACTTCCTGAACGAATTTTCATTGAACTAATGGAACTTGCTACTAAATCAGTCTCCTTTAGTTTCAACAATATTATGTACCGTCAAATTGATGGGATATCAATGGGCAGCCCTCTTGGTCCTTCGTTAGCCAACATTTTCGTTGGATTTTTGGAAAACGAATTATTTTCCAAAATTACTAAGCCAGCATTCTACACACGTTACGTTGATGATACTTTTGCATGCTTTCCCTCTCGGAGCGAAGCTGAACAGTTTCTTCGTCTTCTTTGCAACCTGCATCCATCTTTACAATTTACTATGGAGGTTGAAGACTGTAACTCTCTCCCATTCCTCGACGTTCGTGTTTCTAAAGTTGGTACTACGTTTGAGACCTCTGTTTATAGAAAACCTACATTTACAGGGCTCTATCTTAATTGGTTTTCTTTTGCCCCTCAGTCTAGAAAAATAAACCTCATTAGCGCTCTTACGCATCGTGCACTTATGATTTGTTCACCAAACCGTCTTGATACGGAACTTGGTGAAATCATAAATATTTTTCTTAATAATGGATATCCCATTAATATAATAAAATCTACTATTGAACGTAAAATTACTACATTTAATAGCGGTAAACATATTGGTCCATCACGGTGTCCCATTTATTTAAAATTACCATGGTTGGGTCCTGATGGCCTACATATTGTTAAAAGGATTTCTTCTGTTACTCAACGGTGTTTTCCAGCTACTATGCTTCGAGTAGTTTACACAACTCGAACCTTTTTCTCTTCTTTTCGTAAAGATGTTTTGCCAACCATTCAAAAGAACTCTGTTGTTTATAAATTCGTCTGTCAGTGTGGAGCTGACTACGTTGGCAAAACGTCCCAAAGATTAGAAATGAGAATATCCCAACATATCCCTCGGGATATTCGACTACACCAGGTTTTGAGAGCATCCGGGCACTCCCAGGCTCATGAGTCTGCCATTGGCGATCACTTGTTGAGTATAAATAGGTGTGCCGATCAATATTCCGATGGGTGGTTTTCTGTTTTATACAGTGCTAGGTCGAACTATCACCTCAATATCATTGAGGCGTTAGTTATTAACAACTCTCGACCTAGCCTGTGTAGACAAAAGATTCTTAGACATCAGTTGGAGATATTCATTGATTTAAAACCACCTGAACAGTGAGAATTTTAAAAATTTTTTTTTTTTTTTTTTTTTTTTTTTTTTTTTCTCTCACTGTTCTTCCAACTGCAACCAAAATTCCCCACTTCCCTCATTCGTTTTTCTTAGTTTTTAATCTATCATTCTGACGTCTCCTCTTAGAGGGTCAGACGATAAGGCCTTAAGGAAAAAAATTTTATTTTCATCTGCCCATTTCTTGTTTTTTGGTATTTAAATTAAATGATGTTTCCTCTAAAATATATATATATATATATAATAAAACGCTATGGACCGTCCAATCATCCTTGCTTGCTTACTTGCTTGAATCTTCAATGATGAGGCTAAGGAATGAAGGTGGAGAGTTGTATGTTTTGATTTTGATTCTAGCCGATAGCACCCAAGTTTTATATATATATATTTGGTTTTGATCTCGTTACTATATATTAGGTTCAATATAATAATTGATAAGGAATTGTCTCTATAATAATAAATATGTAATCTGCATGAATTAAAATATCGTATTTAAGTTCTATCTTATGACTGGGCAACACCGGGTGTCCTGCTAGTATTATAGTAATGTCATATGCCTGCCTATTTGTTCACAGTTTGGTTAATATATACAAAAGATAGATTTCAATACTGAAAACGGACTCTCATATACTTTTATTACTGTATGATTTTTATATATATATATAGTCTTTGAAGTTTTTAACATTTGAAACCATACAAAAATTTACTTTTTATCATTCGTTAAAAAAAACAAAAAAAAAGCATCTAGTCAATAAGTCATTTAATCACCTGCAATCACTGCATCAACTCTCTCGAATTTACTATAATACCAATTTTTTTATTTTTTAAGGGATCATCAGTTGTTTACCATGAAACACTGTCTCGGGGATTTAAAAACAAAACAGTATATTACATCATGACTCCCCAGCAGTGTTGATCAAACACCACCACCCTTAATCTTAGGAAGAAGACATGTTACAAAAATTTTGATCCAATTTCCTATTCTTAATTGCAATTACTAACCTTTTCATAGTATAAAAATGAATTTCTTACCTGTGCGATTCATCAATTTCCACATTTAAAATGGATACATTTTTTAATTTATCAGTCTTGTATTTATAAGATTTGGATTAATCCAAAATAATATATATATATACACTATTTATTCAAATATATATATATATATATATATATATATATATATATATATATATATATATATATACACACACTATTTATTCAAAAGGAATCAACATTCAAGAGGTTACCTTATTTGCATATTACAGTAAAGAAAATCAGTTTTAACTATTAGCTCCAATTTTTTTTATGGAAATTAGTAATATAATTGTTTTGAGTATTCTATTTAGAAATATTATATAAAGCTGATTTATTTAATTTATTTTTGATTTAATTTACTTTTAATTTATTTTTAATTATTAGTATAACCAACATCAGCTACGTTTAAAAACAAGTTTTCATTTAACCTATTAATTATTTCCCTTTAAGCTATGAGATTTTATTTCTGTTTGAATTTCCTGGTTCTACCAGATCAGGCTGTCTGAAAATATTGGCTTCCTGAGACAAAATGCAACTAACATTGATGCTTTTTGTTTTTCTACTTTCTTTTGCAAAACTTAATCATGTTCTGCAAAACCAAAAACAGAAACAACAATCCACCTTTTCCCCCTTTTCCTTCTTCCCATTTCCACTTTCTCTTTCTATCTTCCCCACTTCCTGACTGGTTTCCTAACTTAAAATGTACCAAACATTAATAGTGTAACCCTTTTCCCTCTCCCATTGCAAAACTCATTCATGTTCTGCAAAGCAGGGAACAAAAACGATAAAATCCACTATAAAACAACCAAACCAAACACTACAAAATAGCGATTGAAGATACAAAGAGCTTGAGGAATAAAACACTACAAAATAACGGGATGCAACATGAATAGCATTTCCCAAATAAGTGGATTCGGCATTAAATAATCCGAAAAGGGTTGATATGCCGTAAAACAAAACAACGAAACCAAACCGTTTGAATTTCAAAGATGAAGATGGCTATGTTTTATGCTTCCAAAAATCCAAAATATGGTCAACTTTCAGGAAAATATTAACAACTTAGGATATTTGGCTTATCTTATGTGACTAAACCCTCCATCCGGCAATATATTTTTTTACCTGGCAATGCCAAGTATGTACAGCTAGTATATATATATATATATATATATATATATATATATATATATATATATATATATATATATATATAATGAATATTGTATCTTTTTTCTCTATTTTATTGCCATTATCTTGTGAGATCTGCAGAGAGCCGCACCCAAACAGTGTGAGAGACAACAGCTGCATCTTATTCGTTAGTTTAGAAATGTACTTCCCTATATCCCGCCTTGCTTTCTTTTTTCATGGCCATCCCCACCCTAGCTGGCCCATTAACCATCTTCTCTATCTATCAAAAGAATGCTGCGGTTGCATGAAAAGTCCGAGGAGATCTCGTTGCTTTCGAAGAATGCCAAAAACTTGAGTAACGTTGAATATTAACGTCTCATTCCTATTTCGATACGTATGCATCCAATGCTCCTTGACTCATTCTCTCCCTTTCAGATGCAGAAAATTGTCAGGCTGTCAAATATATATTTATGTGTATGTGAATATACATACACATGCATATATATATATATATATATATATAAAAAATTGTGGGGCTGTTAAAATATATATATATAAACTATATGGACACCTGCCATTGCCCGGTCGTATAATACACTTAATCATGATATTTCAATTTGTGCAGATTGCTTATGTATTATTATAGAATCAATTCACTATTTACTATTATAGACTAGCCTGGGTGGCTGGCGTTGCCCGGGTGTTTGGAGGTGTGTGTTGAGAGAAAAAAAAAAAAAAAAAAAAAAAAATGGTAGTAGGCAGGCTCGAACCCGTACCAGGAAAGAGGAAAAGAATGTGAAAAAAAAAAAAAGTGACGTCTTTGCTGTTGCACACATCACCCAGCCGGAAGTGACGTAGATTTAAATTAAGGCTAGACAATTGAAAAGAGGGGATGACTTTTGAAAATATCGGCAAAAAAAAAAGCGACCCCTCCCTGTAGAAAAATGCTCAGTTGAGAGTGAAGGAATTAATGTTTTTGGCCAATTTTTCAATATTTGTTATCCAAAGGGCCGAGCTTCAAAATGATACCAATCTTGTGAAAATCAGTTGCCTCTGTTGAAAGTTTTAGGCAGACATACATACATACATTTAAATAGATGATTTATATTATAGATTACGAGGAATAATTTGCCCATGGACTAATTCGCAAAAAAAAAATTTTTTAATGATAATGTTGTTCATCAAATTCTGTCTGTGTTTGTTTACAATATCACGTCAGCTGATATTTGGGTTTGACGAGCTTAAAAATACTCTTTCTTCTCTTATAGATAAAAAAGAAGAATTTTTACAGTTGAATATTTTACGTAACACTGGCCAAGGTTAAATAAATATTATTTTTTTTTACCTACAGACTTCAGTGTTTTATACTTACACACGCATACGTGTAGGAACTAACAATTACTTCCAATCCTCATATATATATATATATATATATATTTACAAGGAAGTCACCACTTATCGAGGCCCAGACGCTACTCGGGGATAAGGGTTATTGCGTGTGCAGTAATCAATGGGACAATATCGTAGTAATCGTTAGTATTGGAGATCTGATAAAGTGTCTTAAGGGGGTTGTTCATCAGGAATTTGTTTGTGTTGGACTTGAAGACATCCGAGTTGTAGTAAGGTGGGAAACAGGCAAACGGAAGAGAGTTCCACAGGCGTGCAGTTCTAAGAAAGAAGCTTTGTTCATGGAATCTACATTTTGATTTAGGCACAGATAAAGAGTGGGGAAAATTACTGACAGTGGTTTCAGCTGGACGGATGTTTATCATGAAAGATTGGTGAGGGGGGACTAGAGATTGGAGCTCAGACGAGCACTTCCCATGGAAATAACGATAAAACAACAACAGGCTCGCAACGGGAGAGAGGTTGCAGGGAAGAGAAAAGGGTATCCCCCACTAGGCTACGAAGTCTATTTTGTACTCTGTCAAGGCAGGATAGGCTGTTTTTAGCAGCTCCTGCCCAGATATGGCAGCAGTACTTCATCCTTTATATGTATATACTTAGATAGATAGATATACTAGTAGGGAGACCTAGCGTTACCTGGAATTGAATGATATACGTATGTTTCACATATTTTTAGTCATCGAAATTGGTGAAATCGTCCATTTATCAATGAAATTGATTGTTAGGGACCCATCTTGATGTACTGGGAGGAAGCTCCGCATGCTTTCCCGCAGTGGCTAAGTTCGCAATGCATTATAGTCTACATTGCACTGTAGAGAATCTGCTATTGATTTTATAAAATTATTTTTATAAATGTAATGGCTTGAATTAATGTTTAAAATATAAAAGTCAAGTATCATGCTTTAGTTGTGCTCTAAACAGAAACATTCATTCCAATAGGCCACTGCCATATCAAAGAACCTACTGTTGATTTTATGTCCCTGGCCTTTCTGCTTGTGCGATGATAATGTCTTGAATTAAAGTTTAAAATGAAAAAGTCAATCATCATGGGTCAATTGTGCTTTAAACAGAAACATTCATTTCGAACATGCCCCTGTCATATTAAAGAACGTACTGTTGATTTTATATGCGCGTGTGGTAATAAAACTTCTCAAAGACACTTGTGATGTGATTCTGTATACAGTGTTAACTTTGATCAAAATCGCCTGTTCCTTCTTTCATCTATCTAAGAGCACTGCCAGATACATAAAGTACATTAGTGTGAAATTTCATAAAAATTGGCACAGCCATTTCGGTGTCCATAGGGAATGGACTCACCACACAAACAAAGTTCCTTTTATATAATAATAGAAGATAGTTTTTTTGGGGAGGAGGGGGGGCTAGTGTACTATCCATTCTGTTGTCATGATATTATCCTCCCAGGCATTATCTCCTCCCCTGGAGGTCAATGTTGTATATGGTCGTTCATTATGCTACCATCCTCCCATGCAACCACATGGAATATTATAGAGATGAGAACATCAAATGTTGCTGATCTTGACTTTCTGACCGACCAGATGTCCTTTGGATACTACGGGCATTTAAAAAAAATAATGCCTCTGATTTTTTATTCTGGCCAAGATGGTCAAAAGAGATTTCAGATTGCATTGTTATGATGCTTGAACTCATGCATTTATGACCTGAAAGTTTCATCACTCTGTTGCAGATATTGACAGGAACCCCTGTCATGGAACTGTGTCAGAAGCAGAAAGGTGTCATTGGATTCCTGGCAAAAATGCATTGAGAATTGTTGTGACGATGTAGAAAAATAAATTCTGAAGCACAAAAGGTCACTCATTTTAATAGTACCATTCCCATCTTCGTAGCTCTTCAATTTTTTTAGTTAAAAAAAAATAGGAGGCGTTTCTTATGGAACAAGACTTTCATAAGACCAAAGATATTTATCGTCTCACCTTTTCATTGTCCAAACATCCCCTCCAACTATGTACAGACACATGGTCCGCAAACCCCCTCTTACCATGGCTGGACATTTTTCTTATCTGACCGCTCCCTTCCCCCCCCCCCCACGTGCGCACGCTAGCACGGATATTTTTGTTTGGTTCTATTGTGGCTTCATCCTCATCTTTATATATTATTAGCCCCCACAGGCTTACACCCCGACTCCCCCCCCCACTCATGTCATGGAGCCAAACATCATCCCATTTCGCTTTTCTTCCCTCCAACTGATTACCCTAATCTCCCCCCCCCGATCAATGTTATCCCCACCCCTCACCCTTAAACTTTGAGCCAATCACTGCAAACATGCTTCACCTCTCTCTCCCCTTCATTCTTTACCCCACCCCCTCAGTTTGGATCCTTTCACAAGCTAATTAAGAGAATCATCAACTGACTGGAATGTTTTAAAGTACATCTTCAC
>NC_136513.1:90210478-90250478 GCF_053919585.1 Euprymna scolopes
CCTGAATTGTCTCTCTCCTCATGTTTCTGTCACCCTGAGGCCAAGGCGCTACTAGATCCCCCTCCTACTCCACCCTGTCCAATAGACCAAGAAATTCCTGATATTTGACGCAGGAAGACTAGTGAGATTTGAGCAAAATGTGGATGTTCTTTTTTCTGCACGTCTTTTGGAGTGTTTGGGAAATTTCTTCACTGTCCGATTTCCTACTTACCCCGCAGCCTTCCACAAACACGTGCACGCAGACATGTTCCGAGTGAAAAGGAAATGATGTCAACAAAACAAGCACACGCAAAATAAAAACCTGATAAAAAAATTTTATTTTCAACCTTCGAAAATTACGCCTCCTTCACATAGTCTTTTGGGCATACAGACTGTGACATTAAAATCTTTTGACATTTTATAGGCTGAGAAGAAAAGAAAAACAATAATCTATAAATATAAAAGCGAAAATGTATATGTGTGCACTTTTTCTGTATGTCCACAAAATTTTTTTTTCAAGGGAGCACTCGGTCGGCTCACTCGTTCTTAAAACTTTTTATATGCTGTCTAAATGATAATATGTACGACTTAACAATTGAGGTCATGCATGTATTTAATTTGCCCGACTGTTAAACACTATTTTCTCCAGATTTTTAGATCGCTGTGTGTTCCTTTCGCTATTCGGTATAAAAAAAATGAAACTGGATTCAAATTGGCCGGCTGGTCTCCAGAAAGCGATGTAAACGTTTGATCAATGTCGGCTTTTCACCGTCATATCAGACAATTGCTTTCATTTGGACAACACTCCCCTAATAAACGGGGGAACTGGTTTTCCTCCCCAAAGTTGGGTTTTCACCTCATTAAAAACTGTCCCGCAGAAAATGTTAACTGCTGAATAGCCATTGCTTACGTCGTCATAAATCTTAACTCTGTGACTTCTATTTGACCTCATTAAACGCGCACCTGTCAATTCTACTTAAATAAATTCAAACGTGTTTCAGATACGTTTTCTCACTGGCCGAACGGTTAACGTCTCACGTTTTGTTTTTTTTCCAACTTCGCCTCAGGGGTTCAGGTTCGATCTTAACTACCTACCAAAACTTTTTTTTTATTATTTAAGAGCACACACACCTCCAAACACTCGGGCAACGCCGGGTACCCACGCTAGTTAGTATATATATTTATAATATAAATCTCACCTGTCTGTTTATGTATGTATGTATGTCTAAAACTTTCGACAGAGGTGACAGATTTTTGAAGCTCGGACAACAAATATCGAAAAATTGGCTAAAAATATTAATTCCTTTACCCTCAACTTGGCACTTTTCTACAGGGTGGGGTCGCTTTTTTTTCCAATATTTTCGAAAGTCATCCTCTCTTTTCGATTGACTAGCCTTAATTTAAACTTTCGTCACTTCTGGTTTGGCGATGGGAACAACAGCAAAGACGTCACTTTTTTTTTTTTTTCCACGTTCTTTTCCTTCTTCGCGGTACGGGTTCGAGCGTGCTTGCCTACTACCTTTTTTGCTCAACGTACACCTCTAAACACCCGGGCAACACCAGGAATCCAGGCTATTATATATATATATATATATATATATATATATATATATATATATATATATATATATATATTTCACAGCAATAACAGCTATGAAGATTAGGATAAGTTTGCAAATGAATGCTTTCACAAAAATAAGTAGTTTTTACATTTCTATTTTCAAAAAAATGTGTAACCACTTCTTGTGTGTCTATATATTTCACACCTTTACGTAACATGCAGTTTTTTTGTTTTTTTTTAGAGATGGATGTAATCTGCTTTTCTTATTATCCTACTGCTACCAGATCAGGCTGTCTAAAGATATCAACTTCCTGACTTTAATCCACCAAATGTTTATGTTATTGTTTAGTTTTTATTCCAATTTGCAAAACTCAATCATGTTTTGCAAAGCCAAACACAAAAAAAAATAATTTTTCTCAACAAAACACCATGCTGGAACTGTAAAAAATTTGAAAAAAGGACATTCGCATTATTATGAATGAGAATTTTATCGCAAATCACATCACAGTATAATCTCAAACGTTATACTCGGCTGCAATTTGCAAATAAAATTGATTGACATTAAATTTGTGGTCAGCGAAAAAGTTGAAAAGTATTTTATGCCATAAATCTGAGAAAATCCTTTGGCAACAAATCTTGCCTTATAACGTTCCACCTGCTGATTTTTTTTTTTTTTTTTTTTTTTTTTTTTTTGTAAAGACCTACCGGGAAGAAATTACATTTTTATTATTTGGTAGGGGCACTACTGTATTGGTTTTATTTTTTGTTAACGTTTCTATTTCATTTTTCATTTCCATTTTCCATTGCTGATGCTTTTCTGAATTTCTTCAATAAAGCTTGGGGGGGGGGTATTTTCCATGGAGTTGCAGTTGTCAATTTGATAATTTTCAAACTTATCAACCACGAAAAAATTTGGTCTTCTATTTCTTTTTGCGTAACGTTCTGACGGATTCTTGACTTTAACAGCATCATCATTGTCATCATTACTTATACTTTTGTCTTCGTCGGCATCGACTCCATTGACGTCGCTTGATATATGAATTTGGCAAAATATTAATCCATCCTCTTCATATATTGGATCTCCAATTTTGAAATTAAACGTGTCTGTGAATTTTACATATTTTCTTTTTATTGTATTTTTGTCTGGAAAAAAAAAACACTAGGTAGACTGAGCTTTCTTTCTCGTAGTCTGCAAATATACGTCTGCCACTTTTGATATTTAATTTGCTTTTTCTTATCCATAAATGCGAAGCAAGTTGAACCAAATACATGCATTCTGCTTAAATTTGTTTTTTTAGTGCTGAAAGCTTTTTATGGGGTTTTGGATCATCTTTTGTCAAGTCGGTTGCGAATATGCAGCAAACATTACTGCATACGTCCAGAGGTTCCATAATTTAGTTTTCAATGGGTAGCTCATCTGTCTCGGTCTTGAACATGTAAAAATTTTACAGATAAAGAGCAAGATTCCTTCTCGTGTGAACACGAAAAATTATATGTAAGAATTCTAAAATATCCAGTATGTTTTATTGAGTGATTCCAGTTTCTGATTGGTTGCTAGCAAAACGTGGCTCCATTTGATTGGTCAGTTCCTATCGGCAGTGTCTATAAATAGAACCTTCCAAAATTTTCTTTAATCATACTCTTTTTCCTATATCAAAAATATTGTAACAGGTTGATATGCCGCAAAACAACAAAATGAAATAAATAAGATTAAACTTAGGATGGGGGGGGGGCCCATCCCAAGTTTAATCTTATTTATTTTTTTTATTCCTGATTCCAATTAATCGTTCCAACACTAGTAGGAACTGATTGGAGATGTACAAGAAATAGTTTCGATTTTCATATATCTTTTTTTTTTGTCTATATACTTGTGTATATAAGCGGGTGTATATATTTACAAAGGACCAAATCATGATCTATAGTTTATATGTAACTATATAAACGTGTCTCTTAAAGTAAGTGCAAACGTCATTCGTGTCTATATAATGTCCATTGCATGTGTGTATGCAGTGTTAACACATATAAATAACAGTCAATCAATACGTGGACAATAACGTACATGGACATTTCTTTTACGGACAAATAACATTGTCCATTAGGACACCAGTAAAATGGACACATGTTATTCTCCTGTTTTTGGTTCTGTGAATACTGGAAACAAATTTCTTTATCTGAAAATTCGACAATTTTTATAGTAACTTTGGAAGCTTCTCATTGGTTGATGATTATAACTTGTGGTTATAAAAACGATCGTCAAAATCATTGGTGGCATACCCTATTAGGAGTCAAAAACATTTTAACAACCCCCCCCCCTTTTTTATATAATGGAAAAGTCCTTTTGGATTCAATTTGGTTTGACTTGAGAAAAAGAAAATAAATAATTAAAAATAAACAAATAAATGAACAAATAAAATAACAATGTTTTTTGGTTTTTGGGGTTTTTTTTTGTTTGTTTTGGGGGATTTGTCTTTATTCTCATTGGTCAAAAAGAATTATCAATATATTGGTATAATGTGCGCCAAAAGAAGCCATTTTTTATTTTGATCACATAAAGTTTTTTTTTTTTAATACATATAAAAATAAACACTTTTCAAAGATATATATATATATATATATATATATATATATATATATATATATACACACACACACACATACAAATATACTTTTTTTTTTACAAAAATTGGAAACATTCTGTTAGGTATTAGTTGGTTAATTTGGTTAGTAAGATAAAAATGGTCGCAGTTTAACATCGTACCCTGGACAATTTACAATCTATTATTATTTTTTTTGTGTGTGTGTGATTTCGACTTCTCATGCTTCTCTTTTTGGGTTTCTGGAAAGAGATTTATTCATGATGAGATTCCAAAAAGCTCGGGCATAAAATATTTTAATTTTATCCTTTTTAAAGGTTTAGTGAAAATGTCGGCTATATTATTCTGAGATGTTACGTAACTAAGAGTAATAGATTTTTTACTTATTTCATCCCTTATAAAATGATATCTGATATCAATATGTTTTTGCTAATAAGATACTACTCTAGTTGTCACAATGAATTACTATAGGTTTTTCACTTAGATCTGGTTTTAAAATAGATTTTAGAAGGGTGTTCAGAAAAATTGCCTCCTGCGCGGAATGGGCGAGGGAGTTTTCCAAGAGATCATAGGTTCAGTCTTTGACAGTCTAAAACGGTATCTATTTCTATCCTCAGAGTTACCCCAATCTGAATCTGAAAATCCTTCTAACTTTAGAGGATATGTTGGTTTTTTAAATATTAAAGAGTGTTCCTTTTAAATAACAAAGGATTTGTTTTGCACGATTAAGGTCCTTAATTGTCGATCTCGATAAGTTTTGAGATAGCTTTGTTACAGTATAACGTATATCAGGCCTAGTGCCGGTCACCAAATAGATGAGATTTCCAATCATTTCTCTGTATAATCGGTCGTCTATTAATTTTGTTTCAGTCTCTATATGTTTATTTATATCCATCTCAATGGGAGTTGAACGCGGTTTGCAATCTTGTATTCTGAACTTGAGCAGAATTTTTTCAATGTACCGTGATTGATTCATTGTTATAATTTCATTTTCACAGGTAAATTTTATACCGAGGAACCATAACAATTGTCCAAGATTGTCCATTTTAAATTTTTTATTTAATTTATTTTTAACATCTTTTAAAGTGTTGTCACAATTTGAGGTGAGTAATATATCGTCAACCCAAAAAAAAACAACAAAATCAACAATTTATTACCTATATTTTTGGTATACATGCACGCATCTATGGGACATTGCTTGAATTCTTGTTCTATTAAATAATTATGGAGTGTTAAATTCCAATTGTGAGCACTTTGTCTTAGTCCATATAACGATTTATTCAGTTTCCACACAAATTTTTATTTTTCATTTTAAATCCCTCTGGAGGGTACATATAGATTTCACAGTCAATTGGAGCATTTAAATAAGCATTTTTTACATCCATTTGATGCATTTTTAAATTGTATTGAGCGGCAAATTGAAATAAAATTCTAAGTGTCGTTAAATTTGTCGTTGGTGAAAATGTTGCAAAATACTCCACTCCAGAAATTTGTGAAAAACTTTTTGCAACAAATCTTGCTTTAAAAGTTTCACTGCCAGAAGTGCTGATTTTTTTTTTTTTTTTTTTTTTTTTTTTGAAAAAACCAGTGTGAATATATATATTATTCCTTAATTGGAATTTTTTTTATTTTGAGATGAGCATTTTTATGTTAATTTTATTTTTATTTCGAACTATTAGTCTCATCTTTATTAGTTGTTGTTTGTTTGTTTTTTATTGGTTCACAACGTTTCGGCCAACTTCCTCTGGCCTTCGTCAGGTGGTAACCGCGACGGATAGGAACTTCGAATCTCCTAACTGCATTCTCAGCCATCACTGCCATCCATAGTTGTCGTCGTCTCACCACATTTTTGACCAATTACCTCTGGCACGCTTTGGGTGGGATTGAAACCGCTATCTTCAGACAATGTTCATCTGGAACCGTAGAGATTCAACGTCTCTATCAACTGCGCCACGGGCCCCGAAGGGCGATCAAGGTTGGATTCTTTGATCTTATAAATCCACATTTATTCATTATCTGATCTTCCATAGTCGGGTCCGTACCGATTGGTATATATATATATTATTCCTTAATTGGAATTTTTTTTTTTTTTTTTTATTTTGAGATGAGCATTTTTATGTTAATTTTATTTTTATTTCGGACTATTAGTCTCATCTTTATTAGTTGTTGTTTGTTTGCACCCAAAGCGTGCCAGAGGTAATTGGTCAAAAATGTGGTGAGACGACGACAACTATGGATGGCAGTGATGGCTGAGAATGCAGTTAGGAGATTCGAAGTTCCTATCCGTCGCGGTTACCACCTGACGAAGGCCAGAGGAAGTTGGCCGAAACGTTGTGAACCAATAAAAAACAAACAAACAACAACTAATAAAGATGAGACTAATAGTCCGAAATAAAAATAAAATTAAACCAGTGTGAAGAAATTATATTCTTATCTTTTGGTTTTGCCACTATTTCGTATGTGCTATTTTTAGATAAAGCTTTCAATTCGGATATCATACCTTTTTTCCATTCGTGGTGATTTCCTGAATTAATCGCCTCATTGTAACTTTCCGGTGTGCTTTTCAACAAGTAACAGTAATCCACTGTGTAGTCTTGTATCTTTTCAATTTTTAAGAAGTCTGATCGTTTTGTTCCCTTATCGAGTATCAACATGTCTGGTTAATATTTACGTCAGTAGTTCTACTGCAATTGTCGTCATTATTAATTATTATTTTTAATTATTATTAATATTTTCATTGTAAACAAGATCCTAGGTAATATTTCCTCACGTTTTTCGTCCACTGGCTCGCTATTTTTTAAATTGAATGTATCGTTGAATTTTACACATCTAACCCTTTTTATGGCATTTTGGTCTGGAAAGTAGATTAAATATGCTGAACTGTTTTTATCGTAACCTACGAAAATACCTTTTTCACTTTTAATATTTAATTTACTGGTATTTTCTATAAATGCAAAGCAATCTGAACCAAATATATGCATTCAGTTCGTTTTGGGTTTTACACCGCAAAACGCTTCATACAGTGTTTTGCCTAATCTTCTATTCAACGATCTATTTCTGATATATGTTGCTGCCATTAAAGCGTATGTCCATAAACTATGCGCTAATTTTGATACGATAAGTTGACATCTTGCCATCTCAAAAAGGATTCTCCATACCCTTTCAGCGGTGCCATTTTGAGATGAGGAATACGGCGCAGATTTCTCATGTTTAATATGATGGTTAATTAATAGAAGGTCAAAGTCTTTACTAGTAAATTCAGTCCCATCATCTGAGCGAATACATTTTACCAAGCCGTACGGGGCAATATCAGCTAAATATTTCTTAGTGGCGAGGATAGTGTTGGATTTGTTTTTTAGAAAATAAACTATAATTAAACCAGAAAAATCATCAATAAAGTTCAAAACGTACCTTAGATTATTTCTCCCCATCTCAACAGTAGATGTAGATGTGGACCTTAGCGTTCAGAGGGTCGATAATGTCTGATGTTTACAGAATGTGTCTGAGTTTGTGTTTGTTTTTTATTTATTTTAATTTTTTGTATTTGTGAATCTGTGTGTGTCCCCTCGACGGCCAGCAATGTGAGAGATGATGACATGGCCAGAAGAGAAGATGAAGGGGAAGAAGATCATAGAAACAACATTGGGGTCAGCAATGTTGTTAATCAGGGTAACATGTGATTATCACTCCTGGCCTTGATAAGTGGTGACCTTTAAATAAAAAACTTTTTTTTAAACTCAATCTTTTTTTTTTAAGACTCAATCTTTTCTTTTTTTAAAGACTCAACCTTTCTTTTTTTTAAGAATCTTATCTTTTTTTTAAGAATCTTTTCTTTTTTTTAAGACTCAATCTTTTCTTTTTTTAAAGACTCAACCTTTCTTTTTTAAAAGACTCAATCTTTTCTTTTTTTTAAGACTCAATCTTTTTTTTTAAGACTCAATCTTTTTTTTTAAGACTCAACCTTTTTTTAAGACTCAACTTTTCTTTTTTTTAAGACTCAATCTTTTCTTTTTTTTAAATACTCAATCTTTTCTTTTTTTTAAGACTTAATCTTTTTTTTTTAAGACTCAATCTTTTTTTTTAAGACTCAACCTTTTTTTAAGACTCAACCTTTTTTTAAGACTCAACCTTTTTTTAAGACTCAACTTTTCTTTTTTTTTAAGACTCAATCTTTCCTTTTTTTAAGACTCAATCTTTTCTTTTTTTTTAAGACTATATCTTTTCTTTTTTTTTAAGACTCAATCTTTTCTTTTTTTTTAAGACTCAATCTTTTTTTTAAGACTCAATCTTTTTTTTTAAGACTCAACCTTTTTTTAAGACTCAACTTTTCTTTTTTTTTAAGACTCAATCTTTTCTTTTTTTTAAATACTCAATCTTTTCTTTTTTTTAAGACTTAATCTTTTTTTTTTAAGACTCAATCTTTTCTTTTTTTTAAAGACTCAATCTTTTCTTTTTTTTAAGACTCAATCTTTCCTTTTTTTTAAGACTCAATCTTTTAAGACTCAATCTTTTCTTTTTTTTAAGACTCAATCTTTTCTTTTTTTTAAGACTCAATCTTTTGTTTTTTTTAAGACTCAATCTTTTCTTTTTTTTAAGACTCAATCTTTTCTTTTTTTTTAAAGACTCAATCTTTTCTTTTTTTTTAAAGACTCAATCTTTTCTTTTTTTTTAAGACTCAATCTTTTCTTTTTTTAAGACTCAATCTTTTCTTTTTTTTAAAGACTCAATCTTTTCTTTTTTTTTAAAGACTCAATCTTTTCTTTTTTTTTTAAGACTCAATCTTTTCTTTTTTTAAGACTCAATCTTTTCTTTTTTTAAGACTCAATCTTTTCTTTTTTTTTAAAGACTCAATCTTTTCTTTTTTTTAAAAAACTCAATCTTTTCTTTTTTTTTAAGACTCAATCTTTTCTTTTTTTAAGACTCAATCTTTTCTTTTTTTAAGACTCAATCTTTTCTTTTTTTTAAGACTCAATCTTTTCTTTTTTTAAGACTCAATCTTTTGTTTTTTTTTAAAGACTCAATCTTTTCTTTTTTTTAAAAAACTCAATCTTTTCTTTTTTTTTAAGACTCAATCTTTTCTTTTTTTTTAAGACTCAATCTTTTCTTTTTTTTTAAGACTCAATCTTTTTTTTTAAGACTCAACCTTTTTTAAGACTCAACCTTTTTTTAAGACTCAACTTTTCTTTTTTTTTTAAGACTCAATCTTTCCTTTTTTTAAGACTCAATCTTTTCTTTTTTTTAAAGACTCAATCTTTTCTTTTTTTTAAAGACTCAATCTTTTCTTTTTTTTTTTAAGACTCAATCTTTTTTTTTAAGACTCAATCTTTTCTTTTTTTTTAAGACTCAATCTTTTTTTTTAAGACTCAATCTTTTTTTTTAAGACTCAACCTTTTTTTAAGACTCAACTTTTCTTTTTTTTTAAGACTCAATCTTTTCTTTTTTTTAAATACTCAATCTTTTCTTTTTTTAAGACTTAATCTTTTTTTTTTAAGACTCAATCTTTTCTTTTTTTTAAAGACTCAATCTTTTCTTTTTTTTAAGACTCAATCTTTCCTTTTTTTAAGACTCAATCTTTTCTTTTTTTAAGACTCAATCTTTTGTTTTTTTTAAGACTCAATCTTTTCTTTTTTTTAAGACTCAATCTTTTCTTTTTTTTTAAAGACTCAATCTTTTCTTTTTTTTAAAGACTCAATCTTTTCTTTTTTTTTAAGACTCAATCTTTTCTTTTTTTAAGACTCAATCTTTTCTTGTTTTAAGACTCAATCTTTTCTTTTTTTTTAAAGACTCAATCTTTTCTTTTTTTTTAAAAACTCAATCTTTTCTTTTTTTTAAGACTCAATCTTTCCTTTTTTTAAGACTCAATCTTTTCTTTTTTTAAGACTCAATCTTTTCTTTTTTTTAAGACTCAATCTTTTCTTTTTTTTAAAGACTCAATCTTTTCTTTTTTTTAAAAAACTCAATCTTTTCTTTTTTTTAAGACTCAATCTTTCCTTTTTTTAAGACTCAATCTTTTCTTTTTTTAAGACTCAATCTTTTCTTTTTTTTAAGACTCAATCTTTTGTTTTTTTAAAGACTCAATCTTTTCTTTTTTTTTAAAGACTCAATCTTTTCTTTTTTTTTAAAGACTCAATCTTTTCCTTTTTTTTTAAAGACTCAATCTTTTCTTTTTTTTAAGACTCAATCTTTTCTTTTTTTAAGACTCAATCTTTTCTTTTTTTAAGACTCAATCTTTCCTTTTTTTAAGACTCAATCTTTTCTTTTTTTTTAAAGACTCAATCTTTTCTTTTTTTTAAGACTCAATCTTTTCTTTTTTTTAAGACTCAATCTTTCCTTTTTTTAAGACTCAATCTTTTCTTTTTTTAAGACTCAATCTTTTCTTTTTTTTAAGACTCAATCTTTTCTTTTTTTTTAAAGACTCAATCTTTTCTTTTTTTTTAAAGACTCAATCTTTTCTTTTTTTAAGACTCAATCTTTTCTTTTTTTAAGACTCAATCTTTTCTTTTTTTTTAAAGACTCAATCTTTTCTTTTTTTTTTAAAGACTCAATCTTTTCTTTTTTTTAAAGACTCAATCTTTTCTTTTTTTAAGACTCAATCTTTTCTTTTTTTAAGACTCAATCTTTTCTTTTTTTTTAAAGACTCAATCTTTTCTTTTTTTTTTAAAGACTCAATCTTTTCTTTTTTTTTAAAGACTCAATCTTTTCTTTTTTTTTTTTAAGACTCAATCTTTTCTTTTTTTTAAAAGACTCAATCTTTTCTTTTTTTTAAGACTCAATCTTTTCTTTTTTTTAAGACTCAATCTTTTCTTTTTTTTTAAAGACTCAATCTTTTCTTTTTTTTTAAAGACTCAATCTTTTCTTTTTTTAAGACTCAATCTTTTCTTTTTTTAAGACTCAATCTTTTCTTTTTTTTAAGACTCAATCTTTTCTTTTTTTTTAAAGACTCAATCTTTTCTTTTTTTTAAAGACTCAATCTTTTCTTTTTTTTTAAGACTCAATCTTTTCTTTTTTTTTAAAGACTCAATCTTTTCTTTTTTTTTAAAGACTCAATCTTTTCTTTTTTTTAAAGACTCAATCTTTTCTTTTTTTTTAAAGACTCAATCTTTTCTTTTTTTTTAAAGACTCAATCTTTTCTTTTTTTTTAAAGACTCAATCTTTTCTTTTTTTTTAAAGACTCAATCTTTCCTTTTTTTTTTAAAGACTCAATCTTTTCTTTTTTTTTAAAGACTCAATCTTTTCTTTTTTTTTAAAGACTCAATCTTTTCTTTTTTTTTAAAGACTCAATCTTTTCTTTTTTTTTAAAGACTCAATCTTTTCTTTTTTTTAAGACTCAATCTTTTCTTTTTTTAAGACTCAATCTTTTCTTTTTTTAAGACTCAATCTTTTCTTTTTTTTAAGACTCAATCTTTTGTTTTTTTAAAGACTCAATCTTTTCTTTTTTTTAAGACTCAATCTTTTCTTTTTTTTAAGACTCAATCTTTCCTTTTTTTAAGACTCAATCTTTTCTTTTTTTTTAAAGACTCAATCTTTTCTTTTTTTTAAGACTCAATCTTTTCTTTTTTTTAAGACTCAATCTTTCCTTTTTTTAAGACTCAATCTTTTCTTTTTTTAAGACTCAATCTTTTCTTTTTTTTAAGACTCAATCTTTTCTTTTTTTTTAAAGACTCAATCTTTTCTTTTTTTTTAAAGACTCAATCTTTTCTTTTTTTTTAAAGACTCAATCTTTTCTTTTTTTTTTAAAGACTCAATCTTTCCTTTTTTTTTAAAGACTCAATCTTTTCTTTTTTTTTTAAAGACTCAATCTTTTCTTTTTTTTAAAGACTCAATCTTTTCTTTTTTTTTAAAGACTCAATCTTTTCTTTTTTTTTAAAGACTCAATCTTTTCTTTTTTTAAGACTCAATCTTTTCTTTTTTTAAGACTCAATCTTTTCTTTTTTTAAGACTCAATCTTTTCTTTTTTTAAGACTCAATCTTTTGTTTTTTTAAAGACTCAATCTTTTGTTTTTTTAAAGACTCAATCTTTTCTTTTTTTTTAAAGACTCAATCTTTCCTTTTTTTTTAAAGACTCAATCTTTTCTTTTTTTTTAAAGACTCAATCTTTTCTTTTTTTTTAAGACTCAATCTTTTCTTTTTTTAAAGACTCAATCTTTTCTTTTTTTTAAGACTCAATCTTTTGTTTTTTTTAAGACTCAATCTTTTCTTTTTTTAAGACTCAATCTTTTGTTTTTTTTAAGACTCAATCTTTTCTTTTTTTTAAGACTCAATCTTTTCTTTTTTTTTAAAGACTCAATCTTTTCTTTTTATTTAAGACTCAATCTTTTCTTTTTATTTAAGACTCAATCTTTTCTTTTTTTAAGACTCAATCTTTTCTTTTTTTTTAAAGACTCAATCTTTTCTTTTTTTTTAAAGACTCAATCTTTTCTTTTTTTTTAAGACTCAATCTTTTCTTTTTTTAAGACTCAATCTTTTCTTTTTTTAAGACTCAATCTTTTCTTTTTTTTTAAAGACTCAATCTTTTCTTTTTTTTTAAAGACTCAATCTTTTCTTTTTTTTTAAAGACTCAATCTTTTCTTTTTTTTTAAAGACTCAATCTTTTCTTTTTTTAAGACTCAATCTTTCCTTTTTTTAAGACTCAATCTTTTCTTTTTTTAAGACTCAATCTTTTCTTTTTTTTTAAAGACTCAATCTTTTCTTTTTTTTAAAAGACTCAATCTTTTCTTTTTTTTTTAAAACTCAATCTTTTCTTTTTTTTAAGACTCAATCTTTCCTTTTTTTAAGACTCAATCTTTTCTTTTTTTAAGACTCAATCTTTTCTTTTTTTTAAGACTCAATCTTTTCTTTTTTTTTAAAGACTCAATCTTTCCTTTTTTTTTTAAGACTCAATCTTTCCTTTTTTTTTTAAGACTCAATCTTTTCTTTTTTTTTTAAAGACTCAATCTTTTCTTTTTTTTTAAAGACTCAATCTTTTCTTTTTTTTAAAGACTCAATCTTTTCTTTTTTTAAGACTCAATCTTTTCTTTTTTTAAGACTCAATCTTTTCTTTTTTTAAGACTCAATCTTTTCTTTTTTTTAAGACTCAATCTTTTGTTTTTTTTTAAAGACTCAATCTTTTCTTTTTTTTAAAAAACTCAATCTTTTCTTTTTTTAAGACTCAATCTTTTCTTTTTTTTTAAAGACTCAATCTTTTCTTTTTTTTAAAGACTCAATCTTTTCTTTTTTTTAAAGACTCAATCTTTTCTTTTTTTTAAGACTCAATCTTTTCTTTTTTTAAGACTCAATCTTTTCTTTTTTTTAAGACTCAATCTTTTGTTTTTTTTAAGACTCAATCTTTTGTTTTTTTAAAGACTCAATCTTTTCTTTTTTTTTAAAGACTCAATCTTTTCTTTTTTTTTAAAGACTCAATCTTTTCTTTTTTTTTAAAGACTCAATCTTTTCTTTTTTTTTAAGACTCAATCTTTTTTTTTTTTCAGACTCAATCTTTTCTTTTTTTTAAGACTCAATCTTTTCTTTTTTTAAGACTCAATCTTTTCTTTTTTTTAAAGACTCAATCTTTTCTTTTTTTTAAGACTCAATCTTTTCTTTTTCTTAAGACTCAATCTTTCCTTTTTTTAAGACTCAATCTTTTCTTTTTTTTTAAAGACTCAATCTTTTCTTTTTTTTAAGACTCAATCTTTTCTTTTTTTTAAGACTCAATCTTTCCTTTTTTTAAGACTCAATCTTTTCTTTTTTTAAGACTCAATCTTTTCTTTTTTTTAAGACTCAATCTTTTCTTTTTTTTTAAAGACTCAATCTTTTCTTTTTTTTTAAAGACTCAATCTTTTCTTTTTTTTTAAAGACTCAATCTTTTCTTTTTTTTTTAAAGACTCAATCTTTCCTTTTTTTTTAAAGACTCAATCTTTTCTTTTTTTTTTAAAGACTCAATCTTTTCTTTTTTTTTAAAGACTCAATCTTTTCTTTTTTTTTAAAGACTCAATCTTTTCTTTTTTTAAGACTCAATCTTTTCTTTTTTTAAGACTCAATCTTTTCTTTTTTTAAGACTCAATCTTTTGTTTTTTTAAAGACTCAATCTTTTGTTTTTTTAAAGACTCAATCTTTTCTTTTTTTTTAAAGACTCAATCTTTCCTTTTTTTTTTAAAGACTCAATCTTTTCTTTTTTTTTAAAGACTCAATCTTTTCTTTTTTTTTAAAGACTCAATCTTTTCTTTTTTTTAAAGACTCAATCTTTTCTTTTTTTTAAGACTCAATCTTTTCTTTTTTTTAAGACTCAATCTTTTCTTTTTTTTAAAGACTCAATCTTTTCTTTTTTTTAAGACTCAATCTTTTCTTTTTTTTAAGACTCAATCTTTTGTTTTTTTTAAGACTCAATCTTTTCTTTTTTTTTAAGACTCAATCTTTTCTTTTTTTTTAAAGACTCAATCTTTTCTTTTTTTTTAAAGACTCAATCTTTTCTTTTTATTTAAGACTCAATCTTTTCTTTTTTTAAGACTCAATCTTTTCTTTTTTTTTAAAGACTCAATCTTTTCTTTTTTTTTAAAGACTCAATCTTTTCTTTTTTTTTAAGACTCAATCTTTTCTTTTTTTAAGACTCAATCTTTTCTTTTTTTAAGACTCAATCTTTTCTTTTTTTTTAAAGACTCAATCTTTTCTTTTTTTTTAAAGACTCAATCTTTTCTTTTTTTTTAAAGACTCAATCTTTTCTTTTTTTTTAAAGACTCAATCTTTTCTTTTTTTAAGACTCAATCTTTCCTTTTTTTAAGACTCAATCTTTTCTTTTTTTAAGACTCAATCTTTTCTTTTTTTTAAGACTCAATCTTTTCTTTTTTTTAAAGACTCAATCTTTTCTTTTTTTTAAAAGACTCAATCTTTTCTTTTTTTTTTAAACTCAATCTTTTCTTTTTTTTAAGACTCAATCTTTCCTTTTTTTAAGACTCAATCTTTTCTTTTTTTAAGACTCAATCTTTTCTTTTTTTTAAGACTCAATCTTTTGTTTTTTTAAAGACTCAATCTTTTCTTTTTTTTTAAAGACTCAATCTTTCCTTTTTTTTTAAAGACTCAATCTTTTCTTTTTTTTTAAAGACTCAATCTTTTCTTTTTTTTTAAAGACTCAATCTTTTCTTTTTTTTTAAAGACTCAATCTTTTCTTTTTTTTAAAGACTCAATCTTTTCTTTTTTTTAAGACTCAATCTTTTCTTTTTTTAAGACTCAATCTTTTCTTTTTTAAGACTCAATCTTTTCTTTTTTTAAGACTCAATCTTTTGTTTTTTTAAAGACTCAATCTTTTGTTTTTTTAAAGACTCAATCTTTTCTTTTTTTAAGACTCAATCTTTTGTTTTTTTAAAGACTCAATCTTTTCTTTTTTTTAAGACTCAATCTTTTCTTTTTTTAAGACTCAATCTTTTGTTTTTTTTAAGACTCAATCTTTTCTTTTTTTTAAGACTCAATCTTTTCTTTTTTTTTAAAGACTCAATCTTTTCTTTTTTTTTAAAGACTCAATCTTTTCTTTTTATTTAAGACTCAATCTTTTCTTTTTTTAAGACTCAATCTTTTCTTTTTTTTAAAGACTCAATCTTTTCTTTTTTTTTAAAGACTCAATCTTTTCTTTTTTTTTAAGACTCAATCTTTTCTTTTTTTAAGACTCAATCTTTTCTTTTTTTAAGACTCAATCTTTTCTTTTTTTTTAAAGACTCAATCTTTTCTTTTTTTTTAAAGACTCAATCTTTTCTTTTTTTTTAAAGACTCAATCTTTTCTTTTTTTTTAAAGACTCAATCTTTTCTTTTTTTAAGACTCAATCTTTCCTTTTTTTAAGACTCAATCTTTTCTTTTTTTTAAGACTCAATCTTTTCTTTTTTTTAAGACTCAATCTTTTCTTTTTTTTAAAGACTCAATCTTTTCTTTTTTTTAAAAGACTCAATCTTTTCTTTTTTTTTTAAAACTCAATCTTTTCTTTTTTTTAAGACTCAATCTTTCCTTTTTTTAAGACTCAATCTTTTCTTTTTTTAAGACTCAATCTTTTCTTTTTTTTAAGACTCAATCTTTTGTTTTTTTAAAGACTCAATCTTTTCTTTTTTTTTAAAGACTCAATCTTTCCTTTTTTTTTAAAGACTCAATCTTTTCTTTTTTTTTTAAAGACTCAATCTTTTCTTTTTTTTTAAAGACTCAATCTTTTCTTTTTTTTAAAGACTCAATCTTTTCTTTTTTTAAGACTCAATCTTTTCTTTTTTTAAGACTCAATCTTTTCTTTTTTTAAGACTCAATCTTTTCTTTTTTTAAGACTCAATCTTTTGTTTTTTTTTAAAGACTCAATCTTTTCTTTTTTTTAAAAAACTCAATCTTTTCTTTTTTTAAGACTCAATCTTTTCTTTTTTTTTAAAGACTCAATCTTTTCTTTTTTTTAAAGACTCAATCTTTTCTTTTTTTTAAAGACTCAATCTTTTCTTTTTTTTAAGACTCAATCTTTTCTTTTTTTTAAGACTCAATCTTTTCTTTTTTTTAAGACTCAATCTTTTGTTTTTTTTAAGACTCAATCTTTTCTTTTTTTTAAGACTCAATCTTTTCTTTTTTTTTAAAGACTCAATCTTTTCTTTTTTTTTAAAGACTCAATCTTTTCTTTTTATTTAAGACTCAATCTTTTCTTTTTTTAAGACTCAATCTTTTCTTTTTTTTAAAGACTCAATCTTTTCTTTTTTTTTAAAGACTCAATCTTTTCTTTTTTTTAAGACTCAATCTTTTCTTTTTTTAAGACTCAATCTTTTCTTTTTTTAAGACTCAATCTTTTCTTTTTTTTTAAAGACTCAATCTTTTCTTTTTTTTAAAGACTCAATCTTTTCTTTTTTTTTAAAGACTCAATCTTTTCTTTTTTTTTAAAGACTCAATCTTTTCTTTTTTTAAGACTCAATCTTTCCTTTTTTTAAGACTCAATCTTTTCTTTTTTTAAGACTCAATCTTTTCTTTTTTTTAAGACTCAATCTTTTCTTTTTTTTTAAAGACTCAATCTTTTCTTTTTTTAAAGACTCAATCTTTTCTTTTTTTTTTTAAAAACTCAATCTTTTCTTTTTTTTAAGACTCAATCTTTCCTTTTTTTAAGACTCAATCTTTTCTTTTTTTAAGACTCAATCTTTTCTTTTTTTTAAGACTCAATCTTTTGTTTTTTTAAAGACTCAATCTTTTCTTTTTTTTTAAAGACTCAATCTTTCCTTTTTTTTTAAAGACTCAATCTTTTCTTTTTTTTTAAAGACTCAATCTTTTCTTTTTTTTTTAAAGACTCAATCTTTTCTTTTTTTTTAAAGACTCAATCTTTTCTTTTTTTTTAAAGACTCAATCTTTTCTTTTTTTAAGACTCAATCTTTTCTTTTTTTAAGACTCAATCTTTTCTTTTTTTAAGACTCAATCTTTTCTTTTTTTAAGACTCAATCTTTTGTTTTTTTAAAGACTCAATCTTTTGTTTTTTTAAAGACTCAATCTTTTCTTTTTTTTTAAAGACTCAATCTTTCCTTTTTTTTTAAAGACTCAATCTTTTCTTTTTTTTTAAAGACTCAATCTTTTCTTTTTTTTAAAGACTCAATCTTTTCTTTTTTTTAAAGACTCAATCTTTTCTTTTTTTTAAGACTCAATCTTTTCTTTTTTTTAAGACTCAATCTTTTCTTTTTTTAAGACTCAATCTTTTGTTTTTTTTAAGACTCAATCTTTTCTTTTTTTTAAGACTCAATCTTTTCTTTTTTTTTAAAGACTCAATCTTTTCTTTTTTTTTAAAGACTCAATCTTTTCTTTTTATTTAAGACTCAATCTTTTCTTTTTTTAAGACTCAATCTTTTCTTTTTTTTAAAGACTCAATCTTTTCTTTTTTTTTAAAGACTCAATCTTTTCTTTTTTTTTAAGACTCAATCTTTTCTTTTTTTAAGACTCAATCTTTTCTTTTTTTAAGACTCAATCTTTTCTTTTTTTTTAAAGACTCAATCTTTTCTTTTTTTTTAAAGACTCAATCTTTTCTTTTTTTTTAAAGACTCAATCTTTTCTTTTTTTTTAAAGACTCAATCTTTTCTTTTTTTAAGACTCAATCTTTCCTTTTTTTAAGACTCAATCTTTTCTTTTTTTAAGACTCAATCTTTTCTTTTTTTTAAGACTCAATCTTTTCTTTTTTTTTAAAGACTCAATCTTTTCTTTTTTTTAAAAGACTCAATCTTTTCTTTTTTTTTTAAAACTCAATCTTTTCTTTTTTTTAAGACTCAATCTTTCCTTTTTTTAAGACTCAATCTTTTCTTTTTTTAAGACTCAATCTTTTCTTTTTTTTAAGACTCAATCTTTTGTTTTTTTAAAGACTCAATCTTTTCTTTTTTTTTAAAGACTCAATCTTTCCTTTTTTTTTAAAGACTCAATCTTTTCTTTTTTTTTTAAAGACTCAATCTTTTCTTTTTTTTTAAAGACTCAATCTTTTCTTTTTTTTAAAGACTCAATCTTTTCTTTTTTAAGACTCAATCTTTTCTTTTTTTAAGACTCAATCTTTTCTTTTTTTAAGACTCAATCTTTTCTTTTTTTTAAGACTCAATCTTTTGTTTTTTTTTAAAGACTCAATCTTTTCTTTTTTTTAAAAAACTCAATCTTTTCTTTTTTTAAGACTCAATCTTTTCTTTTTTTTTAAAGACTCAATCTTTTCTTTTTTTTAAAGACTCAATCTTTTCTTTTTTTTAAAGACTCAATCTTTTCTTTTTTTTAAGACTCAATCTTTTCTTTTTTTTAAGACTCAATCTTTTCTTTTTTTTAAGACTCAATCTTTTGTTTTTTTTAAGACTCAATCTTTTCTTTTTTTAAGACTCAATCTTTTCTTTTTTTTTAAAGACTCAATCTTTTCTTTTTTTTTAAAGACTCAATCTTTTCTTTTTATTTAAGACTCAATCTTTTCTTTTTTTAAGACTCAATCTTTTCTTTTTTTTAAAGACTCAATCTTTTCTTTTTTTTTAAAGACTCAATCTTTTCTTTTTTTTAAGACTCAATCTTTTCTTTTTTTAAGACTCAATCTTTTCTTTTTTTAAGACTCAATCTTTTCTTTTTTTTTAAAGACTCAATCTTTTCTTTTTTTTTAAAGACTCAATCTTTTCTTTTTTTTTAAAGACTCAATCTTTTCTTTTTTTTTAAAGACTCAATCTTTTCTGTTTTTAAGACTCAATCTTTCCTTTTTTTAAGACTCAATCTTTTCTTTTTTTAAGACTCAATCTTTTCTTTTTTTTAAGACTCAATCTTTTCTTTTTTTTTAAAGACTCAATCTTTTCTTTTTTTTAAAAGACTCAATCTTTTCTTTTTTTTTTAAAACTCAATCTTTTCTTTTTTTTAAGACTCAATCTTTCCTTTTTTTAAGACTCAATCTTTTCTTTTTTTAAGACTCAATCTTTTCTTTTTTTTAAGACTCAATCTTTTGTTTTTTTAAAGACTCAATCTTTTCTTTTTTTTTAAAGACTCAATCTTTTCTTTTTTTTTAAAGACTCAATCTTTTCTTTTTTTTTAAAGACTCAATCTTTTCTTTTTTTTTTAAAGACTCAATCTTTTCTTTTTTTTTTAAGACTCAATCTTTTCTTTTTTTTTAAAGACTCAATCTTTTCTTTTTTTTAAGACTCAATCTTTTCTTTTTTTTAAGACTCAATCTTTTCTTTTTTTTTAAGACTCAATCTTTCCTTTTTTTAAGACTCAATCTTTTCTTTTTTTTTTAAGACTCAATCTTTTCTTTTTTTAAGACTCAATCTTTTCTTTTTTTTTTAAGACTCAATCTTTTCTTTTTTTTTTAAGACTCAATCTTTTTTTTTAAGACTCAATCTTTTTTTTTAAGACTCAATCTTTTTTTTAAGACTCAACCTTTTTTTAAGACTCAACTTTTCTTTTTTTTTAAGACTCAATCTTTTCTTTTTTTTAAATACTCAATCTTTTCTTTTTTTTAAGACTCAATCTTTTCTTTTTTTTAAGACTCAATCTTTCCTTTTTTTAAGACTCAATCTTTTCTTTTTTTAAGACTCAATCTTTTTTTTTTTTTTAAGACTCAATCTTTTCTTTTTTTTAAGACTCAATCTTTTCTTTTTTTTAAGACTCAATCTTTTTTTTTTTAAGACTCAATCTTTTTTAAGACCCAATCTTTTCTATTTTTAAAAGACTCAATCTTTTCTTTTTTTAAAAATCTTTTTTTTTTAACTCAATCTTTTCTTTTTTTAAAGACTCAATCTTTTCTTTTTTTTTCTTTTTTTCTCTCACTGAACACTCGACGTAGTCTCAACTTATTGTGTCAAAATTACCAACCTTGCAGGGGGAAATTTTCTACTGTTAGTAGAAATATTTCGATAACAAAAAGGAATGTTTGAATAACAGCATGCTATCAAAGCAGATTCTATACTCATATAAATTTGTGTTTTTTATGTATTGACTTTTTTTTATTTATTTAAAAAGAAAAATACAACATTATAATATATAAGTCGTGGAATTGCGTTCATCTGCAAAAGATTTAGCTAATTTACATATTCTTTAAAACATTCATTTTAATTAATTCCCTATTAGTTTTTTATTTTTTTCACTTTTCTTGTGGGATGATCATCTTTTAATTAACTATTACGTGTAATTATATTCATGCAGACATTCTACATGATTTATACTTGCATAATATTTGCGTAAAAAGGTTATAGTAAACACAAACCTCTTTCTATATTTATGTATGTGTATATCTTCGTTTAAAAAATTTTACCTATCAAACTCCTCATTGTTTGGTCTACAGACATGAAACTTAATATATAGGATATTCGATACTTTATATTTTAATTTTAGCTGGGGAAAATTGGTGCAAAAGTGTGAAAATTAAAGAATTAAAATTTGGCAGATGAAGGTTGAATGATGGCATTACAAATATACATGCATAACGTAATAGCTATTGGTCCATGTTTTAATTTTTAACCTTGCAGCAAACATGTCTTCTTGACTCCGGTATTAACGTCAAAGAAAAAAAAAATCCTAAACTAATCGTTTTGGTTTTTGTTCTTAATGCACGAGTCATTTTTATAAAACTTTTGAAATCATTATTATATATTGGGTCCAATATATTATAATAAATCATTACTATATATTGGGTCCAATATAATATAATAAATCATTATTATATATTGGGTCCAATATAATATAATAAATCATTATTATATATTGGGTCCAATATAATATAATAAATCATTACTATATATTGGGTCCAATATAATATAATAAATCATTATTATATATTGGGTCCAATATAATATAATAAATCATTATTATATATTGGGTCCAATATAATATAATAAATCATTATTATATATTGGGTCCAATATAATATAATAAATCATTATTATATATTGGGTCCAATATAATATAATAAATCATTATTATATATTGGGTCCAATATAATATAATAAATCATTACTATATATTGGGTCCAATATAATATAATAAATCATTATTATATATTGGGTCCAATATAATATAATAAATCATTATTATATATTAGGTCCAATATAATATAATAAATCATTATTATATATTAGGTCCAATATAATATAATAATAAATACAAACTCTGCATTAATGAAAATATCATATTTAAGCGTATTTTATGACTGGGCAATGCCAGGCGGCCTGCTAGTATATATATATATATAAAAGTGGTCTTGTGTGTGCAGACGGCCTCTACCAAACTCCTCTCTGAATTTTTGATCTACAGACTTAAAACATGATATATAAAGAATTTGGACCTATGGAACAAATTTGATTTGGTTTTGAGCCGGTACAGTGGGTCAAAATTAAAAACAAAAACATTGATCTTGGCAGGAATAAGTCTACTAAACCTGTTACTTTCACCCATGTGTAAATACACAGCAGTTATAGATTAATCAGTGTTAATTGTTTTGCAATTTTTGTAGATGTATACCTACGGTAACAGATAAGGCTGAGAAAGCTATATGTTTTGGTTTCGATTCTAGCAAGTAATATTTTTTTTATACTTGTGAAATCACTACTGCGTAATCAATAGATAATTGGCTTAATAATAATAAATACGAAATCTGCATAAATTAAAACATCATATCTAAGTGTATTTTATGACTGGGAAATGCCAGGTGGCTGCCAATATATATAACAAAGTGATCTTGTGCTGTATAGCGGTGTGTATATTGGGGACGACACATAATGGTATACATAGAACGGGGATGGATAACGGCATTTATAATAAATGATACACAATTCATTTTTATTATAGGAGCTTGATAAAAAGAGACGTAAGCAGTTCTTTTAACACGGGGGATGAGAATGCATTATTTATGAAGGGGATACCGTTAACACTTTTGAGGAGGGGAACAGACAATTAACACTTTGGAAGGGTCTTTCATACAAATTTCATTTTATGAAAACGAATCACAAAAACACATTACCTTTTCAGGTTGAATGATGACAAGACAAAGACTTACAAATGACACGGCGACATAATGATGATGATCAGGTATTCGAATGTCTTTCAGAATTACAGTGTCTTGCCTCCTTTTCTTTCACTTCCGAAAGGGACTTAGCTAACTCTCCTTCTCTGACTGTTCCGAACTCAACTCCCGCTAGACTCTGACTTAACTGACTGATCTCAAACCCTCTTAACTGTATATATTGAATCTCTCTTTCTTTGTGACGTCCGAAACGTGCTCAATCATGTGAGAGACCCTCACGTGGATTCTACATATTACATATGCCTACACACGCCTTTGCAACACAAAGAAAATTCTTCAATCCTTTGTCTATTATCCCTAACTGACCTATCTTTGTTTTATAATTATTTTTGCTATAATGGCCATTTACTGAATTCCTGGGATCACATCTAAATAGCAATATGTATTCAATTTTAACTTTTGGTTACTGGTTCAATTCTAACCTTTTCCTTTGATAAATATTATTTTCAAACTCATTTGCGTCATTCCTCTAATTACTGGGATCTGTCTCCTTCCATATATAACACTTGTGTTTGTGTCTCTAACAAACTACTGTCAATACTTTATATATAGGGTATTTGGACCTGTGGACTAAGTTTGATTTGGTTTTTAGCCAAAAAGAAAATCGCTGCTAAGGGGTCAGAATTGAAAAATTCAAACTTGGCAGGCATGAATCGGCTATATTTGTATCCTCTACGCATGCGCAAATATACATTTTCACATTTAATGTGTTAATTTTTAAAGTTATTATCCATCTGTCCGTAGGTCATAATTTAGCAAATACTGTTAGAAAGCTAGATGTTTTAGTACTGATTCTAGCTGATGGTACCCAAGGCATTTCTTTTGTTTAAACTTATCAAATCACTATTATATATTGGGTACAATATAATAATCCATAGATAATTGGCTTTATAATAATACAAAATCTGCATAAATTAAAATATCATATGTAAGTGTATTTTACGACCAGGCAACGCTGGGCGGCCTGCCAGTATATATATAAAGGTGACCTTATGTTTGTGTCTCTACCAAACTACTCTGTCAATTTTTGGTCAATAGACTTGAAACTTGATATATAGAGTATTTGGACCTGTGGAACAAATTTGATTTGGTTTTTAGCCCCCCCCCCCCAAAAAAAAAATAACTGCAAAGGGGTTAGAATTGAAAAATTGAAACTTGGCAGGCATGAGTCGGCTTAATTTGTATCCTCCATGCATGCGCAAATATACATTTTTCACATTTAATGTGTTAATTTTTAAAGTTATTATCCATCTGTCCCAAGGTCATATGTTAGCGAATACTGTTAGAAAGCTAAATGTTTTGGTACTGATTCTAGCTGATGGTACCCAAGTCATTTCTTTTGTTTAAACTTTGGAAATCACTATTATATATTGGGTACAATATAATGATTAATATTGAAATGGCTTTGTAATAATAAATATGAAATTTGCATAAATTAAAATATCATTTAAGCATTAGTTTTCAACCGGGCAATGCTTGGTGGCCTGCTTGTAGCTTATAAGGTTGGATCACTTATGTACCTTGCTAAATGTGACTTATAGTGGTTCTCTCTTGATAGCTCTGGCACATGAATATCTGGTGATGTCTTTTGTAAACATGGGTAGAATTCCTAAATATAAATATTATAAGACTGTTTGATTATGGTGAACAAGTACAACCAACAAGATAGTCGAGACGTACTAGAGCTATGACAACAAAATATTCTTTTCATTGTTTTGATTATATTATTCATATATCCGACACAGGCACAATTAATCAACCGAGAACCATATCACTCTATATAAAAGCATATAGGATATCAACGAATACCAACGGATACACACTCGGGAGTCAGAACAATGAAAAGAATATGCTGTTGTTCTAGTCCTATTCGTAAGAGGGTGAAGAGTTTGTCAGGAGTTGATGAAAGTTGATCTCTCAGATTCACTAGCCAGCCATTTTGTCTCAATTTTAATGAGAGCTAGTTTATATAGCATTTTTGGTTGTCCAAAAAATGTTCTATGATTTCACCTACAGATTCAATGTAACCACAGTCCCTACAGCATGTGACTTGTAAACATGGGTAGAATTCCTAAATATAAACATAGGGTGCAGTAGAAATATTTCTCACGTTTTATACTTTTAATGAACTTATTCAAGTGGCAATGATGTTTTCATTTAGCTAATAATTTTGATTTTTTTATCAGCTACCCTCATCAAGCAATATAGTTTGGACTGGTGCATATCGTGCGTTTACTGTAGAAATTATTTTTGGAACAATGGTGAATCTGTAACTGCAACACAGCTTTCCGAGTTCATTACAAGTTAGGACAACATAATGCTGTTTCAGATAGAAAATCAATACAGCTATGGGTTGAAAATTTCAGAGCTACAGATTTGGCACTTAAAAGGAAGCCACCTAGAAGGCATCAAAGTGTCCGAACACCAGACAGTATTCGAACTGTGAGACTTTCTGTTGCTCAGTCTCCTATATGTTCAGTTCGCAAGCATGCTTTCACCTTGGAATTGTCTACACACCGATATGCAATGTCATCCATACAAATTAATGATTGCTCAGAAACTGCACGAGCGCGACTGGGAAGATCGCATGTCAAAATGTGGGAGGCATTTCTTCCACATCCTGTATTATAAAATTGTTTGATTATGGTGAACGAGTATGGTCAATGAATTAGTCGTGTCATAAGAGAGTGAAGAGTTTGTCGGGAGTTGATGAAAGTTGATCTCTCAGATTCACTAGCCAACCAGTCTCTATTCTTAATTAAAGCTAGTTTATATAACATTTGTGGTTGTCCACAAAATGTTCTGGGATTTCACCTACAGATTCAATTTAGCCACAGTCCCTAGAGCATGTGACTTTCAGCCATGTCTTATTTCATCAACGACATCTTCGTGCGTCTCTGAGCCACCCTATCAGATGTTATATTTTTGTACGTGTTGATGTCTCTGCATCAATGCAGCCAAATGTAATGCTTTCAGTTAGGTGGATGTCTGTTTCAAACAGCCAGATGTTTTGGCCAGGTTGGTGTTTCTCTGCATCAGTCAGTTGAATATTATGCTTCAGCCCAGGTTGGTGGTCTCTGCATCTATCTGACATTCTAAATGGTTCATTACCGAACTAATCAACCCATGAATGGATGCGCGCAAAAGCCGCCTTCCCAACGCAGCAAAAGCAAACAGTGATAGAAACTGCGTGAAGAAGTTGTGGGGTATGCATACGTGTTTGAGGGAATAAACTCCTTCATTACCATTGCTCCATCCACACATCGGTTGCTTGTCATGTTTTCTGATAATTGGTGATGAAGATGAAGAAGCGGTCATGGATAACAATACATGGAGAGAGAGAGTGGGTGGGGTAGAGCGCTAAGCGAGTTAATAAAATCAACCGACACACTGGTGAGAGTTAGCTGTTCTATGGCTGGAGAGGGGAAATAATAAGCTGAATAATCAAGTATGAAAAGCTATTTAACCCCCCCTCTCTCTCTCTCTCTCTCTCTCTCTCTAGCTTTTTTACTCTCTCTCTCTCTTTCCTTCTTTAGCTCTTTCACTCTATCTTTCTCTATTTTTTCTTTAACTCTTTAGCTTTCTTTTTTTCTAGCTATTTTACTCTGCCTCTTTCTTTCCCTTTTTATATAGCTGTTTCATTCTCTCTTTAGCTCTTTTTGCTCTTTCTTTAACTTCCCCCCCCTCTTTCACGCTTTCCTCCCCCCTCTCTTTCACGCTTTCCTCCCCCCTCTCTTTCACGCTTTCCTCCCCCCCTCTCTTTCACGCTTTCCTCCCCCCCTCTCTTTCACGCTTTCCTCCCCCTCTCTTTCACGCTTTCCTCCCCCTCTCTCTCACGCTTTCCTCCCCCCTCTCTCTCACGCTTTCCTCCCCCCTCTCTCTCACGCTTTCCTCCCCCCTCTCTCTCACGCTTTCCTCCCCCCTCTCTCTCACGCTTTCCCCCCCCCTCTCTTTCACGCTTCCCCCCCTATCTTTCACACTTTCCCTCCCTATTTAGCTTGTTCACTCTCCTTTTACCTCCTTCCCTTTCTCTTTACCTCGTTCCCTTTCACTTTACCTCCTTCCCTTTCTCTTTACCTCCTCCCCTCTCTCTTTACCTCTTTCCCTCTTTCTTTAGTGCTTTCCTTCCCTCTTTAGCGTTCCCTCTCCTTTTAGCTTGATCCATCTTTAGCATTTTCACTCTCTTTTACTCTCATGAAAGAAATTTTTCCAATAACCCCCCTCTTGGCCACTTCTCATGCGATGCCATCAACAATTCTCTTGAGTCCTTTTCCATTTAACTCGATACCTCTTGAGATGCGAGTATTTCAAGCAGACAAAAAATTTCATCAACGCAAGATGACAATCCCCATTAACGTTTCACGCAAATGCACTCATTATCAATGCATTTAAATGAGGGAAAAAAAATTCATTTCTTTTATTATTGGAAACTAGCAGGTTGTCCGACATTGCCCGGTCATAAAATACACTTAAATATGATATTTTCATCAACGCAGATTTCATATTTATTATTATATTATATTGGACCCAATATATATAGTAATGATTTAAAAAGTTGAAAAAAAATGACTTGTACACCACCACCAAGAATCGAAACCAAAACATTTAGCTTACAATTTTGACGTTAATGCTTGAGTTATGAAAACATGTTTGCTGCAAAGCTAAAAATTAAAACATGAATTAATAGCTATTGCATTACGCATGCATATTCGTAATGCCGTCGTTCAACCTTCACTTGGCAAATTTCAATTTTCAAACTTTTACACCAATTTTTCCCCGACTAAAACCCAAATATAAAGCTTTCCATAGGTTCGAATACCCTATATATTAAGTTTCATGTCTGTAGACCAAAAACTGACAGGAGTTTGGTAGGCAAAATTTTTTAAACAGAAATATATATACACATATATAAATATATATATAAATATAGAAAGAGGTCTGTGTTTACTACAAGCTTTTTATGCAAATATTATGCAAGTATAAATCATGTAGAATATCTGCATAGAATATAATTACACGTAATTGTTTACTGAAGATGATCATCCCATAAGAAAACCGAAAAAACTAATAGGGAATTAATTAAAATGAATGTTTAAAAGAATATGCAAATTAGCTAGATCTTTTGCAGATGAATGCAATTCCACGACCCATATATAACAAAGTTGTATTTTCTTTTTAAATAAATAGAAAAAAATGTTTTTAATGTGAATGTCAGTTACACAAAAACAAGGCCGATAGCCATTAGTCGCGTGCTCTCGTTTCTTGGCCTTTGGATCAAGATCAAAATGTAGTATCTGTTCTTCAGATGCTACACTTCAATTTCTTGTTCTCTGTTAGTGGAGGAGAAATCCTTTACGGCTGAGACAATTTTTATTTTTTGTTCATTTTCTCCACATTAAAAAACGACCCTGGTGTTTAACTCTGTCCCGTGGGGAGGCATTGTAAATAGGAACTAAAATGGGCTGAAATGACTTAAATAAATAAAAAGTAAATGACTTAGAATGATTTTAATGAATTTAAGGATGAATTGAATGACCTTAAGAATGACTTGAATGCTTAACAAATAACTGGAATCCTTCAAAAACAACTTGAATGATCTAGAGAATGACTTGAATGGCTTTGAGACTGACTGGTTGTAAAGTGGGTGATCATTTTACATTAAATTAATACAGAAAAGTGATCCCCCACTTTATATCACAATAAGTACAGCATGTAGTAAGAACAGATACTACACTTTGATCTTGGCCAAAAGGCCAAGAAAAGGGTATTTATTTGCTCCCCCACCGAGCAAATTAGGCACAAGGCTGATTTTTAATGTGAAGTGTGAAGGGGAAATGGGAACCAACTCCCCGGGGAGTAGGGGAGCTGGATAGTGACAATTGGTATGAAGGATTGCCCCTACATTGACCAAGGTCTTATATGTGGGGTTCACACCTTTCCATAATTTTTGAAAGTTTTTCCTGGATATTTTTACTTTTTCCATAAGTGCTCCGCAGGCCATATCAAAGGTTTTTGTGGGAATTTACATTAAAAAAACATTTTCCTGAATTTTTTTTACAAACACTTTTAGAATCAAAGACTTTAATGACCTGGATCTGGTCCGTGAGCTGTAATTTGGAGACAGACCCCTACCTTAGACCATTTAACTAATGAGACATACATTCAGAGAGAGCTGAACTTGTATGAATATCTCATCCCCCCCCCAAGCTTTGCGCTAAATCTTTATAGTTTTGCATGTTGTTACATCATGTTAGCAACATATGATGAATGTTTTTATGCTTATTTTTTGCTAGCATCGTGACCCAACGTAACCCAGGATTAAATGATGATCAACAAATGTTTCACAATCCCATATCTTCTATTTTTGTTATCAAAATCAGTAAAATCGTCCTTTTTTTTTTTTTTAAATCGATTTTTTTTTTTTTATGAGCTGTTTACATCAAGTGGCTTCATGCCTTACCCGGAGCGACACTCATATATAAAAAAACAATTTGTGTGGTAAAAACTTTATTTAAAAGTTTATAAAGAACTAGCAGGGAGCACCAATGTTATCCAGTCGTAAAATATGCTTAAATATATTTTAATTCATGCAGATTTTGTATTTATTATTACAGAGCCAATTCTTTATTGAGTATTTTATATATATATATATATATATATAAAAGCGAAAATGTGTGTATGTATGTTCGCTTTTTGTGTATGTCCAAGAAAGGCTTTTTTCAGAGAAGCGATCGGTCACCTAACAACTTTTTAAAACTTTTTATATCACATGTAAATCATAATATCTCCGAGTTAACAACGGAGCTCGCCTGTCTATTTAATTTGCTCGACTTCGGGAAGATAAATATTCAACAGTTTTCGCTCGCCGCATGTGGGTTAGGCCTTTTCCTATAATAAAAGCTACACTAATTCTTGCGTTATTTTTCCGGTTTCGATCGCCGGAAATGTCCGAAAGCAATCAGCTTTGATCAATGTGGAAATATTATTTCCTTATATCAGAAGACAATTGCTATTCAATCTCGACAAGTGAAGCTGTTTTCTCCCTACCCCCAACGTCCTGTGGAAAATAAAAAACAAAAAAGCATTCCTACACTAAATGAAATGCTACCCTGCAGTCAAAAGTTGACCTCATTAAGTCATTAAAACGTGCACCTGCTAATTTAAGTAATTAAATAAATTCAAACGTGTTTCTGTCAGTATGTCACATTGGCGCAATAGTTAACGTCGCACGTTTTTTGGGTTTTTTTTTTTCACACTTTAATTTCCAACTTTACCTCAAGGGTTCGGGTTCGATCCTCATATTTACCTACCAAAACATTTTTTTATTATTTTGAACCCCCCCCCCCGGAGTTTTGATTTACCCAAAACCACACACACCTCCAACCACCCGGGCAACGCCAGGTACCCCTCGTTAGTGTATGTATATATATATATATATATATATATATATATATATATATATATAGTACTAATTTCAAAAGTTTTTATTTTTTTTAAATGACTTGAGTGCTATCAGCTAGAATCGAAACCAAAACATTTAGCATCCAGCTGCGTTCCCTATTGTTTGAGCTATCGACAAATAGATAAGAAAGATTTTAAATTAAACCACTTCAAGCTTTGAATGAATTTTCACAGAAAGAAATAGAAATATATCAGCAAAGTAGTAATGAACTTTTTGCATTTCAACTTGCTGATATATTTCTGTACGCGTTATTCATCCATCCAAACAAAGATTTTAATCGTTATAAACCTCCTTGGTGTATGATTGCTGTTAATTTCAGTGTTATGTGACCAGTAGTTTAAGAGTTTATCGGTTAAATATTTTTTTTCACAAACGCACATACACACATTTACTGTTTTATTGATATAGATAAGTGAAATTATAACGAACAAGAGGGACAACACTACATGCTAAAGAGGGAGAGATTATGTTAAAACAAGAAATAGCATTTCCATTGCCAAGCGTATAGATTTAATGGCCGCTTCTTTACGAATGGATTCGTTAATGTTGCGTTAGTTCTAACTTCAAATCTGTCCAAATCTTGACACTAACCTCATGTCAAATCCGCAGTTGTGGAGAGATGGATAATTATCCATTCCTTCGGGGATTCGTGCATAAGTAGATGTAACCTACCTGCTGACATGCTTTGTTGAAGTTGTTTTACCGATCCTATTACCTGCGTTGGCAATCATTACACGGTAGACGGACCATCACCACCCACGTCCCCAGCCCGTGTTTCTATAATGGTTGTAGTTCTCCCTTGTCAATACGGAAGCTTTGAGCAGTCATAAATCCGAATCCTTTGAGAACTAAATGGAAAGTGGTATTTGTTTACTTTGACTTTGGAAAAATGGGGTTGGAGGGCTAAAAAAAAATAAGAATCTGTACATTTATTGGTGAAAATGCTATTTCATCAATTAAATAAATCTCAAACGTCTGTGTGTGTGTGTGTGTTTGTATGTCTGCTAAAAACTTTTGTTATGCACAATATATGTGTGTATATATATATATATATATAAAATAAAATTGTGTGTATGTCTGTCCAACCATCTTTTCTCAAGTCCATACTCATTGTACGCTATGGCATGAAGATTGTTTCTTGCAAAATTAAATCAGGACTGAAAATATCCACCGCCATTGTAGTATTGATCAATCAAAAAACTCTGAAGATAGTACGCAAAATTCAAACAGACGTTTTGACGAACACAGTATTAAATATAACTCTTACTCCCCTTTAATGCAAACCAATGGAATTTGGAAGCAGATTTTCTTTTTTCAAAGAAATTAAATCAAAATACAATTCTTGTAAAATAAAGAAGAAAAACAGCCTGTTATTCCCCAAAATTGGCTAAATAGAATTAAATATATATTTTATATTAAAAAATCTGTTAATCTATATAAATAAAACAGATGTGTGTCTAATGTGAAAATATTTAACCGATAAACGCTTACACTACTGGTCACATAACACTGAAATTAACAGGACATTGCGATCGTACATCAAGAATGGTTTATAACGTATAAAATCTTTGTTTGGATGGATGAATGACGTGTACAGAAATTTATCAGCAAGTTGAAATGCAAAATGTTCGACTTGCCGACATATTTCCATCATGTTTGTACATGTGCAAATTGATTCGTAGCTTGAAGTCGTTTAATTTTTAATTGTTCTTATCTGTCTGCCAATAGCTCAAATGGTAGAGAATGCAGCTGGAGCACTGAATGTATTGGTTTCGATTCTAGCTGATGGCACCCAAATCATATTTTTTTTTAAACTTTTGATATCAGTACTACATATTAGGTACAATGTAATATGCAATGGAGAATTGACTCTGTAATAATAAATACGAAATCTGTATGAATTAAAATTTATTTAAGCATATTTTATAATTGGGCAAGGCTTGGCACTTTCGTCACATATACACACACAAATGAACAGTAGCCGGCTAGCTCTGTATTATATACTAGCGAGGGGTACCCGGCGTTGCCCAGGTGTTTTTCGGGGTATGTGAAAAAAAAAAGGTGCCCGTGAAAAAAAAAACGAAGCCTTCACGACGCGCAGTTGGAAAATAGTAAAGTGTTTAAAAAAAAAACAGGTGCGCGTTTTTGATTGACGTGACGGCGATAGGTATACAGCAGTTACGATTTTGTGCGGGACAGTTTTGAATGAGGTGAATAAATCGGTTTGTTTGTTTTTAAAAACCCGCTCCCTGTTTATTAGGAGGAGCGAAATGAAAGCTACTGTCTGACATGACGAAGTCGACATTGAACAAACGTTACTTAGCTCTCTTGAGACAACTGGCGTTTGGCCTGTGATTAGAGTCGAGTTTCGCTTTTTTTTATACCGAAAACCGAATGTAACGCGTGCCGATGCGGGAAATGTGGAATAATTAACGTTTGAAAGTCAATAAAATTAAATAGACAGGCGAGCTCCGTGGATAACTCTGAGATATTACAATTTATAGATGATATAAAAAGTTTTAAGAAGTTGTGAACCGAGCAAGCGCTTCTCTGAAAGAAGCCTTTTGTGGACATCGAGGAAAAGCGTACATACATACACACATACATTTTCGCTTTTATATATATATATATAAGATTTGTATCTGGTGGGTGCGTATCAATTCTGGATGATGTAAAATATCTCAACTAAATTATTCGTCCCCCAACAAAAGGAGGGTGAACCTGTAAATTCATCCTTGTCCGTTCATCTGTCTACATTTTTCACAATGACTACCTCTTAAAATTTTTTTAAATTTTGCACAAACGTTAAACATGATATGAGTAAAAAAAATAACAGATGACCCTCCCCCTTCCCCGCCAGGGGTGCCTTTCGGGTTTAAATGGCTACAACTGACACTTTTGTGCATATAAAAAAAAAAAAAATTGATGCCTTGGATTTTTCTAAAACTTTCTGAAAAGTTGTAACTAACTGGTTTCTATATAATTTTGTTTGTCTATATTTCGTGATAACTCTTGAGTGTGCCCCAGAGGCTTTTTTAGGGCTAATAAAACCACTCCATTTTTGGGACTATTTTACCATATTTGTCCAAAATTTTCTGTATGTCTATTTAGCAGTTTTGCATGGTGCTGAACTAAAATTTAAATATGTTAAGGCCTTGGGGATTTTGAGGGCTAAATGGGGGTGGGGAGGGATCAAATGATGGACTTAGTCATTTTTTTTTTTTTTTGCATGGTGCAGAACTCAAATTTACATATGTTAAGGCCTAAAACTGCACCGTTTGTTCATTTTCACCAGGATTTGATGTCCCCTGGGGACTTTGGGGGCTAAATGGGGAGTGGGAGGAGGGCAAATGCTGAACTTAGTCATTTTTTTAATGCCTCGTTCACTGTGCACTCACAGGGGACCATACATGCTTAACTTGTATTTTATTGTTTTTATTTAGATTATTGTCTTTGCTATTTATTTGGCTTTTATTTTTTTACTAGCAAGAATACCCAGCGTTTCCCAGAGTGCAGAGAGGTGTAAAAAAAACGTGGTAGTAGGCAGGCAGGCTCAAACCCCTAAAGAGGAAAAGAAAGTATAAAAAACAACCTAACATCTAAGCTGATGTGTCCATCGCAAAACCAGAAGTCGCGAGCGTTCGAATTAAGGGTTGTCAATCCAACGGAGACAATGACTCGCAAAGATGTTGATGCAAAAACCGACCCCTCCTTGTAAAAACTGACCCAGTTGAGGGTGAAGGAATTAATGTTTTGGGCAAATCTTTGGATATTTGTCATTCGGGAAGCAGAGTTTCGTAATGATACCAATTTCGCCAGGATCTGTCACGCGTATCAAAAGTTTTTGGCAGACATACAAACACACACATACTGCCTTCTGTATATTAGACTAGCTTGGGTGCCCGGCGTTGCCCAGGTGCTTGGAGCTGTGTGTTGAGCAAAAAAAAAAAAAAAGTAGTAGTAGGCAGGCAAGCTTGAACCCGGAACGCGAAGGAGGAAAAGAATGTGAAGAAAAAAACGTGACTTCTTTGCTGTTGTATCCATCGCCAAACCAAAAGTGACGAATGTTTAAATTAAGGCTAGTCAGTCAGAAAAGAGAGGATGACTTTCAAAAATATCGGCGAATAAAGCGACCCCTCCCTGTAGAAAAGTGCCCAATGAAGGAATTGATGTTTATAGCCAATTTTTCGATATTTGTCTTCCGAAGGATTTAGCTTCAAAATGATACCGATTTTATGAAAATCCGTCACCTCTGTCAAAATTTTTAGGCAGATGTACAAACATACATACATACATACATACAGTTAAACAGACAGGTGAGATTTATATTATAGATTATAGATTAGCATGGGTGCCCGGCGTCACCTGGGTGTTTGTTGGTGGGTGAAAAAAAAAGTGATAATAGGCAGGGAGGCTCAAACCCGTGATGCAAAAGCAGAATTGAAAGTGAAAGAAAACCTGACATCTTACCGCTACGTTATGATGCAACAGGAAGTGCAAAGCATTCAAATTTAGTGATGTCAATCAAAAAGTTGACTTGCAGAAATGAATAGTTAAGTGAATGAGTTCACGCAGGTGCAGAAATGAACGTCTGGCTGTAGGCCAGTTAAGCTTTCTGACGTTTTATTTGTTTGTTTCCCTACGATGTTGGGGAAAACCAGCTCTCACAAAAAAGGGGGAACTCTGGCAGTGTCCAAATGAATAGCAATTGTCTGATATGAAGGGTTTCCCCCCACATTGATCAAAGCTAATTGACTTTTGGACGTCCCAAAGAAGGCCGGCAAATGAGTTTGCTTCGATTAGTTTTTCTTTACTTATACAAAAAAGACAAACAGACACGCAAATGGACAGAATAGAAGGAATTTTTTTTTAAATCGATCACAATAAATGTAGACGAATCGTAGATATTATAATCTAGGAAGTGTAAGGAAACTTTTAAATAAATGTAACCTCATCGAGAACCCCCACGAAGAAAAGCCTTTCTTGGACATACAAAAACATGCGCAGCTGTTTTACCTTTTCTATATATATAGACTAGCGGGGAGTACCCGGCGTTGCTTGGGTGGAGGATATTGGTACAAGGACGAAGTGATGTTAAGAATCGCTTCCACATGGTTGAGATAATAAAAAACAAAGATAGCGACAGAGTTGGGTAATTAGCCTTCCTCGCAAACCAAAACGTGATGAGATGACAACAACTATGGAAGGCAGTTATTGCTGAGGATGCAGTTAAGACTCAGCATTCCTATCTCGTCACAGTTAGCCACTAGACACAGGCCAGAGGAACAGTTAACCGAAACGTGGTGAGACAACATCAACTATGAAGATAAGGATAACAGTCCGCAAACGAATAAATAAATATACAAATTACTCCTCTCAAAGGATTCCAATGATGAAAATAATGTACGATACCAATGTTCAAAAATGTTAGCAAACAATTGATTAGTTCTAAAGCATGTGGCGAATCTCTGTAGAGCATATAAATAAGTCAAGTAAACCAATGCGAGAAAGCAACACTTTACTTTATTATGGTGATTTAAAAAAAAAAATATTTATAACATTATCTAAATATATGATAGATACTCCTGTTGATTTCGACGTATGAGGTCTGCCACAACAAGTAAGTTGTTCGGAAATCCACACAGGTGATTTGTTTATAGTGGTGAAGGCTTTGTGCAGAACCAAACACATTATTTTGTACAACTGCTGATCTCAGTCAGTGCAATGACTGCCACAAGACAGAATAAACAGTAGACATCAGGTTTTATGTCAGTTGTCCTTCTTTCAGATGCAAGTCTTAACGAAGATTGAGGGTGCACTTCGGGTTAGTGAATTAAATGTGTTCCCAGATACTAACCTGGGAATTTTTACATCCCAGTGTGGTACATACAGCGTCTAGCATTCCCAAATGGTCACCCATCTGGTAATAGCTAGGCTCATCGTTGCTTAACTTTCGTGATCTGGTGAAGGGTGCATCTCTCCTAGTGGATTAAACATGCCTCCAGATACCAACCTGAGATTTTCTACGTCCTTGCGCGGTACATACAGCGTCTAGCATTCCCAAATCGTAACCTATCTGGTAATAGCTAGGCTCATCGTTGCTTAACTTTCGTGATCTGGTAAAAACCGGTGTGTCAACGTGATTGTGTAGTATATAGCAAACAGTTAAAAATTAAGGGGGGGAAAAAAAAAAAAAAGTAGTTGTAATGAAAAACAGCTATTGTATAATTTTAATGAAAAAACTTATGCAGTTTACTGTACTGAAATAATAGCGTTATTATTTAGAAAGTCATTCTTACCAGGAAGAGGAAGCTTTTTAACTATTCCCGTACTTTCACCTAACAATTTAACAAACAAAAGGTACTGTTTGCCCATTATCAGCAATTTCATTGGTTAAGCATAATTTCAATGAAAAAAGTTACTTGTGCCATTTACGGACCATACTTTAATAATTTTATTATTTAGAAAGCCATTCTTATCAGAGGAGAAGCTTTTTAAGTGTTCTATACTTTCACTTCTGCCAATTGTTGTTGGCTGAAATTTCATTAGCTAATCGTTTCAACACCATCCATTGGTTTATGTAACCTGCCTGGAATATGCTGACAATAACGCTGCTTGTATTCCATATTCCGCTCTGACTGATGGAAATGAATGTTTTTTTTTTTTTGGGGGGGGGGTTTACATAGGCATCACCACATTATCAAGGCCAAGAGGCCACTCAAGGATAAGGGTTAAAGAGTGTACAGTAGAAATTGGACTATGTAGTAATCATTAGTAATGAAAATTTGGTAAATTTGATAACTTATATGGAACGGCTCATCAAGAACTTATTTACGTTAGACTTGAACACAACCATATTGTAGTCAGCCGGAAAGCAGGAAAACGGAAGACAATTCCACAGGCATGCAGTTCTAAGAAAGAAGCTTTGTTCATGGAATCTACGTTTAGGTTTAGGCACAGATAAAGAGTGGGGGGAATTATTGATAGTGTTTACAGCTAGACGAGTGTTTCTTGTGAAAGTTTGGCGAGGGGGGACCATAGATTGAAGCTCAGTCGAACACTTTCCATGAAAATAACGATACATCAGAGACAAACTCGCAACATCTCTTCTGTGAGATAGAGGTTGCAAGGAGGAGAAAAGGACATCTCCTACGAGGCTACGAAGTCTATTTTGAACTCAATCAAGGCAGAACAAGTCCTTTCTAGCAGCTCCTGCCCAGATGTGGCAACAGTTTCTGCTAATAATTAATTCTGAAAAAAAAAATGTCTCTTGCTTCGACCAATGCATTCAAACATTTCTCTTTCTTTATTTCTAGATCGCTGTCCCGTTTCGGTGGCCTACCTCACCTGGCTTATCTTGATCTCTCAGGTTGCATGAAAATTAGCGGAGCCGGTATCCAACAGCTTGTTGAGAGATGTCCCAATCTGGAACACACGTTTCTCTTCTACTGTGATAACATCTCTGATGACCCATACGAGTGCACAGCCAGCGGATGTCAGAATCTGCAATGCACGAGGCGCGTGTGTTGCCGGTCCGGGGAATAATCACCATGATGTAAAAAATACTTTTTTTAAAAAATAATATTGCCCAAAATTATTATTATTAAAGGTATTCTGATTATTATTACATTTTTTATGTTTAAACTATTATGTATAAAGCTATTATTATGGTTTTTTGGTTAATTATTATTATTAAAAGTATCCTTTTTTTATTATCTTTTGTGTTAAAACTATTATTATTATTATTATTATTATTATTATTAAAGGTATTCTGATTATTATTACATTTTTTATGTTTAAACTATTATGTATAAAGCTATTATTATGGTTTTTTTGGTTAATCATTATTATTAAAAGTATCCTTTTTTATTATCTTTTGTGTTAAAATTATTATTATTATTATTATTATTATTATTAAAGATATTATTATTATATTAGTTATTATTATCTTTTTTGTTAAAATTATTATTAGTAAAGGTATTATCTTTTTTGTTAAAACTATTATTATTAAAGGTATTATTATTATTATTAGTTATTACCTTTTTTGTTAAAATTATTATTATTATTAAAGGTATTCTTATTATTAGTTATTATTACCATCTTTTGTTAAAATTATTATTACTAAAGGTGTTATCTTTTTTGTTAAAACTATTATTATTATTAAAGGTATTCTTATTATTAGTTATTATTACCATCTTTTGTTAAAATTATTATTACTAAAGGTGTTATCTTTTTTGTTAAAACTATTATTATTATTAAAGGTATTCTTATTATTAGTTATTATTACCATCTTTTGTTAAAATTATTATTACTAAAGGTATCCTTCTTATTATTTCGATTTTTAGTTAAAATTTATTATTAAAGGAATTCTTTTCTTTTTCTCTGGTGCTACCGGATCAGACTATCTGAAGATATTGGCTTCCTGAGACAAAACCTAACAGTATTCCTATATGAATGTTTTACCGGTTGTTAACAATATATCAATTATTTTAGTAGTCAGTATTCTTATATGAATGATTGTCTAACTGATCAGTATTCCTATATGACTGTTTTACCAGTCAGTGTCCTATATGAATGATTGCCTTACCTGCCAGTTACAATATATGAATGTAATTGAACCTTATTGTTTTGAATCCGTATTAATATTTTTTAATTCTCTGAGAAATTGTTGTTCATTCATATTTTTTAATTAAACTATCATTTTGCTGATTCGCATTTCCTGCCAGGTATTTTTTTTTTTTTTTTTTTTTACGTGATTCTATTTAAAACGGTTGGTTGTAATCAAAATTTTATCTTTGTAGGTGGATCTTCAACACTCATTCCTGGATTCTTTGTTTTTGTTTTAGGAGGAGATGTGTGTCAGAGGCTTGGAGTCTTTCTAAACCCTCCACCATTTTTCTGCCTCTTCATACCAATCAGCATTCCTCCAGCAACCAATACAACAACCTGTCTACATACTCCTTTCCTATGAACACTGACGCAACAAATACACATGCCCTATATATATATATATATATATATATATATATATATATATATATATATATACATATATATATATATATACACATATATATATATATATATATACACATACCCCGCAGCTTTAGAAGCCAACCCAATAAACGCAATCTTGTTTTGAGGAAATTGCCTGAAAGACACAAAAGAACTAACGGACGTCTGCAAGGATTTCACTTAATTTTTTTTCTCATTTTTGCTGTCTTTAAATAAAACAACATTGGTTTGATTCAGACGTTTTGTTTTTCTTCTTTTTTCTTCTTTTTTTTTCTTTTTTTCTTTTGTTTTTCTTTTGTTTTTCTTTTTTTTCTTTTGTTTTTCTTTTTTTTCTTTTGTTTTTCTTTTTTTTTTTTTGTTTTTTCTTTTTTATTTTCTTTTTTTTTTTTCTAGAATTTTTTTTACAATTTGCATTTGGCTGTTCTGCACATCTATTGTTTTTCATTGCAACCTTTCTCACACTAACATGATGCTGCTAGTCTCAGTCTTTTTTTTATACATACTGTTATGGCATGAGTTTTAATCTAATCTGTTCTCTGCTTCCTTTGTTCCAGCTTATCTAACTCGTTGGTCTAGTGGTCTTCATCAATTTGTTGTTTTAATACCTCATTGTAATACAGCTTCCTAATCCAGTAGCTTTTTTTTTTCAATTACTGCAAGATTGTGGAACTCTCTTCCTGCTTTTTGTTTTGGTCTTTTCAAGACTAAGCTCAATAGGCATCTTTTATTTTTGTTAGTTCCTTATATCAAGTGGTTTCACACCTTGTCTCAAGCGATTTCCATAAAAAAAAATCATATTCATAAACTTACTCTAAATCCATGTGAATAAATGCAAAAGTTTTTTACGTTTATCAAAACGATATATATCAAAACAGTTTAGCCATATTTAATTCAATGTATATCAAAAGAA
>NC_136513.1:90255478-90265478 GCF_053919585.1 Euprymna scolopes
CATGTTCTTTTTTTGCCTGAATAAAAGATTTAATATTAAATATTAAAGTGTAGTATCTGTTCCGGCAGATACTGCAAGCAAAGACCATATGTGGGGGCAGCCTCACATATAAGACCTTGGTCAATGTAGGGGCAACCCTTCATGCCAATTGTCACTATCCAGCTCCCCTACTCCTCGGGGAGTTGGTCCCCATTTCCCCTTCACACTTCACATTAAAAATCGACCTTGTTCCTGATTTGCTCAGTGGGGGAGCAAATAAATACCCTTTTCTTGGCCTTTTGGCCAAGATCAAAGTGTAGTATCTGTTCTTACTACATGCTGTACTTATTGTGATATAAAGTGGGGGATCACTTTTCTGTATTAATTTAATGTAAAATGATCACCCACTTTACAACCAGTCAGTCTCAAAGCCAATCAAGTCATTCTCTAGATCATTCAAGTTGTTTTTGAAGGATTCCAGTTATTTTTTAAGCATTCAAGTCATTCTTAAGGTCATTCAATTCATCCTTAAGTTCATTAAAATCATTCTAAGTCATTTACTTTTTATTTATTTAAGTCATTTCAGCCCATTTTTCGATCATTTTAGTTTATCTTTAAGAATTTCATGTCAATCCTACATTCACGCATTCATTCATTACACGAGAGCATGCGACTAATGGCTATCAGTCTTGTTGACACTTATCAGAGGTATTCTGATACAACACCTATCTAAAAACACTCCCAGGCACAAAAGGTACATGCATATGAAATTTTAAAAACATCGACCTAGACATTTTGGAGTCTATAGGAAATGAACTCCGACACACATGCACACATATATAAAAAGCACTTTGTCTGTGTAAGTAGAAGATAGAGATAAACTTTCTTTTGTTAACAAAAAAAAATATTTAAGAAATTTAAGTGCAGGGTTTGAACCTACAGATCACGTCATTCCAAAAAATAAACAAATAAACGTAAATTTTCAAGTCTGATAAAATTCTTTGCTGTTAATCAAAAAGAATTAAGAAATATTTGTGTGGAGTTTGAACCTACAGATCATGTCATGCAAAACAAAAATTTAAAAAACACGCTATCAACTTACTCACAGTAGAATTTTCACAGCTCATTGTTCCATCATTGTTGCTAAGACCTGGAAAAAATGGCTTTACGATAAATTAAAATAACGGTTTTGATTTTCGATTATTGGTAATTATCGGGGGTATTGTGAGACGAAACTTAACTAAATCACTCCAAGACTTATACACTAAAGTTCTGTAAATTTGAAAAAAAATCTGTTCAGTCGTTTTGAAGTCTATAATAAGGAACGAACTCACAAAGTTGCATTTTTATAATTGTAGAGAAGATAATGTGTGTATGTATATATATATATATACTAGGGTTGGATCAAATACTGACTTTTAACAATTGAAATACAAATACAAATACTTTCGTTTAGGTTACCAGAAATACAAATACAAATACTTTTATTCCTCAATCTCAAAATACAAATAAAAATACAATAACTGATTTAAACAAAAACAAATATAAGTACTTTTTTTTTCAAAGTAATAAAGAAATCTGAAAATATGCAAAAAAGAAAAAGAAATATTTCCTTCCAAATTTGACATCTACATTACATTCTATATCATGTCCGCATTGCATTTTATTATCATTAGAGATCTGAAAGTTTCCTTCTCTCTCTCTCTCTCTCTCTCTCTCTCTCTCTCTCTCTCTCTCTCTCTAATATAAATACAAATACAAAATACTATTTTCCTGGATGCCATAATACAAATACAAATTACTTTTTCTTGTGATGTTAAAATACAATTACATTAAAATTGTATTTAAATACAATTGAAATACAAATACAATTGTATTTGATCGAACCCTAATATATACACACATACTGTGTATGTATATGTGTGTGTGTGTGTGTGTATATATATATATATATATATATATATACGCACACATACTGTGTATGCATATATTTATGTGTGTATGTATGTATGTATATATATATATTAAATACATGCACACACACATATATATATATATATATATATATATATATATAAAGAAATTACAGCTTTCTTATATATTGAATTCACTAGCAAAAGATCTAGCTAATTTGCATATTCTTTTAAACATTCATTTTAATTAATTCCCTATCAGCTTTTCGGTTTTCTTATGGGATGATCATCTTCAGTTAACTATTATGTGTAATTATATTTATGCAGATATTCTACATAATTTATATTTGCGTAAAAAATTCAGAGTCAACACAAAACTCTTTCCATATATATTTATATATGCGTATGTATTTTTTGTGTAAAAAAAATTTGCCTACCAAACTTTTTTTTTTTTTTTTTAACGTAGGCATAACCAATTATTAAGGCCAGAGACCACTCAAGGACAAGGGTTAAGCTTGTACGGTAGTCAATTTGACAATATAGTAATCGTTAGTAATGGGAATTCGGTAAATTTGTTAACTTAAGTGGAACGACTCATCAAGAACTTGTTTACGTTAGACTTGAAGACAACCATATTGTAGTCAGCTGAAAAGCAGGAAAACGAAAGACAATTCCACAGACGTGCAGTTCTAAGAAAGAAGCTTTGTTCTTGGAATCTACGTTTAGGTTTAGGCACAGATAAAGTGTAGGGGAAATTATTGATAGTGTTTTCAGCTAGACGAGTGTTTCTCGTGAAAGTTTGGTTAGGGGGACCATGAATTGAAGGTCAGTCGAGCACTTGCCATGAAAACGATGAAGCAACATCTCTTCTGTGAGATAGAGGTTGCTGAAAAAAGAAAAGAACATCTCCTATGAGGCTATGAAGTCTATTTTGAACTCTATCAAGGCAGGACAAGTCCTTTCTAGCAGCTCTTGCCCAAATGTGGCAACAGTACTCCATCCTTGGACGTACCTGGCTCTTATATAGATAGAGAATTACATCAGCAGTGAGATGTCTACTGGATCGATAGAAAGATCCCGCCATTTTTCCAGCGGCCTTGGCAACAGATTTGATGAACGTGTTCCATTTTTGTCAAAACATGAGGCCTCCCCAAGACGAGAGCCATTCATTTCACTTGATGCCAGATGAGGATCAGAACGTTGATGATGTAAAGATAGAAGCTTGGTTTTAGATGCATTAAAAGTAACCAGCCACTCCTTTCCCCATTGTACCACATGCTCAAGATCAGAGAATCGGAGAGAACTTGGTTGTTTACGGTCCTAGATGTGATACCATAGATGGTAGTGTCATCAGCATAAATGTCTACGAATGATGTAAGGATATGATTTGGAAGATCATTAATGTAGATCAGGAAGAGAGTTGGGCCCAGGATAGACCCCTATGGAACTCCAGTATTAATACTGTGAGCTTCTGATTTCTGCCCATCAACTACTACTCTTATGAACCTATCAGAAAGAAATGATTTAATAATTGAGAAGACATTTCCAGCATTGGATAAAGCTGGAGATTTTGTGAAGTAAACCTTTATGCCATACCCTATCAAAGGCATTTGATATGTCAAGAGCAATTGCCCTAGAAAGGTTGCGTCCATCGAGAGATTCGCTAATCCTATGAGATATAACTGTAAGCACATCTGCTGTAGATCTAGCAGGACAGAAACCATATTGTGTGTCACTTAGAAGGTTATTTTTGAACTTACTCATGACGCACAGGAGTCTTATTGGCCTGTACTGAGATGGGGATGAGTGACCACCTGAATTCTTAAATACAGGGCATACTGATGAGATTTTCCAGGGTGATGGGAAGCAATTCTCCTTAAGACAATGTTTAAATAGTTTTGTAAGTATGGGCGCTAGTTCTGGTTGAAGTTTTTTGAGTACTATAATTGGAATACCGTCAGGGCCTGTTGCTTTACTGGAATCAAGGTTTTTGATTAGCTTGCCAACATCATGTACAGATAGTTGTATATCACATAACGTGTTTTCTGATACAGGAGGAAATATTGGGAGTTGGCGGCCTTAATCGCAAAGGGTATAATTAGCTGCAAAGTTTTTGGCAAAGAGTTTGGTTTTGTCTGATGCTGATGAGATTACCTCAGGTCTATTTATGATAGTTGGGATAGAGCACACGCTTCTGTTTAGGATTCTGTTTGCTATTTGCCAAAACTAGTGAGAAGCAAGCCGCTGCTCAGCTACTTTGGACTTGACGGACTGAGCATACAACTCTCTTGCATTCTTTATTACTTTCTTACAATGGTTGCTGGCAGTACTGAAAGCGGCTTTAGTCTCCATACATCTATTATGTTGGAAGAAATGGAAAAAGTGATTTCTGTGCACAATGGCAGCAGCACATTCTGGAGAGAACCATGGCTGGCTGTTAGGTTTTTGCTGGAACGTTTTCGAGGGAATGAAACGGTCTATACCTATAAATAACCATTCTGTCAGGTCTGATACTATAGAAGACACATCCTTTTTAAACATGGAATGCAGATGTAAATCCGATATAAATGTACAGAAGCTATCCCAGTCAGCCATAGTGTATCGATATACTGTACGATGGAGAGGTACGTCTGAGGACTTATTACATTTCATTTTTATCTTAGTTGATAGAACAGAGTGGTCGGAAGATCCAAGAGGAGACAGAACAGAAACTGAACATAGTTCAGGGCAAGTTGTGAGATAAAGATCTAGGAGACTTGCATACTGGCTATCAGTGTCGGGCACAGAAGTGGGTTTGTGTACAATCTGAGTGAGGTCATAGACAATGGAGAAATCATGACAGATCCTCCCCTCATCATCGGTCTTGTTTGAGTGAGTTAACCATTCCACATTGTGAACATTGAAGTCTCCACACATGTGAATGTTAGTTGAAGGATAAGCAAATAGGACGTGGTCAATTTTCTCAGATATGCTTTTAAAAATAGTAACTCCGCTGTGGGGGCGATAGAGAGTAAATATAAATGAAGTAGTGTGAGCTAGTGCAACCCGGAAGCAGATATAGGGTAAGTTAGGATCTTCCCTGGAGATGTCCCTACCACATGGAAAGCCATCTTTAATATAGGCAATTATTCCATGCCCATGGCGATCTTTGGGGTCAGATTTAGAAGTTAAGTTAGAGTATCCTTTAATTACGAATTCATCTAGGGAAATAGTCTGTCCAATGCCAGTTTCGCTTAGAAATAATAGGTCTGGTTTAGTCTCCTGTAATTGGGTTTCAACCTCTGGAAGGTTAGGACGTAGACCCATGATGTTGGAAAAAGAGACATGGTAGTGGGGGTCTACGTTGGAAGTTGGAGATTCGGGTTTAATCGTGTATTTTTCCTTGAAACTTGTCATGATGGAGTTTTGGAATTTGTGGACTAGGTCGCCAGATTTGCTTAGAGCAGAACAGAGAGGGAAACTAAGAGAGAAAAAAAACGAAGAAATTTTTTTTTTTATAGAACATGATAAGGTAAAGCCTTACAATTACCCACTAATATGGCATCAAGAGGCCCCACCAGAACCTACTGCATGGTCCCAAATCCATTCACCAAATGGCAATACAGCAGCTCCAGTACTTTGCACCTGCTGATAGGACAGCTTCCTTAGTGGTTAATCCAAGGTTCGGGTGCCTGACTATCAGGCGGATAACGTCAGCCCAGATAAAACGTTTACCTCCAGCACCCTTACTAGTGACATGTTTTTGGTCTAGAAACATGTAAGTTCATGTATAAAGTATTTGAACTTTATATTTGGGTTTTAGTCGGGGACAATCGGTAGAAAAATGTGAATATTAAAAAAAAATAAAATAAAATTTGCCAGTTGATGGTCAACGACGGCATTACGCATATGCATCCCTTATCCCTTAGTGGCTTCCGGGCCTTGATAAGTGGTGATCACTGTGTAAAAATAAATAAATAAATAATGCATGCATAACGTAATAGCTATTGGTTCATTTTTTAATTTTTAGCCTTGCAAACATGTCTTCATAGCTCAGTTATTATAGGCAAAGGAAAAACTAAATTGTAAACTAAATGATTTGGTTTCGATTCTTGGTGGTGGCGCATGAGTCATTTTTTTTTTTAACTTTTTAAAACATTATTATATATTGGGTCCGGTATAATATAATAATAAATACAAATTCTGCATTAATGAAAATATCATATTTAAGTGTATTTTACGACCGGGCAACGCCGTGCCCTGCGCCCTGCTAGTATACGTGTGTGTGTGTGTGTGTGTGTGTGTGTGTGTGTTTTAGTTAGTTAGTTTGTCAGTATATATACACTTATGTTTGTATATGGATTCCAGGTTAAAAGTATCCAAAAGTAAAAACCATTGAATTTCAACGAGTTTGTTGATAGTGCTCAATTTTAAAGAGCAAGATATTATTTTATTCAATTTAGGTAAAAAAAAAAAAAAATACCATAAGTCGCTACAATAAATCTACTGTTTCAGTCTTAAAAGACATAATCAGGCGACAATATACCACTGTTCCTACTTGTAGCCAATTCTTTTAATGAAAGTGAAACCGAAGATAAAAATAGAAAGCCCATGTTTGTATTATGTCTGTATACGTATACATGTTTGTGTGTGAGTATATATATATATATATATATATATATATATATATATATATATATAATATATATATATATATATTAATTATAACCTACTTTCATCTCGACACTCTATCAATATTTACATCGTCTCTTGGACAACGGCGAGGTTATCTCATTTTGCAATTGGGTAACGATTTCCCTGCGTTTAATTATTAATCAACTGTTCCTTGTTAATTACTGCCGGAAGCTCAGCATGAACGGCTTTTTTTTTTTTTTTTTTTTGTCTTCCCATTGTGAGAGTTGCCGACGTAAATTGATTATAATGGCGGCTGTGAATGTTAAAAACAGACGTGAATACGTCATGTTTGTCTTTTTCACACACGCTTCCGTTTTCTACAAGATGAACGTTTTTATAATTATTTTTAATACTTTTTATTGTTATTTTATCGTTATTATTATTATTATTATTATTATTATTTCATTTTTATTATTTTATTTTATTATCATTATTATTTTTATTATTATTATTATTTTAGCATTATCATTATTTTTATTATTATTATTGTTTTTATTATTATTTATTTATTTATTTTACACGACCTTCAGAAAAACATCTTTCTGCGTAAAGCTCAAACAATTAATCGATCTGCTCAAGAATTCACCGTTTATTAAAAAAAAAAAATAAGGAAAAATCTGTATGATGTGTGACAAAACGAGAATATATTCCAAAAATTATTGAGTAGGAGAAATAATGTGCAAGTACCATTATTTCTTTGAATCAATAATCTTGAAAAAGTTTTGAAATAAAAACGGAGCGTTAATCACACACACACACACACACACACACACACACACACACACACACACGAGTGCGGTTAACTCAGCCGTAAGATAGTTTATGCTTATTGATAGCAACTCTAAAATTAAATTTATTATTTACTACGACTCATCAGTGTGTGTGTGTATATATATATATATATATATATATATATATATATATATATATATATATATATACTAGACCATCCGTGACCCGTTGGGTCAGTACGTTATATTAGCTATGGAATTCATGTATGAGCGTGACACTTGTGGCATAAAGAAAATAGTTTTTTTTTACATAACAGAAGCATTTCTATGAAAGTATATTAAAATGAAAAAAGAATATAGATAGATTTCTATGAGTCGTTCTGTTTATTATAATTGTTATTTTTTTTTTAAATTACAGTTACTGAATTATAAGTGGTTGGTCATACTTATAGGTAAATATGCACTGAACAGGTATCATAATCCTTATTATAGTTAAATTCAAATTTTGATATATCATCTTTTAAATGAAATTGTTAGTTGAAAGTACAGAATAATAAAAAAAACACTCTCCACATGTTAAAATGGCTTTTTAAATAGAAAATGAAAATAAAATGTAACTTTTTTCATTTAATTTAAGCAAACATTCAGTACCCATTGTGTAAAGGAAAACACTATTTAATGTAATAGAAATGTGTGCATTTACCAATTCAGCTTTCCGTTTGGAAATGTAAGCAGACGACTTTAAAAAACATGGGAAGAAGAAAAAGAAATTTTTTTGTAATAACGCCCTCTAGTAAAAAGGTCTGCATTAGTTAAGGGGGATAACTCTATCCAGTTTTACATCGCTCCCTTTTTCTCTCTCTCACACATACACGTAACTATTTCTCGCGTATGTAACGAAAACAGAGGGAGTAGGAGTGTTGAAATCTATTAGAGGGAAAGTGAGAGGTGTTTTCTTTCCATAAATTGTATAGGGTAATATTTCATATTATTAATAGATTCATAGATAAATAGATTTTATAATATATATTATAATTATCTATGAATCTATGTATTATTTGTATATATAAATAACTATTTGATCAAATTAAATGAAATTGTTTGTATTAAAAGCGATATAAAAATTCCGGAATTGGAATAACGGATTGAAGACGTTGCTATTTACGCATGCGCAACCGGATGTTGAAAACCGGAAATCTGATTGCAAACATACAAGATCCATAGAGTTTTAGTATTATATAGATATATATAATGTGTGTGTGTGTGTGTGTGTGTGGATTGAACGGCACCGGTCAGTACTCAATGCCCATGTGAATGTTTTTAATTTACAGACCGCAAGACAAAAATACTACATTCTCAAGTACCTTATGCCATAAAAACCAAAAGATGGGATAGATAAACTTAAAAAAAAGGGAATATAAAAAAAGGAAATAAAAAAAAAGATGTTTATTATCTTCAAAGACCTCACTTGTCCTCTCCCCGCTCATAACCCCCACCCATGTTACATTCTAACTTTGTAAACTAAATAAGAAAATGTTTTTGTTTGAAATATCAGTTCTCGACGATAATTCTTGGCCTGAAGACGTAATCCTCCAACGCGGGTGATTACAGAAACATGTATGCACATATGTAGCCATCAATGTTTGTATAAATAAAGTTCATATATATATATATATATATATATATATATATATAATTTAGGTACTTGTACAGTTTAGTCAAGACATTAAAAATGAAAATATCGAAAAAAAAGTTTAAATTGTATGTATAGAACGAAATTCTCCGAAAAAATTTTTCACTTAATTTCATCAAGTAGTTTTTTTTTACAGCAAAAAAACACGTTTTTATGAGAGTTTGTTGAAGGCGGCCATCTTGGATTTAAAAAATTGAATTTTATGTTTGAATTTTAGAAATGACAAAGGGCGATAACTCCATTTAAAGCGCTGACACCCCTCCCCATCTCTAATACAAGCTTTTCTTCCTAAAAATCGAACATTTTGCTCGGTATCATAACAAATTGTTTTTTCGCTGTAAAAAAAAAACTATTTGATGAAATTAAGTGAAATTTTTTTTTCAGAGAACTTCATTCCATAACGGATACATACAATTTAAACTTTTTTTCGATATTTCCATTTTTTAATGTCTTGACTAAACTGTACAAGTACCAAAATTTATTATTTACGACAAAATTTTAGAACACAAAACCTCGTGGTTACAAACAACTCATCACCGTCTATAAAAGCGTTGGAACAAACTAATGTGGTGTATAAATTCAAATGCTTAAACCTGTCCTTGCCCTTTTTTTTTTCTCTCCCACCCTCGACACAAATGAATTATTGTACGATTTTTATTGTTATCTTTTTTTTGTTGTTGTTTTTACACGTCAATAAAAAAAATGTTTTTAAAATTCGGAGTTAAGTAGGACGTCCCCCAGTATGGAAGAGTGAATGCGGTATTATGGTGAAAGAAGATATTAGCTGGGAAAAACTTTTGATTTTATTTAGTTCTGGGGTGACAAGGATAACCAACGACCCCCACAATCCCCCCTTTTGAGTTGGCCATGTGCCTAAGTTTTTTGTTCATTGTTGATTTTCAATGTATTTTTAACATGAATAAAGGATTTAATATCTCAAAGTGTAGTATCTGTTCCGGCAGATACTGCAATCAAAGACCATATGTGGGGGCAACCCCACATATAAGACC
>NC_136513.1:90272978-90278954 GCF_053919585.1 Euprymna scolopes
GTTACTGGATATGAGTCATGGATGTACGTGTACGACCCATAAACAAAAACGCAGCAACAGGAGCGAAGCAAAATCTAGGTGATGCTAACTGTCTTCTTTGATATCCGTGGAATTGTGCATCATGAATACGCAGCGGAAGGACAAACAGTTACAAAGGAGTACTATCAAAGGAGTACTATCAAGATGTTCTCCAGCATCTCTGTGACGCAGTTTGGCGCAAAAGACCAGACATGTGGACTGCGAAAATTTGGCAACTGCACAACGACAACGCCCTCTGCACATTCATCCCATTTGATCTAAACTTTCTTTGCTAAACATGGAATTCCAGTCGTTCGCCAACCTTCCTACTCTCCAGACATGGTTCTTTGCTACTTCGGGTTGTTTCCAAAACTGAAGACGCTACGGAAAGGATCCCGTTTTGAGAATAGGGAAGAGGTCATGCGGAACGCGATGGCGGAGATGAACACCATTCCAAAAGAAGACTTCTAGGGGTGTTTTTAGCAGTGGAACGATCGATGGGCTAAGTGTGGGCAAACAGAAGGGACTTACATTAAAGAGGATTAGGGTCCAAACCACGTCAGCTATGTGAAATATTTTTTCTAGCCTAAGGTCGGATAATTTTTAGGCAGGCCTCGTATTTTCCAGCTTTTATCGTTTTCTTATTCCATGTTTTTATCTTTCCCAAATACATCAACTCTCATGAAGTAAGTTATTTTTACGTCGATTTGATTGGTTGACTCCAATCATATCCGTGAAATATTCTAATATTATTTCTAAACGTTAAACAAACATGACATATCATATTCCTTCATTCACTAAAACATCTATTATATATAAAAAAAAAATTCTTCGCCTAGAAGTTTTCTCCTTTTACAAAAAATACCATTCGTGAAAAACGAGCTGGAACAAAGGAAGCAGGGATTAGATAATTGTGAAGAATGCATATCACAAATTTATAGAAAAGACTGAGACTAGCAACATCACGTCTGTGAGAGAGAGGTTGTTACTTGATGTGCCTAGCGCCAAGTGGAATTTCTATAACAAAGTTCCTTTGCAAGAATTTTCCATCCACGAAAGGCATTACCATGGGGCTGCTTCCCTACAAACTACTACATAGTCGTATTATTTAAATTCTTCGGACTACTGTTCACATCTTGCGTGTTATTTTCACAACGTTTCGGTCGATGTAACCTCCGACCTTCTTCATGTGTATCTTGTCGAACTCGAGAATGTTTCTGTCGAACTCGAGAATGTTTCTGTCGAACTCAGGAATCTGGATGAATGTGTGTGTGTGTGTGTGTGTGTGTGTGTACAGATAGTTACTACGTATGTATATATATACACACACACATATATATATGTGTGTGTGTGCGTGTGTGTTGTAATTAAAATTTATGAATTAATAAAAAAATTTAAATTCCATACAATTTTGCAAATCACACTTAAACCATTGTACATTTATTTTGGCCACGTTCTTAACACGTTAAAAACGTATTCTTTTTTTAAACACGAGACGCTTCACTAGTTCAAGTAATTTAAATGTAATTTGAACTGAAGCATATAAAAGCATCCAAATTTTAAACGAAACAGTAATAAAAAAAAACTGCCTAAAGACGACTGAAAAAAATCAGTTGAAAGTACTTGCAAAAAAATAAAATAAAATAAAAAGAGATGGACGAAAACGGAACTTTTCTACATAAATTTGAAAAATGGAAAAATTATAAAAAAAGATCATTAAGCAAAAACACATTCCGCCGGGCTATTTAACAATATCTGTCTGTATATATATTATTCCTTAATTGGAATTCATTTTTTGAGATGAGCATTATATATTAATTTATTTTTATTTCAGACTATTAGTCTCATCTTTATTAGTTTTTGTTTTTGGATCTTTTTATTGGTTTGTTTATTCACAACATTTCGGCCAACTATTCCTCTGGCCTTCGTCAGGTGGTAACCGCGACGGATAGGAACTTCGAATCTCCTAACTGCATTCTCTGCCATCCGTAGTTGTTGCCGTCTCACCACATTTTTGACCAATTAACCTCTGGCACGCTTTGGGTGGGATTGAAACCGCTATCTTCAGACAATGCTCATCTGGAACCGTAGAGATTCAACGTCTCTATCCACTGCGCCACGGGCCCCGAAGGGCGATCAAGGTTGGATTCTTTGATCTTATAAATCCACGTTTATTTATTATCTGATCTTCCATAGTCGGGTCCGTACCGATTGGTATATATATATATATATATATATATATATATATATATATATATATATATTATTATTACTTAATTGGAATTCATTAATATCTGTCTAAATGAAAACATGCTGCCTAAAAACACAATATATATATATATATATATATATATATATATATATATATATATCTATATATATATATATATATATATATATATATATAATCTTATAAATACAAGACTGATAAATTAAAAAATTAAAAAATGTATCCATTTTAAATGTGGAAATTGATGAATCGCACAGGTAAGAAATTCATTTTTATAGTATGAAAAGGTTAGTAATTGCAATTAAGAATAGGAAATTGGATCAAATGTTTGTAACATGTCTACTGTTGGGGAGCCATGATGTAATATACTGTTTTGTTTTTAAATCCCCCGAAACAGTGTTTCATGGTAAACAACTGATGATCCCTTGAAAAATAAATTATTGGTATTATAGTAAATTCGAGAGCGAGTTGATGCAGTGATTGCAGGTGATTAAATGACTTACTGACTAGATGGTTTTCTAACGAATGAGAAAAATTATTTTTTTGTATAGTTTTAAAGGTTAAATCTTCAAAGACATATATATATATATATATATATATATATATATATATATATATATATATATATATTATGACAGCCCCTTTAAGAAATTCGTTTCTTATCGTTGAGCACTTTCCGTTGAATTAAAAGTCGGTCAATTTAGCTCTTATGCGTAGATCATCGTATAACGATTTGATCACTGTCTGTCTGACGTAATGAACATTTAAAAATTAAAATGTTTAAAATTCAACGCTATTTCACACGGTTAATAGTAGCCGAATGGATACGGCCTCCGCTAATCGAGCCAGAGATGTCTCGTGTCGTGGGGTTCGAATCGTTCGACTGGTAGTAATCGTGACACCCTGCACTGAAGAATCCCGAAAGGATGAAACACTAGTGTCTGTAGGTATTTAATTATTATAGTAAAAAAAAAAATAATTATATATATATATATATATATATATATATAAATAAAATATAATGGGCGGAAGTCTCTCGAGAGCTCTTACAGCTATCATCTCATCAGGAGAAAATCGATAGCGTAAAAATAATACTATGTCGAAGGTAAAGAGTTTTGATGTGGAACTATTCAATGTGCCAAAACCTTCGGGGACACTAAAATAAAGTTTATTAATGTCTAAAAAACGATTAAAATGATGGCACAACGAGGGGGAAAAAACGGGAGAAAAGATTCACAGATCCCCAAAGAGAAACAATGTGTTAGATGTTTCTTTCTGCCGGCACAAAGAAGGTTTCCGCACCGCAATAGAGACAGACTCCAAAATCTTTAAATGGTTTCTGGACAGACTTCCGCTCATTATATTTAAAACTTTATTTAAATTCTGTACCTCTAAACATTTAGTAAAAAAAATTTAATTATTATAGTAAAAAAAAAATAATTATATATATATATATATATATATATATATATATATATATATATATATATATAGTAAAAATAAAATAAAAGTTACAATAAGTTCACTAAGGTAATCAAAATGGTAAACTTAAAATATATTATAAATATTAAAGAGTTAATATTTACAAGTAAAATAAACTCAGCCAGATGTAAAAAGCTCAATAAAACCGAAAAGGAAATAGAGCTTATAATATGAACAAATGATTAATAAAACATGTTAAAAGACATCTTGAAAAAGAGTTAAAAACATATTTAATTTTAAAATTTCAATCCAATGGATCCATTGGATTGAAATTTTAAATTCGACCGTTTTGGATTTTACCATTTTTGGATTTTTACCCTTCACCGGACTATCCATTCATGTGAAATCTTTTTATTATTTTTCTTTTGCCTCATGTTCCCCTTACCTCACCCTTTTTTTTAACCAAGTAAGATCTTTGACTTACTTGTAGTCTCATTAAATACTTTTATATGCAAAATCCGATCCTGCATTTTGCTAATTCCTGCCCTCTGATGAGAAGGAGAGTATTTCTTGGAAACTCCGCGGATTAAGGACTATCCACTTATCTTGGGCTTCCTTTTTTAAAATCAAATATGTTTTTAACTCTTTTTCAAGATGTTTTTTAACATGTTTTATTAATCATTTGTTCATATATATATATATATATATATATATATATATATATATATATATATATATATATATATATATATATATATGAGAAAGAGAGAGGAGCGGGGAGGAGGAGAGAATTGTAGAAAACAAAAAGAATAAACTTGAAAAAGAAAGAAACGAGTGTTATAATGAAGAATTGGAAACTAAAATGTCAGAACAATTGTTTTGTTTTTTTTTTGTTTTTTTCTCTCCGTCTGTCTTCCCGGATCGAATGAATCGATTTGATTTCTCAATGGCTGATAACTTCTGTAACGAACATCGATCTTTCAGCGTAATCAAATATGACAGGATGTGGGCAAGTTAAAACTGGCCTTGAGCCAGTAACAGATACCGGCATTTGAAAATCGGTAAAAAAGTTCAGTCGGTGGAAATTTTGCTTTGAAATGTTCCGTAGCTACATTATCTGGAACTCAGTCCAAATAGACGAAACAGTAAATCACATTACACGTGAATTCAGTCGACCAATGCATACGGAACATAAAAACAAATATGACAGGACCAGAAACCAATTATCTTGCGAATTGTACAAACGACTGAATTTGACACTTGTACACGAACAAACACGTGATAGAACTGGAAAATGAAGAACGTAAAATATTCTGTAATGTGGAAATACAAACGGACAAAGTTATCCAAGCAAGGAAACCGGGCTTAAATAATAATTAAGGCTGTGACAAGAGAATATTCTTTTCATTATTTTGACTCTCGAGTATATATCAATTAATATCTTATATGTTTTTATATAGAGCGATGTGGTTCTCGGTTGATTAAATGTATCTAACTGTGTCGGATATATACTCGAGAGTTAAAACAATGATAAGAATATTCTCTTGTCATAACCCTAATAATAACCAACAAGAACTATAGAAAATATGTCCGTATTATTTGGATTCATCGGACTATTGTTCTCATCCTAAGTGTTATTTTCATAACGTTTCGGTCGATGTAACCTTCAACCTTCTTTGGGTGTATCTTGTCGAACTTGGGAATTTGGACGGAATTTCGAACGCAACTCTTTATTTACTTTACGGGGGTAGCACGCTCTTGTTCCGTCAGCCATAATTAGATAGAGGTCCTAAGTGATTCATAATTGTATTTTTCGGTCGCCCACACTGAGAATTGAACCTTCAACCTTCAGGAGAATATCACTTTTTACAATTGACTTTTCCAAGTACTCTAACCACTGCGTTACGGGTCTTTGCGGAGTTTCCCACCTCGCAAGTCCAGGATATCATCGTAATTTTTACTGAGATTTTACAAACTCATCTGCTTGTAGAAACCATTCACTTTTTGCTCGAATTCATTTCTCGAACCCGTCTTACTTGTCTGCTCCCCTACTGTCAGTGTTCCCCAAATATATCGTCCATTCTACCCCAGTTATTATCATCAACCGGAAATAGATACTCCCTCCCGAATTTTCTACCCCGACCTTGCTCCCGACTAACTGATTATGACGTTTCTTCGCCTGTACAACGCAAATGATATGTCGCTTTCATATTGTCATTTACTAGTGGTGGGACGATTAATCGGAATCGGGAATCAAATATATCAGAATTTTAGGGGGTATCGGAATCGGAAATTTTTAAAATTTA
>NC_136513.1:90279054-90294054 GCF_053919585.1 Euprymna scolopes
TTTAATTATATAAAATTAAATATTTAATTATATAAAATTAAATATTTAATTATATAAAAATAAATATTTAATTATATAAAATTAAATATTTAATTATATAAAATTAAATATTTAATTATATAAAAATAAATATTTAATTATATAAAATTAAATATTTAATTATATAAAATTAAATATTTAATTATATAAAAATAAATATTTAATTATATAAAATTAAATATTTAATTATATAAAAATAAATATTTAATTATATATAATTAAATATTTAATTATATAAAAATAAATATTTAATTATATAAAATTAAATATTTAATTATATAAAAATAAATATTTAATTATATAAAATTAAATATTTAATTATATAAAATTAAATATTTGATTATATAAAAATAAATATTTAATTATATAAAATTAAATATTTATTTATATAAAATTAAATATTTATTTATATAAAAATAAATATTTAATTATATAAAATTAAATATTTAATTATATAAAAATAAATATTTAATTATATAAAATTAAATATTTAATTATATAAAATTAAATATTTAATTATATAAAAATAAATATTTAATTATATAAAATTAAATATTTAATTATATAAAATTAAATATTTAATTATATAAAAATAAATATTTAATTATATAAAATTAAATATTTAATTATATAAAATTAAATATTTAATTATATAAAAATAAATATTTAATTATATAAAATTAAATATTTATTATATATAAATTAAATATTTATTTATATAAAAATAAATATTTAATTATATAAAATTAAATATTTATTTATATAAAATTAAATATTTAATTATATAAAAATAAATATTTAATTATATAAAATTAAATATTTAATTATATAAAATTAAATATTTAATTATATAAAAATAAATATTTAATTATATAAAATTAAATATTTAATTATATAAAATTAAATATTTAATTATATAAAAATAAATATTTAATTATATAAAAATAAATATTTAATTATATAAAATTAAATATTTAATTATATAAAAATAAATATTTAATTATATAAAATTAAATATTTATTTATATAAAATTAAATATTTATTTATATAAAAATAAATATTTAATTATATAAAATTAAATATTTAATTATATAAAAATAAATATTTAATTATATAAAATTAAATATTTAATTATATAAAATTAAATATTTAATTATATAAAATTAAATATTTAATTATATAAAAATAAATATTTAATTATATAAAATTAAATATTTAATTATATAAAATTAAATATTTAATTATATAAAAATAAATATTTAATTATATAAAATTAAATATTTAATTATATAAAAATAAATATTTAATTATATAAAAATAAATATTTAATTATATAAAATTAAATATTTAATTATATAAAAATAAATATTTAATTATATAAAATTAAATATTTAATTATATAAAATTAAATATTTAATTATATAAAAATAAATATTTAATTATATAAAATTAAATATTTAATTATATAAAAATAAATATTTAATTATATAAAAATAAATATTTAATTATATAAAATTAAATATTTAATTATATAAAAATAAATATTTAATTATATAAAATTAAATATTTAATTATATAAAAATAAATATTTAATTATATAAAAATAAATATTTATTTATATAAAATTAAATATTTATTTATATAAAAATAAATATTTAATTATATAAAATTAAATATTTAATTATATAAAAATAAATATTTAATTATATAAAATTAAATATTTAATTATATAAAATTAAATATTTAATTATATAAAATTAAATATTTAATTATATAAAAATAAATATTTAATTATATAAAATTAAATATTTAATTATATAAAATTAAATATTTAATTATATAAAAATAAATATTTAATTATATAAAATTAAATATTTATTTATATAAAATTAAATATTTAATTATATAAAAATAAATATTTAATTATATAAAATTAAATATTTATTTATATAAAAATAAATATTTAATTATATAAAATTTAATATTTAATTATATAAAAATAAATATTTAATTATATAAAATTAAATATTTAATTATATAAAATTAAATATTTAATTATATAAAATTAAATATTTAATTATATAAAAATAAATATTTAATTATATAAAATTAAATATTTAATTATATAAAATTAAATATTTAATTATATAAAAATAAATATTTAATTATATAAAATTAAATATTTAATTATATAAAAATAAATATTTAATTATATAAAAATAAATATTAATTATATAAAATTAAATATTTAATTATATAAAAATAAATATTTAATTATATAAAATTAAATATTTAATTATATAAAATTAAATATTTAATTATATAAAAATAAATATTTAATTATATAAAAATAAATATTTAATTATATAAAATTAAATATTTAATTATATAAAAATAAATATTTAATTATATAAAATTAAATATTTATTTATATAAAATTAAATATTTATTTATATAAAAATAAATATTTAATTATATAAAAATAAATATTTAATATATAAATTAAATATTTATTTATATAAAATTAAATATTTAATTATATAAAAATAAATATTTAATTATATAAAATTAAATATTTAATTATATAAAAATAAATATTTAATTATATAAAATTAAATATTTAATTATATAAAATTAAATATTTAATTATATAAAATTAAATATTTAATTATATAAAAATAAATATTTAATTATATAAAATTAAATATTTATTTATATAAAATTAAATATTTATTTATATAAAATTAAATATTTAATTATATAAAAATAAATATTTAATTATATAAAAATAAATATTTAATTATATAAAATTAAATATTTAATTATATAAAATTAAATATTTAATTATATAAAAATAAATATTTAATTATATAAAAATAAATATTTAATTATATAAAATTAAATATTTAATTATATAAAAATAAATATTTAATTATATAAAATTAAATATTTATTTATATAAAATTAAATATTTATTTATATAAAATTAAATATTTAATTATATAAAAATAAATATTTAATTATATAAAAATAAATATTTAATTATATAAAATTAAATATTTAATTATATAAAAATAATTATTTAATTATATAAAAATAAATATTTAATTATATAAAATTCAATATTTATTTATATAAAAATAAATATTTAATTATATAAAATTAAATATTTAATTATATAAAATTAAATATTTAATTATATGAAATTAAATATTTAATTATATAAAAATAAATATTTAATTATATAAAATTAAATATTTAATTATATAAAATTAAATATTTAATTATATAAAAATAAATATTTAATTATATAAAATTAAATATTTAATTATATAAAAATAAATATTTAATTATATAAAATTAAATATTTAATTATATAAAAATAAATATTTAATTATATAAAATTAAATATTTAATTATATAAAAATAAATATTTAATTATATAAAATTAAATATTTAATTATATAAAAATAAATATTTAATTATATAAAATTAAATATTTATTTATATAAAATTAAATATTTATTTATATAAAAATAAATATTTAATTATATAAAATTAAATATTTAATTATATAAAAATAAATATTTAATTATATAAAAATTAAATATTTAATTATATAAAAATAAATATTTAATTATATAAAATTAAATATTTAATTATATAAAATTAAATATTTAATTATATAAAATTAAATATGCAATTATATAAAATTAAATATTTAATTATATAAAAATAAATATTTAATTATATAAAATTAAATATTTATTTATATAAAATTAAATATTTATTTATATAAAATTAAATATTTAATTATATAAAAATAAATATTTAATTATATAAAAATAAATATTTAATTATATAAAATTAAATATTTAATTATATAAAATAAATATTTAATTATATAAAATTAAATATTTAATTATATAAAATAAAATATTTAATTATATAAAATTAAATATTTTATATTATATTTAAAATAAAATATTTAATTATATAAAATTAAATATTTAATTATATAAAATTAAATATTTATTTATATAAAATTAAATTTAATTATTTTAATTATATAAAAATAAATATTTAATTATATAAAAATAAATATTTAATTATATAAAATTAAATATTTAATTATATAAAATTAAATATTTAATTATATAAAAATAAATATTTATTTATATAAAATTAAATATTTAATTATATAAAAATAAATATTTAATTATATAAAATTAAATATTTAATTATATAAAAATAAATATTTAATTATATAAAATTAAATATTTAATTATATAAAATTAAATATTTAATTATATAAAATTAAATATTTAATTATATAAAATTAAATATTTAATTATATAAAAATAAAATATTTAATTATATAAAATTAAATATTTAATTATATAAAATTAAATATTTAATTATATAAAAATAAATATTTAATTATATAAAATTAAATATTTAATTATATAAAATTAAATATTTAATTATATAAAAATAAATATTTAATTATATAAAATTAAATATTTAATTATATAAAAATAAATATTTAATTATATATAATTAAATATTTAATTATATAAAAATAAATATTTAATTATATAAAATTAAATATTTAATTATATAAAAATAAATATTTAATTATATAAAAATTAAATATTTAATTATATAAAATTAAATATTTGATTATATAAAAATAAATATTTGATTATATAAAATTAAATATTTATTTATATAAAATTAAATATTTATTTATATAAAAATAAATATTTAATTATATAAAATTAAATATTTAATTATATAAAAATAAATATTTAATTATATAAAATTAAATATTTAATTATATAAAATTAAATATTTAATTATATAAAAATAAATATTTAATTATATAAAATTAAATATTTAATTATATAAAATTAAATATTTAATTATATAAAAATAAATATTTAATTATATAAAATTAAATATTTAATTATATAAAATTAAATATTTAATTATATAAAAATAAATATTTAATTATATAAAATTAAATATTTATTTATATAAAATTAAATATTTATTTATATAAAAATAAATATTTAATTATATAAAATTAAATATTTATTTATATAAAATTAAATATTTAATTATATAAAAATAAATATTTAATTATATAAAATTAAATATTTAATTATATAAAATTAAATATTTAATTATATAAAAATAAATATTTAATTATATAAAATTAAATATTTTAATTATATAAAATTAAATATTTAATTATATAAAAATAAATATTTAATTATATAAAAATAAATATTTAATTATATAAAATTAAATATTTAATTATATAAAAATAAATATTTAATTATATAAAATTAAATATTTATTTATATAAAATTAAATATTTATTTATATAAAAATAAATATTTAATTATATAAAATTAAATATTTAATTATATAAAAATAAATATTTAATTATATAAAATTAAATATTTAATTATATAAAATTAAATATTTAATTATATAAAATTAAATATTTAATTATATAAAAATAAATATTTAATTATATAAAATTAAATATTTAATTATATAAAATTAAATATTTAATTATATAAAAATAAATATTTAATTATATAAAATTAAATATTTAATTATATAAAAATAAATATTTAATTATATAAAAATAAATATTTAATTATATAAAATTAAATATTTAATTATATAAAAATAAATATTTAATTATATAAAATTAAATATTTAATTATATAAAATTAAATATTTAATTATATAAAAATAAATATTTAATTATATAAAATTAAATATTTAATTATATAAAAATAAATATTTAATTATATAAAAATAAATATTTAATTATATAAAATTAAATATTTAATTATATAAAAATAAATATTTAATTATATAAAATTAAATATTTAATTATATAAAAATAAATATTTAATTATATAAAAATAAATATTTATTTATATAAAATTAAATATTTATTTATATAAAAATAAATATTTAATTATATAAAATTAAATATTTAATTATATAAAAATAAATATTTAATTATATAAAATTAAATATTTAATTATATAAAATTAAATATTTAATTATATAAAATTAAATATTTAATTATATAAAAATAAATATTTAATTATATAAAATTAAATATTTAATTATATAAAATTAAATATTTAATTATATAAAAATAAATATTTAATTATATAAAATTAAATATTTATTTATATAAAATTAAATATTTAATTATATAAAAATAAATATTTAATTATATAAAATTAAATATTTATTTATATAAAAATAAATATTTAATTATATAAAATTAAATATTTAATTATATAAAAATAAATATTTAATTATATAAAATTAAATATTTAATTATATAAAATTAAATATTTAATTATATAAAATTAAATATTTAATTATATAAAAATAAATATTTAATTATATAAAATTAAATATTTAATTATATAAAATTAAATATTTAATTATATAAAAATAAATATTTAATTATATAAAATTAAATATTTAATTATATAAAAATAAATATTTAATTATATAAAAATAAATATTTAATTATATAAAATTAAATATTTAATTATATAAAAATAAATATTTAATTATATAAAATTAAATATTTAATTATATAAAATTAAATATTTAATTATATAAAAATAAATATTTAATTATATAAAAATAAATATTTAATTATATAAAATTAAATATTTAATTATATAAAAATAAATATTTAATTATATAAAATTAAATATTTATTTATATAAAATTAAATATTTATTTATATAAAAATAAATATTTAATTATATAAAATTAAATATTTAATTATATAAAAATAAATATTTAATTATATAAAATTAAATATTTAATTATATAAAATTAAATATTTAATTATATAAAATTAAATATTTAATTATATAAAAATAAATATTTAATTATATAAAATTAAATATTTAATTATATAAAATTAAATATTTAATTATATAAAAATAAATATTTAATTATATAAAATTAAATATTTAATTATATAAAAATAAATATTTAATTATATAAAAATAAATATTTAATTATATAAAATTAAATATTTAATTATATAAAAATAAATATTTAATTATATAAAATTAAATATTTAATTATATAAAATTAAATATTTAATTATATAAAAATAAATATTTAATTATATAAAATTAAATATTTAATTATATAAAAATAAATATTTAATTATATAAAAATAAATATTTAATTATATAAAATTAAATATTTAATTATATAAAAATAAATATTTAATTATATAAAATTAAATATTTAATTATATAAAAATAAATATTTAATTATATAAAAATAAATATTTAATTATATAAAATTAAATATTTAATTATATAAAAATAAATATTTAATTATATAAAAATAAATATTTAATTATATAAAATTAAATATTTAATTATATAAAAATAAATATTTAATTATATAAAATTAAATATTTAATTATATAAAATTAAATATTTAATTATATAAAAATAAATATTTAATTATATAAAAATAAATATTTAATTATATAAAATTAAATATTTAATTATATAAAAATAAATATTTAATTATATAAAATTAAATATTTATTTATATAAAATTAAATATTTATTTATATAAAAATAAATATTTAATTATATAAAATTAAATATTTAATTATATAAAAATAAATATTTAATTATATAAAATTAAATATTTAATTATATAAAATTAAATATTTAATTATATAAAATTAAATATTTAATTATATAAAAATAAATATTTAATTATATAAAATTAAATATTTAATTATATAAAATTAAATATTTAATTATATAAAAATAAATATTTAATTATATAAAATTAAATATTTAATTATATAAAAATAAATATTTAATTATATAAAAATAAATATTTAAATATATAAAATTAAATATTTAATTATATAAAAATAAATATTTAATTATATAAAATTAAATATTTAATTATATAAAAATAAATATTTAATTATATAAAATTAAATATTTTATTATATAAAATTAAATATTTAATTATATAAAATTAAATATTTAATTATATAAAATTAAATATTTAATTATATAAAATTAAATATTTATTTATTTTAAACTAAAGTTTACAGATCATCCCCACAAGTGTATTTTCCCGTTTTAGAAAATATCTGCACACTTAACATGTGTTTTTACGGTGATCGGGGGGGGGGGGATAACAACTTCATAGTAAATATTTGGAGATTTGTAAAGAATCGGAATCGAAATCGGTAATTGTATCGGAATCGGAAAAAATATTGAAATCGTCCCATCACTATCATTTACTCTCGTATTGTAATAAACTTCCGCATCACTTCTGTATTGTCGTCTCCTTCCAAACATTTTTTTGGTGGTCTGTGCGGGGAGTGGGGGCTATAGTATCATAAGGGGGGGGATATGATTTAAAAAATGATTGAAAATAAGTGTTTTGTATTCTCTTCACTCTCCCCCCCCCCCCTCTCTCTCTCTCTCTCTCTCTCTCTCTCTCTCTCTTCATCCCTCCCTGTAACTCTCCCTCTAACTCTCTCTTTCTAACTTTCTGTTATATATTGAAACCTTACGCCGTTAGTAGAGATTATGTCAACTAGTATGAATCTCCAGGGTGTGCAATTAAGTGCATGTGAAGACAAACTAAAGACAAACGGGTATGGACCCAGTGCACCTAACGAGTAAGACGAACTCCCTAAACAAAACACTCTAGGCAGCAAAAAGTCGGTTTGTCAGAGGGAAATTGCGTCACGTGTCAACATAAGGGGAGAGATGATTTCCAACCTGATTGAGAATAAACGTGTTTTCTATTCTCTCTCTCTCTCTCTCTCTCTCTCTCTCTCTCTCTCTCTCTCTCTCTCTCTCTCTCTCTCTTTCTCTCTGTTATATATTGGTACCCTACGCCGGTAGTAAAGATTATGTCAACTAGTATGAATCTCCAGGGTATGCAATGAAGTGCATGTCAAAACGACCTAGCGACAAACGGAGATGAGCCCAGTACACCAAACAAGTTTGACGATAGGGGTCCAGTGGTTAGCTCTCTAGACAAAACACGCTAGGAAGCAGAAGTCGGCTTGTTAGTGGGAAATTGTGTCACGTGTCGAAATGCTGTTTTCGGGGCAGTTCGCGCCGGAGAGACCGAGCGGCAAAACGTGTCCACACAATGTAGGGATCGAAAGTGAACCTACTCAAGACTGTCCGTTTGTCGACCATTTTTTTAAATTTCGTAAGGGAATTAAGTAAGAGGAAATTAAGTTTAGCTCATATTTTATACGGAAGAAATTTTTGGTCTTTCCCCTTTTTTGTGGACGAATCTCTCTCACCAATACAACCTTTCAAACCGCCAACAACTCTCCTCGTGTCTCCATGCATGCGTTTTATTTATTTTCAGTTAACAAAGGATCCACAGTCGCTAGGCGATGCAACTGTACAAATCAACGGCTATACACATGGGGGAAGCGACGGTGAAAAGAATGAAGACGAAACCGTATGTAAAAGTGAATTGTTCTTGATTGCTCACCAGTGATAACATCAGGTGCAGCTAGTACACGTTTGTTGTAAAACGTATATGCTTCTCATGCGCGCGCTCCTTCGTTCTGTTGCTTAACGTTTTGTTTAATGCTTGATCACGGAAATGCAACATGCCACGCTTAACTTGGAAATCACATTTTCCTCATAGAACGTGTAGATTGAATGGCCGCATCTTATAAAACAACTGGATGCAAGTTGAAGCCACACAATCAATCCTATCTCGACGTTTGCCGGCTTTTGACTAGAAAACTTCCGGGACATTTTCTTGTTTCGTTTATTTTCTTGCTTGTCATCTTCGTTGCTTCATCGTAATTGACCGTCGCCATTCTATTTTCTGCTTGATCAAATTTTCTCTTCATAAAACTCTTTTTGTTCGACTCATTTCAATGAAGTTGCAATTATCGCTATTCGTTGTCAGCACAAATCGGAAGAAGAGAAAGAAATTAAATTCAGTTCTAATTCGTTTGAGATTTTTTTTTTTTTTTTGTCTAAAAAATGTAAAAAGCAATAGAAAATCAACTGTCCAAAAACTACTGTAAAAACGTGCACTTGTCTGGTCTTTTAAAAGCGTTAAATTTTTATTTTGAATTCTAATATCAACAGTACTTTTTCAAGCAGTAGATTTTCTATTATTTTAACACGTGCGTACGACCAGCGCTTCACACCGTATCGGACATTTAAAATATTGATCTCCCTCTGTTTGAATTTTCCCGAAGAAGACTCTTTTACGAGTAAAAATTCGAATTTAATTTTAATAAATAAACTTATTTATTTAAAAAAAAATCTTGTCTGATCTTTTAAGAGTCAGATTTTTAATGTTAAAATGTGTAGTTGCTGGACATTTTAATGGTGGAAGGAAACTCGGATGGAGAGCTTAATAGCAGAGAGAGTCCTTAGGAGAAACTCCCTTTCATAAAGTGTTCCGGCTCTTAACTCCTTACACTCTAGGGGGTGGGGACACATCCAGATCATGACTCTTGAATGTCTCTTTGCTGCTATGTTTTTTTTTTTTTTTTTTTTTGTATTTTTACAGATGCTTCAGTGTCGCATATGGATGTCTTAACCACAGTGAAATTATGGAACTTAGATTTAATTAGGGAAATGAAGGTGATTTTTATTCCTCCTCGATCAAATCAAGCAGGAGTTCCTCTCTGCTGCCTCACTCATTGCTTCCAGTGTTCTGTTTCGACTCTTCCCTGAGATGGACAGCTGTTTCATGAGATTCGTAGGCAGACGAAACTACAAATCCCCTTGCGCCCACTTCAACTGCGAATACGCTGGGTTAGGGTTAGGTACATACCTAAAAGACAAGGCCATAGAACCGGATATTGCCATCTGAAAGAAAAAAAATCTTAAAAAATCACCGGATTCGGCATTAAATAACCTGATATTAATTTTTACCATTTATAATCTATATAATTATAATGACCTTGTAACGGGTGTTGTAACCCAACATCCAGTTTACAACTTAAACCTATAACAGCGTAAACAAATAAACACAAACCGCTACTTTTGCAGAATTTGACCTGCGCACTGAAATATTAACGTTATTATTTAGAAATTATTGAAGCAAAAATCGAATTAAGTTGAACATTGTTGTGGGGTACAAATTACTAAGTGGAACTAAGTGGAATCAGCTGTTTCATGAGATTCGTAGTCAGACGAAACTACAAATCCCCTTGCGCTCACTTCAACTGCGAATACGCTGGGTTAGGGTTAGGGTTAGGGTTAGGCACATACATCAAAGACAAGGCCATAGAACGGGATATTGCCATCTGAAAGGAACATGAAATAACTGCTTTTATTATCGATGTAACTGTCTTGAACGACTATTACATAAATAGAGCTTAAATTATATCCGATGGTGAGACCTCAGCTTGCGAGCTTTGGGGAGTGTGGAGCCACCCTTTAATTGCCATTGCTCCCAGGTCCACTCTGAACCGGAGTGGTAGTATCTGTTAGGGTCCCAACTATGGGTTAAATAGAAACTGATTTGAAAAAAAAAAAAAAAAAACAAATATATTCTATTAAAAAAAATTCTTCAAAAATCACCGGATTCGGCATTAAATAACCTGGAAAGGGTCGATATGCCGTAAAACAAAAACAACTAACCAACCAACATAAATAGAGACGAACGTGAAAAAATCACGAAATATCGAAGCTAAAGAAGGACTTGAAAACAACGGCGTTCGTGAAAGAAATAAGCACTTTACCACGGTAAGAAACAACTAGTTTGATTTTTAAAAAAATCCGAAAATAACTTAGATACAATCCTTTTAAGGGACAGCATCTATTCTCTAAAGAGTCATCGGATATAAATGTAACACATAGCTTAATCAAGTTTTACCTTACTGAAGCGGCACTAAACCTAGGCGGGTTGAACCGCATGGGTCCCCAGTCGCATACCTATTCCTGCCAGGACAGATGACGACGTTAGTTTTTTGTAGCTCCTGCAGGGATGTGTCGACGTCCTCCTACATACAGCGCCTAGTATTTCTAAATATTCACCCATCTGGTACTGACCAGGCTCAACGTTGCTTAACTTCGGTGATCTAACGAGAACTAATGTGTCAATGTGATTATGCCGTATATTTAATCAAGTGTCAGCTCCAGAATGGAACCGATGTCGTCTGTTGATTAAAAGTTTGAATCCGAGGATAAAGTTAGACACAAGGCCAGTTTTTAAAGTTAGAGTCAGACATGCTGTCTATTGCAGCCTCCCATTGCATTAAGTATAAAACTATAAAAAAAAAAAGTATTAAAAAATTAGTCTCTGTTTGTTTACCTCCTTATGAGGGTAAAATTAGACAAAAAACAGTTTTTAAAGCATGCATAAAAACAACTACAGATTGGGATAAAACATATAAATTGGTTTATTTAGTATAATCCTAAAACTCAGAAAATGTTACTTACTCGCTTGTTTGCATACCGAATGTTTTAGATTGTGAAGAAAAGGACAAAGTGGTGGGAGGAGGAAGTGAAAGCGTAAGTATTGTGAGAAAGGATAGGGAAGTAGTGGTAGCAGCAGTAGCAGTGTGAGATAAACAAAATAACGGGATGCTGTGCATAAATAAATGACGTACACTAAGAAGAAAAAGAAAACACTTTGAGCGACCAATTTCTCATCATGACAAAACATGTAAATGATTTTTAGCATTAATTTCTGTTGATATTGAAAAATATTAATGGGGTATAATTCCTTAAGAATATTATCTGAAATAGTCGAAAGCGATAGTAAAAATTAGAATAAAATGCAAATGGCGTTTTTTAGAGGCGGCGAAATTTAAATTGATATTAATCACATAGAAATATTTTTATTATGCAAACATGTGGTTTATCCCAAAGATTAATTTTTACAATTTATAATCTATATAATTATAAAACTCAAATGACCTTGTAACGGGTGTTGTAACCCACATCCGGTTTACCACTTAAACCTATAACAGCGTAAACAAACCGCTACTTTTGCAGAATTTGACTTGCGCACTGAAATATTAATGTCATTATTTAGAAATTATTGCAGCAAAAATCGAATTAAGTTGAACATTGTTGTGGGGTACAAATTACTAAGTGAAACTAAGTGGAATCAACCAGTCCTATAAATACCACTGGTTTCAGAGACTAGATGTAGACATTCGTACCATGTTTAACCGCATGCTACGAACACGTTCCTCTCATACCACTTTAGTGGCTCCTGTATTCTTTATGATGAATACATATTATATTTTATACACTTTACACTACTTGTGGTTTCTTTCAATTGTTACCCCTAGCACGGGTCTACAACAAAAATCCTGCATTCAAAATCATTAGTTCATCATAACTTTTTTGTACGAACTGCATCTGAAATTATTTCATGCAAATAATTATTTTTATTAAGAAAATGATCTCTGAAGTTTTTATTTGTTGATTGCCAGTTGATTTTAGGAGTAACCAAGTTGGTTCCGGGTCTATCCTGATACCAAAACTGCGGCCTGAGAGAAGTGGCATATCAGAACTAACAGAGCAACTACGAAGGAGGAACTCAACTATAACGTTGGACAACAGGCGTCCAGCCAAGATGTTAAGTTAGGGCTGTGCGCTTTTTGTGCACCCTGGGTATCAAAGCGGTCAATTCCAGTGACTAATGAGTATTTGGTTACATTTTGATGGGTCCATCACTAGACGAAGCTGAAAGTGTAACCACTGGGACTTAGGGTTGGTGCACATTTTCCTGCCCGTGTGCCCATGTGCACAACCTGTCTACAGAGGGATAATATTTATAGTCCTGTGACACCGGATCATGTGTAACCCGCTAACCGTTTGTATTACGTATTAATTATTTCAATTACTATCAATTAATTATAATCACCATTATTTAACTAATTATTATTTAAACATATTATAATCATTATTACATTTTCAATGAAAATATATAATTCTATTAGTATTAGTGTTCAACTTATTAATTATTTATTTATCTTTTACTAGCAATCAGTATTTAACCAATCATTATTTAATTAATTGTTATTTAATTTATTATCATTTATAATGTTTTCAAAGATATTTAACGATTGTATATATGCTAATTAGTTTGAATACAATTCTTTACGAGTTTTATTTGCATTGATTTTAGAAAATTCACTAAAAAAAAACAAAAAAAAAAACGACACCTTAATGATTACATTTCGTTTTTAAAATTTTATTAAAAATAATTTGGTAAAAATAATAAGAAAACGAAAATGTGAAATAAAAAATATAAATAAAAATTCTCCCGGGCAAAGCCGGGTAAGGAACAGCCAGCATAAAAGCAAATAAATAAAAAGTAAAATGCGTCGATTGACGAAATAAACAAAACTTATTTCTTGAGATGAAAAAAAAAAAGATACAAAAACAAGAAAATCGATATTTTCAATTCGAACAAATTCACAGATCGATTGGATATTGATAAGTTGTTGTATACTTACAAAGGAAAATCCGGGGGGAGGGGTGGGGGGAGGGCTTCCAAGTGATAAGATATTTGAATAAATACATTCAGACTCGTGGTTCTTCTTCTTCTTCTACTTATTATTATTATTATTATTATTATTATTATTATTATTATTATTATTATTATTATTATTATTATTATTTATAAACGTATTTGATACAAAATCTAAAACATTGTTTTCTTAAAAATCAGAAACCATTGCAATGCCATAAGAGGTAAAAGCAGTTGAAAAGTATTTCTTAAAATCACTTTCAAATTGTTCAACACAGTATATATATATATATATATATATATATATATATATATATATATATATATATATATATATATATATATATATAGTAATTTATAAAATATATATGGCGATTAAGCTACACTGAATATTCTGCGTTTCATCCAACTAT
>NC_136513.1:90299054-90346554 GCF_053919585.1 Euprymna scolopes
TGATAGCACCCAAGTCATATTTTTTTAATTCTTTTGAATTTTATATATTAGGTACAATATAATAATCAGCAGAGAATTGGCTCTATAATAATAAATACGAAATCTGCATGAATTAAAATATCATATTTAAGCGTATTTTATGACCGGGCAACGCCGGGTAGTCCAATGACAAAATGTCTATATTCCAAATTTCAAGATGTTGTTCATCTTACAGTTTGTTTCTTTAAGCATGTTAAAATTTTCAATTTTTGACAGCACCTGTTTCATAGCACAGTATCATGTAATTATTATTATTTAATTTTTAAATTTTATTTCGCCTCTAACTCACCAGAAGAAAAGGAACTCATCAACTTTAAAAGAAAGGAAAGAAATATCGGTACGATTACAAAATCTGAAAATCGGAAGAAAAGTTTCAATTCTGTTTTCTTTTTCTTACGTCATTTTTGAATTTTAATGTAGAGTGAACAACGCTAAATCTACGTATTTAAAAATTGTAGTCATCTTGTTATTATCAACATAAAAATTGTCTTATTTAATATTTTATTAATTTATTATTTATAATTAGTAGGTGCATGTACAGTTTCATCAAGACATTAAAAAATGAAAATATCGAAACAAGTTTATATTGTATGTATCCGTTATGGAATGAAGTTCTCCGAAAAAAAAATTCACTGAATTTCATTAAGTAGTTTTTTTTTTTTTTTACAGCGAAAAAAACAATTTGTTATGATACCGAGAAAAAGGTTCGATTTTTAGGAAGAAAAACTAGTATTAAAGATGGGGAGGGAGTGTCGGCGCTTTAAATTGAGTTATCTCCCCGTGGCGTTCTCAAAAAATTCCAAGATGTCTACCTTCAACGCGCTGTCATTAGAACGTGTTTTTTCCACTGAAAAAAAAAAAAAAATTACTCGATCAAATTAAGTGAAATTTTTTTTCTCTCCGGAGATCTTCAGTCCAAAACTGATACGTACAATATAACCTTTTTTTCAATATTTTAATTTTTTTAATGTCTTGATTAAACTGTACAAGTGTCAATTAGTCTATATTTATTTTCTTAGATAATATTGAGAACGGTCAAATCCAGAATATATGTACTTATGTTTATTTTATACGAAACTAAGTATCAAATCTATCGGTTTGTATCCAATAATGATTAGTTCGATTTAAACTTTGCTTAACTGTAATCTTTTATTACACGGATAAATGTTTTATTATGTATAATTCTACGTTTAAACAGATTTCTATTATTGCTATTTAGTTAAGTTTAATTAAGCATTTATTTACATTAATAGGGAAGATTTTTAATTATTCCAATACATTTATTTTCTGCATCCAAGGGAGAAAATTTACTTTCTGAAATATACTGATTTGTCTGCCATTACATAATATTATTTTATTCTTTAAATTTAATGGGTTTTACCTCTACTAATTAAATCTTATTATTTTTTAATTTAATAGTTTTATTTATTTATTTATTATCATTTATTCATTATATTATTGATTTAAACCTTAATATTTTAAAACAATTTTCAATATCAATTAATCCATATTTATATATGAGTTTTATACATTTCTATTATAACTATAACAATTATATTCGCTTCAATGACTATATATAGAGATATATAATTATATGCACACCTATATACAACGTCGCAGCTCAACATTGTATGGCTGTAGAAATAATATATTTATTTAAAAAAATTTTTTTTAAGTTCACAGCTTTTGTACCTGATTGACTGCACTAGTAATTTTTTTTTTTTGTTTATCTTTGTCAACATCTATTATTTTGTTTAGTTCAAATCCTTAATATTTCTTTGTAGTTGCGAGGCAGGCACCATTTTGAAAACAAACGCTTTTAAGGATTTGTCGAGAAAAGGCGTGTACGCGTTGGTTGAATGACATGAGAATGGCGGTAGATTAAAACAACGTGTATATATATATATATATATATATATATATATATATATATATATATATATATATATATATATATATTATATGTATATAAGTGTAAGGATAAAAGTTAAGAATTTCCTATATATATATATATATATATATATATATATATATATATATATATATATACAGGGTGACCCCCAAGAAAACGGACCTCAACTCAAATTAGGCCCCGTTTCTTAGTGTTTTGTCCGAATGAAATGAAACTAGTTTATTATATTCAAAACATCACATCAAAACACAAGGGTCATAAGCCTTTTTTCTCCGTTCTACAGCACATGTTCTAGATGGCCTCCATTCAGCTTTTGTTTTGTTTTTTGGTCAACCTGTATATATATATATATATATATATATATATATATATATATATATATATATATATATATATATATATATACTTTAAAAAAATTTTTTTTTAAAGTTTACAGCGTTCGTGTCTGATGGACTGCACTAGTAATTTTTTCGTTTATCTCTGTCAACATCTATCATTTGTTTAGTTCAAATCCTTAATATTTCTTTGTGGTTGCGAGGCAGGCGCCATTTTGAAAACAAACGCTTTAAAGGATTTGTCGAGAAAAGGCGTGTACGCGTTGGTTGAATGGGATGAGAATGACGGTAGATTAAAACAACGTTTATAAAGATAAGTATAAAGTTGCCAAAACATGTTTGACAAACATCCGAACTTGGTGGACAACAAAGAGTCGGATCGATACATCGATTTAGTTAGTTGATTGTGAAATAAATATTGGCAGTGAGGATAAGAATTTCCTAGTTGATGTCTGGAGATTATTTTTTGTTTACTAGTTGAATTATCTGTTTTTACTGAGTTTCTGGGATGTTCATCCGCCGGGATGACGGGGACCATCGGATTATTCTCATGAGATGATGGATGACACGTGTTCAATTGCGATTCAAAGGTTGCGCAAATACTAACCGCTCCTTTTCTGAGTTAGCACTGCTTGACTCCAGTGGCAAGGAGAATCCAAGACGACTGGAAACAATACTCAGATAGGCGGATAGCACATACAGCACTAAATATTCACAATGGTCACCCATTTTAGTGCTGACCAGACTCAACGATGCTTAACTTCGGCTATCTAACGGGAACCGATAGTTGAACGTGATTGTGAGGTTTCTAAAATGATCCTCGGGATTACAGGAGGGAACGATAAAATTGTGGTCCTAGAAAAGACGATATGATTCCATTTCTGTTTGATGAAAACTGATTTTTTTTTTTTGTTGCAGACCATCTACTAGTTGGCTTGCTGTGTACAAATTACACGAGCAATAGAGACCTTCTATCATGTCTTAAAGTAACACAATGTTCAACGAGCGAGATTGGAGATGCGCCACTGTGCAACTCATGCTCTCTACCGATTCAAGTTATGACCACACGACCATTGCCTGCACCCTCAAAATGCATCACTGGATTGCCACGAATAACAGGAAGAGCCCAGAGTGATGAAAACAATGTCTCCGGCCACAGTTATGGTCTTTAGCGTGGTTTCAAGAGAAGGTCACATCCTGCCATCTCACATCTTCGAAGTCGGCTTGAAAGTCAACACCAAGGTGTACCTGGATGTGCGGAAGAGGATGGTGATCCCCTGGTGCAATCAGGGTGCTGCTGGCAGACCCTGGGTGTGGCAGACCCTGGGCGTGGCAGCAGGACTCGGCACCGGCCCACAAGTTTAAAGAGACCCAGGCTTGGTTTCAGAAGGAGTGCTATGACTTTATTCTCGTTCCTTACTGGCCCTCTCCTCCCCAACCTGAACCCGCTGGTCATACATCGAGAACATCACCAACATGACCTCCCATAACAATTTTATTTATGCATAGTTTTTACATTGCGCATAATTTGCGTTTTAGCCAGTGTGAGATCAAGTAACAAAATCGAATTAATAAAAGTTTTGAGCGTCAAGACGAGAACAGTAGTCCGAAGAATGCAAATAATACGAATAATAAATCCTTATCTCAAAAATTCAGAAACGTAAAAATATTTCTACATACGTGCGCGGTCGTTGGTCCTTCATTCTTTTGATCGCCGTTTTTTCCATGCATGAAATGTGATCCTCTCGGGGTTGTTGATCTTCTGTTTAATTTGAGACTTTGAGTCGAATCTACTCATGCACGGAAACACAATGGAGACTTTCTGAAGTTTTAAAGGTTTTATTAAAGAGACATAGTTTACTCATCGTGAAGAGAAACGAACATTTAATTAATAAATTACTTTTAACTTGTTTTTCTATCTTAGTTTTAATGATGGCGACCCACGGGCAGAGTCTCAACGCAACATTCACTTAGATTCTACATTGTCGGTCGCATCTCGTTCGTACTGAACCCAATGAAAGACTGGATCGAAACTCTCGGTTCTTCCTCGAACACATGACAACATCTTTATTGCCATATCGTTTCCCTGCGCGTTTTGTCTAGGGAGCTAACATTTGACCGCCTCTTTCAGTCACATCACCTTTGTCGCCAGGTTATACTAACGTGTACTAATGTGACCCTCACTAAAATTCATACTAGTAAACATAATCTCTACTTATTGACATAGTTTCCCAATATATAACAAAAAGAGCAATACTCTGCAATGGTGATAACTTACTGGCGAAAGTTGTATGAGATGTGAGCATCAAGAAGAGTTTATGATTCAGTTGTTGTATTGGATGAAGTGTCCTCCTTTCGGTTTTTCGCAAGAAGCTGTTGCTTTGGATGTCATTGTTGTGAATTTGGCTAGTTGAAGAGTAAGCTATAGATGATGATGATGATGATGATGACTTTGTTGATAATGATGATAATGCTGTTAATGAATATGTTGATGACGATAATGATGTTGATGATGATATTGATGATGATGATGATGATGATGATAAAATTTTTGTTGATGATGATGATGTTGGCGACAATGATGATGATGGGGATTATTATGATGATGATAAAAGTTTTTTGATGTTGTTGTTGATGATGATGATGATGATGATGACGACGATGATGATGGCTGGTTTAAGCGGTGTTGTTGTTGTTGTTGTTGTTGTTGTTGTTGTTGTTGTTGTTGTTGATGATGATGATGATGATGATGATGATGATGATGATGATGATGATGATGATGACATTCGTTTCCCCGATATCTTTCTAGTAAAAATTCTTTCGGGAACGGTATTGATCATTTAAAGAAAGTGCCACGTGCAGGTCGCCAACATCATTAAATGAAAGTGTTTCTCTGGAACGAACTGGCACATGTGTGTTGTCAGCCTGCGTCGTCTCCCTGCTGTAGTTGCTGTGATGATAGTGACTATTGATGGCGGTCATTATTAGCGTTTTGTAAAAAGAGGTAGTGAAGCTACTGATGATGATGATGATGATGATGATGATGATGATGATGATGATGATGATGATGATGATGATGATGATGATGATTTTCGTCAGCGTGATAGTGAAAATGTTGTTCCGTCCAACAGGAATTCAAGGGGACGAAGTTGCTGCTGCACTGCTTGACCGTCACAGTGAACCTCGTTTTTGAGGCTGAACTAAAGAAATGCGCCCCCTTTTTATACTGTTTTGCAAGCTGCTACTTATACGACCATTCGAAGAGTTCTGATTAGTTGACGAGTGACGATAGACGCAGAAAGAAAGAAAATGTGTTGGTTTCTGTCACGCAGGCTAAGGTGTTCAAGGATGAAACATCCAATTTTGTTATGACTTTTGAATCGTGAAATAAGGTCGGCACGACAGAGTAACTTTCCTAGACTTTCTGATGTATTATCTGACGTTATTGGCGATGTGCCTTGTTTGTCGCGAATAATATATTTAAAAATAAAACAAAGTAAAACAAAAAACAAACAATGATCTGAAATGTTGGACGGGATCAGACTGCGCATGTTTGATATTCTGATAACTTGCTGACTGAAACCAAATTCCGAGTCGCATTTTGACTCATTCGAAATACGATTTTTAAGTTGATTTAATTAAGATAATGTGTGTATATACTAGTTTTATACAGACGAGAATAACTTGCCTTGTTAGTGCAATAGCCAGCGCATCAGTCTTGTAATTCTGGGCTATCGGAATGCCGTGAGTTCGATCTTCGCTGAGGACGTAAAGTTTTACATTTTTAGATCTGCGATGAAATCAAAATCCGAGCCGAATCTGAGTTCATTCAAAAGTATTTTTTAAGTTGATTTAGGAGAAACTGCGTACATATTGTTTCTATATAGAAAAGAGTTCACTTGTCCTAGTAGCTCAGTAGGCATCGCGTCAATCTAATATATCATTCAAAGACTACCGTGTTTAAATATATGCTTATGTGGCAGTTTTTGTCATTTAGACATTTTTAAAATTGTAAAAAGCGTGAGGGGAACGACGTTTTTATAGGACTGGTTTCCATAGCAACCACGTCGCTTCAGCGACTACTGTTGCTACCAATTCACCACTCTCCCGAAAAGAGAAGTAACAAATAAAACAGAAAGAATAGAAAGAATGAAAGAGGAAGGAATTTTATTGAAAGCAGACGAGTGCCGTACATTGTTATTACATATGTATATGCTATGTTTATTGGGGCAAAAATATAAGATTGAAATTAAACAAAGAACAAATGAATATACTGGAAGTCTGGAAAAATCAATGGATTACAATAGAAAAATGCAAGCATGAAAATTTATATGGCCAAGTTTAAAAACATGGAAAAGTAAAAGACTAGTTGTTAAAACTGGAAAAGAAAAGGACAAGATATTCTAGTAAAAAATATAATAAATTTATAACTTAAAATATTGCAGTTTTACGATTTTTTTTAAATTCAATTTATAACATTAGATAATCAATTCTTAATTCGGCAATATTTTAAGTTATAAATTTATTATACTTTTTATTAAAATAGAATTTCTATTGTAATGTATATATATATATATATATATATATATATATATATATATATATATATATATATATATATATATATAGTAAGTTATAAAATATATATGGCGATTAAGCTACACTGAATATTCCGCGTTTCATCCACTCTAGGACTCTTCAGACTTGTGCGCGAATTTTGTGGTTTTCTGCCGTTTTTATATACGCACTTTCTATTGAGATTTTCTAGTATCCACCGTGCCCTTCCTATCAGCCAATGAACATGTACTTATCGGAAAAAGGCCTATTTGACCTCCGGTTGACTTGTTCTTTTGTGTGTGCTCTATTTAGAAACAAAACACCCTGCCCTCCCCATGTTAAATAATAGATTTTTAAATAATAAAAGTGCATAGCCTGCGTGTTGTTTGTCTGCAGTGTTATTTTCAGATGCCAGAAAAATACGCCGGCCCACGTGACATGAAAGTCAGTTATGTTTTCCGTGATATAAGCGTTGTTTAAATTTTGAAATAAAACACGTCTGAAATACTTTTGTAATTTGGCTCATAAAACGTATTTCATTTTATTTTAGAATTTAAACAACTACGGAAAACACAACTTATTTCAAATTAAGTTAAAACACAAAAGACTTATCCAGATTGCTAGAAAGGTAACCTATCTTGCATTTGGTAACATTTATTTGTTGTGTATTTATTTTTGTCACCTCTTTTTTGTTATGTGGTTATTCTGAAAAATCACCAGTAGATCTAGCCTTCGGGCTTAGATCAAGGTGCAGTATCTGCTTTTATTTTATACTTAAGTTAATTTATCCTTAGTCCATGTAGGGAAACCCCTTCTATACTAAGGCAGTTTTTATATTGACTACTTCCAGAGTGCTCCTTTTTAGGGAGTTGGTTTTCCCCCACATTAAAAACGACCTTGTGTCGGATATTACTCTTGTGGGGAAGCAATAAAATAGCAGTCGTCACCATTTATTTTCTTGTCATTTATTTTTATTTATTTATTTTATTTTATTTATTTTTTTTTTTTTTGCGTATAGTGTAAACTTGCAAAAATAGATACCCGTAGTTGAGACAGTGAAAAGTAGGCTGTTTTAAAATAAATTCCTTTTATTTTAACAAAAAAAAAAAACAACAAAAAACGCCATGATTACTAAAAAAAAAAAAAAAAAAACAGAAAAAAAAGAAACAAAACAAAACAAAAAAAACCCGCCATGATTACCAAAAGAAAAAAATATATGACTACCAAAGAAATGTGATACAATTGCTCTACTGATAATATTATCGCGATTTCTATTTCAATCGCTAATTCCTTGGGCGGTAACCATTTTTTTTTTAACTCTTTCTTCCGCATTTTATTAATTCAGGAGATTGTTATTTTTAAACCCACTGTTATTCCGCATTCTTTAATTCTTTTATTCTGTAAATTCTCGAACCATTAATTTACGCATGCGTCAAGCGAACGCAACGCCATCTTGATTAAAGAATGACTCGGTTCAGTGGGATGACTTGGAGAATTTCAAGCCCCAAGACTACGAGATCTGTTTTGAAAGAATCAATAAGAACATCCTGAATGTCTGTCCGTCTGTCTGTATCTCTCTCTCTCTCTCTCTCTCTCTCTCTCTCTCTCTCTCAATATATATATATATATATATATATATATATATATATATATATATATATATATATATATATTGTGTACAGAAAGTTGTTAGTTGAGACAGATCATTGGTACCGTCGGTTTCAAGGCCGATAATAAGGCCCGTTTAAGATATCCTTATCAAGCTCTCTTCAGCCAATATTCGTTTATATTATCGGGCTTGAAACCGACGGTACCAATGATCTGTCTCAACTAACAACTTTCTGTACACAAAATATAAATACGCTCTTACATTTTGGATTTTCCTTTTAATTGAGCACTCTGCTGGAATTCTTTTTCCAAAAAAAATTAATCATATATATATATATATATATATATATATATATATATATATATATATATATATATATATATATATATATATTATAACGTTGTGTCCGTAAAGTATAAGCAATTTCTGTAGAAAACCTCACGTAGGAGAATGCGCAGCAGAGCAAGAATAAAAGTAAAAAACAAAAAACAAACAAAAAAATAAAAAAAACAAAAAACAAACAAAAATTAGCTAAATCTCAATATAAATGTATTTCAATCTTAAAAGTAATGGGACAATTTCAAAATAGCAAGATGGGTACTGTTACATGTTTATATATATATATATATATATATATATATATATATATATATATATATATATATATATATATATATATATAGTAAGTCATGAAAATATATATGGCAATTAAGCTACACAGAATATTCCGCGTTTCATTCTCGTGAGAATTCGTCAAGCATAAGCTTACTACATAGCTCTTCCTATGTATCGAGCACATCTAGAATAAATAGTGAAAAATTTATGCATAAAATTATAGCTTCGTATATTAATTTACGTGATTAAATGAAGTAATCATATATATATATCTATATATATATACACTTGTGCCCGATATTATTCATACCCCTCGGATCTTTGAGATTTCCATAAGAATATTGCTCAAACCAGAAGATAGACAATATTAAAGGGATTTCAAACAATAAATCAAGCATAAGCATTTAATTTAAACTCAACAAATAAATAAATTATGCAAGTTTGAAGCATTATACTAAGAAAAACAATAATGGCACTAGTTCAAAATTATTCATACCTCTCTTACTAATAGTCAATAGCATGCCCTTTATTCTTAATAACTGCCTGTAACCGTTTTGGATATTTATCAACAAGGTTTTTACAAGCATCAACACTGATTTTTGACCATTCTTCAATGCAGTAGTTCTCTTAATCCCTAAAATTTCTAGGTTTCCGCTTTTTAACCTCAGTTTTCAATATGTGCCAGAGGTTTTCGATAGGGTTCAGGTCAGGACTCTGGCTAGGCATTTCCAAAACATTAATGTGATTATCCTCAAACCATTTCTTGACTATTTTGGCAGTATGTTTTGGATCATTATCCTGTTGAAGGACCCAGTTTGGTCCTAAATGGAGCTTCTCCGCATCCTGTCTAATGTTTTTCTGGAGTATCTCCAAATATTGCTCCTTCTTCATGGTTCCATCTATCTTGACCAAACTACCTGGACCACTAGCCGAAAAGGAGCCCCAAAACATTAGGCTACCACCACCATGTTTCACCGTGGGTATGGTGTTCTTTGGGTTGTAAGCTTCTCCTTTCTTCCTCCAAACGTAAGAAGCATCCATATGGCCAAACAATTCAATTTTTGTTTCGTCAGTCCACAAAATACTTGAGAAAACGGACTCTGGAGAATTCACATGGGTCCTAGCAAACTTTAGACGTGCTGCAAGGCGTTTTCCGGTGTGCAATGGAGTCCTTCTTGGTCTTCTTCCTTTCAGACCATTTTCACGCAGAGTCCTTTGCAATGTTTGCCTTGATATTTTTATGCCAGAAGACTCCAGATTTTCTAAAATGTCCTTAGTAGTGGTGGTTGGATTTGCATTAACACTTCTTACAATATTCCTGGTGGCTCTAGCAGACAGTTCCTTTTCCTTCCTCTACCAATCAAGTTGTTTGTTGTGTGGTGGCTCTGGAATTTTTTGATGATGCTCTGTACTGTTGCTGTAGGGACCTCAAATTTCTTGGAAATTGACTTGTAACCTAAACCATCCTTATATGAATTCACAATTTTAGTCCTAAGATCATTACTAAGCTCTTTTTTCTTCCCCATTCTAATAATTTTTATTCTTTTTTTTTGGTTTTCAGTTGATATCATTTTAATTTCTGAAAAATGCAAAAAACGAAATGAAATTAATCAAAGGTTGTATAAAAGCATTCAAAATAAGAATCAAACAGGAAACAAACAGTCAGAAACTCGATTAATACTGAAAAAATAAGGGGGTATGATTATTTTTGAACATTGCAGATTTTATAAATAGCTGTATATTTCTTTTATTACAAGTATCCCGAGATTTTTAAATGACGAAAATGATCAGAAGAGGTTTATTAAGAATATGTATCAATATGGACGTAAACAATAAATTCTTACAAAGTTACACCTAATAAACTCAATTTTCAAGAGGGGGTATGAATAATATCGGGCACAAGTGTATATATATATATATATATATATATAGATGTTTTTACTTGTTTTTGTTAGCGATACTTTCTTGAATGAATTCAAGTATTTATACGAAAGTGCATTTTTACCTAAATGCTTGTTGGGAATAATTTTCCCATTGACCAATCTGGTACCCCCTTTTAATGGGGAGCGGCATATATATTATTTTAAAAATATAATTATCCACTGACACGTGTTTCGTCGTCCACGACTCATCAGAGGGCTGAATCTAGCGAGATTCGAAAGCAGCACCTCGTGATAAGAAGCCTAAACCTCTACCACGGTGCTAACCTCGCCGGACTACTAAATGTATCACTTTTACGTAGATGTTTTTATTTGTTTTTGTTAGCGATACTTTCTTGAATGAATTCAAGTATTTATACGAAAGTGCATTTTTACCTAAATGAGCGAAATTACAATGTTTAAACATTGTCAAAACGCCTAGGCTCCATTTTGTTTACGCAAAGTGCATTACAAACTTTATGAAGATTGAAATCAAGATATAATTCTCCTTTTGCGCAACTTTTACGTCAACTTATGAAGACTGAAATTAATAAGTAATGTTACTAAATCTTATGTCTAGAATCCTTATTCAAATTGCAATAAAAATCCATTATATAATTTTGATTCTAGAAAATATCTCAAATTTATGGCTTAAGTTTAGATGGGAGTCTTAAGAGGAAATTGAAATTCAGGAAAATTTGGTTATATTCTGTTCAATGATTAAGGATCAGATTTTCATGCAAATCTGAAATATTTGAATTTTAAAATTGGTATCTGTACCCATATTTTGAATCCTAAAAACTCCTTTGAAATACTTCAATTATTTGTTGACCCTAGAAATCTATGTATATTTTATTTATCTCAGGATGTTAGAACTAAGGTCAAGTGTAGGTTTGATGAAAATGTTTCTGTAAACCGGACCAGAAGTTGGCACACCTAAGTCTCCAGTTCACGTTACTAACCCGTAGCCATTGCCTGCTTTTCCAGCTGACTACAATATGGCCGTCTTCAAGTCCAATGTAAACAACTTCTTGATGAGCCGTTCGACTTAAGTTAACAAATTTACAGAACCTCCACTACTAACGATTACTATGATTCTGATACTGTACACTCATTAACTCTTATCCTCGAGTGGCCTCTGGGCCTTGATAAGTGGTCGGTCCCATGTAAAAAAAAAATCCCCTTTTTTAAAATCTTTTTTAAGGTGGCTAACTTTAAATTATATGAAAGCAAATTAGGTTTATAGGAAATAGAACAATGCAGCGGCGTAACGGATAAACGCAAACTGGGCAACTGAAGGTATAATCGTTGAATAAGCTATGCAGTTTCATCTTCCTTGATTCAATACATGCGTGAGAATATGTACAATTACACACACGTATGTTACAATAGATATGTTACAATATTACTTTTCATGCTCGCATTTATCTATTGTAATATGATCAATTTTAGTGGAAGCCTGGAAAAATCATGGATTACAACAGAAAAATGAGAACATCAAAAAATAATACGATTAAGCTTAAACATGGAAAAGTAAAGGACTAGTTGTTAAAACTGGGGGAGAAAGGACAACATATTCTAGCAAAAATATAATAAATTGATAAATTAAAATAGTGCAGTATTAAAAATCGATTATATAATGTTATAAATTGAATTTTAAAAAAATATTCTTAATGCTGCAATATTTTAAGTTATACATTTATTATATTTTTTACTAGAATATCTTGTCCTTTTCTTTCCCAGTTTTAACAACTAGTCCTTTAACACAGTTTATATATTCTTTATTTACTCCCATGCATTTCCGTCACAGCGAAACTGGAGTGAACGACGATTGTGATTTGTCTGCATCTATTTGTAAACCATCGGCCCATTATGGGGAGGCCTGTTTAACCCATATTATCTCTTCGGCGTCTCAAAAACCAACTCACTAAAATTAACTCGGCTTATTCAAACCGGAACCATTGACATGTCAGATCGGGTTCCCGTTTGTATACCTTCCGGTGCAACTCAACGGTCATCCAGTTTGATACCTTTTACAACAGTACCCTTTGACCCATTCTACACCTTACGTGCTCGCTCAACGTATTGTTTCTTACGATTCAACTCTGTTATTTAATTCGCTAGATAGGTAGACAATTATATATATATATATATATATATATATATATATATATATCGTCATCGACATACAGTCCTGTTTCGTTGTATCACAACTCATCAGTGCCGCTAGACTAGTATCTCTCCCAAGCCAAGGATTGAACCTAGAACCGTCGTGTTGACAGTCGGCAGTTCTCCCACTCGACCATGGAATCGACGTCCGTAAATAACTCGTCGGAATGTCTATTTAAATTAGACACCCGCCACCACTTTTATAGTGATCAAATCGCCTGTTGGTAAACAAGCAAACAACGAGCTTCGCATTTTCAGCCAATTAAGTAGCGAGTGAGATTATTTACGACGACGAAAGAGGGGGGCTTAAAATATATTTGTAGTCATCGACATACAGTCCTGTTTCATTATATATATATATATATATATATATATATATATATATATATATATATATATATATATATATATACATACAGTCCTGTTTCGTTTTATATATATATATATATATATATATATATATATATATATATATAGATAGATAGATAGATAAAGAGAGAGAGAGAGAGAGAGAGTTAGATAGATAGATAGATAGATAGATAGATAGATAGATAGATAGATAGATAGATAACTGAATAAATGCTTTATACCTTGATGTTGCCCGGCGATTACTTAACATATATAATGCATAAGAATTTGGGAACAAAAATACAAGAAGAAAAAAAGCGGTTTTTAAGATCTTCCCAATCCTTTCTAAAGAATATTTCGCCCACTGTGCTTCAGTTTGTTTAGAATTGTAAACGAACAGTGCGAATGGGTTTAAGTGTGTGTGTGAGGGGGGGGGTATTTGGGAGTTGATCCTAGTAAAAAGTTGAAGAAATTGCAAGTATATTTACCGTAGTTAACTGAACAACAAAAAAAGAAAGGTCAAAAAACAAATAAATTTTACCAAAAGCAACATACGTTACTCTTCTACTTACCTAGATAAGTTTAAATTTATTTTAACTTATTTTAAAGCGTTTTTTAAGACGTAGTGTCTATTCTGTTCAGATAGAACAATAAGCATTTTAAGGATTCTTAATAATCGCAAAAAAATCGAAAATCAAACAAAATACTGCTGGAAACACACCCAATATATATCAGATTCGCGGGAAAATTTAATTTTCTACAACTATGTGTTATGAAAATATTCTAAATATATAAACAAATTTCTCATCTTTCTTAGATGTTTCACAACGTTTCGGCCAACTATTCCTCTGGCCGTCATCAGGTGGTGACCGTGACGGGATAGTAACTCCGAATCACCGAACTGCATTCTCAGCAATAACTGCCTTCCATAGTTGTCGTCTCACAAGTTTTTGGCCAAGTAAACCTCTGGCCTGCTTTGGGTAGGATTGAAACGCTATCTTCAGACAATTCTCACCTGGAACCGTAGAGATTCAACGTCTCTATCCACTGCGCCACGGGCCCCAAAGGTGGTGAGACGACAACAACTATGGATGGCAGTAATTGATGAGAATGCAGTGAGGAGATTCGGAGTTCCCATCCTGTCGCGGTTACCACCCGAAGAAGGCCAGAGGAATAGTTGGCCGAAACGTCGTGAAACAACAACTAAGAAAGATGAGGATAATAATCCGCAATAAATAAATTAATAAAAAATACTCATATCAATAATGAATTCCAATCAAATAATATATAAACAAATTTCGGCAACAATAAATAAATTATAAAGTATAATAAAATATCAAAAGTTATTTTATTGTCTTTTTCATTTGGTTTCCTGTTTAAAAAATTGTCAGTGTTTTTTAATTTTTTAGATGAGGATAGATTATTCGTATTATTTGGATTCTTCGAACTACTATTCTCACCTTGAATGTCATTTTCACAACATTTCAGCCGATGTAATCTCCGGCCTTCTTCAAGAGACTTTTTGAGATGAGGATCGATATTTTATATTATTTAGATTATCCGGACTATTGTTCTCATCTTGAGTGTTATTTTCACATTTCAGTCGATATAATCTCAGAATTTCCTTCAGGTGTATTTTGTCGAACTCGGGAATCTGCACGGAACTTCTAACGGTACACTTTATTTAATCCACGATAGTATCCTTTCGTTCCGTCAGCCATGACTGTGTAGAAGTCAAAAGTAATTCGCAGTTGTATTTAAGCATAATTATGGATTGCAGCTTCAACTTCGAGTGGAGTGTAACTTACAACTGATTTACCAAGTACTTTATCCACTACGCCAAAAGTCCTTGCAAAATGTTACGAAAATAACACTCAAGATGAGTACAGTGGTCCGAAGAATTCAAATAAGATAAAATTTGAACTGTTTAAGTCGTTTACTAGCTGATCGCCCGGCGTTGCCCGGTCGTACAATACTTAACATGATATTTTAATTTATGCAGATTGCGTATGTATTATCATGGAATCAATCTTCTATTTAATATTATATATTACGAGTAATAATTTGCCCGATGGACTAATTCGCCCAATTTAAACATATATATATATATATATATATATATATATATATATATATATATATATATATATATATATATATATATAATAGTGATACTGTCGTTCATCAAATTCCGTCTGTTTGTTTACAATATCACATCAACTGATATTTGGGTTTGACGATGAATGCCCTGGAAAAGCCACATCGGATTAAGGTTCGTTTTGAAATATGCAAACGAAGAAATTATTTGCGACGATTTTAAATGGTATCTCTTTTATTGTATATTGGACTTATTAACGGAAAAATATAAATAAAATGGCGACGTACATCCGGGCTTGAACAGAGGACCATTGCGATCTGTAGTCGAACTGAGGTATATCTGCAGATGACAATAGTTCTTTTTGTTTTTAAGAAGAAATAATTTGCTCCCCTGATTTGCTGAGAATAATCTCCCTTAGGTGGTGTAACGTAAAATATTCCCCTGTAGTAATTATTTTTTCATCTATTAGGTTGGTGCAAAAATAATGTCGCTTTCATATATATAGTTGAATGTCGAAAACGACATCACTTTTTGCGCCAACTAAAATATAAGGAGGACTATTTTTATCATCAGATTTTTTTTCTCGATTTTCGTTACTTATCGGATGAATTTATATAAAAAACATATCTAAGAACACTGTCAGACATATAAATTAGTTTCGTGTGAAATTTACCAAAGATAGGTTCAGCCGTTTCGGAACCGATGAGGAAGGAACTCTTTCACACACACACACACACACACACACACACACACACACACACACACACACACACACGTACGCACCCAACCACACACATCCACACACCAACGCGCACACACATGCACACACACGCACACACACATACACACACGCACACATGCACACACACGTGCACACACGCACACACACACGCACACAGACACGTATGCACCCAACCACACACATCCACACACCAACGCGCACACACATATGCACACACACATGCACACACGCACACGCAAACATGCACACACACACACGCACGCACACTTACACACACGCACGCGCACATACGCACGCACACACATACATACACGAACACACGCACACTCACATACACACACAATCACACATACGCGCACAGACACACACAGACACATACACACACAATGACTTTATATAATAGTAGAAAGAGAGAGAGAGAGATAGAGATTACATACATAAAGAAAACTTTTGTGCACAAAAATAAAATATTTTTTATATGCAAAAAAATCGTTTTAAAGAATGTAGCGTATGAATAAAAGTTCAATTATACATACATTTAGAAATAAATATAAGTTTTTGGTTGACCTGTACCATGTACATACTCCTTATATATATATATATATATATATATATATATATATATATATATATATATATATATATATATATATATACTAGCATGTGTGTCCGGCGTTGCCCGGGTATTTTGAGGTGCATGCTGAGCAAAAAAAACAAAAAACAAAAAAAAACGGTCAATTTTTTTAACTTTGACCCCTATTACGACCTCTTAAAATTAATTGTTTAGGGCTCAAATCAAGTTATTAAATTAGATCCATGTCCAAGAAATCTATATCTAAAATTTCAAGTGTTTAGACCCAAAATTGTAAGAGGGGTTTGGTAGAGTTCTCAAAGGGAAAATCGTTGAACTTTGACCCCTTAACAGCGAAATTTCCGGCCGAAAACCAACCACACCGATATTTCCAAATCTCAGTACCCTGTATATCAAATTTCGAGTCTGTAGACTAAAAATTGACAGAGTTATTGCGTAGGGAAATGTACACACACACACACACACACACACGTTCACTTTTATAGATATATAGATTTATATATGAATAAAAAATAAAATAAAAATACCTTCAAAAAATAATAAAGTAAAAAAAAAAGAAAAATGCGAAAAGAAACTGAGACATGTGCATGCGAGTATTATGTTTTTTTTCCTAAACAACTCACTTCTTGTAAGAAAAAAAAAATAGAACTAAGATCGAAACTAAAACCTAAAGACAGTGAGTTAAGTACGATAACCATTAGGCCAGCTCGATACGATCTTTAAAAATTGTTTTCAAACATACTTCCTCTTAACATAAGAAATTTGGCATGTGAACATTCATGCATGCGCATTCATGAAACAGTTGGCAAACAGGTAAATATGCGATGAGCCTATGTCTCAATTTTTCAATTTTGACTCCTTAACAGCCCTTTTTTTCTGGATGAAAATCGATTAAAAATGTTTCTACATGTCTGAATATTCTATATACCAAATTTCAAGTCTGTAAATCAAAAATTCGTTGAGTATATGGGTTGAGAAGTGTCCTCACACACACACACACACACACACACACACACACACACACACACACACACATATATATATATATATATATATATATATATATATATATATATATATATATATGTATGAATAAAAATAAATAAAAATACCAGCGATGGTTGACGTCATGTTGTTTTGAAAAAAGAAAAACCGAATAAATTTATAAAATGGTGATCAACGTTTCGTCCCTTATTGCAGGGGACATTTTCAGGATATTAAAAGGAAAAATGTAGAAGACAAAGATCATAGATCATACGTAAGTGAAAAGGAAACAGTGTTAGAATCCTACCCATATCGGAAGGAAACTATAAATGTGTGTGTATGCCCATATATATATATATATATATATATATATATATATATATATATATATATATATATATATGATGATTGCCACGTCTTGTAAGACGAGTACCACTCCCTCAGCTACTTAAAGTCCATGAGCCCAAAAGTGACTTCCATCGCCACAGGGCCATTTTAATAGACAAATGCCTGAGGCAGCATCTATACACAAATGATGTTACAGAGTCTTAGCTTTGTACGACAGCTAAGTCTCTCTTTCGGTTCAAAATGTTAAGATCCAGCAACAAGCAAGAGCAAGATAGTTAGCAACAAGTTAAACTGCAGACCAGCTTAATGCGGGTACTGGTCTCCTTCTTTCTTTTTTTTTTTAAATCAGAAATTTGCTTCTCCTAGAAAGGTTGCCTTCACCACGGCTTACGGGAGCCGTCTCCACCCCAACACACACATACATACACACAAACACACATGGTGCTAGTTGGCCGCTGACCCCGAAAATATATATTTCTTTTCGATTTTTTTTTTTTTTTTTTTGCAATTTTTTAGCGAATTATTATCGATTGGACATTCCTCCACTAGATTATCAACGGAAAAAAAAAACAATATTTCAAGATTATTCAGGGGGGTGCTCAGTTTATAATACAACGTTCTAATAAATCGATGTCCCGTATTGGAATCAGTCGACGAGAAAACTAAACAGGGAGAAATAGCGTTTTTTTTTTGTTTTTTTTTTGTTTTGCTTTTAAATTTTTTTAAATTTTTACTAAAATCTTTTTGAATTAATGAATTTTCATACATTTCTTACAAACTTTAAATAATAAAATAATCATTTTTCACATTTCTTTTCAAAATTGGAGACAAAAGAAACACATCAAACCTTTCCCGGTTTCATTTTCTCGTCGACTGGTTCCAATGCGGGGGTTGATTTACTGGAACATTGTATTAGAAACTGAGTACTTCCTAAAAATCTCCAAGTATTACATTGTTTGCATTTTTTAAAATAAATCTGTTAGATTAATGTCTGATCGATAAGGAACCGCTGAATTTTTTTTTTTTTTTAAAGGACGAAAACAAAAACATATAAAGGTGGGCGCCTTGTACAGATCCGCCGAATTTTCTATTAGGACAACCAAAAGCGTTTTATGCTATCCACACTTATTGTATTAAAAAAAAATCACATTTCACATTTAAGGGAAAAGAAAATATTCGTTTCTATTTAAGATTTTTTTTTATGATGACAATTTTTTTTCAGCCATTTTGAATTTTAATCTATGAATTTATTTTTATAACTTTACCTTCAAAATCACGATCAGATTCTCAGCTTAAAAACGATTGGAATAAAACCATCCTTTTTAAATAGTAAAAAATTACTAGACCAAAGATAAAATAATTTCAGCCAGAAATGATTACAGTCATATGTTCACGTGTGTAACATATGGACGCGAATGAAAAAATCAGCAGCAGTCGTAGAATAGATGACTAGCGAAAATATTAGCAGCAGCAGCCATTTTAGCTATATGCAAATAAAGCAAGTGCGCACGCGCTTACGACACCAGAAGAAGATGGAAAGAAAAAGAAAAAAAAAACCCAAAAAGATAGAAGAAGCAAAATAGCCGGGGAAGATGGACGTGTGAAAAAGCACTAGCTATGACCGGCGTGAAGTGGCGAGGAGAAACTTTTAAAAAGAACATGTTATATGGCAGAGCCTCGTAAAACACATATGTGTACGAAAGGACTTTTGAAAAATAATGAAATGCGTTAATTTGGAAGAACCACAATTAAATGCATTTAATTTACACTAAAAAATGCCGAGTTGGATTATCTATTTTTCCCCCTTTCTTTTTTTCTTTGTTCCTTTGCGACGGTACCTAACAATGTATGGGTCCGAGCGGTTAAAATGTAACGACACGGTTAAAGTGTAACTGCCACCCACGTTACACGTGTAACGGGTAAAAATCCTTTTTATCGAATATTAAAATGTAACGACACGGTTTAAGTGTAACTGCCACCCACGTTATACGTGTAACGGGTAAAAATCCTTCTCATCGAATATTAAAATGTAACGACACGGTTAAAGTGTAACTGCCACGTTATACGTGTAACGGGTAAAAATCCTTCCCATCGAATCACCTTGTTTATCTGCTTCGAACCAACGTGGACTAAACACTCTGACGTGGGCAGATAAACGCGACTCAGTGAGACCCGATCTTCTTCTTAACAAAAGCCGTAGCTCGACTGTTCGTGTTTTCTTCCATCCATTTGTTTAATGTCAGGGGGGTCGGCTATATCTAATTTTAAAAACAGAAAAGCGGAAATCAAAGTCCATTTAGGCAGAAAAATCATTAGCAGACGATGATTAAAGCAATTTCAATTTAGCTCTGGGGAAGGAAAAATAATTTTACAAAAATGTAAAATTGTTTGGGTGAATAATTTTAATTATCCAAATTATTTATTTTCTGTCTCGGCTTGTTTTTCTTTTCGTTTTTTTTTTTTTGTTTTGTTTTTGTTTTCAAATTAAAGCGACTTAACATATTATTCAAAAACTCATTTTTATTAACTTCCGGTTACGCTCAATCATTTCCGTTTCATAGTTTCGTATTTCGCTAGCTCGATATTATTGCAAAATCTTTTTTTTCCTTTTTCTTCCATTTTCTATTCTCTTTTTCTGTTGTTGCATTACTTTTTTATTATTATTTCGCAATAGGTTTAATTTGTTCTCTCAACCCCTCTTTTTTTTAAACTCTTGTTCATCCCATATATTGTCATTTGGACGTAATTGGCTACTGTTTAGAATCATGTCTAAAATGGAACTATGTAGGGAGTTGAACAACGAGATGACTTCATATTACATTTAAAATTCTCTATGTTAGTACAGCCAAGGAAACAGAAAGCAGGAAGGGAATCTCAAAGTCTATTTGTCTGAAGTAACAAACTGTCACTATCAGATTAGAATACTTCCCGGCATTTAAAGACCTCTACGGTGAAGGGGTGGGATTTTACTGATAAACGGGTTTGTCAGAAGTATCTACGTTATGGGGGTACAAGTGCAATAGGTTTATCAGAGAAAATTCCATTAAAATACTTGTAAAGGAGGCATAGGGATGCAGCATTGCGGCGATGGGACAGGGGTTGGAGCCTGGTTGATTATACGTGACCTATTAGGTTGGCGACTCTTTGTTTGTACCGTGTCTAAGAGTGAGAGACTAGTGGTGGATACACCAGCCCAGATGTTGCAACGATACTCCATGCATTGGAAATGGTGGCTTTGTAGAGGTACAGGTACTCCTAGGTGTGAGTAATCTTCTAGCACGATAGAGGAAACCCACCTTCTTTGCAGCAGCCTTCGCAATGTCCTCAATGTATTTGTTCCAGTATTTTAATGGAATGTTCTCTGATAAACCCATTGAAGGAAAAATTCCAAGAGAGGTGCTATTTGTCATCAGTATCGGTGGTTGGAAAGGCTTCTAGTAATTGTTAAAGAAGAACAGCTTAGTCTTCCTAGCATTAAATATTACCATCCATTTACGAATCCATTCCACTACTGTCTGGAGGTTATTTTTTTAAGGAGTCTGCCATTGTCTTGGATTTGTGTATATCCGTTCTTCCTTCGTGCATGTTGACAAAGCCGGACCAGTTAGATCGAAGACTTTTCTTTGGGCTCTATCCAAGGGGGAGAAACTAGCGGTAGATGCACTAGCCCAGATATGACAAAAATACTCCAGGCATAGGCGAATGGTGACTTTGTAGAGATAAAGAGTACTCCCAGGTGCGATTAATTTTCTAGCAAAGTAAAAGGAGCCCACCTTCTTTGCAGCAAACTTAGCAATGCTCTGAACATACAGTAGAACTCCGGGATGCAACATAAAAACGAGTAACAAATTACAGCACAGTATATAATACAAATGTATGTAATAAAATAACAATATTCATAACGGGACCAATACTGTAACCAGGGCCGGAAAAAAAACATCGCATTCCTCGTCGTAACCTGAAAAAACGGTATCCTAGGGCCACCATGTCCCGGGGTTCTACTATATTTGGTCCCGATCATGCATGTGAATGTTAAGCCGAGGTGTGTGAAGAATGAGCTCTCAGGTATGGTGTTATTTGTCACGGCTATCGGTGATTGAGAAAACTTTTTTATTTTTTTGGTCTTTTTACTTTAAAGTGACGCAATAAAAATTTATTTCAACGGTAGATTTTTATTTGCTGAAGTGATTCTAACACGGAACGATTAAATTTGTCGCTTGCCGAATTTAGTAAGATGGTGAAGTAGAACACAAATAAGGCACGAAATAACGAAACAAATGTAAAATACGTTGGCTAAGTAGTTAAAAACACGAACTGGCAACCTTTGTGTGTTAAGTTCGAATCCAGCTCGTTTCATAGAAACATTTTTTACTCGAGATGTCGGAAACCTCTACCGGATCAATTCATTTATTAATTCTTTTTACTAATATATTATATATATTACTTAAAAATCACCAAGATATTTTTTATCAATAAGTACATACATATATATATATATATATATATATATATATATATATATATATATATATATATATATATATATATATATATATATTCAGTTGTATGGTAAAATGTCTTACTTGTAAGCCTATGCGACGTATTCCATTATTAATTTCGGAAAAATTTTCCCTTTTCAAATGGTGTGCGTAACAGGTCGATTCAGAGCATGCTGGATAAAGGACCGGAAGCATGCTCTGAATCGACCTGTTACGCACACCAGTTGAAAAGGGAAAATTTTTCCGAAATTAATAATGGAATACGTCGCATAGGCTTACAAGTAAGACATTTTACCATATAACTGAATAAATATATATTTTTTTTTATGGTTGAGCCAAAACTATTTTTCAAAATACCACTGGCAACAATTTCCCTTACTCTCTATCTGTTCCTAAAACTAAACGAAAACTTCCATAAACAAAGTTTCTTTCCTAAAGCAGCACGACTGTGGAACGCAATGCCTCGTTTGCCAAACACAATGTATTTTTTATGGCACCCCAATTTCGATTACCATCTCTTTGAGATTAGCATTTTTTCCTTTATCGATTGGTGATTACTCCTTCCCTTTGATTGCATTTCTCTTCTCTTTTCTTTCTCCTTTTCTCTCTTAAAGCATATTTCTCTTTAATTCTCTTTTTTCGTTTTTTTCCTTTCTCTCTCTCAAACTCCTTTGCCCCAAAGAAACTTTATTATCAGCTATACTTTTCCATCTTTCAAGTTAATTCTTATCACCTACAAAGTCGTCTTGTCACTTTAACATAAAACAAGTGTTCTACTGAAGATGTCTTCATAGATGTTAGGACAGACTTCAAGGCGCCAAGATTGACTTTATTTTGCTGAGAAATTACTTTTTGTGCCTATCATATCAGCCATAAAAATCTATGTCAGACTTTGGAGAAAAGAATGAATTTCTTAAACCTCATGTCAAACACCCCACAGCCGTAAGCAAAGTGAATTGATATTACCCGGCGCATGCAACGGTGTTACACAATAAGAAACATTTTTTAATGGAAACTGCAAAGTTCATCAAAAATCTATTTCAATTCAGTGCCCATCAATTCTGTCATCATGTGACAGACAAACAGATAAACAGATAGAGAGACAGACTGAATTAAATACTAATCTCTCTTAATCCTTAATAATCCCTTACTGTGTATCGAACCGACACTATAATACTTTGCTCGCTCCACGTTATCATAACCAACGTCTAAACAAAGTTTTAGATTAATCGGCCCAGTAGTTTCCGAGCAAACTTCTAGAGTAAATGTGGTATTGTGGTGACTAATCCCTTATAATCTCTAATTGTGCATCAAACGGATATCATGATGCCTAGTTCACAGCACCGTATTATAACAAAGGTCCATATAAAATTTTAGCCAGGTCGGACCAGTAGTTTATGAGCAAGCTTCTAGAATAAATGTGGTATTGTGGTTGTTAATCCCTATTATCCATAAATGGGCATTGAACGGATACAATAACCTTTAGTTCGTTGCACCAAGGGTCCATACAAAAGTTCAGCCAGTAGTTTCTGTAAAAAAGTAAAGAGAGCAGACAGACAGATAAACAGAGTAAGAGAAATATAATATAGATATCGCCTTATAAGATAATCAGTTTTTTCTTCTTACTGTTTGGTATATTTCTAATTTCTACATTGTTTTTACTCTTTTATAAATTATTTAAAAATTAATGTTTTACTTTCCCTCTCTGTTTCCATTCTATTTCAGTTGTGAAGTTCTCAGAAATCAAGGGACACCTTTCTAGCTGCTGACACTTGATCTCTATTTGAGCAACATAGATATTATTATCCTTTACTTCTCAACCACTGAATTAGTAAAGAATTTGGAACATAATTGACATTTTAAATATGTTATAGTATATCTTATGGTCTTTTGGTTTTACTGAATTCCAGGACAAGAGGTCGTCTAATTTGATGGAGTATCTAGCTTCGTACTGTTATTTGAGGTAACGTCACTTGGAGATGGCGCACCATTCCCCATAAAAAAAAAAACTTGTGGGAGCCTTTCCTAGTCTCAACCAAAAACACGCGTTCACATCTCAAGCCATATTTCTTGTCATATACATACGCGCACACAAACATACGCGCACATGTACACACAAGTATATATTCACGTTCATGTACATACACCCACATTCATGTGCATACAAACACACGCTTACGTACACACATGTACGCACACGTACGCGCACATGTACGCACACATGGACAACGTCACTTCCCTTTCAAAGGAAATCCACACATGCGCAAAAGACCACCGGAAACAACTATAAAATCAAGAGCAATAAGCTGCTTCCTCCTTTTTCAACTTAGCACTCGAGCTGAGCGCCCGCGCGCGCATCACGTCCCCTGCTACTATGTATGGGGCACGAACTAACAGACAGTACGTACACTTTATACGTTTTCTATCTCCATGGCCTGGATTTACTTTTTCTCATTTTCTCTCTCTATATATATACTACAATAGACTCTCCTTCTCACCAGTTAACAGCAAGAGACGCACGCCAAACTAAGCGCGCGCTGTACCCTTTTCTTTCATATGTTTCTTCACGAAATAAATCCTAGTTCGTTTACTTCAAATAAACACGTTGTTCGTTTCTTCCTCAAAGCAATTAATTTTTCCTTTCCCAATTCAAATCATTTCTCCTATTTTATACGGCTGGGGGATATATATATAATATATCCACCAGTCCCCTACAAACTAATATAGATTAGCCAAGGGGATCTTATTTGGGTCTATGTGATTTTGAATATTTAGTCAGGGCTTACTTGTAGAAAAAATATCCTCGTGTACGATTTTCCTGACAAACCCCTGTACAGATAGACCTTAAACACTCGAGGATAATGTCTAGTAGGCATTCAAGTTCGGTAATTTTTTACAACGTGCCCTAGCGTATTATAAACACCCGAACCTCCCCGTGTTAAGAACGGCTTTCGGAATAAACACCCCCTAATCTCGAAAGCCGTTCTTAACATGAGGAGGTTGCGGGGGGTGTTTATTCCGAAAGCCGTTCTTAACATGGGGTACTTGGGGGTGTTTATACTACGCTGGAGCAGGTTGTAAAAAAATAACTAAAGTTCTCTCTAGAAGTGAACGCAGGAGCTCGTGTAAATACTTCGAGTCTGCTTTCTGTGATTAGATAATAATAATTAATAAATCGAAGTTGAATCATTTTTTTCTATTTTTCTTTTCACAGCTAGTTCCATCCCCTTCCTCCAAAATTGATTTTCGGCCATGTCCGTTAGGAAAGCGGTTAATCCTTCTTCAAAAGGAAATCAATGGTTCAAAAGAAATCAATCATTTGTCGCTGCAGCCTAACACCGATCGCCACCACACTCGCTGACCGCTCTCAACTGACCGCTTTCTCCACTCCTACCTCCTCGACGAACATTAGTTGTCAATTCACATTTGTTGCTAAGGGAGACAAGGCGCTGTTTATTTTGGTCGAGTACCGTCGAGTTCGCCACGACGAGGTTTTACAGCGTGCGTGACACCTGTACCTGCTAATAGAAGGATAATTAATACTTCAATAAAAAAGAAATAACCTATCAGTTCTTATTTAGAATTCGACCTAATTAAAAAAAAAACATACACACAGAAAATACAAACCAATCTTTATGATGTAGGTATCCGCCAAAAAACGACGATGTCATATTTCAAAAATAATCTCAATTAATCAAGTAGTGTTTTTTAACTAATAAAATCAAATTTTATTTCAAAGCAAGGCGCCATCGTTTATAAAAGTGGTGGCCTATACAGAGGAGACAACCGAAGCAGCAAAACCGACAAATGTAGGGAAGACAACCGAAGCAGAAAAAACGACAAATGTAGAGGAGACAATCGAAGCAGCAAAACTGAAGCTGCCTGCCGGGAAACTATATATTTTATTATTTTGAAAATATAAATTGTTTATTATCTTTTGGAAATAGGGTACGATTATGAATATCTCCAGTATCAAATAATCCTTATACACTGTGAAATTTACTTTATGTATGACTAGCAGGAGTACCTGGCGTTGCCCGGGGGTGTGGAAGTGTAGTAAGGAACGCCGGGGTATAAAAAAATGGTAGTAGCGGTGGAGAGGAATCTAAAAAACAGTAGGCAGTTTGGATGAAGAGAGGTGTTTAAAAACAAGTGGTAGTAGGCAGGCAGGCTCGAACGCGTAACGCGAAAGAGAAAAGAAGGTAAAAAACAAAAAACGTGACGTCTTTTCCGATACGTCCATGGCAAAACCGGAAGTCATGCATGTCGAAATTAAGCGTAGTCAATGCAACGGTGACGATGACTTGCTAAAATATCGGCGAAAAAAGAGACCTCTTTTTGTAAAAACTACCCAGTTGACGGTGAAGGAATGAATGTTTTTGGCCAATTTTTCGATATTTGCCGTCTAAGATATTGAACTTTAAACAATACCGATCTCGTGAGGATCCGTCGCATGTATCGAAAGTTTTTGCCACACACACACACACACACACACACACACACACACACACACACACACACACACACACACACACCGATTTTGCTTTTTATATATTAGAAAACTAAAGAGGGAGATATAACATATGAGAAATTTTTGGAATCAAGTCTCCCCTTGCTGCTATTTCAGATCATTTCGGAAGCAGTTAGTGCAATATGTAATCTCATACATAGATGTTTTAAAACTGCATACAATATTCGCGGTTTTTCGCTATTCGCGGAGGGGGGGGGGGTAAAAGACCCTAATCTCCGCGAATAGCGACGGAATACTGTGAATTGCTTCATCATATAATATGAAAAATATAAACAAAACTATTTTCTCTTAAGATCGCACATTAAGGAGATCATTCATCATCGAGAGCCTATTTTTGGCACAATTGTGTAGCTTAATTGCTGTATATATTTTCATAACTATATATATATATATATATATATATATATATATATATATATATATATTGTTACGAATGCAAGCAAAAAATCTAAAAAGAAATTTACGAAAAACAAAATGAAAAAATGAACAAAGTCCTCTGGGTTCGATATATATTGCCAAACAAAAGGGGATGGGGGAGACGTCTTCGAAACCCAGAAAATGTAAAATAGACTACGTGTGAAAGCAACGAACACAAGTGGTAAAGTTTAAATCAATTTTATTACAAAATGGTAGGGAGGGGAAGAAAATGAGATACAATTTGTAATAACAACCAAATTATGAAGATGTGGAAGGGGTGTCTTGCGTTAATGTCTAAAAATGTCGACGGAAAATACATCAATGAACAAAAAGAAAAGAAAATAGCAGAATAAAGGAATCACCGATTCATCGCACGAGAAGGAGAGATAGATAGAGAGAGGACTTACAGTTTTTACTTCTATGTGAAATTTACCGATTTATACGCGCATGATTTTGTTCACTTCGTACGATTGTTCATAACTTGTGGTATTTTTGTGTATAGTTTATCCACTGTTCTGTTATTTTATCTCTCTGCTCCATGCATTTTTGGTTCGCCGTGTTCCTTCGTGTTCGGATTGTCGACATTATCTCCTTTTCGCTATTCGGATGGGATTTCCCCCCACCCGTTCTCCATGGCAACCTTGCCGAGAGTGTTTAAAAGAATGTCTCTGTTTTCCTCTCTCCCTCCCTCCCTCTCTCTCTCTCTTTCTCTCTTTCTCCTTCTTTGTACTTCGCTTGTCCTTCCCTTTTCCTTCTTTCTTTGGTCACTTTTGCCGCTAACCACCCGGTACTAAAAGGTGTCAAAAAGTGTACTGACCGGATGACCTCGTCAACAGACTGACTCATCCTTAAGGGATGGATGTGATGTTGAACGTTTTCTTTAACTCTTTCCTCCTCCTCCTCCTCCTCCTCCTCCTCCTCCTCCTCCTCTCTCTCTCTCTCTCCCACACACACACACACACACACACACACACACTCTCTCTCTCTCTCTCTCTCTCTCTCTCTCTCTCTCTCTCTATCGTTACAGGTTCGACCTCCCTCTCTCTGTTCTGTTGCTTCGGCGATAATTAAACAAAACAAAATAAAATAAACAAAAAACGATAATTTTCTCTTTAAAACATACAACCTATTTTAATGAGCATATATATATATATATATATATATATATATATATATATATATATATACCAATCAATCAATCAATATATATATATATATATATATATATATTTATACCAATCAATCAATCAATATATATATATATATTGATTGATTGATTGATTGATCGATTGGTATAAACAAAGACAATGGATGACCAAATCAGCTAATGGGGTGCTCGTTTATAATTGTAGAATTTCTCACAATATGGAACAATTAATTCGAAAAAAAAATTAAATTTAATAAATTAAAATATTTATTAATCCATCAAATTGAAACAAGAAATTATAATCATAAAAATCCTTAATCCATGGATATTCAAAGATGTTCTTATAACAGGGAAAACTTAACCACTAGTTTGCATAAATTTGAAAATATAAAAAAATATATGAGAAAAAACAAAAATGCATTTTCAATAGAATGCCCAATTCAATAAATCAATTAATCACACAATTATTCGATTATTCGATTAATTCATGAAACAGTGATCTTTGAAAGAATAACTTAAACAACTCATGTTTGAATTTAATTGATTTAAAAATTATAAGTCGGTCACTTTAGCTTGCATGTATAGATCGTCATATAATGATTAGATCACTCTGACAAACGTTAAAAACATTTAAAAATAAATGTTTAAATTTCAAGAACATTTCTCGCAGTTAATGGTGGCCGAATGGATTTGGTCCTTGCTAATGGAGTCAAAGATGGCTTTGTTGCCGAGTTCGAATCTATCGACTGGCGTTTATCGTGACACCCTGCACTAATGATTTCTGAAAGGATGAAACACTAGTGTCTGCAGATATTTAATAATCATCATAGTGTATATATAAATATATATATATATATATATATATATATATATATATATATATATCATTATTAATTTGATCCATACGCGATGAGGCAGAAAGTTATACAAATGTTTATATATGTGTGGGTGTATATACTATGTGATTTATATATATTCATATGCATAAAATAAAGAATATATATATTCTCTTCTTTTTAGAATAAAAAAAATTCCATTTACTGATGATTTGACACGGAATATATATATATATATATATATATACCTTACTTTGGAGTAATTGCGCCAAATTTGGGATAATTGCGCCAACTAGCTGAAAGTTCTCTTTTGGCAACCACGCATATGAAAAGCAATTTTTTTACCCCCGGATTCGACACAATTTCCCCAAAGGGCGGTATATATATATATATATATATATATATATATATATATATATATATATATATATATATATATATATATATATATATATATTTATATATATATATATATATATATATATATATATATATATTTATATATATATATGAACAAATGATTAATAAAACATGTTAAAAGACATCTTGAAAAAGAGTTAAAAACATATTTAATTTTAAAAAAGGAAGCACAAGATAAGTGGATAGTCCTTAATACGCGGAGTTTCGAAGAAATACTCTCCTTCTTATCAGAGGGCAGGAATTAGCAAAATGCAGGATCGGATTTTGCATATAAAAGTATTTTATGAAACTACAAGTAAGTCACAGATCTTACTTGGTTAAAAAAAGGGTGAGGTAAGGGGAACAGGAGGCAAAAAAAAAAAAATGATAAAAAGATTTCACATGAATGGATAGTCCAGTGAAGGGTAAAAATCCAAAACGGTCGAATTTAAAATTTCAATCCAATGGGTAAATTCCAAATGGTCCAAAATAATCCAAAAGGCAGAGTTCCTTGGAAAAAAGCGTAAATGGAATGAATTAAAAATCATTAAAAGAAAAGCACTGGAGATAAAAATTTAAAACACGTCCGTCAAGGCTGGATGAATAAAAAAAATTAAGGTTAAAAAAAAAAAAACGAAAAGCGGTGAAAGTTTAAATTTGAAAAGCAAGGTCAAACTGACCCAGACAAAAAGCGCGAAAGTTAGCGTTAATAATTAGGTCAAGTCAAGGCTGGATGAATAAAAAAAATTAAGGCTTAAAACAAATCCGAAAAACGGTGACAATTTAAATTTGAAAAGCAAGTTCAAACTGACCCAGACAAAAAGCGCGACAGTTAGCGTTAATAATTAGGTCAGCTTAGATATGCACGTGAAAGTCCCAGAATTAAATTAAGAAAACTGATCAGAAGAACAAATAAATGGCCAAGTTTAAGAAATGGGGCGTCTGTTATATATATATATATATATATATATATATATATATATATATATATATATATATATATATATATATATATATATATAAATGTGAAAGTAAATAAATAAATAAAAAATAAATAAATAAAAAATAGAAAATTATATATAAACACACATACATATATATATACACACATACACATACATATACATACATACAGACACACAAATGCACACATACATGTATGTACATACACACACGCATATAAATATATATGCATATATGTATACATATACAATAACACACAGACACACATATATACATATATATACAAACACACACGCATGCATAAATATATACACATATCCAAAAACATATACAAGTTAAACAAAAACCTACATACTTACATAAAAAATAAGGGCAGGGAAAGGCCGGTATCTACAAACTCCGGAATAAGGCAAATAAACGTGTATGTAAATGCATATACTTATATATATATATATATATATATATATATATATATATATATATATATATATATATATATATATATAAAGTTATAAAATATATATGGCGATTAAGCTACACAGAATATTCCGCGTTTCATCCACGCTAGGATTCATTAGGCTTATGCTAAGATTTCTTGGTTTTATTTCTCACGTTTTATATGTGCTCCTTCTATTGAGTTTTTTAATTAGCCAATCAACTCTCGTGTTTCTACAGCACCCTTCCACCAATAAGCAGGCACTTACAGGACAAAGGTCCAGCTGACCTCCGGTTGACCCATTCCTTTGTTTGTCCTGACAAAAAAGCTATATTCTTTAATACCTTAAATTTTAAAATATAGCTGTCTTGTCATATATATATATATATATATATATATATATATATATATATATATATATATATATATATATATATATAGTATTTTATGAAAATATGGCAATTAAACTACATAGAATATTCCGCGTTTCATTCTCGTGAGAATTCGTCAGGTTTATATATATATATATGAGACAAAACAGCTACATTCTAAAATCCAAGGTATTATTCATTATTATTTATTTCTTTCAACATATAAAATTATTGACTTTTTACAGAACTTGTTTCGCAATGCAAAAAAAAAAAATCAAATTTTTTAAATTTTTTCTGCGTTTTTTCTCCGCGTTTTTTCCCCGCGTTTTTTCTCCGCGTTTTTTTTTTCCCCGCGTTCCCCCCCCCCGCTTTTTTCCGCGTTGAATCATCAGAAAGATGGAAGTTTTAACTTTTAAAAGAAAAGAATATGCACACACACACACACACACACACACACACACACACACACGCACACACACACACACACATGTATATATATTTATATATATATTCTTCTTATGTAAATAAATATATATACATCATATCATATATATACACACACACACACACACACACACACACACACACACATATATATATATATATATATATATATATATGTATATATATATATATATATATATATATATATATACATATATATATACACACACACAGATGTATACATATAAATACACCTGCACATGTATTCGTATTGAGATAAAATCTATTATTTAATAACTATTTCTTCTTCCTTTATCAAACATGGGTCAAATTTAATAAAGTAATTTATTTTAATTAATGATTGAAATTGTGGAACATCTCGACAAGAAACAACACATGATGGAACCAATCAATCAGAATAAAAACTGATGACAAACCCCCCCCCGCCACCTCTAATTCTTCCATTTCTTCGATGGATGAACGAAACGAACGAAAAACAAATCAATCGTTCAATAATGTCTTCCTCTAGCGTTGAGCAAATCAATGATTTTAATTAACGTGCGTTCTGTTCCGTGAAGCGTGAACAAATCGAACAGAGGTGTCTATTGAATTGAGTAAACGATGCTTGAACGAGAACGTGTTGTCTGGCTTCACGTGTAACAGGTTCGGGTTTTTTTGTGATTGTTACAGTCTGTCCGTCAACCACTTGCGACCATTTGTAACATTTTAGGGTGTAGGGAAGAATCAGCAGCAGCGATGGATTGCCATCTGCGAAGAGATCAGCATCAGCAGCAACCGAAAAAAAAGGCATATGCAAATTAGTAAGCGTGCGCGAGAAGAAAAGGGGGAAAAAAGGAGAAAAATGCAACACGTGATCGAAAAAAAAGAAAAGTCGGCTTCATAAAATAATATATAGAAAGCAGTGTCTACTAAGACTGTATTTGCCCAGGAGAGAGGGAGAACCGGAGCTCTCAGAGATCAACCACCAACATAGGCAACAATAATGAGCACATACCAGTATCTGAGAATCTCCCAGATATTTGGTTGCTTGTGCAGGGTCTATTAGGTTGCGACTCTAGTAGCAGATGCACATGCTCAGACGCTGCAACAATGCTCCATACATGTGCAGATGGTGACTTTGTAGAGGTATATTTTCTAGCACGTTAGAGAGAGCCCACCGTCTTCCCGCAATGTATTTGCTCTAATTCATTTACTTGAAACTCGTCGGCTTAACATTCACAGGCAACATAGAACTGGAACAAATACATTGAAGAGATTGCCAAAACCGCTGCAAAGAAGGTGGTGTCCCCCTAGCATGTTAGAAAATTAATCACACGATCGTATATCTTTACAAGGCCACAATGTACCCCGCGAACATGTAATCCCTACAGCCACCTACCTTGAAAATGCTGCTGTGAAACCTGTCATAGTTATACGGAATAAGTCAGAGAGAGTTGCAACCTTGGTTGAAGTGAGTGTTCCTAATGATGGCGGTCTGAACAGAGCTGAAAATAAGAAACAGACCAAATATCAAGGTCTCATGTCTGGAATCTTAGAGATATATCAATCATACAAGTTATTATAGGTGCCATAGGGCTTATGAAGAAGAACTTAAAGTCCTACCTAACTAATATTCCTGAACCAAGTAAAAAATAGATCCAGACAATTGTACTTAAAAGAACAACGAGGATACTAAAAAGAGCTCTCGGTTGGTTTCAATAAAAAGCAGGGCAATGTTTGCGGCTGGTTTGGCTGCCCCATGCCCAGCATTACAATCTTCAAAGGAAGAAAAAAAAAGACAAACCAGTCTTGTGAAGTATGTGATTATATACTCATAGAAAATACTGCTACTTCTGCTGCAAAGAGGGTGGCTCCTTCTCCCGATGTAGAAAACTTCTCACACTTGTTAGTATCCTATATTGCGATCAAATCATGCGGGAGTATTGCTCTGGTTTGCTGACAATTCTCACGTGCAAAACAGATTCTTTGGCTCTCGATATTTTTTTCTTTCTCCACGAATGTTTAATTAAATTAAAAAAAAAAAAAAAACATTGTTGCCACATCTGAGCGGGTGTATCTATCACTAGTCTCTCACTCTTAGAGTCTACAAAAGAATCTCAATTCTAATAGATCCGAAATATCAGCCAAGCTCCAACTTCTGTCCCATCACCACAATGTTGCATCCCTGTGCCTGTTTTACAACTACTTTAACGGAATGTACTCTTATGAACCTGTAGCTCTTGTGGCCCCTCGACGTACATACTCCCGACAGACAGCAAAATCCCACCCCATCACTCTGTAGGCCACTACATGCCGGAATGACTTCTACGTTAATAGTTTTTTTCTTCCTCATATTGTTAGACTTTGAAATTCCTTTCCTGTTTCCTGATTCCTTGACTGTACTCAGCTGCAGAAGTTTAAATGTAATCTGAAGAGACATCTTGCTGCTCAACTCCCCACATTCGCCTGTTAAACACGATCCCAAATATTAGTCCCTTGCGTGCTATTTGCAATATGGGTTGTTTTGGGGTGAAAATAAGCTTTAAAAGATACATTCGATCATTCATGGAATATTGTTCCCACATCTTGGATAGTACAGAAACCACTAGGATTTCTGTCTTGGACAGGATCCAAAAACATGGGTTCTAACCTAATAGAACCCACACCGTCTGCAAATCTCCAACCTCTATCCCATTGCCGCAATAGCAGTATCAGAATTTGGGGGGAATTTTCAGCCGAGTCGCCATTTGGAATAGACACCTATCTTTCTATCCGATTATAACAATATGAAAACGTAATTTAAACCCGTAAATTTTATTTCAATAAAACGAGCAAAGACCAAATTTTAATATCATAAAAGCTTTACTAGAGAAATAAACAATTTTATTTATTTTTCCTTCGATTTCTTCACTTAACATTTCACGGAATGTCGAACAAATAACACAGTTGAATCTTACGATATATATTTTAAACGGCAAAATATCACTCACCTGCTCCATGAGTAAGATATGCTTTCTTTTAATCTTCCTGTATGAGAATTTATTCATATTTATGTATTATAATCCATGTATTTTTTAAATGGAAGGATTTTTCCAACACATATCGCGACAACGCGTGTCTTTCAAGAAAGTTGTGAAGACACCGGATGTTAAGATTATCACTTACTTATGTACGGAAGCCTATAAGTGTAAAAAAAAAAAAACACTAATTCAGAAACCTTAATAATCTCGATATTGGATTATATTCGTAAAAATAGAATTAATAGAAAAATTTTGATAGGTTTTTAAAGTTTAAAAATTGAAAATACTGAACTCGTAATATTCAATTAATTTCATTACTGTTTTAAAAAAAAAATATTTCTATTACTTTTTATACTACTTTAATGGGTTTGTATTACTATACAGATAGATTCAAAAAAGTTGTCAAAAAAAAACAAATATATAAACACAAAGGCAAGATAAGTTACTTTTCTACCTAACTGGATATATTTTTGTGTTCTTATTCAATTTAACATGTCTATTCAGCTCGAAAAACATGCAGTGTTTAAAATTCAAAATGCCGCCCGGCGCCCGCGCCCGACTGTCTCTTTAACACGGTAAGTTTGGGAAAAGATGTTATAAATAATAAACTAGACAAAATACTATTAAAAATCAACCGAATATATGTCAACTTATGTCACTGTAACATATATTGAGCGAATTTCTAACAGTATTTTGTCTAGTTTATAATTTATAATACCTTTTCCCAAACTTACCCTCTCCGAGAGAGAGAGTCGGGCGCCATTTTGAATTTTAAACACTGCATGTTTTTCGAGCTGAATAAACATGTTACATTGAATAAAAACACAAATATATCCAGTTTGGTAGAAAAGTAACTTATCTTGCCTTTGATAGCATTTATTTGTTCTATATTTGTTTTTGGACAACTTTTTCGAATCTATAATACAAACCCACTTTAATAGTTTATTCTGGAAGTATATTCCATAAAGAAAATAAACCCACTTTAAAAATAGAAATTACGAGTTTTTTATATTTTATTTGCAGTTTCGTGTTAGGGGTGTCAAAAATTCCTACAAAAATTCTGATACTGCTTATGCGTGCAAAACAAACCCACATTGGCAACATGTGGGTTTGTTTTGCAACAATAAAGACACTACAATATTATTCAGTTAGGTAGAAATGTAACTTATCTTGCCTTTGATAACATTTATTTGCTATATTTTTGTTTTTAGACCACTTTCTTTTTAATCTATGTGTACAGACAGAGACAGTAATAATACAAACGTAACTTTTACTTTATCGCCGAAAATGTTTCGGCGATAAAGTGTAGAAATTACCTGAAAAATTAATGTTTTTTACTCAAATAAAGTTTAAAAAGTCAAAATAAAATTTAAATACAACTTTCTAATCAGTTACAGAAAGTTAAAAAATGGGGGGTGAATTTATAAAACAACGTTTGTCTAAAATATTATATTCAGTTTATCGGAAAGAGCATAAAACTTTACATTCACCCTGAAAAAAAACGTAACAATTGAACGAATAGGAAAATTTTGATAGATTTTAAAAGTTTAAAAATTGAAAAATATTCATCTCATAAAAATCAATTGATTTCATTACGTAAAAAAATGGCTCCCAGAGCGCACGCACGCACTTTGTAAACACTGTTTTTTAAACAATGAAAAATAATATTTCTATTATTTTTTAAACAACTTAAATAGTCTATTTTGGAAGCATATTCTATAACGAAAATAAATAACCCACTTTAGAAAGAGAAATTACGAGTTTTCTATATTTTATTCGCAGTTTTCTATTAGGGGTGTCAAAAATTCCCCCAAAATTCTGATACACCTATCGCCGCAATAGTGTTGCATTTCTGTGCTGATTTTAAGACTACGTCTGACAAAGTTGTTGCACTTGTGTCCTCCCAACATAAATATCTCCAATAAACCCCACAAACAGCAAAATCACATCCCTTCGCAGCAGAGATCCCCCAGATGCTGTACTGTCTTTTACTCTAATAGCTTCTTTGCTTGAACCGTTGCTTTCTGTTTCCCGACTGCACCAACATGCAGAAATTTAAACGTTAAATGAAAACATCTCATTGCACTACTTCCCACTTAGAATGCCCCTATAAATGTGGCCCCTAATTCACAGTGACCACTTACGCCTCAATGGTAGTGTGGTTTATTTGGGGTAAGTTGAAGTAAATTTATTTTCAAAAAACTCCATTGTTTCTCTTTTCCTTTTTCTTTTCTTTTCTTTTTTTATCTTGTCCACCATTTTGTTTGCTATCTTGTTGGCGATGGTTCTTTGAAGTATCATCCGCCCAAAATAAAACAATTCATTCAACAAATCTCAACTCCTGCAGAACTTGTTCGACTTGATAACTCAATCTCGCCGCCGGGAGATTAAAGACAATTCGCATACAAAGGCCACATTTAAAAAGAAAAAGAAAAGTCTTTGTCGGCAACGCCTCGCCTCGACGAAGACACCGTTTCCATTCTTTATATATTGCGTAAACTTAATATATCCTTCTGGAATCTTTTCTTCATTTTAATCTCAACTTATATATAAAAGCACTTTTATCTGTGTGTGTGTGTGTGTGTATTGTGTGTGTATGGTGTGTGTATGTGTGTGTATTGTGTGTGTGTATTATGTGTGTGTATTGTGTGTATGTGTGTATTGTGTGCATGCGTGTGCATGTGTGTGTGTGTGTGAGTTCGTTCCTTATGAATTCGGAAACGGCTACGCCAATTTTTTAAAAAAATTCACACAATTCTACTTTACCTGTCTAGCAGTGTTCTTATATATGTTTTGTATCGGAATGCCTCCGATAAGTATAAAAAATCGATAATCGAAAAAATCCGATACAAAGAAGGAACAGTCCGATTTTCCCCCAAGTTAACACCCAGATACAACCTAATATCACAAGTACATTTGAGAAGTTTTATCACTGCACAAGCAGAAAGGCTCGGCGTGTAAAACCAACAGTCAGTTCTTTGATAAGACAGGGGCGTGTTCAAAATGAATATTTCTTTTTAGAGCACGACTGAACCATGATATTTAACTTAAGCATTTTAAACTTGAATTCAAGCCATTATATAAAATAATTTTATAAAATCCAAAGCAGTTTCTCTACAGTGCAATGTAGACAACAATTTATTGTTTACTAATCAACGCCGAGAAACATGTGGATTTTTTCCCCGCTACAATGGGCGGGGTCCCTAATTAGAGCAGACATTTAATCGATGTTATTGAAAAATGGGCAATTTTACCGATTTCGATGACAATAAAAATATGGGTGTGTTTGACATTCGTTAATCTTCATTTAATCTCGGGCAGCGTCGTGTCTCCCTGCTTGTTATTTTATTAAATTCAATATTGTTGTTTACGGAAGGTGTGGCTAAAGAGCTTACCCAGTGGGTTAGGTTTATTTTCGGCAATCTCGTGACTCTCGCTTCCCTTCTTTTGTCCTTTAGTTCTCGCATTCATTTTCTCGCATTTCGATGTTTCTGACAAACGGTGGAGAATTGCTGTTTTCTGGGCCATAATCTATCTAACACTCATCGTTCACTAGTTTTTCATCTTGAAGTAGTATTATTAATTTATTTAATTCCTTACATTAAGTGGCTTCATGCCTTGTCTGGAGCAATTTTCATAAAAAAATTGTACCATTGTACTATCTTCCAATGTTCAATATAGTTTAGTATACTATTTGAAACTAATGTACTATTTTTCAATCCTCAATTACCCCCCTCCCGACGTATATACCCTCGACAAACTCTAACCTTTAACTTTAGAGGTCCCTAGATGCCAGAAAATCTTTTACTCCTCCTATACTTTATAATTCCCTCCCTGCTTCTTGGTTCCCTTGCTGTACTGACATGTAGAAGTTTAAATATAATGTAAACCGACATCTCGCTCAACTTCTTGCATTTTCCTCTGTAAATATGGTCCCACATAGTTGTCCCTTATGTACAAGTGGCAATATGTCTTGTTTGGGGGTGAACAAGAGTATAAAAAAAATTAAGTCGCAAGTGACATCATGACGTATATTTTGATTAAGTTTTGTAACGATTAGTGAAGCGATATACACATCGCAAGGCAGTACCAAATAAAAAAAAAATAGTTATGAATTCGATAAAATACATAAATTTCTTGGTGGAGGTAATAAGACTCAGGAACATGGCCGACTTTCGCTAGAGTGTAAACGCGCATGCGTCATTGGATAGTTTCAAAGGAACGCTATTTTAGTATCTTGGTTATCTCATATGAAAAGGAAACCCTTTTTTTCTATTCTCACTCTCTGCAGACGTAACATTAAATTTAATCGAATATTTCGATTTCAGATTCTTCTTCTTCTTCTTCTTCTTCTTCTTCTTCTTTTTACATGCGTCCTCGCATATTTAAAAGAAGCTTTGGCCGCTGGCTGTTATAGTTAAATTTGAAATATAATAACTCGCTTAGGGATTTTTATCCTTGGCACCCAAAACAACAGAGATTAGAGCATTCCTGCAATGATCATTTCTCTGTTGATTTTGCGGTAGGTATGTTAATTTTGTGCAGTTCTAGGAGGTTAACTCTCCCACGCCTTGCCTTCTCTCGTCGAGAATATGTTCATTTATTGTTAATTTTCCAGAGACGCCCTTACCCGGAAAGGCTGACAGGACTGCCCAGGCATTTTTTGCAGGTCAGAGTGCCCCTTGTTGAGGGCGCTGACTTCTCAATCCTACTTTCCGACCCACAGTTCTTGCAGTGGAAGAGAACTGCATACTGTCTCATACGAAAAGGAAACCTTTCTTTTCTTCTCTCACTCTCTGCTGATGTAATATTAATTTGAATTTTTTACATGCGTCCTCGCATATTTAATAGAATTTTGACGGCTGGCCGTTACCCTTAAATTTGAAATATAATTTTTATCACATAAGGAAAGTTAGTGTACCCAATAATGCACTATCCTCGAGTGTCTGTACAGGGGTTTGTCAGGAGTAACCTGCCATGAGTATATTTTTAACCACAAGTAAACCTTGACTAAATATACAAAATCACATAGTATTCGCAGCCCAAATAAGATCTCCTCGGTATGGCTAACCCACACCGGATTTTTACAAGGAATGGCGCGCTTAATGGCGCGCTTTTAATGGCTGTTTGCTCAAGTAACAACACGAAGCTGGATACTCCACCAGACTAGATAAATTCTTGTCCTGGAAGCTGGTAAAACCAAGAAATGGCAATAAAGATATACTATAATATATTTAAATGGTCATTTGGAAGAGGAAAATCGTATTCTCAACTTTTTTACTAACTTAATATTTAAGATGTAAAGGAGAAATTTAATGGAGTATTTGAATATCTATGTAAGCGAGGCCTCTTTATTTCTGAGAAAATCGACTGAAATAAAATGAAATTTTTAAAAAAAGTTAGTTTCCTGAATGCTGCTGAAAGGGGAAATAGCAAAATCTCAAGTACGACACGAAAAAAAAAAAAAAAAAAGAAACTGGAATCTTAGGAAGATCTCTACAATTCCAGTAATTATAGGAACAACCGGACTCAAGAAAAAGAATTTCAAAAACTACCTGGAAAATATACCCAATGAACCAAGTGCAAGAGAGATTCAAATAACTGCGCTTAAAAGAACGGTTAGAATCTTAAAGAGATTTTTCTGTTGGAATGTATGAGTTAGTGGGTGAATATTTAACATCCGGTAGGATACCTCATCCCCATCTTGAACATGCCTCATCCTCAGCTTGATAAGAACATTAAACAAAAGAAGGATTGAATACCCACTAGACCTCCTGTCCTCGAGTGTTTAAGGTTTATCTGTTCATAGGTTTAGATATTTTTCCCTGCAAGTAAAGTCTCATCAAATATTCAAAATAAAAGTCCAAATAAGATCTAGGTATGTTCAACCGACACTGACTTATGCGAGAAATGGTGCACTTTCTCCAAGGGATGTTATTTCTAGTAATATCACTAGATACTCAACCAGACTAGATGAATTCTTGTCCTGGAATTCGGAAAGACCAAGAGACCACAATAAAGATATACTATAACACATCTAAATGGTCAATTGGGAAGTGGAAAATTATGTTCCCACCTTTTTTACTAGCTCAGTGTTTGAGGGGCAAAAAAAACTTTAATGGAATATTCGAATATCTATGTATCTCCTATAAAAATCAAGTGTTGGAACCAGGTAGGGAATCTCTTGATTTTTAACGAAACTTTATCGGAGTAAAATGAAACAAAAACGAAATGAAATCGTTGGTTTGTCATTTTTAATGTAGAAATACCATTAATCATTTAAATGTAGAAATGCCATTAATAATTTGAATGTAGAAATACCATTAATCATTTTAATGTAAAATACCATTAATCATTTTTAATGTTAAATACCATTAATCATTTTAATGTAAAATACCATTAATCATTTTTAATGTTAAATACCATTAATCATTTTTAATGTAAAATACCAGTAATCATTTGAATATAGAAATACCATTAATCATTTTAATGTAAAATACCATTAATCATTTGAATGTAGAAATGCCATTAATAATTTGAATGTAGAAATACCATTAATCATTTTTAATGTAGAAATACCATTAATCATTTGAATGTAGAAATGCCATTAATAATTTGAATGTAGAAATACCATTAATCATTTTAATGTAAAAATACCATTAATCATTTGAATGTAGAAATGCCATTAATAATTTGAATGTAGAAATAGCATTAATCATTTTTAATGTTAAATGCCATTAATCCTTTTAATGTAAAATACCATTAATCATTTTTAATGTTAAATACCATTAATCATTTTTAATGTAAAATACCAGTAATCATTTGAATATAGAAATACCATTAATCATTTGAATGTAAAATACCATTAATCATTTGAATGTATAAATGCCATTAATCATTTTTAATGTAAAATACCAGTAATCATTTGAATATAGAAATACCATTCATCATTTTAATGTAAAATACAATTAATCATCTGAATATTGAAATACCATTAATTTATTTGAATATAGAAATACCATTAATCATTTTTCATGTAAAACACCATTAATCATTTTTAATGTAAAATTCCATTGATCAGTTTTAACGTAAAATTCCATTGATCATTTTTAATGTAAAATACCATTAATCCAGCAGACTAGATGAATTCTTGTCCTTGTTCTTTGATTGTAAAATACCATTAATCATTTGACTGCAGAATACCATTAATCATTTTACTGTAGAAATACCATTAATCATTTTACTGTAGAAATACCATTAATCATTTGAATGCAAAAACACCATTAATCATTTGAATGCAAAAACACCATTAATCATTTGAATGTAAACATGAGGTAGTATAAAACATAGTTATGAATTCTGTTGATCAGTCACGTTTAATTTGAAAATAAAATTCTCATTCGTTTATCGCGTGCAATTTATAAATACAATTCTCGTTTGTCTGTCACGAGTAATTTGAAAATAAAATTCTCGGTTGTCTGTCACGAGTAATTTGAATATACAGTTCTCGTTTTTTACCACGTGCTATTTTAAAATACAATTCTCATTCACGTTTATCTATCATGTTTAATTTGGAATTACAATTCTCGTCTGCATGTCATGAGTAATATAAAAATACAATATCGTGTAATTTAAAAATGCAATTATCGTTTGTCTATTACGTAATTTTTAAATACCATTATTGTTGGTCTGTCACGTTTAAATTGGAATAGAATTTTCGTTGCTTAGAAACTGGTATTTTAGTACATCATTGCTCGTGTTTTCAAGTATCTTATGCTTTAATCGATAATATAATTGTAACTTTGTATTATTTATACAGTCAAATTCTCCTGAATATCACATTTGATAGACCTCAAACAAGTTTTAAATTTGATTTTTATCATTGAACGCGCACACTGAACGGACACATCAAACATTTGTTTGTTTTGTTTTTTTCTCCTTCTTTTCTGTATTATTTTATATATATTTTTGTTTTGTTTATCTATTTCAATTTTTAATCGTTTGTAGAAAATGGTTTTCAATTTAAAATATTGGATTTCGACTTTCGACGTCTGCTGGGAATGGTGCCATCTTGGCGAGGCGGGTAATCAACAAAGAGATGCAGAAATTTTAGATAAACATTCTGTTTCGGATTCTTCTGTCTGGAAAACATTTTGAGAAAATCGGTTTCAAATCACACACACACACACACACACACACACACACACACACACGTATATATATATATATATATATATATATATATATATATATATATATATATATATATATATATATATATTGTTTTGGTTAAAAGTGTTTAATAAATTATATTTCACTCTTTGTGTACACTAATCCTTTTTGTTTAGAATCTCCATCCAACCAACGCGGCCCGCGCGGCCCGCGCGGCCGTAGCCGAGATTGAACTCACTACACGAGTTTGCAGTGTAATTCGAATCTTGTCGGTAGCTGAATACTTGATGCTTCGCCAGGGCTATCAAAGGTATGTTTTATACGACAGTATCAGATTGACACACCGGTTCTCGGCAGATCACCGAAGTTAAGCAACGTTGAACCTGGTCAGTATCAGATGGGTGATCATTTTGGAAAGGCAAGGTAAAATACGAGGTTGAGAAACTGGCGCGGTTTATCCTTCTCTCGAGGGCAGTTGGGACTCTCTTAAGCGGTGGTCGGCACCCCGTTTTAGAAGCTCAATGTATGTTAAATATAACAAAAAAGCAAACATCTATATTTTTATAAAGTAATAGGGTTCGTGTGTTTCTGTCTGTGTGTACAGCTCTCCATCATCAATGAAATATAAAGGAGGTAAGAGGGTAGATCTCTCCTGGTAGAGAAACATTAGAACCCATTTTAGGATGTTTCTGTTATAGGAGACATAAGAATCTGTGCCTAATTTCTTTATATACTATTCTACAAACAACCCCCATATCGAATGACTTATGCTCAGTTGCATATCACATTATATTAAATCTCTTTAACTAATTACCTCGACCTTATTACATATTGGAAATATTCTAATCATTTCAACTGTACTATTTACAAAATCTATTTAACATTTAATCTATCTTCTATCTATCTATATCTATATCTATCTTCTATATATATCTATAAAAACAGAGATGTGTGTGTGCCACAGACGATTTCTGATTGGTTAATCCAATAATCACATCTCCTAAAAAACAATCGTTTCTACGCTCTTACCTTTACCATAAAATATTATGGCTTTATTTATTGTCCATCTTGGAAGGGTTTAATTTTTTAATAACTTGTTATTTACAAATTAAAAAAATACGAAACTACACGAAATACGCGCACACAAAATACTAAACTACACGAAAAATACTAAACTACGCAAAAAAATACTAAACTACACGAAATACGCGCACACACGCACACACACACGTTCACTACCGTCACGTTGTTATGGCAACCAAACCCGCTGACTTCTTTTTCTCATTTCACTCGTGGTCTTAAATTCATTTCGGGTTTGTATTACTGTACACATAGATTCGAATAAGTTGCCAAAAAACAAATATATAACAAATAAATGTTATCAAAGGCAAATTTTTCGTGTTTTTATTCAATTTAACATGTTTATTCAGCTCGAAAAGCATACAGTGTTTACCGATGTATTGGAAAATTCAAGATGGCGGCCGATTCTCTCTTTAACACGGTAAGTTTGGAAAAAGGTGTAATAAATAAAAAACCGGTTAAAATACTGTTAAAAACTCGCTCAATATATGTTACCGTGACATAGGTTGACATATATTCGGCGGGTTTTTAATAGTATTTTGTATAGTTTTTTATTTATAACACCTTTTCCCAAACTTACGGTGTTAAAGAATGTGTGAGACGCCATCTTGAATTTTCCAACACATCGGTAAACACTGTATTCTTTTCGAGCTGAATAAACATGTTAAATTGAATAAAAACACGAAAAATATATCCAGTTTTTATCGGTTTTTTACCTTCTCTGCAGAAGTACAAAAAAAAACAAAAAAAAAAAACGGAAGGTACTTTTACAGAATGTTAAACTAACCCTAACCGATGTTTTATGTTTAGTTTAGGAAAAGTCAGAAGAAATAAAAGTCATTATTGCATGAAATATACGTATTTAGTTGAAGTATTGTTTATGTCAATTCTTTCGAAGAAATTTAGCAAGAATACCTGTAAACCAGGAAATCGGTAAAATGTCATCATGGATGAATACTTGTCTATTATAATTTCTACCCTTGACAAAAACTTAGCCATAACAAAAGAGATTTATTGTTCAGATTGTTTTTGAGATTGATTTCTAAAAAGATATTTTATAAATAAAATCGACTTTAAACTTAAAGACTTAAATTACAATAATTGAATTTAAACATTCTTATTTCAATATTTGGCACATAACACCTGCAAAAATGATCACAATGTCAGGATTTCATTTTATTTCAGAATAGATGGCAAATACTAATATTTAACATTAGTTTATCATTTAAGCCGATAAAAAGCCCTTTTTTTCCGAGTCATAAAAGGATTTGGAGTTTCCTAATCAACCTTTCGCGTGCAGTTGCACGCTCTCAAAATAACTAAAGTGTTGGCTTTAAAAAAATTGGTTCATTAAAACTAAACAGGTTTAGTTTTAATAAAAAAAAAAAAAATTAAAAAAAAATCGCTTTGGTAATTAGATATGTCGTATGGTTATCCCTAATCGCTGAATAAAACCGCTAACGAGTTGAATGATTACGACATAAAATTAAACTCGGGTTCCTGAAACGGAAACTTCGTTTGTTTTTGTTTTTTTCTTATCAATATATTTACATTGTTATTTTGTTTTCATTTTCAATCATTCGAACAGTTTTCTTTTTCAAGTAATCCAAGTTACAAAATTCCCACTGTTTACTATGCTAAAATCACAATGACTAATGTATACCTATTAACCCTTATCCTTGAGTGGCCTCTGGGCCTTGATAAGTGGTGACACCCATGTAAAAAAAAAAAAATCACTCGAACAGTTTTCTTTTTATAATGTACAGTTTTAAAAGTTTAAAAACGATATAGTTTTTACTTCAGGAAAATTAATGGGTCAGTTTTTACGATGTGCCCTGTTAAAATACTGTTAAAAACTCGCTCAATATATGTTACCGTGACATAGGTTGACATATATTCGGCGGGTTTTTAATAGTATTTTGTATAGTTTTTTATTTATAACACCTTTTCCCAAACTTACCGTGTTAAAGAGGGTGTGAGACGCCATCTTGAATTTTCCAACACATCGGTAAACACTGTATGTTTTTCGAGCTGAATAAATATATTACATTGAATAAAAACACAAAAAAGATATCCAGTTAGGTAGAAAAGTAACTTATCTTGCCTTTGATAACATTTATTTATATATTTGTTTTTGACTATTTTTTCGAATCTATGTGTACAGTAATCTTGCCAGGATGCGGAGGAAAATGAATGAAGGGGGAGGGGAATAAAATAAAAACATTTTGGAAACAGAGTAAGTTTGAAAGAATTGCTTTGCACAGAAAGAAATTAATGAAAAAATAAAATTAAATTTCTTTTCTTTCTTGATTTTTTTTTTTAGTTTTTTATGAAAAAGGAAGTCAAAATTAAGACTATAAAAAACAATTTTTATTAAGAGCGAACCTCAGTCGTCAGGTCTGTAAAAAAAAGACGTGGAATAATAAATGTTTTCTAATACAAATTGTTTTTACTTATGTGTTCATTTGTCTCTTTGAAGTTCGTTTGTTTAATATATCGGTTTGCAATATAATTTTGTCATTCTGTCAGACTCAAATTTTAAATCTATATATCTATAAAAGTGAAAGTGTGTGTGTGTGTGTGTGTCTGTGTACATTTCCCTACGAAATAACTCTGTCAATTTTTAGTCTACAGACTCGAAATTTGATATACAGGGTACTGAGATTTGGAAAAATCTATGTGATCGGTTTTTAGCCAGAAATTTGGCGATTAAGGGGTCAAAGTTCAACGATTTGAGCTTTGAGAACTCTACCAAACGTCTCCGACAATTTTGGGTCTACACACTTTAAATTTTAGATATAGCTTCCGTGGACATGGATCTAACTTAATAACTTGATTTGAGCCCAAAACAATAAATTTTCAGGGGTCATAATAGGGGTCAAAGTTTAAAAAATTACCCCCTTTTTTTTGCTCAGCAT
>NC_136513.1:90349054-90366554 GCF_053919585.1 Euprymna scolopes
GGAAAGAATCAAAGTCAAAGACAGGTGGATGGAAATGCAAATCTTTGCGTGTTTTCCTCTTCCTATTTTCGCATGCATTACCATCAATTCATTTATTCCTTTCTCGCTCCTCAGCATCAATAGTTTCTTTTTATTTTATCGATCGGCGATAACCGATCAAGATTTATACGGAATCTCAAAAGAAACAAACAAAAACGAAAAAAAAAGAAAAACAAAAATACAAAAAAAAAAAAAAAAAAACGGAAAAAATCGTAATCATTTTGAATGGTTTACGTGTGCGAATTAAAAGGGGAAAAAATTAAAGGTTTGAAATCTTTAAGAATGTGATCAGTTGAAGGCGATGATAAATGTGTAAATATATATGTGTATATGCATACATATACATATGTATATGTGTATGTTATTATTAAGCCTATGACAACAGCATATTCTTTTCATTGTTTTGACTCTCGAGTATATATCCGACGCAGACACAATTAATCAACCGAGAACCACATCACTTTTTAAAAGTATATCAGATATCAACGGATATACATTCGAGAGTCAAAACAATGAAAAGAATATGCTGCTGTCCTAGCGCTACTAATTATGTATATGCATGTATATATGTATATGTATGTGTGTATGTATGTCATTTATCTATGTGTATATATATGTATATATTATGCGTAAGTGTGTTACATGTGGATGTATATGAGTATGTATAATTGTGCGTTTATGTGTATATGGGTTTTATGTGTATGTGTACAGGTATCTATATGTGTTTATGTAAGCATATGAGTATACGTGTTTGTGTATGCGTATTTGTATTTGTATGTGTATGTGTATTTATATGTGCACGTGTATATCTTTCTGTATGTGTATGCGCTTATGTACGTGTATATGTATATGCGTGTGTGCTGTATGTGTATATATATGCGGATGTATAATTGTACGCCTATGTGTATATGGGTATATATGTGTATAGGTATCTATATTTTACTATGCATGTTTATGCATGAGTATGCTTGTGTGTGCGTATGTATATTTGTATGTGTATGTGTATCTATACGCGTATGCGTATTTGTATATGGACGTGTATATGCATATGTATGTGATTATGTATGTTATTATGAATGTGTACATGTATGTATGTGCGTACGTGTGCTGCATCTGTATAAGATGTATATGCGTAATCGCATTTATGTGTCTTTATGAGGATGTATGTGTATGTATATATGATGTATGTGTATCTATATATATGTATATTTCTCATTTTTTTTTCTTTGAAGATTGTAATGCTGGGTATGCGACAGCCAAACCAGCTACCAACATTCTTCTGCTTTTTATTGAAAACCAACCGAGAGCTCTTTTTAGTATCCTCGCTATTCCCTTAAGTGCAATTGTCTGGATCTCTTTTGTACTTGGTTCACCAGGAATATTAGTTAGGTAGGACTTCAGGTTCTTCTTCATAAGTCCTGTGGCACCTATAATAACTGGTATGATTGATATCTCCCGAAAGTTTCAAATTTCTTTATATGTTTATGTGTATCTATATGCCTATGTGTATTTGTGTATGTATGTGTATATAGGCAATATATATATATATATATATATATATATATATATATATATATGCTTGTATATGGAGCTCGGCTCATCATTCGTCATGTATGTGTGTGTGTGTGTGTGTGTGTGTGTGTGTGTGTGTGTGTGTGTGTGTGTGTGTGTGTGTGTGTGTGTGTGTGTGTGTGATTCATTTCTATAGTAAACTAAAGATTATACTAAGTTTTAGTAAAAACTGTGAAGCTTTGCTAAATTTTAATTCATGGAGGTTAAAAATAAAACGTGAAATGTTGACCACACCCTCTCTACAAATGCATTCCATTCAATGCAATTTCAATTCAATTTAACAAAAAAAAAAAAAAAAAAAAAAATACAACAAACATGTTTCAGTTGCCATATAGGAACAATAAGAACGAACTTTACACAGCCGAGGATCCAGTAACCCAGCATTTGCTCAATTTCATGCTGTAGTTAGTGTATTTTTTACACATAAAAGCTTTATACCTGACTCGCCATGTACTTGAATAGAGACAACATGGGATATATAAACATAAGGATATAAATACCATGGCTTAAAGAAGTTTTTTTTTTCTTTATTTTCCTTATTTCTCTGATGATATCATCTAATATATAAACGTCTATATGTCTGTCTGTCCGTCTCGATATTTTCAAACTCTATCTCCTCCGAAACAAAAAGTCACAAAGCGGCGCTAGGGGTCCTCAAATGATTGGATTTTTTACGGGCCGTCTTTTATGGGTCTTAAACTGGTTAAAATTGTTTTTAAGGAGTCAAAAATCGGTCAAAATTGAAAAAAAAAAAACATGTTAAATGTTTCGTACATTCATCTTAGTTTATTTTTAATTTTTCAATTTTTTATCAGCTTGCATACGTGTCACTTTAGTACAGTGGGAACGTCGCTAGCTATGAATGCTGCAGTTTCGATTCTAGCTGATGGCACCCAAATACTTTTTTTTTTTTTTACTTTTGAAATCACGACTCTATAATAATATATACGAAATTGAATTAACAGTGTTTTGACACTGTCCAAGTACCTCAGCTCAATTTGTTTACACAAAGAGCATCGCTTAATATGCTAATGGTCATTTGTATATCAATTCCCAATATGCTCAACCTAACACACACATATATATATATATATATATATATATATATATATATATATATATATATATATATATGTGTGTGTGTGTGTGTGTGTGTGTGTGTGTGTTGTGTGCGTGTGTGTGTCTGTCTGTGTGTATCATAATTTCGAGAAAGTCATTAAAAACCTGTAAATACGGTGCACAAAATGTTAATTATCCGACAAAGAGTACACATTAACGGAGTTTCGAAAAATACAATTATTTCATCAGAAGAAAAGGTTGCAGGCTAATATATTAAAAGAAACTACAAATATGAATTGAATCATATTTGGCAAGTGCTCGTCTGAGCTCCAATCTATGGTCCCCTTCGCCAAACTTTCACCAGAAACACTCGTCTAGCTGAGAACACTATCAATGATTCCCCTCACTCTTTATCTGTGCCTAAACCTAAACGTGATTCCATGAACAAAGTTTCTTTCTTAGAACTGCACGTCTGTGGAACTGTTATCCGTTTGCCTGCTTCCTAGCTGACTACAATATGGTTGTCTTCAAGTCCAACGTAAACAAGTTTTTGATGAACCGTTCCACTTAATTTAACAAATTTACCAAATTTCCATTACTAACGATTACCATATTGTCCAATTCACTACTGTACACTCTTAACCTTTATCCTCGAGTGGCTATGTAAAAAAGTTTTTAACACTTAGTGAAAATCTATAAATATTCATAATGATTATGAAAACAGGGACAAGGAACAAAACTAGAAGTATAAAAGTATATGAAAAAGAAGGTAATATGTGTGTGTGTGTGTTGTGTGTGTGTGTGTTGTGTGTGTGTGTTGTTTGTGTGTTGTGTGTGTGTGTTGTGTGTGTGTTGTGTGTGTGTTGTGTGTGTTGTGTTGTGTGTTGTGTGTTGTGTGTGTGTTGTATGTGTTGTGTGTGTTGTGTGTTGTGTGTATGTGTTATGTGTGTGTTGTGTGTGTTGTGTGTGTGTTGTGTGTGTTGTGTGTTGTGTGTGTGTTGTGTGTGTGTTGTGTGTGTTGTTTGTGTGTATTGTGTGTGTGTTGTGTGTGTGTTGTGTGTTGTGTGTGTGTGTTGTGTGTGTTGTGTGTGTGTTGTGTGTGTGTTGTGTGTGTTGTGTTGTGTGTGTGTTGTGTGTGTTGTGTTTGTGTGTGATGTGTGTGTGTTGTGTGTTGTGTGTGTGTGTGTGTGTTGTGTGTGTGTGCTGTGTGTTGTGTGTGTGTTGTGTGTGTGTTGTGTGTGTTGTGTGCTGTGTATGTGTTGTGTGTGTGTTGTGTGTGTGTTGTGTGTGTGTGTTTTGTGTGTGTTGTGTGTTGTGTGTGTTGTGTGTGTGTGTGTGTTGTGTGTGTGTGTGATGTGTGTGTTGTGTGTGTTGTGTGTTGTGTGTGTTTGTGTGTGTGTTGTGTGTGTTTGTGTGTGTGTTGTGTGTTGTGTGTGTGTTGTGTGTGTGTGTGTGTGTGTGTGTGTGTGTGTGTGTGTGTGTGTGTGTGTGTGTGTGCTCGTGAGTGATGGAAGGCCGGATACGTTAATCGTTGAGGGTTTTAAGCCTGCTATCCTGATTAAAGGCCGACGTGGGATGTTAAGTAAACCTTCTTGTTTTCATTTCGTCCGACGGGTTGTTTAAGGATCTCTCAAACTGATTTTCTTGTCCAGGTCTTATAGAAATTTTTAAGTTTGTACTACTTCACGTATAGGTGTTACTTTTTTGGATTTGGAAAGATTTCCATCGGCTGAAAATAGTTTTGAGTTCGCACATTCATGTGAAAACTTCCGTTAGGGAGTGAGAAGGAAAGAGAAAGTGCAGCAATTATAGCCATTTGCATTTTAGCGTTCGTAGAGATCACTTTGCAGTTACGTCAACTGCATTATATGAACAAAAAAAGCTACGTCGACAAAAAAAAAAGGAGTAAAGACAAAACAAGTAATTAACGATAAAAAAGAAGGAAATAAATAATAATAAAGACAGCAAAATAAGACGAAAGAAAAGAAATAACAAAAGTGAAGGGAAAAGAAAAAAAGAAGAAATAAAGTAGTAAAACAGAAAAAGATGATAAAAAGGGAGGAAAATGGATGCATAAAAGGAAAGAAAAAAAAACGAAAACGAAAAACGATAAAAAAAGAAAAGGAGGGTAGAAAGAAATGAGAAAACGAAAGAAAAAGAAAACGGAAAAGAAAAAAAGGAGGAAGGAAGAAAAAAGAAGAAAAGAAAGTTGAAAATGAACACAGAAAAGATTGAACGTAAAAGAAAGGGCGAAGAAAAGAATGGAAGAAAAAAAAACGAAACCAACAAAAGCAAACAATGAATGTTAACTTGATTGAACAAGAACCACAAAAACAAAATGGAGGCTATAAAATGCAGTTCCGTTTGTTTAGCAAAAGATGATTTGTTTGTTTTGCCTTCGAGAAGCGGGAAAATGAAACTGAAGATTGTCGTCATTCAATGCCGTCGTGTTAAATGGTATTCATTCTGGGACATTTATTCAATAAATGGAGGCTTTTTTTTATCTGCTGTTTCGTCCAATGTTTCGTCAGATTTTCTCTTTCCCCCTATCTATCAATCTATCTATCTATCTATCTATCTATCTATCTATCTATCTATTTTACTTTTTCCTTTTCCCTCTCTATCTTTCTCTCCTACATGCGCCCTCGGCTTTTATTAAGTTCTATCTCAGCCTCTGTTCGTGTCTGACTGTATGTCTGTTCCTCCCCGCACTCTCTCTCTCTCTTTCTCTCTCTCTCTCCATATATATATATATATATATATATATATATATATATATATATATATATATATATATATATATATATAACAGGGTGGCCTGACGTTGCCCTGGATTGAATAATGATCAATGAATGTTTCACACTCCCATATTTTTATTTTCATCAAACTTGATGAAATAGGTATTTTCAATCAAATAGATTTATGAGGGGCGTGCAATAAGTAATGTCCCTGACCCACTTCCGATAGCAGTAGAGCAACGAAACTTGGAACAGTTATTAGTCTTTCTCTACATAGGAACCACCCAGACATGCATTTCTCCCATCGTTTGATGCAGCTCTGGAGACCGTTTTTGTAGAACGCCACAGGTTGGTCCTCCAACCACGACGTTACTTCAGAAATCAAGGTTGCATCATCTGGGAAATGTTTTCCTTTCAAAAACAACTTCATGGCTGGGAAGAGGTGAAAGTCAGAGGGTTCAAGGCCAGGAGAGTAGGGAGGATGGGGAAGAATTTCATAACCACACGCCAGTGCTTCTGATCTGGCGATATGCGAGTTGTGGACCGGAGCGTTGTCCTGTAGGAGGAGGGTACCTTTGCTGATCTTGCCCCGCCTCTTAACTTTGATAGCTTTCCTTAATGTCCTCAAAAGTAAAGCATAATAGGCTCCTGTAATTGTGGTACCCTTTGCCAGAGAAATCTGTCATCACTACTCCGTCCTGGTGCCAGAAGATTGTGAGCATGACCTTGCCAGTGGAGGGTTACACCATTGCCTTCTTTGGAGGTGGTGAGTCCAAGTGCTTCCACTGCATTGACTGGGCTTTGGTCTCTGGATTATAGTGATTGACCCAGGTTTCATCCTGTGTAATCAGTCTTTTGAAAAACTTTGACTCATCTTCTTGGCGCATCTCCAAATTCATCCTCGAGCACTCGACGCGTTCTTGCTGCTGGAATGGTGTGAGCAACCTAGGAATCCATCTGGCAGACACCTTATGCATATGCAAATGGTTATGAATGATAGTTCCCACAGACCCTGTATTAATCTTGACGTCTTGGGCTATTTGGCGAATAGTAATTCGCCGATCTTCCAAAATGGCAGCCTCAACTTGACGGACAGTTGCCTCATCAGTGGCAGAAGGGGGACGACCAGGTCTGGGAGCTGTTTCCACAGACTTCCGACCATGTTTGAATTCACGATGCCAGCGTTTTACAATGTCATATGATGGGGCATTATCACCATAAGTTTCTTTCATTTCATCAAAAGTCTCCTGTGGTGTGCGTTCTTTCAAATATAAAAACCGGATCACTGCTCGACATTCAACAGGCTCCATTTCACACCTGACTCAGTTGAAACACCTGTAAAACAGAAACCACAATTAGTTCAGAGCTGTAATTTGCCACATAACACATAGAGATATAAATCATTGCACATGCAAATTTTCAGCTAGATCAGGCAACTGGAAGTGAGTCAGGAGCATTACTTGTTGCACCCCCCTCGTATTGCCTGCTTTAATTGATCCATCAGGATTTATATTGGGGGATGCTTCACATGCCTATCGCAGTGACTAAGGTCACAATATATTGTAGTCTACATTGCACTGTAGAGAACCTACTGTTGATTTTATAAAATTATTTTAATCGCCTGTTCATTTTTTCATCGGATTATATATATATATATATATATATATATATATATATATATATATATATGAACAAATGATTAATAAAACATGTTAAAAGATATCTTGAAAAAGAGTTAAAAACATATTTAATTTAAAAAAAGGAAACACAAGATAAGTGGATAATCCTTAATCCGCGGAGTTTCGAAGAAATACTCTCTTTCTCATCAGAGGGCAGGAATTAGCAAAATGCGGGATCGGATTTTGCATATAAAAGTATTTAATGAAACTACAAGTAAGTCACAGATCTTACTTGGTTAAAAAAAAGGGTGAGGTAAGGGGAACAGGAGGCAAAATAAAAATAAAAATAAAAAGATTTCACATGAATGGACAGTCCGGTGAAGGGTAAATATCCAAAAATGGTAAAATCCAAAACGGTAGAATTTAACATTTCAATCCAATAGGTAAATTCCAAATCTTTTTATTTTATATATATATATATATATATATATATATATATATATATATATATATATATATATATATATATGATGACAATAATGGAAATAGTATTCCGGCGAAATAGAGACATAAAAAAAGGAACAAACCAAGTTAGGTGTTTCATCAACGTTTCGTCTTTATTGCGAGACTTCCTCTGGATTAATGAAATTAAGAAAAAATACCAATATAAATTTTTGAAAATATCTTTTTGGTGTAATGAAATGTATGACCCTGATTCATTTCAGAAACGAAAAAAGTCGTTGGAAATTCAAAAAAGGAAGTGTATAGCGTTCTGAAACAAAGTAATTTTTTTAACGTCATATAGCCGTTAATATATTTAAAAAGATATGATGCAATCCATATTCCTTTTGGAACAAATATGGCCGTTCTAATTCAAATATGGATGTGTAACTGAAATGAAATGAGTGTATTTTTGTTATGTAATTTATTGACTGATTTTTTTTTTTTACACAGTGGTCACCACTTATCAAGGCCCGGAAGCCACTCAGGGATAAGGGTTATTGAAAGTACTTTACGTTAGTGTGGAGATTTGATGAAGTGTTTACTTAAGGCGTTCATTAGGAATTTGTTAACGTTGGACTTGAACACATCCAAGTTGTAGTAAGGTGGGAAGCAGGCAGACGGAACAGAGTTCCACGGGCGTGCAGTTCTAATTATATGTATTAATTTTTAGAGGTGTTTTCTATTGTGTGAGAAAGTTGACCTGTGTCTAAAATTAAATTATTTTATAGTTTACTTATTAATGGCGATACATTATAGAAACCTCCACATTTGTTCATTGCGCTTGAATTTGCGATTAGCGCTGATTTAAGAAGTCTCTGTCGCGGTTTATTTGAAATAAATGTAACCATTTTTGCTTGTTTGAAGTCCAACGTATGATTATGCTGCAGTAAATGAGAGAATAATGCATTCAAATTGCTCTTTCTAATATCTCTTTTATGTTCATTGAACCTTTTCTCTAATATATGTTGGGTTTCACCAACGTATATATAATGGCAAGTTTGGCAAGGAACAGTGTATATGCTTGCATTGAAAATTGGTTGGTTTTGGAGATATTTTGTTGTTTTTAATGTTTGTTTTATAGTTTGTTATGTGGTTTGTATCAGTGGAATTCCTAGTTTGTTTAGTACGTTGCAAATTATTGTATTATATGTGTATGTAAAAGAAGATGTCTCATTATGAGAGAAATGTCTAGTGTATATGACTTTTGCTTATTTATCCTGAAAATATTTGCGTGTTTTTGTTTCTTAGGATTTAATATAAAATATGTGGGATATTGCGAGGTTTTCAGCGTATTCGTGAGGTATTTCAATGGAAAACTGGTCAGGACGCCCAGAAGTTTTCCGAAAGACTCTTTGCGGCACCACTCCAAGAATGTCCTACAACTGAAGAATATATTATAATGAACTCGTTCTCCTGTCTGTCTGTTGGTCTGTTTGTTCACAATGTACGTCATATATGGCGTCATATATGACGTACATATATATTCCTGTTTGTTTTTGTTCACAATGTACGTCATATATGACGATATAGCAGATGACGTCATATATGACGTCGTAAAAGATGACGTCATATATGACGTACATTCCTGTTTGTTTTGTTCACAATGTACGTCATATATGACGACACAGCAGATGACGACATATATGACGTCGTAAAAGATGACGTTGTGTATGATGCCATAGAATATGTTATATGATGTCATAGCAAAAACAAAAAGAAATGTTCATATTTTAAAAGGGACGGGGGCAAAATGAAAATAAAAATTCCCGGGTAACGCCGTGTAATTATCCAGTTGGTAACAAAGGTTTCGTCAAATCATACAACTTCCCATTTTCAATAACTTAGAAAGAGTCATACGCATGGAAAATTCGTGCCACATGTATTGTTTCTCTGGTGATCCCAAAGGAACTGAAACTGTGAAGTAGAGGTGGATCAGAAAGAAAAAAAAAAGTATTAAATTTTGGCATGAAAATAATTTTATGTTTTAGAGTTAGTTGTAGTTGTTTTGTAGAAGAGAAACAGAGAACGTGACGGAAGCGAGAGTGATAACTGGTGTATAGATTAAGTGCGCGGACCAAACAGCAGGGAATGAGAGGGTGAGAGTAAAGAAAACATGAAATAAAAGTGAAGGAAACAAGAATAAAAAGAATAGAAAGGAAAAGAGAAAAGAAAAAAGACGGAAAAGTAAAGAAAAAAGAAAAAGGAAAATTAAAAAAAAAACGAAAACGATAACGACTGTATATTATATGAGAGGGTACGTGTATAGTTTAATCAAGACATTAAAAAATGAAAATATTGAAAAAAAAGTTTAAATTGTATGTATCCGTTTTAGACAGCGCGTTGAGGGTAGCCATCTTTGAATTTTTTTAACACGCCACGGGGAGATAACTCAGTTTAAAGTGCCGACACTCCCTCCCCATCTTTAATACTAGCCTTTCTTCCTAAAAATCAAATCTTTTGCTTTGTATCATAACAAATTGTTTTTTCGCTGTAAAAAAATCTAAAAAAAATCTATTTGATGAAATTAAGTGAATTTTTTTTTCGGAGAACTTCATTCCATAACGGATACGTACAATATAACTTTATTTTCGATATTTCCATTCTTTTAATGTCTTGATTCAACTATACAAGTACCTATGAAAGAGTGTGAAAATAAAGAAACGAGATAAAAGAAAAGGGAAAGAAGGGAGATGAAAATAAAGAAAAGGAAGAGAACAGAAAAAGAGAAAAAGAAAAAGAAAAGAAAAAGAGAAAAAGAAAAATGAAAACGAATAATGAAGAAAAATGAAAAGAAAAAGAAGAAAAAAGAAAGTAGAAAAAAAGAAAAACAAAAATGAAGAGTAGATAGAGAAAAGAAAAGAAAAAAAGAAAATAAAGTGCGGCCATTTTTGTTGATCGTCTTAAACCTTTAATTACGTGTCTCACCTTTCCTGCCGTTCTACGGCAATGGCAGTCAAATCAATCTGTTCGGCTCAAGATTAAATATTAATTGTATTAATTTAGTTTGCTTTGCGTCAGGTCGACTCATTTGACGCATGCGCAGTCAAAAAAGCAGTAACTAGTACGCAGCTCATACACACACGACACACAGAGACACATACATACACACACTACACCAAGATACACATATGCACACGCCCACGTACAACATAACAACACGCATACACACAACACCGACACTCAAGCACAAACACAACATTAATACACACATACATACACATACACACAACACCAACACACACGCACACACACATCGCCAACATACACATGCACACTACATCAACACACATACACATACTCACAGGCAACACCAAAACATACATACACACAATAATAACACACACATACAACATCAGCACACACATACACACAATACCAAGACACACACACACGCACATCACCAACACGCATATACACATACTTAACCCATACAACATCAGCACATTGATATATGCACAACACTAACGCACGCATACACACAACACTAACACACACACATACACAAACAAAACCAACACAATATACACACACGCACGCACACACTATAACAAACATGCACGCATAACAGTAACGCCCATACAGATACTAACACGCACAATATAAACACACATAAACACACAATACCAACACATACATACACGCGCAACACTAACACACATACACACAGGCATACAACACCAACACGTATACACACACAACACCAATGCACACATACACATTCACACGCACACACACACACAACACCAACATATACATAAACACACATACGCGCATATGCATACGTGCACATGTATATATATATATACATTTGTCTGGTTGTCCGTGTTGTTGAAAAATAACAGTGCCGTCTTTGCTATCATTACCCCGCATATGATTGTACAGACCAATCCGATGGCAAAACGCGTGAAAATAGAGACGGAGCATATTGATTAGTGTTGGGACGATTAATCGGAATCGGAGTCGGGAATCAAATAAATCGGAACTTAAGGGGGTATCGGAATTGGTATCGAAATCGAAAAAATTTGTATTTATTTTCCGATGCCAAAAACGATTCCTTTAATTATCTTTTTTTTATTTGATTTTGTTTAAAACAAAATCTCCCACGCCTGGCAGAAATAATAAAATAATAAATATTTATTCATTTTAAACTACAAGTCAAACTAAAATCTGCAGATTATTCCCACAAGAGTATTTTCACGTTTGAGAAAATATCGGCACACTTAACCTGTGTTTTTACGGTAATCGGAAAAAAAAAAACAATTTTATAGTAAATATTTAGAGATTCATAAAGAATTGTAATCAGTAATTGTATCGGAATCGGGAATATAGTAAGGAATCGGTAATTGTATCGGAATCGGGAAAATGTTAGAATAGTCCCATCACTAATATTGATCCAGATTTTTTTTCTCTGCGTGGTCAGGGCTAGATTATTTAAGAGTGTTAAGGGGTGTCTGTTTATATTGCGTCAAATGTTCACTTTTACGGCACACCAGCCCTTTTGAGGGGTTTATAAAAATGAAACAGAACGTACCTTTTATATCTTCTTTGCATCTCTTGACCATGTCCTCGAGTGGTTTGTCGCCCGATGTCGGCACACCTGAACAAAAGCTCTTTCGTGCATAACAACAGAGGCAAGTTTCGTTTATCTAGACCATTGGATCTTTATACATTTCTAAACACAATGGCCCTTCTACACTATCAAAACGGAATTGTGTAGTCAACAAATGGAGTTTTCAGATAACAATGGTTTTAATGATTTTTTTGTCAATTCTAATAAATTACAACGTTAGCTTCCAAATTATGCAATCGAAATTACCTGAATATAACTCGATTATTAAAAAAAAACTTTAATTGTGCTAGCAGGTGAAAAGTTGCGGCCATCTTGTTTTTATAAATAAATCGAAACCGAAAATTGCCCCTTTTTTTAACTATCCTGTCTTAAATTCGATCGTTTTCTTCAAATTCTATTTTCTATTTTCTTTAATAAATAATTTTCTACCTTATCGATTTTCGTAATTTTGGGATATAAGCATCTTAAAAATACGAGGAATGCGTAGATACCATTGTTTTCATGTGAAAAGCAGTTTTACGATTTCCGAAATCTCGTCTCAATAGTGTAGAAGCGTCAACACAATTGTAAATTGCGAGATCAGAACGGCAGACAATTTTCTATATAAGATCATAATTAAGTATTAATTAACGTTTTCCTTTCTAAGTCGTGTGAGAGCTACCTGTTTCGATGGTGACGTCACAAACAGGAAGTGTCTAATATGACTTCATCGTCATCATCTTTCGATCGTAGTCGAGAAGATGGAGCTCACACCAGATATCACAGTCCCGCATGACTGCTTCGAGGTCCCGTCTCTCAACCTTAGCATCCCTTGCAATCTGGGTATATGAGCATCCTACTTCCGGGGTGGGTAGTAGGGTTCCACAGAAGTGGGGAAAGAATAACTTCATTGACTGCCCTAGAACAAATCGCCTGCAAACTGAACACGTTTTGCTCTGGCAATAGATGATGTCAATGGAAGTTCGCCATAGATTAATTGTTTGGTTGGATGGGTCTTCCACGAGAGATTTTGGGATCTTATGAGAAGATGGGTATATGTACCATTCAGGTGTGGTTCCAACTGTTTAGAAAGTGTCCATGATTTTGAACCATGTAACTTAGCGAATAGACGATTCAGATTTTTCCTTTTAATTTTATCATTTTTTTTGTAATTAGAAATGACACCACATATCAAGGCCTAGAGGCCACTCTAGGATAAGGGTTAAGTGTCAGGTAGATGGTGAGATCACATGATCAGTAATGATAGAACTTGGGTAGGGCTATATTATTTAAGAGGACAGCTTAACAAAAACTTATTTACTTGAAGACAACCATGCCATAGTCAGCCGGGAAGCAGTCACACGGTATTGTGTTCCGCAGATGGACAGTTCTAGGAAAGAAACTCTGCTCTCACTGAATTTTTGTTTAGTTTTAGGCACCTATAGAGAGTAAGAGAAGTTGGTGTAGTATTTGTTGCGAACATTTAACGAGGGTACCATACATTAGAGCTCAGTCGAGCACATACCATAATAGTAACGCTAAGCCGAGACAGAATGGCAATGTCTTTTCTGTGAGAAAGAGGAAGTGCTTTGGTGCTATTAATGCCCCCCTCCCAAATGATAGTAATTAAATAAGATTTAAAAAATATAAAAAAAAGAAACAGAATTGTAAAAAGATTGTTGAAACTCAAATGAATTTGTAACATTCTTCCTTTTATTTGCGTTTATGTTTGCAAAAATAATAAGATTTCTATAAGGAAAGGTATTTTTAGTTCCCTCTCTTAGAACTTAGACGCCAGAGTCGAAAAGTGGGATTAAGAAGTCAGCGCCCCCGAAAAGATGCCCTGTGATCTACAAAAATGCCTGGGCAGCCCTGTCGGCATTACACCCTTAAACAATAAACTAATCTCTTCTGAAAGAGAAAGGTAAAGCCTGGGAGCATAGACATCACAGAACTGCATAAAACCATCATTACAGCACAATCATCGGGGAACAAGTTATTACAAGAATGTTCTAATCTCTGTTAATTTTGGGACCGAGGCAAAAAAAAAAAAAAAAAAAAAAAAAAAACTTCATAGGAAATAAATTATTTCTGCGTATCGTCTACAGACAAACCTTCATGTTTTGACGTGATCAACTGCCGTTATCCGGATAATCTGCAGCGACCGGGGAAAAAAAATCACCATGATGTTACAATGGTACGGATTAATGAATAACAGGGTTGCCCAAACTTCAGTACACCATTGAACCCCTGGACAGGGCAAAGGTTTTTTACGGAGCACTAACAAGATAACTTCTAAAATAAATATTAAAAGCATTAATTTCAAATTTTATACGAACTAATTTTTTTTTTTGTTTTTGATTAATCAAAAATTTTTGTATTTGTTTTGTTTTGTTTTTTTTCTTTTTCATGAACCATCCTGAAACTCTTTACACCTGTAGTCATTTATCATATCTCTTCCAGTAAAAAAGTGTCCCTGTCGGTGGGGCATTAGAATACGCTGACTGCCCCCCTGCAGAGGGTAAAAGTCCCTCAATGGGGGTCCTGGATATGACCTTAAACTATATCCAGTGGTGAGGCCCCAGCTTGTGGACTTTGGGGAGTGTGGAGCCACCCTTTAATTACCATTGCTCCCAGGTCCACTCTGACCTGGAGTGGTAGTACCTGTTAGGGTCCCAACTATATGGGTTAAATAGAAACCGACGTGAAAACAACAAATATATTCTATTAAAAAAATTTTCTTCCAAATCTTTGGATTCGGCATTAAATAACCCGAAAAGGGTTGATATGCCATAAAACAAAAACAACCAACCAACCAACCAGTAAAAAATATCAATAATTAAATGTCAGCAACCATTTAATTTTTCAATATAAAGCATTTGAAAGAGCTTCCGGGGCCTCTCAGCCTCATTCATAGAGCCCCAGGACGGAGTGGAGCCCACTTTCGGAAATCCTAAATTACACCATATTTTGGAGAAGTGACCGTAGTGAAATGAATGACAGTCTGATAATGTGTGTCAGGTTCGAATGCAGCCGATTGTATTGCGCCAGTTTCGGACATATGGAAGGATCTGGGAGTGTAATGCGTGTATCCATTTCTACTGTAAAAAATTGCTATCAGTTGTTAAAAGCCAAGTGTTTTTATGTTGTTCTTCGCGAACTACTGCTGCCATGTTCGGATAGCTACTGTCATCGCTTATCGTTGGATGAGTTTAAAGTATTATATTTGTACTAGCAGGGAAACTCGACGTTGCCCGAGATTGAATAAGGATCAACAAATATTCCACAATTCCAATACTTTTATTGCCATCGAAATCGGTAAAATCGACGATTTTTCAATCAAATTAATTGATTGCCTACTCTAGTTGGGGACCCACCGCAGTGAACCAGAAGAAAGCTTCACGTGCCTTCCTACACTGACTTAGTCCATAATACATTGTGGTCTATATTGCACTGTAAAGAACCTACTATTGATTTTTATAAAATTATATCTATATGCTAGCTTAAATTAAAGTTTAAAATGCAAAATTCAAGTAGCATAATTCAATTGTGATCTAAATAGAAGCATTCATTTCGACGAGCTTCCTGTCTTATCAAAAAGGTCACTGTTGATTTATACGCCATGCCCCTCTACTTGTGCGGTGATAAAATTTCTCAAATGCATTTGTGATGTTAAGTTATATAAAGGTGTCCACTTTTGTCAAACTAGGACTGTTTGTCCTTTAATCTTTTCGATTATCGATTTTTGATACTCATCGGAGGCATTCACATATTTAACCTATCTAAGAACACTCTCAGACATATGAAGTACATTTGTATAAAGTTTAAAAAAAAACCAAAAAAAAAACCCAGTCCAACCGTTGCGGAGTTCATAGGTAACGAACTCACACACACAGACACACAGGCACACAAAGTGTTTTTTTATATATAAGTAGAGAGACTTGTATGCTGCCAAAGAAAACATGGCTCTAGAAGGTGGCTATATTGAAATGGATAACGAAATGGAGTATGAAATGGATTACTTGTGCAGGTCGTTTACCAACAAGACTCCAGTCAACGTGATAAACTGCAGAAAAGAAAAAAAATAGTCACCTTGGTGCTGCAATGGTATGAATTAATGAAAAGTCTATATATATAAAAGCGAAAATGTATGTATGTGTGTTCGCTTTTTCTGTATGTCTACAAAAGGCTTTTTTCAGAGAAGCGGTCGGTCGCTTCACAACTTTTTAAAACTTTTTATATCACATATAAATCGTAATATCTCACAGTTAACAACGATGCTCGCTTGTCTATTTAATTTGCTCGATTTCGGGAAGATAAATATTCAACATTTGTCGCTCGCCGTATGTGGGTTAGTCTTTTTCCTATAACATCTTGGGGAGAGAAAAAAAAAAAAAAAAAAAAAAAAAAGCGTTCAGCAGTAAATGAAATACTATCCCGCAGTCAAACTTGACCTCATTAACTCATTAAAACGAGCACCTGCCAAATCCAAGTAATTAAATAAATTCAAACGTGTTTCCGTTAGTATCTCGTGGTGGGGCAATGGTTAACGTCTCACTTTTTTTTTCACACTTTAATTTACAACTTTGCCTCAACGGTTCGGGTTCAATCCTCATGCTTACCTACCAAAACATTTTTACCCCCCCCCCCCGAAGTTTCCACACACACCTCCAAACACCCGGGCAACGCCGGGTACCCCTCGCTAGTAGCTACTAAAGGGAAAACATTGAAAAAAATTAAACTTGGCAGGCATAAGTCGACTTAAAGTGTTCTTCTATACACAAATATACATATATAGGTTAAACAACGTTAATTTTGTAACTGTTTATATACCTATGGATATAGCTCAGAACATAATGAATAAGACTTATGAGCAGTAAGTTTTAGTTTCGATTCTAGTTGATGGCATTCAAGTCATAATATTTTAATTTTTGAAATCACTACTACATATTGGGTACAATATAATAAGCAATTGGTTCTATAATAATAAATATGAAATCTGCATAAATTAAAATGTCGTATTTAAGCGTATTTTGCAACCAGGCAACGTCGAGCGGCATGCTAGTAATGTTATATGTTTACAACATACTATTCTTAGTCGAATGACGTCTCATAAGATTCGCCTTCCATCTGTGTTTTAATAGAGTCAGTTTTAAAGATAATAAAGAAGCGAGTGCCAACACTGACGAAACTGACTACAATATGGTTGTCTTCAAGTCCAACGTGAACAAATTCTTGATGAGCCATCCCATTAAGTAATCCAATTTACCAAATTTCCACTACTAATGATGACTTGCATGTTTCCCTTGGCCACTTTACACTCATTAACCCTTATCCTCAAGTGGCCTCCGGGCCTTGATAAGTGGTGACTCCTTTGTAAAAAAAAAAAAAAATCGAAGCGTTTACGTTATTAAAAGAGA
>NC_136513.1:90369054-90371554 GCF_053919585.1 Euprymna scolopes
TTTTAGAGAAAATTTATTTTACTTAATTGGAATACAGAAAAAAAAAACTCAAAGAAAATAGAATTTATCCTTCAGAGAAAAAACAAATAAAATAGAATTTATATAACAGAACAAAAACAAGAAAATTAGAGAATAAATACACACGATTCATTATTTTGGTCCTCATAATTAACAGATTTAATGAATTAAATAAAAAAAATATAGCGGAAGAGAAAGAAAATATATACTAATTAAATATAAAAAAGATAAATATTTAATTTAATAATTTATAAATGAACGTGCGTAATGAAAAAAAAAAAAACAATATACCACGTGACATGGCGCCGTAGATACAAAATAACCGGGTTTGTATTACTGTACACATAGATTCGAAAAAGTTGTCAAAAAACAAATATATAACAAACAAATATTATCAAAGGCAAGATAAGTTACTTTTCTACCAAACTGGATACATTTTTTTTTTTTTTATTCAATGTAACATGTTTAGTCAGCTCGAAAAACATGCAGTGTTTACCGATGTATTGGAAAATGCAAAATGGCGCCCGACACTCTCTTTAACATGGTAAGTTCGGGAAAAGGTGTTATAAATAATAAACTAGACAAAATACTATTAAAAAAACACCGAATATATATCAAAATATGTCACGGTAATATATATTGAGCGAGTTTCTAGCAGTATTTTGTATAGTTTATTATTTATAACATCTTTTCCCAAACTTACCGTGTTAAAGAGAGTGTCGGGCGCCATTTTGTATTTTCCAATACATCGGTAAACACTGTATGCTTTTCGAGCTGAATAAACATGTTACATTGAATAAAAACCCGAAAAATATATCCAGTTAGGTAGAAAAATAACTTATCTTGCCTTTGATAACATTTATTTGTTATATATTTGTCTTTTGACAACTTTTTCGAATCTATGTGTACAGTAATACAAACCCAACTATAAGTCCTTAGTAAAATTCTATTTATAAATACTTTTTAAAATGAAATTATTTAATTAATCGTAAATATTATTTAGACATAAAAATTAACTGATTACAAAACCTTTTAAAAATATATATATTAATTTCTTTTTCATTCGGCAAAGAACTGCGCAAAACACTTTTAATTTTCAATTTAAAATTCTAGAAAAAAGATTATATTATTCTGCTTTTAATATAATCAAATTCAGGGTTTTATCTTTCTGGAAAAAAAAAAATAATGGATTTTATTTCAATGAAATTAAAAAAAAAAAAACTTGACTGAATTGAATTAATTACCCTTAAATTAACGAAGGGTTATTTAATAACTTTAGGTTTGGAAGAGATAGGTATGGGGTCAATTTTTTTTAAACTTCAAAAGAAACCGACTACTGTCAAAACTTTGCGAAATAATACAACGTGATCAATTTCAATTTAGAGATATTTCTTTCAAAAGCCTTCTTTTAAAAAAGAAAAAAAAGTATATTGTTCTATTAAACCGTTTACTGTTTAAATAATTTGACTTTGCTCGTTTTATTTTAAGAAAATATAAGTTGAAAAAGCATTTTCATTCAGTATTAGAAGATTTGTCAGTAAAAAAAAACAATCGCCAAAAAGATAAGCGTTTTTTTTTTTTTACTCGCAATGTAGAGCCCTGCATACTTTTTTTCAAGTTAACTCTTTTGTAGTTTTGATTACAATAGATCTGAATGAATGAACCTTGTAAGGGAGGGGCACTAAGCATTGCCCTGTTAATAATGAATTTCTTTGGTTTCTTTTTATTTCTCTCTTGCGGTTAGAAATATCAGGAATTTTTTTTCTTTTTTTCAACATCAGACTAAAAGAATCGTAATGAAGGAATCGGAAAATTAAGGTATTTTTTAACGATGCGATTCCGATTCCGATACCTCCCAAAATACACGATTCTTACGATTAACGATTCCGATTCCGATTAATCGTCACACCACTAATATATATATATATATATATATACACACACACACACAGGAGATGGACAGAAGGGGGGGGCGACCAGGTCTGGGAGCTGTTTCCACAGACTTCCGGCCATGTTTGTATTCACGATGCGAGCGTTTTACAAGGTCACATGATGGAGCATTATCACCATAAGTTTCTTTCATTTCATCAAAAGTCTCCTGTGTGTGTGTGTGTGTGTATATATATATATATATATATATATATATATATATATATATATATATATATATATATATATATATATACGGAGCTAGTTGGCCGTTGACCCCAAGGAGGATCAACCTTAAAAACAAGACCTTATATATATATATATATATATATATATATATATATATATATATATATATATATATATATATATACTAGCAGGGAAGCCCGATGTTGCTCGAGATTGAATGAGCATCAACAAATGTTCCACACTTCTAATACGTTTATTTTCATCGAAATCGTGAAATCGCCCATTTGTCAATCAAATCAATCGATTGCCTGCTCTAGTCAAAGCTATACCGCAGTTCACCGGAATGAAGCTTTACATGTCTCAC
>NC_136513.1:90376554-90379054 GCF_053919585.1 Euprymna scolopes
CAAAGGCGCATGCGAAAATAGGTCCCGCACGATATGCTCATCTCTAGTTTCTGTCGCATCACCGCAGTGTTGCATCCCAAATGCCTGTTTTATTAGTATTCCAATGTGCCCCAATGAACTTTTAACTATGATAGCTTCTTTCGATCCATACGCTTAACTTTGGAATTGTATTTCTGCTCCCTGTTTTCCGACAGTAGGCTCATACATACATTTGAATGTTATGCGAACAGACATTTTGCTGCCCGACTTATTACCCAGATTTTCCCCTTTAAACCCTAGATCCGTACCACAGTTACCCATTTTGTAAATAAATAAAAAAAACGTACCCTAAATTTAAAATAAATAAATAAATAAATAAATAAAACGTACCCTAAATTTAAAATAAATAAATAAATAAAACGTACCCTAAATTTAAAATAAATAAATAAATAAATAAATAAAACGTACCCTAAATTTAAAATAAATAAATAAATAAATAAATAAAACGTAACCTAAATTTAAAATAAATAAATAAATAAATAAATAAAACGTACCCTAAATTTAAAATAAATAAATAAATAAATAAATAAAACGTACCCTAAATTTAAAATAAATAAATAAATAAATAAAACGTACCCTAAATTTAAAATAAATAAATAAATAAATAAATAAATAAAACGTACCCTAAATTTAAAATAAATAAATAAATAAAACGTACCCTAAATTTAAAATAAATAAATAAATAAATAAAACGTACCCTAAATTTAAAATAAATAAATAAATAAATAAAACGTACCCTAAATTTAAAATAAATAAATAAATAAATAAAACGTACCCTAAATTTAAAATAAATAAATAAATAAATAAATAAAACGTACCCTAAATTTAAAATAAATAAATAAATAAATAAAACGTACCCTAAATTTAAAATAAATAAATAAATAAATAAAACGTACCCTAAATTTAAAATAAATAAATAAATAAATAAATAAATAAAACGTACCCTAAATTTAAAATAAATAAATAAATAAATAAAACGTACCCTAAATTTAAAATAAATAAATAAATAAAACGTACCCTAAATTTAAAATAAATAAATAAATAAATAAATAAATAAAACGTACCCTAAATTTAAAATAAATAAATAAATAAATAAATAAAACGTACCCTAAATTTAAAATAAATAAATAAATAAATAAATAAATAAATAAAGCTTGTTGGCGAAAAACTGAACCACTCGGTTTTTCATGTTTGCTTGCGTATGCGAAGGTCAAGGTCAACGGCGTAACCGAAAGCTGTTTCGCTCATTTGATGGTGTCCTTTTTATTTTTTTTACATGGGCATAACCACTTATCAAGGCCCAGAGGCCACTCAAGGATAAGGGTTAATGAGTGTACAGTAGTCAATTGGACAATATAGTAATCGTTAGTAATGGAAATTCGATAAATTAAGTGGAACGGCTCATAAAGAACTTGTTTAAGTTGGACTTGAAGACAACCATATTGTAGTCAGCTGGAAAGCAGGAAAAGGGAAGACAGTTCCACAGGCGTGCAGTTCTAAGAAAAAACTTTATTCATGGAATCTACATTTAGGTTTAGGCACAGATAAAGCGTGAGGGAAATTATTGATAGTGGTTTCAGCTAGACGAGTGTTTATCGTGAAAGTTTAAACCCTAATTGATCCAAAGACGAAAAATGAAGGATAGAAGCAATGGGAATAAAGAGAGGGAGGTAGAGATGAAAATAGAGAGTAGTAGAGAAAGAGGGGGAAAGAGAGACAGAGAGAAAAAGAAAGAGAGACATAGAATATATATATATATATATATATATATACATATATATATATATATATATATATATATATATATATATATATATATAGAGAGAGAGAGAGAGAGAGAGAGAGAGAGAGAGAGAGAGAGAAAGAGAGAGAAGCGTTTTAAAAGAATTTTTTTTTTTTTTTACACAGTGATCACCACTTATCAAGGCCCGGAAGCCACTCAGGGATAAGGGTTATTGCAAGTACATTACGCTAGTGTGGAGATTTGATGAAGTGTTTAATTAAGGGGGCGGTTCATTATGAATTTGTTAACATTGGACTTGAAGACATCCAAGTTGTAGTCCGGAGGAACAGAGTTCCACAGGCGTGCAGTTCTAAAAAAGAAGCTTTGTTCATGGAATCCGTGTTTTGATTTAGGCACAGATATAGAGTGGGAGAAATTTTTCACAGTGGATTCAGCTAGACGGGTGTTTTTCGTGAAAGATTGGCGAAGGGGGACCAGAGATTGGAGTTCAGACGAGCACCTGCCATGAAAATAACGATAAAACAAGGATAGGCTCGCAACGTCTCTTCTGTGGGAGAGAGGTTGCAGGGTAGAGAAAAGGGCATCCCCCACTAAGCCACAAAGTCTATTTTGTACTCTGTCAAGGCATGATAGGCTGTTTTTGGCCGCTCCTGCCCAGATATAGCAACAGTATTCCATCCTTGGACGTACTTGGCCTTTATATAGATAGAGAATTGC
>NC_136513.1:90384054-90414054 GCF_053919585.1 Euprymna scolopes
CGGTGTTGCCCGGGTGTTTGAAGGTGTGTGTTGAGTAAAAGAAAGGGGGGGATAGTAGGCAGGCAGGCTCTAACCCATGACGCGAAGGCGGAAAAGAAAGTGAAAGAAAATCTGACGTCTTACCGCTACTCCATGACGCGACCGGAAGTTCAGAACATTAAAATTAGGCAAAGTCAATACAACCGATACGATGAATTCCAAAAATGGCTCGCTAAACATCGACCAATACTTGTAGAAAACTGCCCAGTTGAGGGTGAAGGAATTAATGGTTTGGGCCAATTTTTCGATATTTGTCGTCCGAGACTCCGAGCTTCAAAATGATACAGATTTCGTAAAAATCCATCGTCTCTGTCCACAGTTTAAGGCAGACATACATACATACATACATACATACATTTAAATAGACAGGTGAGATTTATATTATAGATGGAGCAGGTTCGCAGAAACTGGAAATTAATTTATCTGTTTCTGATGCATAAATTGGATCAATAAAAGTGAAACTGCATAGCTGGTTTCCCCATTATATCTTAAGTTGCGTTAGTTTGAGTTTATCTGTCACACCTTTGCATTGTTTTTACTGCTATAAACCTAAATTCCTGCTTATATACACATTAAACAATGCTTCAAGCAAACTACATTAATGTAAAATTACATTTTATTGGTCATTCAGACTAAAGGTTGAAATAGAAGTTTTTTTGTTTTTGTTTTTTTTTTGGTTCGTCACGCTTTTGTTGAAAATAACATTTGTATTGATCTATTGGGCTAAATTTTAAATAGAATTATCCTTGGTCCGTCACGCTTAAGTCTGAAATAGCATTTTTGTTGGGGTATCCCGCTTAAGTTTGAAATCGCATTTTCATCACTTAACGCGCAATTTGAATGGATGCCATTAAAGAATAAATGTCCTTGTTCATTTTTCAGACCTATCACCACCGCCTCTGCCTCCAGCATCCCCGCTCACTGCCTCCGCCTCCGATTTTAGTTTCCGTAAAAGTGTACCGCATGACCTACCTAATCATACGTCGACGTTTCCCGTTCACTTTTGAAAATTACCAAATTCTTCAGAATTAACACATCTTTAAGCATCAATAAAAAAAAAAATAAATAAATAAAACCTTTTTTTTTTTAAGGATTTCATTGAATGGTTTAATATTTATTTTATGTACTTTTGTTTTACTGTTTTTTTTTTTATGGAATATCTAAATAGATTTTTGTTGTTGTTAATATCTAAAAATAATTGAAATTATTATTTCAATCCATTTATTTTTCATAGATGATACCCCTTTTCTGCACTCTGTACCCTCTTTCTCACAGAAGAGATGTAGCTTCATCTTTATTTTCATCCCAAAGTGCTCGTCTGAGCTTCAATCTTTCGTCTCCCCTGCCAAACTTCCACAGCAAGCATTCGTCTAAATAACGACCACTCCCCCACTCTCTACTAAATCTAAACACAAATTCCATAAACAAGGCTTCTTTCCTTTGGATTTCTGTTTCGCTAATCTGCTTCCCTGCTGACTACACCATGGCCGTCTTCAAGTCCAATATAAACAAGTTCTTCTTGAGCCGTCCCTTTAAATATCAAATTCCACCTAATTTCCACCACTATCAACTAGCCTGTTTACTCAGTGACCACCTTAAACTCATTAACCCTTATCCTCGAGTAGCTTTCAGGCTTTGATAAACGGTCACTTCCTTGTAAAAAAGAAAAAGAAAAAAAGATTACGGGCTGCACGTACGCACACATACATCGATACCCTAAAATAATTCGGTAAAAGACACCAACGAAATGCACTCTGTTTAAATTCGAAACCGACGATACTGATGTTATTATGCTCTTCTGTAACACACACACACACACGCACACACACACACACACACACATATATATCATATATTATGTAAGCCTCTTTACGAAACTCATTTCTTATCGTTGGATACTTTCAGTTTAAATAAAAGTTGGTCAAAATACTCATATGCACAGATCATCATTTAATGATTAGATCACTCTGACAGACGTTAAAAAAACATTTAAAATAAATGTTTAAATTTCAACAGTATTTCACACGGTTAACGGTAGCCGAATAGATTAGGTCCTTACTAGTGAAGTCAAACATCGCTTCTGTTGCCGTGTTCGAATCCATTGACTGGTGTCAATCGTGCACTAATGTAGGTATTAAATAATTATTATAGTAAATAATTATATATATATATATATATATATATATATATATATATATATATATATATATATACTACTGATCCCTACTTACATATTAATCATCGCCTCCGTTCAGTTTCTAAAGACAATGGATACCTCCTTTGCGTGTAATTGTGAAACAAGCGTTGCATAATCTCCAACCACACCTCTCCTGAATCGGCACTGCTTGAGTCCAATGACAAAGAGAAGCCCAGGATATGCCGAGATAAGCGGAGAGCACATACAGCACCTGGATTTCCCAAATGGTCACCCATTTTTGTACTGACCAGGTTCAACGTTGCTTATTTTTAGATACTTACAAATTGATCTTTGTAAAAGTAAATACGAAAGATACGTATAATGTTATGACGTCTTATAACATTTGATATCGCTGCATGAAATGATAAATATGTATGTGTTGGTATTGAAGAAAATGCGTGTCCGTCGTATTAAAATACACATTTCTTGCGCAATAATATTATACAAAACTATTCTTTTTAATACAGATCACCATTGTTTGCGATATTCTTACAATGACTTTCGATTTTAATCAATGCACTATTCATATGTTTTATTAAACGGAATAAATTGTAGTCAGATGGAACAACGTTTGGTCTATAGGGTGGGTGCGGCAGAACTTTCACACTGTCCAATTCTGCAATCATGATGCTGATCTGCTTGGCAGCAATACGCCATCAAATTGAGTCTTTCGACGAATTTGAAGAAGCTGCCCAGATTTTTTTTTTTTTTTTTAATTGAAAACCGAAGAGTTATACGTTGACCAAATCTAAAAAATATGCAGATCGCCGAGAGAATGTTGTTGATAGAAATAGTTTCTGTGTTGAATAATTTTTGTTGTTGTTCCTGTTTACCTGCCTCCCCACGAGAGCAATGTTAGACACAGCATCAGTTTTTAATGCAGGGAAAATCCAGCTCCCCATGTAAGGGACACTCCAAATTGGAACCAAAAAGTAAAATTGCTTTAAGAATGCGTTCTTCTTCAATGATCGAGAGTAGAATAGACTATCTAGCATCAGAACAGATACTACACTTTGTTTCTAATATAACGTTGCAGTAACAAACAAACAAACAAGCAAACATAAATAAGAAATCCGGCTCGGTTTTTCTTTCTTTGTTAAAACACAAGTCATTTATTACCGTTTTTCTTTCTTCCCGTCTCAACGCCAGCTTAAAAGTCTCTTGCTCCCACATGTCCATCTTACCTGATACGCGTTTCTCTTTTTTCCGACCGCACGCTGGCTACAGCCAGCCCATTCTCGTTTTCACTTTACACGTCCATTTCCTTCAGTGTCGACTTTGTTTCCGTCCAACCACGTCGTTTCCTTTTTTTAATACTTTTTCTTTTCGCGCCAGCTCGCGCATACTTCCCAATTTTCATACGCTTTTTTTTTCGGCTACTGCTAATATCCTTGCATGCCAGCTATCCCACAGCTGCTGCTACTATTTTCCCATGAGTTAATACGCGCTCTGTTACACTAATAACCGCAACTATTCGTCAACGTAGAGGTTATTATTGTCCACGTTCTGTCAACTATGTTTCTATCAACATGGTCTCAAAGTTTTAGGAAGTAAAAGAGAAAAAGAGAAACGAAAAACAAAAATGGAGATTAGTTTATCGTTGGAACACTGGATAATAGGTTGCCCACAAAAGATCACAAAAGAAAGCTAAAATAGGATTGTTAATCTACGTGCGCCGGCGGTAAACGGGAACAAAGATCGGTCAATATATTTTAGAGTTAGTTCTAGCTGTGGCGGTGGGTTTTTTGACAGTTTACGACTGTTTGGAATAGTCTTCGGACAGTCTTGGGTTTGCGATGGTTAACGATAGTTACGAGTTGACAAGGGTGTCCAGGTGAACACAATCTAAGGCATGTTGCGGCTTAGACAAAATCGCAAAAACTTTAGAATCAGAATTATTGATCAATTAACTGACGAACATGGACCTTAGCGTTCAGAGGGTTGATGGTGTCACAGAGAGAGAGAGAGAGAGAGAGAGAGAGAGAGAGAGAGAGAGAGAGAGCAACTGATATTTGCAAAATAGGTTTGTGTTTTGTTTTTATTTTATTTTTAAACTTATACTCAGCTCGGCAGCCGCCAATGCAAGAGAAGATGACACGGCCAGAGGAGAATATGAAAAAAACGTTGGGGGGTGAGGGGGGTCAGCCTTTGTTGTCGAGCGGGGGAGTACGTGATATTACACAAAAACCTGCAACAGTTTCCATAAGCTAAAGACGAAAGAATCGATAGAATATTACATTTTCTATCGTTTTGTAACAATTACATATTATTCCCGGCATTCAAGAAACCGGCGTTGTGTCTTACTTTGCCCTGGTGGGGAGGCAGGTAAATAAGAAAACAATTTCGTACTCGTTTTCCTTTTTGAATTTAAAATCGTAAGTTGATTGCATTAAGAGATGCATCAAAAGTTGATAAATACTAACATTCTATTATTGTTCCCCTCCTTCTCTTTTCCTCCTCCTCCTCTTTTCCTCCTCCTCCACCGCATTTTTCTTCCCCTCATTCCTCTCTTTCTACTTCCTCTTTCCTCCTTCTCTTTCTACTCTATCTGCTCCTCATTTCTCTTCTTCTTCTCTCCCCTTCTTTTTTTTCTCATCTCAGTCTCTTCCTCCACCTTCCACTCCTCTTTTTCCTCTTCACATTCTGCCAACTCCCCTTCTTCATATTCCCACTTATAGATTCTTCCTCTTTTCCTTCTTCTTCTTCTTCCTCTACCGTTTTTTCCTCACCCTCTCGAGTTTCCCCCACCCTTCCTCCTTTTTTCCTGCTTCAGCTTTCTCATACTCTCCCTTCCAGTCTACTCCTCCTCTCTTCTTCTTCTTCTTCTTCTTCTTCTTCTTCCTTTTCACTCTCCTCTTCTCCATTTCCCCTTTATTCTCATCCTCCTTTAAAAAGGTCACGTGCTATTTCAAGATAGCAACGAGTAATCAATTGATTTCTTTTTCAACTAACCGGTTCTGACGCCCTCGACCCCATCCACATCACTCTTGCTTGCCTTTCACTCGTCAATTGAAGACGCGTGTAGAGGAGCGGGTAGGCGGTTTTGTAATACGGCGCCCACTAACGTATACGACGATCTCTGCGTTTCCATTTTATCATTTACATATGTACTGAGCCATCCCATCCACCTATTTAAATCTGTTCCCCTCTCTCTCTCTCTCTCTCTCTCTCTCTCTCTCTCTCTCTCTTTCTCTCTCTCTCTCTCACACACACACACACCTTTTTATTTGAATGTATCGTTAGGCTGAGCTATGAAGACATGTTTGTCTGCAAGGCTAAAAATTAAAGCACGAACTAATAGCTATTACGTTACGCATGCATATTCGTAATGCCGTCGTTCGATCTTCACGTGGCAAATTCCATTCTTTTAATTTTCACACTTTTGCGCCAATTTTCCTCAAATATGAAGTTTCGCATATGTTCGAATACCCTATATATTAAGTTTCATGTCTGCAGACCAACAATTAACAGAAAAGTTTGGTAGGCAAAATCTTTTTAAGCAAATATATATACGCATACACTAATAATATGTATAGAAAGAGGTTTGTGTTTATTATAAATTTTTAGGCAAATATTTTGCAAGTATAAATCATGTGGAATATCTGCATGAATATAATTACACGTAATAGTTAACTAAAGATGATCATACCATCAGGAAACCGAAAAAAACTAATAGGGAATTAATTAAAGTAAATGTTTAAAAGAATATGCAATTAGCTCGATCTTTTGAAGATGAATAACAACGTTGTATTTTCTTTTTTTATATAAATAGAGAAGCAACAAGTTTTTATATGAATATTAAGACACAAAAAGCTCAAATTTATAGGAGATAGATATAGACACATGATTTGTTTTTACGTAAGCATTTATATGTCGATACACAGTCATGAGCATGTTTCGGTCAGTCGGTTACAAGTAACTATAGATCTCTTCAGACGATATTGCTCATACAAAAGTAAATTCCGTAACGTACGGACTTTACTTTTGTATAAGTAATATTGCCTAAAGAGGTATCTAGTTACTTCTAACTACTTGACCGAAATGCTCATGAAAAACAAATAAAAAGTATATCTTGCCCAACTTGGTATTGAGCACTCTTGTATGAACCTCGTTAAAAATTCATCAGTTTTTTTTACTTCTGTAAAAATACTAGCAGTTCAGCCCTGCTTTGCTCGGGCCCTATGTACTGTTCATAACTTTATTTGCATATGTATATATATATTAAAAAGTTTAACTCAGGTCCAGGTAACCTGCATCTAAAATTTAAAGTGTTTAAATCCAAAATTGGCGGAGGAGTTTGGTAGAGTCTGCAACGGTCAACTCTTTCAACTTTGACCTCTTAGCAGCCATATTTTCGCCCCAAAACTGATTAAAAAGCTTGTTGTATGTTTGAATATCCTTTATGTAAAATGTTTAGGTCCAAAATTTGATGAACAGTTTGCTAGAGACCACAGAGGTCAAATCTTTTGAACTTTGACCTCTTGGAAGTCAAAATTTCGAACAAAAACCGATTAAAAAGCTTGCCCTATGTCTGAATACACTTTATGTACAATTTCAAATGTTTAGACCAAAAATTGGTGTATAGGTCAAACTTTTCTTTAACTTTGAACCCGATTTTCACCCCTTAACTTTTATTGTTTTGGGCTCAAATCAAGTTAAAAAGTTTGACCCATGTCTAAGGAACCTACTTCTAAAATTTCAAGTGTTTAGACCCAAAATTGGCGGAGGAGTTTGGTAGAGTTTTCAAAAGTCAAATCGTTGAACTTTGACCCCTTGACACCCAAATTTCTGGCCTAACCGATTAAAAAGATTTACCCAAATCTCAATACCTGTTATGTCAAATCTCGAGTCTATAAACTGAAAATTGACAGAGTAGTTTGGTAGGGAAAGTACACACACGGACAGATACACACGATACACACAGACAATTTCACTTTTATAGATATATACATTAACCTGGAATATATATATATATATATATATATATATATATATATATATATATATATATATATATATATATATATACATATATATATGGCGATTAAGCTACACTGAATATTCCGCGTTTCATCCACTCTAGGACTCCTCAGGCTTATGCGCATTGAGCACTTTTGAAGTAAATATGCGTATTGAGCACTTTTGAAGTAAATACTTAAAGTTTACGCATAAATCTATACTTTCGTATATTAATTTTATGTGAGTAAATTAAGTAGCAATATATATATATATATATATATATATATATATATATATATATATATATATATATATATATATATATATAATTTAGAGGAGATTAGAACAATAGTCTAAAGAGCAGAGTGTATTTTAATGTAATAGTAAAATTACTAGTTTAATTAAAATACAGGAAAGAAAAATTGCTCGTTGTAATTTAGATATATAATAAGCTCGATAGGTAAATATCCTAGAGCTAATTTAATATTTAGTAATGTGATTGATAATTTAAAAATCAAATTATAATTAAATTAAAAATCCGTTTCATAAGAAGGAACAACAACAAAATCAATTATTTGTACGATCGTTTCGGAAAACAGTGTTTTTATTTTGGTAGACATCAAGTTACGGACAATAATTATTACATCTAGTTTTTTAACAAACAAGGTTTCCTCATCAGCAAATATTGGGAAGGGTTTTTATTAAATGTAAAAGACACCATAAATAAACCTAGCATTAAAAGTAAGGCAGATGTATCTGGAAAAAATTAAAATAAAGGTCTGGATTTAAAATTGATAAGAAAATTAATATGGGTAAGAGAGAGAAATAAAATAGAGTAAAATTATAAATATAAATTTGGTTTAAGTACAATATTATACATACATATATACACAAATACATACATGCATATATATGAAAAAGTACACACATATATACATATACATAGATATACACATATATACATAAAAACATACGTACAAAATATTTACCTTTTAATTTTTCGCCTTTTGAAATCAAGAACTATGGTTAAAGTACTCATATAGATGCTTGCTATAGCTTTTCAGCTTATGAAATGATAAATTTTCAAAATGAACGCTTGTGTAATAATTTATTTCCGTTAGCATACTTTTGATTAAAGGACGCCAAGGTTTAGAATTCGAAAGAAATTGGAAGATAATGTTATTTGTATAATTAAATAATGCAAGGGGGATAATTAGTCATATTTCTTTAATTAAATAATGTAAGGGAGATAATTAGTCTAACTTAATTTATTACAGAATAATAAAAAAAATATTGTAATGTATTTTTACTATTTTTACTAATAACTTGATAATAACCGTAACTTGATGCCTACCACAATAAAAACACTGTTTTCCGAAACGATCGTACAAATAATTGATTTTGTTGTTGTTCCTTCTTATGAAACGGATTTTTAATTTAATTATAATTTGATTTTTAAATTATCAATCACATTACTAAATATATATATATATATATATATATATATATATATATATATAGCAATAAAATGGTAACTAAACCTAAAAAGAGTGCTCAATACTATTGCCGAACAAATATATATATTTATTATTACCGTTTTATCTGCTTAGTTACATGTTTCGATTACCGAATCGTGTTAACGATCCGACAATTTCATCATGCTTAATAGAAATATCACTTTTATTTATATGTAACCAATGATTTTTCTAGGCTTTGCTTTGAAATAATGTTTTCTTTTTTGTGTTCAATATTATACGCATTGTCAACAATCCATAAAAAATATTATCTTCTTCAATTGACTAAATAAAAAATTAATTAAAAGACGTAATTAAGTAAATAAACAGAAAGAAGATAAAAAAGAGAGAAACAGAATTAACAGGCGACGTCATTAGCGAAAGATTATCATCCTAATCACGGCAAAGAGCATCACTTTGTTACTTCTCTCTATTTAACCCAAATAAGATGACATGCAAGCGACATTCCCGCTATGATTTATGAAAATGTCGACGACGAAAAAATTGCTATGGTAACTAATAGCCAATCAGAAGAAATTGTTTCTAAAACATCAATGTTGAAAACAGCCAACCAGAAGAAAACATTTCTCGCGTTTCTTACTTATTCTGAATACTTTTGAATACCAGTAATTTTATTATACTTGTGTTTTAATGAACGAAAATTGAAAACGTGTATTTCAAAATATAGATGAGAAAGTGACCTTCGAACTGTAAAACATTGTTTGAAATAAGTAAGCAGTGAAGCCTTAAAGCAATTCTAAATTAGTAAAAGTAATACTTAACCATATATTCAAATACTGTAGTGTAATAATAATAATAATAATAATAATAATAATAATAAAAATAATAATAATAATAATAATAATAATGATAATAATAATAATAATATATATATATACACATATATATATATATATATATATATATATATATATATATATATATAAGAGTAGGTAGTAGTTTGCTTGAAGCATTGTTGGTAAAGAAATGTATAGATTTTTTTTTTTAAGCCAAAGACAATGCGGGGAAAGACCGGAATTATGAAAGTAAAGAAAGAAAAACAAACAAATGTAGACGGATATGCTTGAGTAGAGGAGTGTCTAGCCTTTATTCGTCTATCTTTCCTCACCTCAATGTATAATTATTTAAAACCAAGTTGCTGGTACATTGAGGTGAGGAAAGATAGACGAATAAAGGCTGGACACTCCTCTATTCAAGCATATCCGTCTACATTTGTTTGTTTTTCTTTCTTTACTTTCATAATTCCGGTCTTTCCCCGCATTGTCTTTGGCTTTAAAAAAAAATTATACATATATATATATATATATATATATATATATATATATATATATATATATATATATATATATATGTATATATATATATATATATTTACATACATACATACATACATACATATATGATTATTCCATGTTAATGCTTATAAATATTATCAATTATTTTTATATTTGCAGAAACTAGTGTTTCATGCTTTCGCAATCATCAGTGTAGGAAGTAATAATTTGTCCCGCTCGAAGGATTCGAACTTCATCTGCTAGAATGTTATCCCAAGGCGTCAACAATTATCAGGAAAAGTAAGGGAAATGAAAAACGTATAAATGTAGGGAGCAGGCAAACAATGTTTAAACGGCCGGATGTCGTGAACAAAACACGAGTTGATTGCCTTTTGTTGTTTTTATTTCCCAAATAGGCTTCAACTTTTAAAATCGTAAAAGAAATTATAATGAATATTAATAATTATTTGTATACCTGCAAACACTAGTGTTTCATGCTTTCGCAATCATCAGTGTATGAAATGATAAATCATATAAAACTAATCATATATATATGTGTGTGTGTGTGTGTGTGTGTGTGTGTGTGTGTGTGTGTGTGTGTGTGTGTGTGTGTGTATGTGTGTGTGTGATTAGTTTTTTTGGAAAAGAAATCCGGCAGAGTATTTATATTTTGTATTTTGTATACAGAAAGTTGTTACATGAGACAAGTCATTGGTACCGTCGGTTTCAAGCCCGATAATTAGGACCGTTTAAGATATCCATATCAAGCTCTCTTCAGCCAATACTCATCTATTTTGTAATGTGATTCCACTTCCGGTTACAAAATAGATGAGTATTGGCTGAAGAGAGCTTGATATCGATATCTTAAACGGTTCTAATTATCGGGCTTGAAACCGACGATACCAATGATTTGTCTCATGTAACAACTTTCCGTACACAAAATGCAATATATATATATATATATATATATATATATATATATATATATATATATATATACTTGTTTGTAATATACCGAATTTTACTGGGTTTGTATAATTCATATACCAATAAATTTTAAGCCAAAAAGAGATGACTTAAATTGTAAGCTACAAAATTATATTGCATAATTGAACATTCATATACTGTATTAACAAAACAAACACTTTTTGTTGCTATCAATTCTCTTTTTGAAGTCTTGGTTTTGTTAATACAGTGTATATATATATATATATATATATATATATATATATATAGGGTGACCCCCCCCAAAAGAAAACGGCTCCCAACTCTAATTAGGCCCTTTGTCTTAGTGTTTTGTCCGAATGAAATGAAACTTTGGTCATAACTAGTTTATTATATTCAAAGCATCACATAAAAACACTTTGGCCTTTTTAGGTCACCCTGTATGGATGTGTGTATATATATATATATATATATGTATGTATGTATACACACGCACACACACACGCACACACACACATATATATATATATATATATATATATATATATATATATATATATATATATATATATATATATATATATATATATATACGAGGGTTGTTCTATAATTAATGCCTCTTATTTTATAATTTTATACCTTAAAAAGATTTAGAGCTACGAAGACGGGGGTGTTACCATTAATTGGACGACGTTTTGTACTCCAGAATTTATTTTCCTACATAGCTTCCACCATTCTCAATGCACATGCACTTTTGCCAACGATCAACGAGAACCTTGAGACATCGGTCGTAAAAGTCAGCGCCTGCCAAGGTGGCCATTTTTTTTATGGCTGCGATTACGGCGTTGTTGTCGGGAAATACTGCCCACGTAATACATCCTTCAGAGGTCTGCACAAGTGGAAGCCTGACGGTATTAAGTAGGTAAGACAGTATCGTCCAGTCGAACTTTGTCGTAGAAATGCTTCCCACGTAATGCGCCCTTCAGTGGTCCGAACAAGTGGAAGTATGACGGTGCCAGGTTGAGACTATACTGTAGGGGAGACAGCATCGTTCGCCCGAACTTTGTCACGCATGCCGAGGTTTTTTTTTTATTTGTGTGTGGCTTTGTTGTATTGTAAACAGAATGTTTCCATTTTCTCTGGCTTTACATGGGTAATCCAAGCCTTCAGCTTTGTCAACGTTTTAACGTAACAGTCAGAGTTGACAGACAACTCTGGTTCCAAGAAATCTAGGATGACGACGTCTTTCCTGTCCCAGAAGAGGTACACACCACTTTTCCTGCAAATGTCTGCATCTTGAACGTTTTCTTTGCTGGGGTACGCGAGTGGTACAATTCCGTCGACTGCCATTTGGAGTCTGGCTCGTAGTGATGAAAAGTAGAGCAGGTAATAAATCGATTTGATTGAAAAAAAAATGGTCTATTTCACTGATTTCGATGGTAATAAAAATACGGGAGTGTGAAAGTTTCGTTGATCATCATTCAGTACTGGGCAACGTCGGGTCTCCTTGCTAGTTGAAACATGGAAATGAGGTCGACGAATCCAAAGATTTGACACTTGAGTTCTGATCTAAGAAGATTGTTTCACGTCAATATTACGGATTTTATTTTTATTTATCACCCAATTTATTGATTAGATTTCACCGTTTGACTACACTTGGTTGGTTGGTTGGTTGGTTGGTTGGTTGGTTGGTTGGTTCTGTTTTACGGCATATCAACACTTTTCGGGTTATTTAATGCAGAATCCAGTGATTTTGGAGAACGATTTTTTAATAGAGTATATTTGTTTTTTTCACGTCGGTTTCTATTCAACCCATAGTTGGAATCCTAACAGGTACTACCAATCCGGGTCAGAGTGGACCTGGGAGCAATAGCAATTAAAGGGTGGCTCCACACTGCCCAGAGCCCACAAGCTGGGGCCTCACCACTGGATATAGTTTATGGTCATATCCAGGACCCCCATTGAGGGACTTTTACCCTCTGCAGGGGGGGGGGCAGTCAGCGTATTCTAATGCCCCACCGACAGGGCCACTTTTTTACTGGAAGCTCACAACTGAATATAGTTTAAGGTCATATCCAGGACCGACTACACTTGGATTCATTTAAAAAAAATAATAAAAAATAATATGGTGTTACGGACTGTACGTTAGAGGATATAGGGTTTCTCGAATTATTCAAGAACGATGACTACATTTATTACTAATAGGAATATTGCATAGCGGAGTGAGTGTATATAAACAGCGTCTATTTAACAGATGTGTTTTTAACGTTGTGATATAGTGTGTGACATCTAGTGGTTAAAATGTTCCTCTATTGTTGTATGTGTTGGTGTTTCACGTACAATAAAAACATTTCATTAAGACTCGGTGTGTGTAGCGCACGGGCAGGTAACATACGAGGTGCCTTCAATAAGTTCCCAGACTTTTTTCATATAGACACTTGTATTGATAGTACACACATGAAACTCTAATCCCCTTCGAAGTGATCTTCTCCGGCTGCAATATAGTCTGGACTATAGGGAGAGTGAGGAACTGTCTTGATACCTATGACAACGTCTTTCTTTCTGGTCTTCTCTTAGCACCTTTCGAACAAACTTTGTGCAAATCTTCAGTTCCTCGCGAATAATTGTGTGTACAGTTCCGATACTGACGACAAATCGTGCACTTATTATCTCGACGGTATTTATCCATGAAATTCTTTATTTGGCCAATCGACTCTGGTGTTTTGACTTCTTTACTCCTCCCAACCCCCTCATCATCCTCCAAAGACCCCCTCTCTTCCTTGAATCTATTATGCCACTCAAAAATTGATGCTAGACTCGTTCAAGATGGTCCAAAAGCAGTCTGAAGAATTCCATACGTTTCTGTGGAATTTTTTTTTTTCAAAGTTTAAAACAGAGTTTTATTGCATCTCATTCTTCTGATATGTCCTAACGTCCAGATTCTCTTAACACCCTTGGGACAAACTTTGTTCAAATCTTCAGTTCCTTGCGAATAATTGTGTGTACAATTCCCATTATTATTATTATTATTATTATTATTATTATTATTATTATTATTATTATTATTATTATTATTATTATTTCTGCTGAAAAGATAAATGGACGACGAATAATATTGTCTATATTTAATTTAATACATTTGGAAGATGATTTAAAAGTCACTCGATGCGGGAAGATGGCGCAATCGCATCCAAGGTACATTTGTTTTGTCGGAAATAAACTTCCGTTAGTAACTGTCCTTTGATGACGGTGAGTTTAGTGCCGAGCATATCAGCTCAACGTATTTGTCTCTCCGTCTTTATGTTGATCGTTCAGTAATTGCAATAACTTAACATTTGCGACACTCAGGTAATTTGAATAAAGGTCGGTTGCAATCTTTGTTTGTACACGCATGCCGTCTTCCCGACTTGAAAATTCACCAATATACTAAAGAACACGAAGCGATTGGACAACTGAAAGTAAGAAAAGTAATTTAGACAGTGAAAAATGCGTTATTCAAAATCGAGTGGACATGTTATAGTTCCCAATAAAAAGTGAAACGGACAGACAGACAAACAGACGAACAAACAAATAAAAGTAATAATATAGATAATGCTGATCAGTGTAAGAATACATTTTTAGCTTGTTGTAGAGATGCCACCTTCCTTGCAGCAAACTTGGCAGCTTCTTTTATATATTTATGTCAATTCGTGTTGCCTGAGAATAAATGCTTGCAGGATAATTTTGGTGTTCCGATGTTTCAATGTGATTTGGTCGTAAACAAAGAAACAAAGAAGAAAACAAATAAAAACTCATCGTGTCAGATCAAAGACATGGCGTACTTACAGGAGGAACCGCAGCGAAGTTGCCAACATCTTCAGCGAAAATGTTTCTGCGGAACGAATTGGATTCTAACTCGGCACGCCCAAGTTGTTATTCTGTGTCGTTAACCATTTAGTTACACTTTTTGCCACGTCAGTTGTTAATGCTACCCCTAGCCGTTAAATATTTCCCTTTTCTGTGGGTAAGGTGTATACATTTTTTCTACAGTAATGTGAAAGCTAAGCGCGTACTCTATGATAAGCGCCGTAGAAATTTGCGAAAAATTGAAAAGGAAAAATCGAAATACTAATGACAACATTAACAACGGGAGTGGTCAAAAAGTGAGTGCTCACTATAGTAGAACGTTAAAAATCCAAATTTAAACCTATAAGCGCTGATAATCGCCTGTAAATTTACGATTAACTGCAAAATAAAAAAAAAGTAAACGGTAGGAGCAGCATTGTGAAGCTCGTGCAATTCTTTTTTTTTTTTTTTTTAATTATTTTGCAATCTGAAAGTTACGTGTGTTTTAAAGGTTCTAAACGGGTAAACGTGTCCAATAGCTGACCCTAATTGGGTTGCCAGACTCTACTAAATATTTGGAGCAAAACCTTTCAGAAAAAGACAAAAACGGTCAAATTGATAACCATAGCCAGATTTTAACAAAAAAAAAAAACCTAAATTGGAAAAACAAAGGCTGTGTGCGTAAATATATAAACATTTGTGTATTTCGCACGTCATTATTGTTATTTTTAGTGTGCTTGTATAGATTGGTGATGTTTTAAACCGACGTATTTCATATATATTTATATATTGAAGAGTTTAGCTTCCAGATAATCGGGTCTTTTTTATTACGATTTGTTCTGAAAAAAAAATGGAATTTTATTAAATGAAATGTTGCAGAAATAAAATTGTTGACAAAAATAAGTTCGTTTTATTTCGTTCACTAAACTTCCGTATTTTTTTTTCGGCATAATAATAAAAACGCAAATATTTGGGAGCTAACCTAATCAGTTTAGTCCATAGTTAACATCTTCAATATAGCCATATTCTCTATATAGCATTAATAAAGGTAATGATCAAGGTTTAAAAAATGTAATTTGGTTGTTTATCACTGCCTTTCATATTCACCTTAATTTGACGACATTTATAGAATACGACATGTAAACTTGTCGCTGACAAATAGTCTTGCCATGAACCAAACACGTGTGTTGTTTGGCTGGCCGTCGGGAAGCATAACGTTATTACATAAAAACTATTTGTCGGCGACAATTTTACGTGCGATATTCATAATCATAATACCGGAAAATCGAGAAATGTAATCAAATCGCACGTAAAAAACATATGCATTAAATGAACTCGAGGCCGGACGAAATAATATGTGTCTTGTCTATTTTAATGTTAGTAAATAATATGTAAAGCGAAGAACTGGATTCCTGAATATGAGAATTTTCAGATCTCAGCCAATCAAAATGGACGGACCTTTCCAGGGAGCTTTTATTATTTATGATCGGTAATTGGAAATATTATGTTAGGCATATGTATATATGAACTAGTTACTGTCGGTGTAATCACAGAATCTGTGGAACGTGTACAATTCGTTCCGGTTATTACTGCTAGCAGTGGTAAGACTAAATATTTAGAGAGAAAAATAGAGGCTCTTTCACTTTAAAGATGTTTCGATTGTGATGGTGTTGCTCGTAGTATGCAATGCAGTATTTTATTATCACGATTGAATGTGCCTAAAATGGTGTTCGAAAGCTACATAAGATATTGGCTATCAGTCTAGATGCATTGAATTTGTATGTGGCATCTTTTGTTGCAAACCTACGATACTTTGGTTCAGAGGGAAATTTCTGCAGCCATTTTGATTATATATATTATAAGCTGCAGGTGTGATGGCCACAATGTGAAATAACAGCTGGTTGACACAACACAAAAATCAGGTTTTCGTCTCCGCTACAGAAACGTATGCAAACGCTACTTGATACTAATTGGCATCGACCTGGGCAACTGGGAGCAGCTGGCAGACGACCGCGGTACCTTGCGAGGTGCTGTATGACAGGGAGTGGGGAGAGGAGAGGACAACAGAAACCAGATGCTAGAGGAGAGGACACGACGCAGAAAGCAGCGCCAACAGGATGTAGACCCCAACGTACCACCTCCTTCCTGTGCCCATGCGGCAGAGACTGCCATTCCCGAACAGGGCTCCTGAGCCATGCTCAAAGATGTCCAAAGACAGTCCGCTGAAACACTAAGGCTCATGTCATTATCTTCCGAGATAGAAGATTGCCTCCATAATCTATATAATTATCCTCCAGCTTATTCTTTCGCTAAACCCCAATATTTATAACAATGTATATAAAATGTCGGTTTCTCGCTCTTGTCGTCCAAAAAAATGGCATCTACCAAAGCCAGGGACCACGCCACAGATTTACCTGATCAAATATGACAATAATAATTCATATATGGTCTGATAGTGGGTGTGTAGAGATAGAGAATAGCCTCAAGCGTGAGAAAGTGTTTGGAGCGATAGAGATACATTGTATAATTTAAATAGATTCTTTATGGATTTTTGATTCGCTTTTGATAGCAAACATATTGTGACGTATAAAATATTAAACCTCCTCCCATTGGGGAGGCAATGCAATTTTTTTTTTTTTTTTTTACAAACGTGTCACTACATCTCAAGGCCTGGAGGCCACTCGACGATAAGGGTTGATGCGTGTATTGTAGTCATTAGGACAGTTGCGTAATAATCGTTTGTAGAAGTAATTTGGTATAATTAGATTATTTACGAGGACGGCTTAATAAGAACTTGTTTACGTTGGACTTGAAGAAAATGATATTGTAGTCAGCTGGAAAGCAGACCAGCGGAATAAAGTTTCACAGGCAGATAGTTCTAGGAAATAAGTTTTGTTCATGGCATCCATGTTTTGGTTTAGGCACCAATAGAGAGTGGGGAAATTTATTGATAGTGATTTTGGCTAGACGAGTGTTTTTTTTTTTGTTTTGTTTTTTTTTTTCTTGTGGAAGATTGACGAGGGGCGGGGCATAAATTGGAGCTCAGTCAAACACTTGCGATGAAAATAGTGATAGAGCAAGGATAGGCTCACAGCGTCTCTTCTGTGGGAAAGAGGCTACAGAGAAGAGAAATGAGTATTGCCTATTAGATTACGAAGTCTGTTTTAAACTCTGTCAATGCATGATAGGGTGCTACGGGCATGACTTACTTGGCCTTTATACAGGTAGAGAATGGCATCGGCAGCGAGATATCTACTGGAGCGGTAGAATACTGTAACCATGTTTCCAACGAACTTGGCAACGGATTTGATGTATATACTCCTTATCTGTGCCTAAATCAAAACGTAGATTCCATGAACAAAGCTTCTTTCTTAGAACTTCACGCATGTGGAACTCTGTTCCGCTTGCCTGTTTCCCTCCCGACTTCAACCTGGATGTCTTCAAGTCCAACACACACAAATTCCTGATGAACCGCCCCCCTAAGTAATGACACCTTATCAATTCTCCAATACTATTGCTACACTATCCCATTGAGTACTGTACACACAATAATCCTTATCCCCGAGTGGCCATTGGGCCTTGATAAGTGGTGAACTCCATGTAATATATATATATATATATATATATATATATATATATATATATATATATATATATATATATATACTCCATTTCAGATCAGGAGTAAAGGTCAGACCAAGAAGCTTGTTTAAACATAGAGCGTCCTCAAGGTGAGAGCCGTTCATTTCAATAGGGGTCAGATGTGTGTCGGAACGTTGATGATGGAAAGAGAAATTTGGTTTTCGATGCATTAAATTAACTACTATTTGTTGATGAATAAATCATTGAATTAAAATAAATAAACAAAATGTGTGTGCACGCACACGTCTGTCTGTCAATGTGCGCATGCGCTACCGGAAGTTAATACGAATAAAGAAATCACACAAAAAATAAATAAATAAAACTACAAACAAAACAACAAAAAAACTTTTATTTTCCTTCTGTCGCACTGAACAACCCGGCTAAACCGCAAAACCAATTTTTATTCTTCGATTAAAACGATCGATGTTTTCGTTGTTTTCATTACCATTCTCATCGAAATGCTCGCACCGACTTTCCCGGCGAAGGTCATAGACGATTATCGCAATCGGCGCCCACGACTCACCATCGATTATTTGAATCAGCATTTATAAATCTACTCGGGGGGGGGGGGGTCAACGAAGAAATTATCTCGAATACAGCACTAAGTGACTTCCACGGCACACCCTTATAACATGAGAGATATTTCTAAGGTGGAAAGACAGTAGTAGGTTTGCAGCAGTCTTCGCAGCATCTTCTATGTCCTAGTGTTGGGACGATTACACGGAATCGGAATTGGGAATCAAAAAAAGCAGAACGTTTGGTGTATCGAAATCGGTATCGGAATTGGTATCGAAATTGGTATCGGAATCGGAAAAAAAATCTGTCTATTTTCCGATGCCAAAAACGATTCTTTTCATTATTTTTATTTGTTTTTTGTGTTAAAACTTAATTTTCCATGGCTCGTGTTAATGATGAAATGACGAATGGTTTATTGATTTTAAACTATGAGTAAAACCAAAATTTATAGATCATTTCCATTAATGTATTCCAACGTTTAGGAAATTATATGTACATTTTTTTTTTTTTTTTTTTACGATAACTCTCTCCCCAAAACAACTCTATATTTAGAAAAAAAATTGAATCGGAATCGGTAATTGTATCGGAATCGGGAAAATCGTTGAAATCGTCCCATTACTACTATGTATTTCACGTTGCATGAAGACGTCGGGTCGGTGAGTTTGAATGTCAGTTTGTAAACTGTTGGGTTTAGCGACACTGAAGAGTTGTGATACGGAGAAATTGTGTGCGCTTGTACGTTGGCTTATTCTTCACACCTAGCGGCATTGTGCCAGATTTTCTGTCGATGGGACAGAAGCTAATACGCAGTGGTTGGAGCACCAGCCTAAGTATGACAATAATGTTTCATGCATGGATGAATTCTGAATTTATTGATAGACTAGACGTTTTAGCCCGTTAAAACGAGCAAAAGTTATAACCCGTTGATTTAGAATTTGTGCTTTATGCCAAGTTGATGGCCGAATATTGTTAAATTTGTATTCATTTTTGACATTAAATACTAATCCTACACATTCCTATTAATCCCTAACTGTAAATCGAACGGATACTATACTAGTTAGTTTGTTGCACCTTATCATAACAAAGGTACACTTAAATTTTTTTAGACAGATTAGCTCAGTAGTTTCCGATAAAAGAAATGTAAATACAGACACACAAGCAGACAGAGAGACTAAGATTATATAGATAATACTGACAGATGTGTGATTTTTTAGCTTGGTGTAAGAATGTTATCTTTGCGGCAGACTTGGCAGTATCTTCTATCTACTTCTATCAATTCATGTTGTTTGAGAATGACTGTTTCCAGGATAATTTTAGTGTTCTGGTGTTTCAATGTTGCTTGATCGTGAGCACAGAAGACGAAAATTAAAAAAAATTACTTTCCCGTCATTCATTAATTTCGTATAAATCAGATGATAGACTTACTTACAGGAGGCAGAAGATGAATGATGCCAACATCATAAGTGAAAGTGTTTCTACGGAACAAACTAGATCCGACCTTTGAGGTTGTTAGTCCGTGTCGTTAACCACTTAGCTAACGTCACCTTCCTAACTCCCTTGTTATGTTACAGAGCGCGGGCAGCTATATGCAAATATCGAGTCGTGTGCAAAATGACGTCACGGTAGGGAAAAAGGAAAAGTCTTTAATAAAAGAACGCGTGCACGAACAAAGGAGCACATCCGAGAGCACCACGAGAGCACGTATAAGAGCACGTTTAAAACGACGTTCAAGAGGACTGAAGTCGGGGAGAAGGATCAAGATATATTCGGGAAAGTACCCGAAAATAAATGCCGTTGCAACTAACAAAAGGGAGTGGAGTTATTTCTTTTCTTATGATCCTTGCGACGTATTCTACTACAACGTGTTGGGTCCCTGTTAATGCGTGTGTAATCGTGTGTAACGTTACAGTTAATCGTGTGTAACGTTACAGTTAATCATGGGTAACGTTACAGTTAATTGTGTGTAACGTTACAGTAAATCGTGGGTAACGTTACAGTTAATCGTGTGTAACGTTACAGTTAGAAAATTATTGAAACCCAAAACTTTTTGCTGTCTTAAAAAATCTCAACGCAAATAAAAAAAAAATAAATAAAAGGCAAGATTAAACGATCGATTAAAGATATAAAATACAAGCAGGTGTGCATCAATGCTACTTGCTTTGCAGCAGACGTGACAGTATCTTCTGTCTATCTCTAATGGAAAAAAAGTATATATATATATATATATATATATATATATATATATATATATATATAAGAAAGGATTAACCGATCAGACGTAAATATTTTTGCGATTATCGGAAATTTATCAGGATGTACTTTACGTTGGTCGGACGTTTATCTTTAATCCTTGGAGATTTTTAAAAAATATATAAATCAGATTCAACCGGATTAATTCTGGTTTTAATCTTTTTGGGAGATTATATCAACCCCTCTCCCGTCTCTCTCTCTCTCTCTCTCTCTCTCTCTCTCTCTCTCTCTCTCTCTCTCTCGTTAATTCCACCTTCTTCTCATATATATATATATATATATATATATATATATATATATATATATATATATATATATATATTAGGGTTGGGACGATTAATCGGAACCGGGAATCGTAAATAACGGAACTTTTTGCAGCATCAAAATCGGTATCGAAATCGGTATCGGAATCGAAAAAAATTTCCGATGCCTAAAACGATTCCTTTAAGTGTCTTTTTTATTTGATTTTTTAAAAATCTTCCACATGCGATAATACCTTTTTTAATAATTTAACTTTCTAGTCAGACTAAAATCTGTAGACCACTCCACCACACAAGTGTCTTTTTTCGTTCGTCTGTCCGCACTTTTCTCGATAACAACGCCTTGGAATTTTTTTAAATTTGGCACAAACATTAAGCATGATATGAGTAAAAAGCAACAGAACGGATTTTCCGGGAAAGCACCGCCCCCCCCCCATTTCGGGTTAAAATGGCTAAAATTGATACTTTTGTGCTTATTAAAAAAAAGTGATGCCTTGGATTTTTATAAAACTTTCCGAAAAGTTGTAACTAACTGATTTCTATATAATTTTGTTTGTCTATACTTCGTAATAACTCTTGGGTGTGCTCCAGGGGCTCTTTTATGCCTAATAAAAACACTTCACTTTTGGAACTATTTTATCATATTTGTCCAAAATTTTCTGTGTATGTTTATTTATTAGTTTTGCATGAGGCTGACCTCAAATTTAAATATGTTAAGGCCTCAGAGACTTCTGAGGCTAAATGCGGGAAGGGGACAAATGATAGACTTAGTCATTTCTCTTTTTTTTTTTTTTTTTTTTGCATAGTGCACAAGTTAAATTTACATATGTTATGGTCTAAAACTGCACCGTTTGTTAATTTTCATTAGGATTTGATGTTCCCTGGGGACTTTTGAGGCTAAGTGGAGGGGGGGGGCAAATGCTGAACTTAATTATCTTTTTTTTTAGGCCTTGTTAACTCTGCACTCACGGTAGACCATCTATGCTTCACTTATTCTGTTAGGAATAACAAAAAGCGGTGAAAAATAATTATTCTGTCAGGTTTGCATCAAGTAATTTAATTTGTAAAAATTAACAACAGAAAACGAGAATCCACCAAAGCAAATAAGTCATCAATTTAGGATCAATTATTACCCTAAACATCGGCGATGAAAAAATGAAATACTTCGCTGGATTTCATTACAAAAGTTTCCATGTTACCGTTAAAAAACAAAATAACGGTTATTGTTTTCCAAACATAATAAAAACATTAAAATATATTGCAATGCAAAACTAATCCAGGTAGGTAGAAGAGTAACTTATCCAACCTTTGACACGTTCCTAAACGGTTACTTGCTACTTTTAATTATTTTTGCATTCACTCCTTTTTATTTTATACTAAAACGTTTTTCTACTTCTGTTTTGGGGATTAATATATCAGCAATTATCACTTGAAGGAAGGGGAAAGTACGATCGCATGTGGTCAAGCTATTGCAGCAAGGAGATATTTGTATTATTTTAACTTGGCGGTTGTTTATTGGCCTAAGTTTTCGCTTTGATCTGAAGTAATATTATACTGTCATCACTGTTACTTCCCTATCTTAGGTCTTTATGGTTGTTTTTTTTTCTTTTTCTGATGGCGACTTCATTAATCACCTATTTTATTGATAAGCTCTGTTTATTTAATTATGTATTATTTTATTCCTCGTTTTTTTCTCGCTTTTTATCTGTTCATTTGTTTCTTGATTTTAAAATATTTAATTAATTTTTATTTATAAAATGTATGTTCATATGGTCAAATTAACAATCAGTGAACAGGCTTATATATGATTTAAATAAATATGGTATACCAGGAGTTCAATTTTTAACTCTACTTCGGTGTCTGAAGTAATTACATAGACAAAAGAGTTATTATCTATGTATAAACTTAATTTCGATGGTTGTCATTCTTTCATTTGGGTTGTTTTTATCTTTACCACAATACTAGAATATAAATATATTTTTTAAAAAGTTTTTTGTAAAGATATGTAGATATGAAAACTATAATATATATATATATATATATATATATATATATATATATATATATATATATATATGAAAATCAAATATGAGACGTGTTACATTTAACACTTTAAATCCAAATAACAACGCGATTTTTTAAACCTTTATAAAATAAACGAATGTTTATTTTTAAAGAGAGAGATATATTTCGGAGATATACACTCCTTTTTCAATCTGTATATACATATATATATATATATATATATATATATATATATATATATATATATTCCTCTTATTCTTCGTCATGATGTTGAACAGAAGAATTTTAAGTTATGTCCACTTGATGTTAGCTATGGTTTTTCTGTAGTCGGATAATTACGCGTTACATTTAACACTTTAAAGCCAAATAACAACGCGAATTTTTTAAGCCTTTATAAAATAAACGCCTTTAATGGATAAACCTACCCAATATATATATATATATATATATATATATATATATATATATGTGTGTGTGTGTGTGTATATATATATATATATATATATATATAAATATAAGTCTAATTAAATACGAGTTATCATTGTAAAGTTACCATTAGCCGGGCAACCTTTTCGTTTCGTTTAATCGACCATACTCTCTTCTATTCAGTACATTATATACAAGTACTATTCAATATTTACATTCATTTGTTGAGATTATTAATCTCTTTCTTTATTCATTAGCCTAGTTGTGTTTAAAATAGATAATACATGTTTAAAACATAACATTACATTTAAAACAGATGATTAAACGTTAAAAATAAATAAAATTACTATGAGATGATTGATTAACGATTGAAATAAAATATCTATTTACGATTAAAAAAACGATTAAAAAATTAAAAATGACTTTCAGTTAACTATACACATTTTACTCGGTTTAGAATATGTATGCGCTTTGTTTTTTAAAGATACTTATGATGGCATTCAACGCTTAACTTACCTTTAGTGTTTAATTAGGAATAACATAGTTTACAAAGTTACATTTTGTATAAGTACAATGAATTATTTTATTTATATTACCCGACTAATTAAATTTAACGTTTAAAATTGATTTTTTAAAATGAGATGATTAATTATTGATTGAAATAAGTAGTTAAAAATTTCGATGAGATGTTAAAAATTATCTATCTATCTATCTATCTATCTATCTATCTATCTATCTCTCTCTCTATATATATATATATATGAGCAAACAGTTAATAAAATATGTTAAAAACACTTTGAAATGATTTAAAACATGTTTCATCTGAAAAGATAATATATATATATATATATATATAAGCATAAAAAGGAGAAAATATAGTAAAAATACTATGCATAATTTATATTTAAATCGATTTGGCTAAGAGTATATATCTCTTTCTATCTCATTACACTACCCATGTTTAAACTAAAAGATTCATGTTTAAAATGAATAGATTTAAGATACGATAAATAATTAAAGATTAAACTAGGTATTGAATAACTTCCAATCTGATGTACTCTTTTACTCAATATAGGAATATATGAGTTTCTCTCATTTAAATCAACAACTTACTTTTACTGTTGTGGTATTTTAGACATTACATATTTTCGAAAAGTATGCATTACAGTTACAATAAATTATTATATTTATATTACGCTAGTTGTTTCGCTGTTATAATTTTTTAGTATGTTATTACCATTTTTTTATAAGCCTTTCCAAATCATCGCAACAGCTATAGCTTAATTTTAAGGTATTTCTATTAAAAATACCATGAAGTATATTTCCTGGTCGAAGGTATTTTCTACAAGTTGTAAAAACTTTTTACCAAGTTTCGTTTTTAGCAAGCTATTAAATGGAGGTGAGAACCAAATCACTTTTCTCTTTCTATTTTTTGATCTGCTATTATTATTATTATTATTATTATTATTATTATTATTATTATTATTATTATTATTATTACTATTATTATTATTATTATTATTATTATTATTATTATTATTATTATTATTATGATGATGATTATTATTATTATTGCAATCACCATTATTATTATGCTCATGTGTAATATTCACGTTTTTATATCTGCTATGTTTTAGTGCTAAGTTATATATATTTTTATAATTATTAAATACTGCTTCATTTGACGAGTTATTATTAATTCTGCTTTCTAGCGAAATTGGAATGTGTTTTATAATGGCAGGCGGGTGGTTAGATTGGGGATTAATATAGATGGGATTGGTATTTTCTTTCATATATTGTTTAAAAATATTATTTTATGAATCGAAACTTACATCTAGAAAGTTAACTTGTTTTAAGTTACTGTTTATTTCAACTTTGAGACCAAAAATCTTCATTTTTTTAATTTGATCACATTTTACATTAATAGAATTTTTTACAAACATATATATATATATATTTATATATATATAAATATATATATATATACTACCAATCCCTACTTACATAATAATCATTGCCTCCGTTTAAATTTTAATGTAAAAAATTAATTAATAAAAATAAATAAATTCATAAAATAATTTAAAATAAAATTACTTGCAAAATTACATTTGGCAAACTGTCACCAATTAAAATATATCATTTATTGTCTAGACAGTTCACCGCTCCCACTAATATATTTGTCGCTTGTTTCTATCGCGACTGATTAAAACTCGACACCAATTAATTAGAAAAGCAGAAAGGTGAAACCTTTTATATCAAAATTTCACAATTAATTCTGCATTCAATTCGATTTTTTTAAAAATACAAACATACATACAAACAGACACGCAAACACAGATGTACAATAAAATTAAGCCAGCAAAGAATATCTTTAAAAAAGTAAAACTTATAGAAAAGGTCTAGCATTGTTAAGAGGCGAAATATATATATATATATATATATATATATATATATATATATATATATATATATATATATATATATATATATATACTATAAAAGGGGTTACAAAATGCAACAAACCGCGATGTGGAGTATGCGACATAATAATAGAAGGTAACACATACACATTCAAAAACCCAACAAAAACATTCAAAATAAAAAAGGATCTAAATTGCACCTCCAGAAATGTAGTTTATGCACTAAGATGCACAACATGCAATAAATCCTACATAGGCGCCACCAAAAATTTCAGCAATAGAGTGGCCTTACATAAGAGCAACATCTAAATTGCAGATAACAGACACCTCTATGCTTCAAAACACGTACACACATGCAGTGGAAACAGCTTCAAAATAATGCCAATCTTCCAAACAGACAATTATTTTTATTTACTTACACAAGAAAAAAACTTCATCACCAGATTCACTCCTGAACTGAACAGAGCCTAATAACATCACACAAAAACATGAAATGCAAGATACACTCGCATGCACATCCATGCACATACATATATACACACCCACACATAAATCAGAACCGACACATTAAAACACACACACGTGCACGCATACAACCACACACAGACATAACACCCCTATCTCTAATACAACACACTGAACAATACCAATCCTACTTAACCTCGGAACCAACAACACTAGGAAACACCTAGAACCATAGTATAATAGCTGTTCCAACACCTCGCTCCCTCCTCAGTCAGTGGAGGAGAACCCCCTCATGACTGAAACAACAATCATTCCTTCTATCATCCCCTTCCCATACCTATACCCCCTCCAGTTGCCCCCCCCCCTCTGAAGAACAAAATCTCCCCCACACTAGGAACCGATCCTGGGTCTGGCCATACCCACATGGGGAGACAAATAAATAGAAACATTAAAAAATCCCCCTATACTTACTTTAAATACACCCCTCTTTCTAAACAAACATAATATAAGGAATACCCGAAAAGACTAAAACGAAAACTCACAATACTAAAATCCAAGAATCCAAAAAATAAATATCAAAATAGAATGAAAGCACCCTTACCCTTATTTCAGAAGAGCTGGTCACCCCTCCTCACACATACACATTAGTAACGAACTCGGATCACAGTCACCTTCCTAAGGAAGAAAATAACCTCATAATACTATAAAACAGTATATGCATTCTCAAACCAATAAAAGCAAACACACACACGCACACGCACGCACGCACACACACACACACACACACACACACACACACACACACACACACACACACACACACACACACACACTACCCCACCCTAAAGGAAAAGAAAAAACACTAACAGAAAGAGAGAGTGACTACAACCAGGTCAGCGACCTGGACAAGCCCAATAAAAGAGCAATAAAAATTGAACATGCCAATGAATAATAAACACTTACAAGCCTCCACCCCTTGGAAACACTTCAAATGAACCACGAAAATTGGCATTTTTACATCTCCAACACATTTGAAAATAATTTCTGACGAGGACGCTTCACAGAACGTCTGAAACGCGCGTAAAAACGATTTCAATGACTTAAAAACATTATTACAATGATCCAAACATAATTCTCAATGAAAAACCAAGACACGGAATAATAAAATAATGTGAAAAAATACACATTGTTGGTGACTACTCCCTTATTTATATATATATATATATATATATATATATATATATATATATATATATATATATATATATATATATTGGAATTCTTTCCCCTTTTCCTTGTACCTATTTGTGAATTATTCCACGGATTTTGGCTTTTTGGATTATTTTGGACCATCTTCCAATTACGGGATTCCCTTGGATTTTCCTCGTGCGAATGGAAATTCAATTAAATTTCTTGGATTTGCATTTTTGGATTTTATCGTCATTGGATAATTTACCTTTTACCAAACTATCCATTCACGTGAAATCACCTTTTTCTTCGTCCTATTCCCTCTGCTTCACTTTTTGTTATCAAGTAAGATCTATGAATTACTTGTAGTTTCATCAAATACTTTTGCAAGCAAAATCCGATCCCGCATTTTGCTAAATCCTACCCTCTGATGAGAAGGAAAGTATTTCTTCGAAACTCCGCGGATTAAGGACAATCCACTTATTTAGTGTTTCCTTTTCAAATTAAATATTTTTTTACTCTTTTTCAAAGTGTTTTAACATGCTTTATTAACTACTTGCTCTTTATATATATATATATATATATATATATATATATATATATATATATATATATATATATGAGCAAACAGTTAATAAAATATGTTAAAAACACTTTGAAATGAGTCAAAAACGTTCTCGACGGTTATTCTTGGCCTGAAGACGTAATCCCCCAACGCGGGTGATTACAGAAACATGTATGCACATATGTAGCCATTAATGTTTGTATAAATAAATTTAATATATATATATATATATATATATATATATATATATATATATATATATATATATATACGTGCAAACAGTTAATAAAACATGTTAAAAACACTTTGAAAAAGAGTTAAAAACATATTTAATCTGAAAAGGAAACACTTGATAAGTGGATAGTCCTTAATCCGCGGAGTTTCGAAGAAATACTTTCCTTCTCATCAGAGGGTAGGAATTAGCAAAATGCAGGATCAGATTTTGCATGCAAAAGTATTTGATGAAACAACAAGTAAGTCAAAGATCTTACTTGATCACAAAAAAGTGAAGCAGAGAGAATACGGTGAAGAAAAAGGTGATTAAAAAATTTAATAAAATAATTTAAATTAAAAAATTTAATTAAAAAATTTATTTTATATATATATATATATATATATATATATATATATATATAATATATATATACATATACCCCCACCCCTATTAGATGACAAGATTCTAATTTTGTAAACGAAATAAGAAAATGTTTTTTGTATCTTGAAATTTCAGTTTTCAAAGGTAATTCTTGGCCTGAAGACGTAATTTCCCCAATAACGGGTGATTACAGAAACATGTATGCACATATGTAGTCATCAATGTTTGTATAAATAAATTAAATATACCTGAACACACACACACACACACACACACATACATATATATATATATATATATATATATATATATATATATATATAATTAAATGCGAAAGCAGTCATAACGCTTCAAATAACTCAGAATATTATGCCAGTGAAAGACCTGAAGTTTTTGGCTCGAGTGACTAATTGACTCTGGTTTTGAATCCTTAGTTCAGCTAGTCGTACAAGTTCGAAACGCGAATCTTACAATCCTGTCTATGGCTCCCCTGGTATGTGTTAGGTGAGGTGTTCGAAATTATACGACATTTGGAAAACTTGGATCTTCCACTAGTATTCTCTGTATGACTTGTAGGAACTGGTGTGAGCATTTGACTAAACGTTCTATCTCCATAATTCATAAAAATCTCATTGTATGATCAATGTTATCTAATCAGCGGCCTTCAATATTTTTGTAACATCTAAGAATATTCGATGTTTGAAATCAAACGCGATATAAATCGATAATCCATCAATATGTATATAATAGGTAAGCGAGTGAGGATGGATGTTGCTTCGAGCGATTTCTTTAAATAAAATAATCAATGAAAAGCGAATGAATGTCTTTCTTAGATGATGTTGATCTGATCTCGTGGGATGCAAGAGAGAAAACC
>NC_136513.1:90419054-90461554 GCF_053919585.1 Euprymna scolopes
TATATTCCTATTACCATTCTAACTTATCTTTGGGGTATTAATTACAAAATCAAAGTTTGGAAAGTTCATATTGAAGGAAAATATAAATTAACCGACGCAAAAGTACTGGATATATAGATTTAGTATTTGGTTGTATGGAGATGTATGCATAGATATCTCTGTATATTTTTGCATAGATATCTGTATATGTATGCATGGATATCTGTATATGTATGCATGGATATCTGTATATGTATGCATGGATATCTGTATATTTATGCATAGATATCTGTATATGTATGCATGGATATCTGTATATGTATGCATGGATATCTGTATATGTATGCATAGATATCTGTATATGTATGCATGGATATCTGTATATGTATGCATGGATATCTGTATATGTATGCATGGATATCTGTATATGTATGCATATCTGTATATGTATGCATAGATATCTGTATATGTATGGATGGATATCTGTATATTTATGCATGGATATCTGTATATGTATGCATGGATATCTGTATATTTATGCATAGATATCTGCACATGTATGCATGGATATCTCTGTATATTTTTGCATAGATATCTGTATATGTATGCATGGATATCTGTGTATGTATGCATGGATATCTGTATATGTATGCATGGATATCTGTATATGTATGGATGGATATCTGTATATGTATGCATGGATATCTGTATATGTATGCATGGATATCTGTATATGTATGCATGGATATCTGTATATGTATGGATGGATATCTGTATATGTATGCATGGATATCTGTATATGTATGCATGGATATCTGTATATGTATGCATGGATATCTGTATATGTATGCATGGATATCTGTATATGTATGCATGGATATCTGTATATGTATGCATGGATATCTGTGTATGTATGCATGGATATCTGTATATATATGCATGGATATCTGTATATGTATGCATTGATATCTGTATATGTATGCATGAATATCTGTATATGTATGGATGGATATCTGTATATGTATGCATGGATATCTGTATATGTATGCATGGATATCTGTATATGTATGCATGGATATCTGTATATGTATGGATGGATATCTGTATATGTATGCATGGATATCTGTATATGTATGCATGGATATCTGTATATGTATGCATAGATATCTGTATATGTATGCATGGATATCTGTATATTTATGCATAGATATCTGTATATGTATGCTTTGATATCTGTATATGTATGCATGGATATCTGTATATGTATGCATAGATATCTGTATATGTATGCATGGATATCTGTATATGTATGCATGGATATCTGTATATGTATGCATGGATATCTGTATATGTATGCATATCTGTATATGTATGCATAGATATCTGTATATGTATGGATGGATATCTGTATATTTATGCATGGATATATGTATATGTATGCATGGATATCTGTATATGTATGCATGGATATCTGTATATGTATGCATGGATATCTGTATATGTATGCATAGATATCTGTATATGTATGCATGGATATCTGTATATGTATGCATAGATATCTGTATATGTATGCATGGATATCTGTACATGTATGCATAGATATCTGTATATGTATGCATGGATATCTGTATATGTATGCATGGATATCTGTATATGTATGCATAGATATCTGTATATGTATGCATGGATATCTGTACATGTATGCATAGATATCTGTATATGTATGCATAGATATCTGTATATGTATGCATGGATATCTGTATATGTATGCATAGATATCTGTATATGTATGCATGGATATCTCTGTATATTTTTGCATAGATATCTGTATATGTATGCATGGATATCTGTATATGTATGCATGGATATCTGTATATGTATGCATAGATATCTGTATATGTATGCATGGATATCTGTACATGTATGGATGGATATCTGTATATGTATGCATGGATATCTGTATATGTATGCATGGATATCTGTATATGTATGCATAGATATCTGTATATGTATGCATGGATATCTGTATATTTATGCATAGATATCTGTATATGTATGCTTTGATATCTGTATATGTATGCATGGATATCTGTATATGTATGCATAGATATCTGTATATGTATGCATGGATATCTGTATATGTATGCATGGATATCTGTATATGTATGCATGGATATCTGTATATGTATGCATATCTGTATATGTATGCATAGATATCTGTATATGTATGGATGGATATCTGTATATTTATGCATGGATATCTGTATATGTATGCATGGATATCTGTATATGTATGCATGGATATCTGTATATGTATGCATGGATATCTGTATATGTATGCATAGATATCTGTATATGTATGCATGGATATCTGTATATGTATGCATAGATATCTGTATATGTATGCATGGATATCTGTACATGTATGCATAGATATCTGTATATGTATGCATGGATATCTGTATATTTATGCATAGATATCTGTATATGTATGCATGGATATCTGTATATGTATGCATGGATATCTGTATATGTATGCATGGATATCTGTATATTTATGCATAGATATCTGTATATGTATGCATGGATATCTGTATATGTATGCATGGATATCTGTATATGTATGCATAGATATCTGTATATGTATGCATGGATATCTGTATATGTATGCATGGATATCTGTATATGTATGCATGGATATCTGTATATGTATGCATATCTGTATATGTATGCATAGATATCTGTATATGTATGGATGGATATCTGTATATTTATGCATGGATATCTGTATATGTATACATGGATATCTGTATAGGTATGCATAGATATCTGTATATTTATGCATAGATATCTGCACATGTATGCATGGATATCTCTGTATATTTTTGCATAGATATCTGTATATGTATGCATGGATATCTGTGTATGTATGCATGGATATCTGTATATGTATGCATGGATATCTGTATATGTATGGATGGATATCTGTATATGTATGCATGGATATCTGTATATGTATGCATGGATATCTGTATATGTATGCATGGATATCTGTATATGTATGGATGGATATCTGTATATGTATGCATGGATATCTGTATATGTATGCATGGATATCTGTATATGTATGCATGGATATCTGTATATGTATGCATGGATATCTGTATATGTATGCATGGATATCTGTATATGTATGCATGGATATCTGTGTATGTATGCATGGATATCTGTATATATATGCATGGATATCTGTATATGTATGCATTGATATCTGTATATGTATGCATGAATATCTGTATATGTATGGATGGATATCTGTATATGTATGCATGGATATCTGTATATGTATGCATGGATATCTGTATATGTATGCATGGATATCTGTATATGTATGGATGGATATCTGTATATGTATGCATGGATATCTGTATATGTATGCATGGATATCTGTATATGTATGCATAGATATCTGTATATGTATGCATGGATATCTGTATATTTATGCATAGATATCTGTATATGTATGCTTTGATATCTGTATATGTATGCATGGATATCTGTATATGTATGCATAGATATCTGTATATGTATGCATGGATATCTGTATATGTATGCATGGATATCTGTATATGTATGCATGGATATCTGTATATGTATGCATATCTGTATATGTATGCATAGATATCTGTATATGTATGGATGGATATCTGTATATTTATGCATGGATATATGTATATGTATGCATGGATATCTGTATATGTATGCATGGATATCTGTATATGTATGCATGGATATCTGTATATGTATGCATAGATATCTGTATATGTATGCATGGATATCTGTATATGTATGCATAGATATCTGTATATGTATGCATGGATATCTGTACATGTATGCATAGATATCTGTATATGTATGCATGGATATCTGTATATGTATGCATGGATATCTGTATATGTATGCATAGATATCTGTATATGTATGCATGGATATCTGTACATGTATGCATAGATATCTGTATATGTATGCATAGATATCTGTATATGTATGCATGGATATCTGTATATGTATGCATAGATATCTGTATATGTATGCATGGATATCTCTGTATATTTTTGCATAGATATCTGTATATGTATGCATGGATATCTGTATATGTATGCATGGATATCTGTATATGTATGCATAGATATCTGTATATGTATGCATGGATATCTGTACATGTATGGATGGATATCTGTATATGTATGCATGGATATCTGTATATGTATGCATGGATATCTGTATATGTATGCATAGATATCTGTATATGTATGCATGGATATCTGTATATTTATGCATAGATATCTGTATATGTATGCTTTGATATCTGTATATGTATGCATGGATATCTGTATATTTATGCATAGATATCTGTATATGTATGCATGGATATCTGTATATGTATGCATGGATATCTGTATATGTATGCATGGATATCTGTATATGTATGCATATCTGTATATGTATGCATAGATATCTGTATATGTATGGATGGATATCTGTATATTTATGCATGGATATCTGTATATGTATGCATGGATATCTGTATATGTATGCATGGATATCTGTATATGTATGCATGGATATCTGTATATGTATGCATAGATATCTGTATATGTATGCATGGATATCTGCATATGTATGCATAGATATCTGTATATGTATGCATGGATATCTGTACATGTATGCATAGATATCTGTATATGTATGCATGGATATCTGTATATGTATGCATGGATATCTGTATATGTATGCATAGATATCTGTATATGTATGCATGGATATCTGTACATGTATGCATAGATATCTGTATATGTATGCATAGATATCTGTATATGTATGCATGGATATCTGTATATGTATGCATAGATATCTGTATATGTATGCATGGATATCTCTGTATATTTTTGCATAGATATCTGTATATGTATGCATGGATATCTGTATATGTATGCATGGATATCTGTATATGTATGCATAGATATCTGTATATGTATGCATGGATATCTGTACATGTATGCATAGATATCTGTATATGTATGCATGGATATCTGTATATGTATGCATGGATATCTGTATATGTATGCATAGATATCTGTATATGTATGCTTTGATATCTGTGTATGTATGCATGGATATATGTATATGTATGCACACACATTTTTGTGTAGACTTTACTATTGGACCGTGGTTAAACTATTATTATAATTATTATCATCATTATTATTAATAGTGTTATTATTATTATCGATAACATATAATATTATTAGCAATATTAATATTATAACTATCACCATTGTTTTTATTTATTTACTAATATTTTTGTGCGTGAAATTGTTGATTTTGTTTGTAGCTACTCGAGTGTTCTTTTGTTAGAGTTTGGTAAGGGGGAACCATAGATTAGAGCTCAGGCGAGCACTTGCCATGAAAATAACGATAGACAAGAGACAAGCTAACAACGTTGTGTGGGAAAGGTGTTGCAGAGAAGAGAAACGGGTATCAACTACTTAGTTTTGAAACTGGTTTTGAACTCTATCAAGGCTAAATAGGGCACGCGAGCAGCTTTTTCCCAAATGTACTCCATTTTAGGATGCACTTGGCTGTTATATATATATATATATATATATATATATATATATATATATATATATATATATATATATATATATATATATATGTGTATATATATATATAGGATTGCATTAGCATTGAGATACCTATTGGAGCGGTAGAGTGATCCAACCATTTCCCAGCGATTTTGGTAACAGATTTTATGTATATATTCCATTTCAGATCAGAAGGTATTATCAGAAGTTTATTATTATACAAAATACAACCCTGAGTTGATTGTTTTCGTGGAGTACCAAACTATTATTGTGGATCGTTATATTTTGACCGTGGACTCCCAGAAATCTTCCATAGACCACAAGGTTTATGCAGATCCCGGTTGAGAATGCATAGTCTAAAAGGATGCCTTCTTTACTGGCTTGGGACAAAAAAGATGACGTGTAATACCAGAACAGATACTCCACGTTGAAATATTTATTCGCACATGATGTAAAAAATGACAAATTGAATAAATTGAACAAATTAAACACAAGGCCAATCAAAAGTGTGGTGATAATAGGTGTCGTCGGTTATCTTTAGTCACAAATGCTTAAAATTGTCTATCCTACTTTTAAATAGAATCATCTCAGTCACCACAATACCACATTCACTCTAGGGGATGTCCTACTAAAGATAAATCCAAATTTGAAAAGACTTTTATTAAAACATGAACATAAGTTTGATCTCAACCAAAAGGCCAAGGTTTGTCCGTTTTTCGATATTTACGCAGTGTTACCTTGACATAAGAATCGTATTTTAAATTGTTGTTGTACTTATTTATTTTAATTTTTAAAGCCTACAAAAAAAAATAAATAAATAAAAAAAATAAAAACAAGTATTTTTTTTTTTGAAAGGCACACAAAGGCTTTTGATTTACGAAGCTCCGTAAAAAGGGTCACGTGATCCACTCATATTTCGTGTAACTCGACTTTTGCAACTGCGCAATGTTGCAGTCGATGGCGAAGACGTAACACCGGGGACGTTTGAAGAGAGGGGGGGGAGAGGAAGCTCTTCAAAAATCGAACGAACGGAATGACGTCATAGTGTGGAGATGGAGATCGTATGACCGACTGAAAAAACAAACCCACATCACAAAAAAAAAAAAAAAAAAAAACGGGCCAATTCTTAAGATATGTCCATTCAATCTATTCTTAAGATGCGTCGATTTAATCTATGCGTTTATCGATGAAAATTTTATTTTCAAACTTTATATTGTAAAGATGTAAGAACGTATTTTTTAAAATGTTATTTCTAACTTAAGCGTGACACACCAACGAATTTACTATTTAAAACTTACGTGTGACTGATATACGAAATGCTATTTAAAGCTTAAGTATGATAGACCAAGGAAAATTCTATTTATAACTTATGTTACAGACCATCGAAAATATTTAAAACTTGGATGTGACAGACCAAAGAAAATGTTATTTCAAACTTAATTGCGACAGACCAACGATAATGGTACTTAACACTTTTATATAACAGACGAAACTAATGCTATTCCAAACTTAAGTGTGACATCCTGACAAAAGCGTTATTTCAAAATTAATGGAAACCGATGGACTGGACGACTGGCAGTCGAATGTATGGGCGCATCAGAAAAAGAAAAAAGAAAATAACAGATATAAATGAGGAAAATAGACAACGAGAGAAAGAGAATAGAATAAAGAAGGAAAAAAGGGAAGACGAAGAGATAGAGACAAAGAGAGAGAGAGAGGGCGAGAAAGAGAAAGAAAGAATGAAATGGCTGAGAAGGCGGTAATGTAGGTGAAAGGAAAGTAATACTATGACCCGTTGTGTTTGACTTTGCCAAACCTACGAACAAGGATCAGGGTATGCACGGGATTGTGGTTCGTGTTTTATTGCTCTACTAGCAGACCAGCCGGCGTAGCGCGGTCTTAAAATACACTTTAATATATTTTAATTTATGCAGATTTCGATTTTATTATAATACACTCAAATCTTTATCGATTATAGTATATATAGTAGCGGTTTCGAAAAAAAAATAAATAATAAATAAGAACGATTTGGGTAGCATCGACTAGAATCGAACCCGATACATCTAACTCTCCAGCCCTAGTGCTTAGCCTCTAAGCCACGCCCATACGTATAGAAATAATATTAAAATATTGTTTGTTAACATACAATTGTAGATTTGTTCATGCAAACAGGTTTAGTCGACTACTCATGCCAAGGTCAACTGTTTGGTTTCAATGTTGACCCCCTTAGTAGCAATTTCGCGGCTAAAAACTGAACCGAAAGTGTGTTGCAGGTCTAAATACAGTATATTTTAAATTCCAAGTATGTAGACCAAATATTCAGAGAGAAGTTTGGTAGAGACTTTTCGCACACACCGACAAGCTTACCTTTATATATATATATATATATATATATATATATATATATATATATATATATATATATATATATATATATATATAGTAAGTTATAAAATATATATGGCGATTAAGCTACACTGAATATTCCGCGTTTCATCCACTCTAGGACTCTTCAGGCTTATAACTTAATAACTAACTCTATGTACGTATTGAACACTTTTGAAGTAAATACTTAAAGTTTACGCATAAATTTATACTTTCGTATATTAATTTTATGTGAGTAAATTAAGTAATTATATATATATATATATATATATATATATATATATATATATGTATGTATATATGTATTTATATGTATATATATATATATATATATATATATATATATATATATATATATATATATATATATATGACCCAAACAGTTCCACGTGTTAGAACTAAAATTTTACACAATTATGCAGAATGTAGAAATAAATAGAATTCAGCGTAATAATTAAATGAAACGAATCACCTAATGAGAAAACATAAAATGAATAGTTAATTAATGAACGTTCCTTTTGCAAAAGAATATGAAAATTAGTTAACCTTCATGCAGTCGGTTGCATATCTACGACTAAGTATGTAAAGAAGTTCGTTTTAATAATTTTTACAATAGAAAAAGTAGGGTTTTTTATCAGTGTCGAGAAAAAATCTCAAATTTATAGGCATACTAGCAGGGATACCCGGCGTTGCTCGGACCCTTGTGAACAATGAGAAAATTGAAGTTCATTTGGAACATATCTATTATTCTTAGGATAGAGGAATTTTTAATGTCCATGTATCGTTTCCTATTTCGAGCAAAAGAATATTATATCTACCCTTCAACGGGTATTACACATGTATGAAATAATTGTACCCTCCGTAGGACAGGTAATTTACAGTACGTATATGAAATAATTTTACCTTCACGAGGATGGTTAATGCGCAACACCTATTTAAAATAATTTTACCTACCCTCGGACGGGTAATTTAAATACACATATGAAACAATTTAATATACTCTCGACAGGTATTTTACAACATATATGAAATAATTTCTCTTCCCACCAACGCAACTATAATATAAAAATGAATGAAGTCAATTTTAGAAAATGGATCGTACTAATTTTTAAATTAATGCATAAATACATTGTCTTGTTTAATGATTAGGCAACCCTTGCTTCACCATAAATTTCAACATTATTGGGTTTCTTTTCTTTCTCACTAACGGCACTATAATTTTAAGAAAAATATGTCATTTTTGGAAGATGTCTCAGCAGGATTTTCAAATTGATACATAAATACATTGACACGGTTAGTGATTAGACAACCCTTGCTTCATTATAAAATTCAACATTACTGTGGTTTATATTCCTTCCCCCCTACCGACAACAATTTTTTTTAGGAAAAAAGGCGTCATTGAAAATTCAGAAAAATATGGATGACCCCTAACAGAAACTTACCCATTTCACCTTTACATAAGATATTTCTAGTGGATTGATGCCTTGTCTGGAGCGATTTTCTGGAAAAAAAATTATAGCGGCTTCACGCCTTATCTGAAGCGATTATTATGAAATATTTTCAGTGGCATCATGTCTTGTCTGGAGCGACATTTCGAGTGGTTCTGTGTCTTGTCTGGAGCGATTTCAAGAAAACCTTCCAAGTGGCTTCATGCCTTGTTTGGAGCGATTTATAAAAAAACATTTCAAGTGGTTTCATGCCCTGTCTCGTGCGATATAAAAAAAAGCAAGTGGCCTGTTGCCTTGTCTGGGGCGATTTACATAAAAACTTTCAAATGGCTTCATGCCTTGTTTAGAGCGTTTTCCATAAAACATTTCAAGTTGCTTCATGCCTACTCTGGAGCGAATTTCATATAACATTTCAAGTGGTTTCATGCTGTGTCTGGAGCGATTTCCATAAAAAAATTCCAATGCCTTGATGCCTTGTTTGGAGCGATTTCTATAAAACATTTCAAGTGGCTTCATGTCTTGTCTGGAGCGATAACAACAAAAAAAATCCAAGTGGCTTCATTCTTTATCTATATCTATATTTTATAAAACTTTCATGTGGTTTCATGCCTTTTTGAACAATTTCAATCAAAACTTTCAAGTGACTGCGAAAAACTTTCAAGTGGAGCGATTTCCATAAAACATTTCAAGTGTCTACATGCTTTGTCTGGAGCGATTTCCATATAAAATTTCTAGTGGCTTCATGCCTTGTCTGGAGCGATTTCCATAAAAAATATACTGGCTTCGTGCCTTGTCTGGAGCAATTTCCATAAAAAAATATACTGGCTTCGTGCCTTGTCTGCAGCAATTTTCATGAACAATTTCTAGTGGCTCCAAGCCCTATCTGAAGCGGTTTCCATAAAAAGTTTCCAGTGGCTTTATGCTTTGCTTGAAGCGATTTCCATTAAAAAAATCTAGTGAGTTTATACTTTGTCTGGAGCGATTTCCATAAAACAATTCTAGTGACTTTATGCTTTGTCTGGAGCGATTCCCATAAAACATTTCAAGTTGCTTCATGTTTTGTCGTGAGCGATTTCAATAAAAACATTTCAAGTTGCTTCATGCTTTGTCGTGAGCGATTTTAATAAAAACAAAACTTTAAAGTGGCTTCATGCCTTGTCTGGATCGATTTTCATAAAAACTTTCAAGTGGCGATGCTGTGCCTTCTGCCTTAGTATATATTTCCATCTTTCTCCTTCAATCCCGGGTGACGCCGGGCCTTCTGCTAGTATATATGTCCATCAATCTCATTTAATTAGGACGTTATTATTTCAGCACGGTTCGTATTCCGTATTTTAATTTCGTATTTAATAATTTGTTAGGTGAAAGTACAGAATAGCTTTTAAAATACTTTCCCCTTTTCATATTAAGTATCATTTTCTAAATAATAACGTAACGTTAATACTTCAGCACAGTCCGTATTCCGTATGGCAAATTTTTACATATAATATTGTTAGGTGAAAGTACAGAATAGTTTACAAAAATACATTCCTTTCTCCATATTAAGACTGGCTTTATAAAGCATACCGTTGTTATTTCAGCACGGTCTGTATCCCGTATACCATTTTTTTTATTTATTTAGTTCTTAGGTTAAATTACAGAATAGTTAAAAACATACGCTCCCCATATTAAGAATGGCTTTCTAAATAATAACGTCATTATTTCAGCACGTCTGTAATCCGTATGTCAGTTTTTTTTTATTATTAAATTATTAGGTGAAAGTACAGAATAGTTAAAAACATACGCTCCCCATATTAAGAATGGCTTTCTGGATAATAACGCTAATATTTTAGCACGGTCCGAATTTCGTATGTCAGTTTTTTTTTATTTATTAAATTGTTAGGTGAAAGTACAGAATAGTTAAAAACATACTCTCCCCTCATATTATTAATGGCTTTCTAAATAATGTCATTATTTCAGCATGTCAGCTTTTTATTCATTAAATTCTTAGGTGAAAGTACAGAATAGTTTAAAAAAAAATGCCTCCCATATTAAGAATGGCTTTCTACATAATAGCGTTATTATTTCAGCACGGTTCGTACTCTGTATGAACTTAGATTGAAAAACGGATACTAAACGTTAACTAATACTAAACAACAATATAGCTAATACGTGGGAGGAACCTGCCTGGCTTTTTCTCAGCAGTTCACCCCCCCCCCCATTTGTTTTTTTTTAAGGAGGAGATAATGCCTGGTAGAAAATTACTTGGTTACTTATCTTTTTGGCTCAGATCAAAGTGTATTCTAATGCTGCGCTTCACTTTTTTCTCAGTTGATATAGAAGTTCTTCATGACTGAGGCAGTTATTTTAAATTGTTAGGAGAAAATAAAGAATAGTAAAAAACACACACTACCCTCCCCATATTAAGAATGGCTTTCTGAATAATAACGTGATTATTTCAGCACGGTTCGTATTCTGTATGTCAGTCTCTTATTCAATAAATTGTTAGGTGAAAGTACAGAATAGTTTTAAAATACCTTCTCCTCCCCATATTAAGAATGGCTTTCAAAATAATGTTATTATTTCAGTACAGTCTGTATTCCGCATGTTATTTTCCACCCCCTCCGTCTTAAAAATACATATGAAAAAAGGTAATTATGAGACATTAAATGCCCGAAATTATAAATCAGTAGTTTATATCAGGGGGAAATAATACACATTCTTGGATTTACTAAATCCCGAATAATTAAAGGTATATTATCAATAAATTAACAAATATCAAGTCGTGCTTAATGGACTTTAGGAGGTGTATGAGTCGCTATGTGAGTTCAAACTGCTTAGATTTTAATTTTTTCATGTGTTTTCATGTGTGAAAATAGCTCATGTGTTCACATGGAGGATATTTTTATTTTGAAGAAAAAAGATTATAGTAAAACAAACCCATAATTTCGTATTTCCTTATAAAAGCCATACCGATAAATCGTTGTCAAACTCCTACATCTTTTCAATCATAGTCCACTCTCGCTTTCTCTATCCTTCCCTACATCTCCTGTAGAACTACATAAAACCCTAAGTTTATATTCCCCCCAATCCCTAGACTTTATTCGATAAATGACTATCAGATATATAGATTTATATAGATTCATGATTCTTATTCATGCCTACTGTTTTTTTATTTATTTATATCAGGCCTTTTTATAAACATTTTTAAAAAACATTTTAATTTTGTAAATTAACAAAAAGTTTTTGGTTTTAATTTTAAAATTTATAACAAGTGAAGTATGCACGGTCCCCCGTGAGTGCACAGTGAATGGGGCATAAAAAATGACTAAGTTCAGCATTGCCTCTACCATTTAACCCCAAAAGTCCCCAGGGTATGACAACTCCTGGTGAAAATGAATAAACGTTAGGCGTTAACAGATGTAAGTTTGAGTTCTGCACCATGCAAAAAAAGAAATGACTAAGTCCATCATTTGCCCCCACCCCAATTTAGCCCCCAAAGTTCCCAAGGCTTTTACATATTTTAATTTGAGTTCAGCACCATGCAAAACCGCTAAATACACAGAAAATTTTGGACAAATATGATAAAATAGTCCCAAAAATGTAGTGTTTTTATTAGCCCAAAAAGAGCCCAAGGGGCACAACTAAGAGTTATCGCGAAGTACAGACACACAAAATTTTATAGAAATCAGTTAGTTACAACTTTTTAGAGAGTTTTATAAAAATCTACCACGTCAATTTTTTTTTTTTTTAATAAGCACAAAAGTGTCAATTTTAGCAATTTTTACCTAAAAGGCACCCCTAGGGGGACAACCGGAGCTTTCCTGGAAAATCCGTTCTGATACTTTTTTTATTCATATCATGTTTAATGTTTGTGCAAAATTTCAAAAATTCCAAGGCGTAGTTATTGAGAAAAGTGCGCACAGACGAACAAACTAACGTACAATGGTGAATTTACAGGTTCACCTTCCTTTTGTTGGGGAACTAATAATCTCCTATAATCTGTTATATCGTTTGGTTCATATCTAATTCTCAACAGTTTATTCTATTTAACCCACTGGAACTTGAACCCATATTCCAATATATCACTTGAACCCATATTCCAATATATCACTTGAACCCATATTCCAATATATCACTTGAACCCATATTCCAATATATCACTTGAACCCATATTCCAATATATCACTTGAACCCATATTCCAATATATCACTTGAACCCATATTCCAATATATCACTTGAACCCATATTCCAATATATCACTTGAACCCATATTCCAATATATCACTTGAACCCATATTCCAATATATCACTTGAACCCATATTCCAATATATCACTTGAACCCATATTCCAATATATCACTTGAACCCATATTCCAATATATCACTTGAACCCATATTCCAATATATCACTTGAACCCATATTCCAATATATCACTTGAACCCATATTCCAATATATCACTTGAACCCATATTCCAATATATCACTTGAACCCATATTCCAATATATCACTTGAACCCATATTCCAATATATCACTTGAACCCATATTCCAATATATCACTTGAACCCATATTCCAATATATCACTTGAACCCATATTCCAATATATCACTTGAACCCATATTCCAATATATCACTTGAACCCATATTCCAATATATCACTTGAACCAATTGAACTAAATTTTATTTAACTCATCTCAAGTTCTCGCCTTAATCTGATTTAACCTGTTTGACTTAATTGCTCTAAATTCCGATTTGTATACAATCCCGTTTTTTAAATATATATATATTAGTAAGCTTATGCTTGAAGAATTCTCACGAGAATGAAACGCGGAATATTCTGTGTAGCTTAATTGCCATATATATTTTCATGACTTACTATATATATATATATATATATATATATATATATATATATATATATATATATATATATATAAACATGTAACAGTACCCATCTTGCTATTTTGAAATTGTCCCATTACTTTTAAGATTGAAATACATTTATATTGAGATTTAGCTAATTTTTGTTTGTTTTTTGTTTTTTTTATTTTTTTGTTTGTTTGTTTGTTTTTTGTTTTTTTACTTTTATTCTTACTCTGCTGCGCATTCTCCTACGTGAGGTTTTCTACAGAAATTGCTTATACTTTACGGACACAACGTTATAATATATATATATATATATATATATATATATATATATATATATATATATATATATATATATATATATATATATACATATTTCTACAATTATATAATGCAACTTTGTGTGTGTCCGTGAGTTCGTCCCTTATAGACTCCGAAACGGCTGAACAGATTTTCTTTCAAATTTATAGAACTTTAGTGTATAAGTCTGGGAGTGATCTTAGTTAAGTTTTGTCTCAGAATACCCCGATAATTACCGATAATCGATAATCGAAACCGTTATTTTAATTTATCTATCATCGGTGAAGTCCTTTTTTCCATGTCGTCGCTTAGCAACAATGATAAAACAAGCCGTAAAAATTTTACTGTGGGTAAGTTGATAGCTTGTTTTTTTTTCTGTTTGTTTTTTTTTTTGTTTTTTTTATTTGCATGACGTGGTCTGTAGGTTCAAACTCCGCACGTAAATTTCTTTTTTTTTTTTCATTAACTGCAAACTGAGAATTTTATAAGACTTGAAAATTTACGTGTTTTTTTTATTTGTTTTTTTTTCTTTTTTTTTTTCATGGCGTGGTTTGTAGGTTTAAACCCCGCACGTAAATTTCTTAATGTTTTTCTTTTCGTTAACTGAAAAGTAGTTTATTAAAAATAATTTTATAAAAGAAACAGTAGCTTCTCTAGAGTGCAATGTAGAATACCATATATTTTGGACTAAGTTACTGTATGGAAGCATGTGAAGCTCCCCCACCCCACCCCGGGGCGATTTCACGGATTTTGATGACAATAAAAATATAGGTGTGTGAAATATTCGTTGATCATCATTCAATCCCAGGCAACTTCGTGTCTCCCTGCTAGTATATATATATATATATATATATATATATATATATATATATATATATATATATACTAACAGGCCATCCGGCATCGCCTGGTCGTAAATACGTTCAAATATGTTATTTTGATTACTGCAGATTTCGTATTTATTATTACATTATATTAGACCCAATATACAATGATGATTTAAAAAGTTAAAAAAAAAAAAAAAATGACTCGTGCGCCACCACCGAGAATCGAAACTAACACGTTTAGCTTACAATTTACTTTTTCCTTCTACGCTAATGCTTGAGCTATGAAGAAAGGCTTGCCCCAAAGCTAAAACTAAAAATATGAACCAATAGCTATTACGTTAAGCATGCATATTCGTAATGCTATTGTTCGACCTTCACCAGGCAAATTCCATTTTTAAAATTTTCACACTTTTGAAACGATTTTCCCCGACTAAAACCCAAATATAAAGTTTTGTATCGGTTTGAATACTCTATATATTAAGTTTCATGTCTGTAAACCAAAAACTGACAGAGGAGTTTGGTAGGCAATATTTTTTAAGCCAATATATATACGCATACATATATATATATATATATATGTATATATATATATATGTATATATATATGTATATATATATATATATATATATATATATATATATATATATATATATATATATATATATATATATATATATATAGACAGCGGTTTGTGCTTGTTATAACCTTTTTACGTAAATATTACGCAAGTATAAATCATGTAGAATATCTGCATGACTATAATTACACGTAATAGTTAACTAAACATGATTATCCTATAATAAAACGAAAAAAGCTAACAGGGACTTAATTAAAATGAATGTTAAAAAGAACCTGCAAATTAGCTATATCTTTTGCAGATGAATGCAATTCCATGACCCATATATAACGAAGTTGTATTTTCTTTTTAAATAAATATAGAAAAAGGTGTTTTTAATATGAATATCAATGCACAAAGAAACCCAAATTCATAGGAGTATATATATATATATATATATATATATATATATATATATATATATATATATATATATATCCCACTTAACATGCAGCATTGCACATAATGAGCTCTCTGTCTTTAAGACTTTTAGAAACACAACTGACCTTCCTGCATTAAGATTAGATCGCATAGTTCATTTGATAAAGTCAAACTGCTTATCTTTGGACAAAATTTTACCTCCCAAGGGGTCTCGCATTTCAATAATAAAGTGGCTCATAAACACAGCATAAAACCTCGTATGCAAAAAATACATTAGCCGATTTCATAAGTGGTCTCTATTCTCTTTAGTAAATAACTAGCCTGGGTACCCGGCATTGCCCGAGTGTTTGGAGCTGTGTGTTGAGCAAAAAAAAATAAATAAAGTGGTAGTAGGCAATCAGGCTCGAACCCGTACCGCGAAGGAGGAAAAGAACATGAAAAAAGTGGCGTCTTTGCTGTTGCGTCCATCGCTAAAACGGAAGTGACGAATATTTAAATTAAGGATAGCCAATTGAAAAGAGGGGAAGACTTTCGAAAAAAATCGGCGAAAAAAGCGACCTCTCGTTGTAGAAAAGTGATCAATCGCGGATGAAGGAATTAATGTTTTTAGCCAGCTTTTCGATATTTGTCGTCCGAAGGGCCGAGCTTCAAAACGATACCGATTTCATGATAATCCGTCGCCTCTGTCGAAAGTTTTAGGCATACATACATACATACATATATACATACATGCATTTAAACAGACAGGTGAGATTTATATCATAGATTATGTGTTCCCGGTTAGTGCTGCAACGGAAAGATTTTCTTTTCAAACACAAAAGTTCAGTTTACAACTTTAAGAGATATTAGTAGGTTGTAAAAGCTTTCAAAATATTCAAATTTTAATACCAAGAAATACCAAAAAGAAAAATTCATTCTCAAAATAAAGACCATCATTTTCCAAGACTTCCTGCTACCGATCTCCAAACTTTCCAATCTGGTGAAATAACCGGTCAGCCGGCTTCGAATCAAAGAATTCTTGATACGCTTCCTCGACTTCATCAAACAAGTCGAATCATAACCATTCAGAAAGTGTTAAATTGAGCAGAAAAGGCCGTAATCTGATGGAGTCAGGACTGAAGGCTGGATGTGGCAGAACCTCAACGCCGTCCAACTCTTTACATTTGTCTTTGGTCTTCCTGGCAGTGTGTGGCTTCGTATTGTCCTGCTGTTTTCGGTTGATCAGAACCGGGTACTTTTGTTTCAACTTTTTGTTGAGCTGTTCTAGTTCGGCACTGAAAGCACGACTATTTGTAACCAACTCAAAATGTACGATATCTTCAAATGCCACCAAATGTGCAACATGATTTTCTTGCCGAATCGATCTTGTTTTGGAATCGACGGTTTCTCTTGCCCTTTCTGAACCCATTGCTTGTCTCGATTATGCTGGACCAGATAGGGCTATTTCTCGTCTGACGTCACAATGCGCTTCCAAAAACGCTCATTCAATAGATTACTGAGCAACTGGCGGTAACTTTTAACTAGTCTCTTGGCTTGTGCTTCGGTGAGTTCTCGCAGATCTTGGCGCGGCTTTTTGTGAACAAAATCAAGTGCTTCAAATGTCGGTGAATTGTCGATTTGCTAACGTCAAGCTCATTAGCCAATTCTCGAGCGCTCGATGAAGGTACAATGTCCAACCCGATTTGCAAGTCTCTATCATCCAATTTTAACAGCCGTCCTGAACAAGACTTGTCTTCAAGACCCATATCGCTAAAATCGAAACATTTGTAGCACTTTGAGATCGCCGCATATGCAATTGTTCCTTCACCTTCGGCAGCACAAATCTCTTCTGTAGCTTTCCTGGTTAAAAGATCTCGCTTCCAGCAGTAACGAATCAATACTCGCAGCTCAGTCTTATCAATTGCCACCTGAAATAGAAAAATTAAGATCACTATAACAATATGAATGCAAAAAAAAAAAATAAATAAACAATTAAAAATTACATAAAAATTCAATTTTTCGCAAGTGTTTACGAACATTTAGGATAATATAATAATATATGGATATTTGTTTTCTTCTAATGAATAACAGACTTGCAAATCAAAACAAACTCAGCACGGCCATTAGCTGCCATTCTCTGACGTAATTCCGCTCGCGGGGTACGTGTCTCGAACACGTCCTGAATACCTTACAACCTTTCTTTGACATGAGTTCCGGTCTGCGACTAAATTCTTCTTTTTATAATTTTTATTTTTACTTACTTCTTGCCCTAACGTCATCTCGCACACGGCTCAGTCATTTGCATATGCTGACATACGTGCGTCCACGTGTATATATATATATATATATATATATATATATATATATATATATATATATATATATATATATACGAGCAAACAGTTAATAAAGCATGTTAAAAACACTTTGAAATGAGTTAAAAACATATTTAATCTGAAAAGGAAATACTAGATAAGTGGATAGTCCTTAATCCCCGGAATTTCGAAGACATATTTTCCTTCTCATCAGAGGGTAGGAATTAGCAAAATGCGGGATCGGATTTTGCATGCAGAAGTATTTGATGAAACAACAAGTAAGTCAAAGATCTTACTTGAAAACAAAATAAGTTAAGCAGAGGGAATATGGTAAAGAAAAAAGTGATTACACATGAATGGATAGTCTGGTGGAAGATAAAAAAATCCAGTGACGGTAAAATCCAAATATATAACTTCAAGAAAGTAAATTGAATTTATATATTTGGATTTTACCGTCACTGGATTATTTATCTTCCACCAGACTATCCATTCATGTGTAATCACCTTTTTCTTCACCATATTCCCTCTGCTTCACTTTTTTTGGTATCAAGTAAGATCTTTTACTTACTTGTTGTTTCATCAAATACTTTTGCATGCAAAATCTGAAACATTCATTTAATTATTCTATTAATTTTTTAAATATTTTTCGCCTTGACTCATCAGACGAATAAGAACTCATTAACTTTATATATCTTCTACCTATATATCTATCTACTCTAATATATAAGGAACTCCTGCGTGTGTGAGGGGGTGCGTTCTATATTGACTCCAAAACGACTGGGCCGATTCTTATGAAATTTCACACAAATGTACTGTATGTGCCTGACGGTGTTCTTAGATAGGTTTTGTATCGGAATACTTTCGATAAGTATCGATAATCGAAATAATTGAAAAAAAAAACCGATGAAAGAAGGAACAGGCGATTTTGACTAAAGTTAATCCCTTATACAGCCGCACATCACCAGTTCATCTGAGAAGTTTTATTACCACACAAGCAGAAAGGTCTGGTATATAAAATCAACATTAGAGTCCCCCAGGATTCCATCCTGGGCCCAACTCTCTTCCTGATCTACATTAATGATCTTCCAAATCATATCCTAAGATCATTCGTAGACATTTATGCTGACGAGACTACATTCTATGGCAACACATCAAAATAAATGACCAAATTCTCTCCGAATCTTTTGATCTTGAGCACGTGGTAAAATGGGGAAAGAGGCGGCTGGTTACTTTTAATGTATCTAAAACCAAGCTTCTATCTTTACATCATCAATGCTCTGATACCCATCTGACATCAATTAAAACGAATGGCTCTCGTCTTGGGGAGGCTCCATGTTTTTGACAAGCTTCTGGGCTTGACCTTTACTCCTGATCTGAGGTGGAACACGTACTTCAAATCCGTTGCCAAGGTCGCTGGGAAAATGGTGAGATCCTTCTAACGCTCCAACAGATATCTCACTGCTGATGTAATTCTCTACCTATACAAAAGCCAGGTACTTCCAAGAATGGAGTACTGTTCCCACATCTAGGCATGAGCTGCTAGAAAGTCCAACGCAAACAAATTCTTGATGAACCGTCCTTTTTAAATCTTTAAATAATCCAATTTACCAAATTTACGCTACTAACGATTACTACGATATTATCCCATTTACTACTGTATACTCATTAACCCTTATCCTCGAGTGGTCTCTTGCCCTTGATAAGTGATGACTCCTATGTAAAAAATGGTTCTTTCATATGACAGTGTCGCATTCGAAATGAATGATTCTGTTTAAAGCACAATTGAACCATATATATATATTATAAAATTTGTAGTAGGTTCCCTACAGTGCAATGTAGATTACAGTAGTAATGACTAAAGGGCAGAAAATCGATCGATTTGATTGAAAAAATGCGCGATTACACCGGTTTCGATGACAATATGGGAGTGTGAAACATTCGTTCATCATCTATCAATCCCGAGCGACATCAGATCGCCCTGTTAGTATATATATATATATATTGTGGCGCCAAAAAGACAGTTCGCACTTGTCCTTTTTTGAAAAACCGCAAATTTAAGCTAAATTGAATGTAACAACCATTTGATTCGCCTTTTATCCCTCCATAATTTTACCTGTTCATATTTGATTTTTAATTGAAGTATCATAGCGTTCACATCAATTCAAAAAATTTACTTCAAACCGAGAAAGCAAAAAGAAACTCAGCAGCAACACATAAAACCAGCTTAAAATATCCACCTTTCAGCATCTCTTACCGTAATTGTTGTTGTTCCAGATTATACAATGTAACATTTAGTCCCTATGCCTCGACTTTCTCTTAGTGATCGTCAGGAGCTCAGTACTTTTCACCTTTCCGGTTTATTAAATCGAGAAAATGGCCACAGATTAAAATGTGATAAGTAAACGGCATCAATGTCTGTGCAAAAGCACCAAAATGCCGGCAGTGTTCGTGATACTCCTAAATCTGGTCGTCCTAGAGTTACTCCTTACAAGGAAGACAATGCTATCAAACTCCGCAGCCTTAGAAACAGATTTGTAACGACTCCCTAAATCCAACAAGAGTTTAATCTTGTTAAAAAAGTTCTCTCTGTCTACAGTTAAAAACAGATTGAATGAATTTAATTTGCGAGGTTGTGTTGCAAGACACAAGCTAATGATTTCTGTAAAGAACAAAAAGCACCCTCTGGACTTCGTCAGATGCAATGAAGATCATGACTCGTCATATTGGTCGAAAGTAATTTTTTAGCGACGAAAGCAAGTTCAAACCGCTAGGCAGTGATGGTAGGCAGTACGTCCGTCAAAGGAAGGACGAAGAATTTAATCCTAGGTGCACAGTTTAAACGCTGCAAGGTGGGGGAGGTTCATTTTGGTGCGGGCGTTATTAGTGCCAGTGGTCCAGGCCCTATAGTTCGCTCGCAAGGTTGGATTAATTCGACCAAGTACCATAATATGTTGACTGAACATTTTCTACTCTATTTTGGCCGGTATTTGGATGATAATCTCATTTTTATTCAGCATAATGCTCCCATTCACACAACTGACAATATCAAGAGGTTCCTGGAAGAGCACGATGTTCCCTGTTTGGATTGGCCTACACAATCTCCAGACCTCAATCCTATTGAAAAACTGCTACACAAGGATAAAATTTCAAATCTGGAAGAACTTTGGACAAAGATTTTTAAAAAGTGGGATGCCTTTAACCGGAGTATTGCCGCAGACTAATTCAATGAATACCCCAAACTTTGCAGGCTGTCAAATTGCAGAAGTACTATGCGACTAAATAATAACTAGTCCATTGTGTTCTTGTTGTATTTGTGTTGCATTAATGTTCTAAAGTTTCATTTAATAACAATTTTCCAATATGCGGAGGGTTTTTCCTCCTTCTTGATTTTACGTTAAATTTTAAATTGACATGAACACTAGAATATTTCAATTACAAGTCAAATATGAAGATGTAAAATTATAGGAGAATAAAAGGCACTTAGCTTAAATTTGCGGTTTTTGAAAAAATGACAAATGCGGACTTTCTTTTTAACGCCACTATATATATATATATATATATATGTATATATATATACATATATACACATATATATATACATATATATATATATATATATATATATATATATATATATATATATAGAAAGTGATGCTTCGCTTTCTATAAATTTGCTTAAGGTAATTCGTTGCATTTGCATCTTATGTGTGCTCTAATAGTTACTACTCCTTCGAATAAAAAAAAAAGACGACGAGGAGAGTGTGTTGGGTTAGCGAAATAATGTAAAATCTCGTATTAACGAGAATCTGCTGACGCCCAGAAAAAAAAACTATTCAACCTTCGAGGAATTATGATGATTTAGTGATCCAGGTTAGAATGACACGATTAAAATATCTGATATAAATTCAAATCAATGCGTTTTTTCTTTTGAAAAAGAAAAAATCAGCGAAAGTAACGTTCATACGCAATGCGTTGTTAACAAATAGGAATCGTGCTAATGTATAATAATAGTATATATATATACATAGTCGCTTCCTTCAGTCTTGAAAAGCTATAAGAGTACCTGCTCATAGCAGTTTTGTAGCAAGAGTTGCGCAATCTCAACCACAGATTTCCTGAGTCGGCGTTGTTAAATACCAGTGACAAATGGAGGTTCAGGACGACTGGAAACAATTCTGCGGAGACTAAATGCGGAGACTAAAATTCCCAGTCTAGTACTAGCTGTGTCAGACTTATTGGCCTATACCGAGAGGGGGATGAGCGATCACCTGAATTCTTAAATACAGGGCATACTGATGAGATTTTCAAGGGTGATGGGAAACTATTCTCCTTAAGACAACCTTTAAACAGTTTTGTAAGTATGAGGTCTAGTTCTGGTTGAAGTTTTTGAGTACTATAATTGGAATACCGTCATGGCCAGTTGCTTTACTGGAATCAAGGTTTTTTGATTAGCTTGGCAACATCACGTACAGATATATGTATATCACATAGCGTGTTTTCTGATACAGGAGGAAATATTAGGGGTTGGCAGGCTTGGTCGGAAAGGGTAGAATTAGCTGCAAAGTTCTTGGCAAAGAGTTTGGCTTTGTCTGATGCTGACGAGATTACCTCAGGTCCATTGATAATAGTTGGGATAGAGCACACGCTTCTGTTCAGGATTCTGTTTGCTATTTGCCAAAACTGGTGGGAACCAAGCCGCTGCTCAGCTACATTGGACTTGACGGATTGAGCATACAACTCTCTTGCGTTCTTTATTACTTTCTTACAATGGTTGCTGGCAGTCCTGAAAGCGGCTTTAGTCTCCATACATCTATTACGTTGGAAGCAGTGGAAAAAATGATTTCGGTGCGCAATGGCAGCAGCACATTCTGGAGAGAACCATGGCTGGCTGTTAGGTGTTTGCTGGAACTTTTTCGAGAGTATAAAACGGTCTATACCTACAATTAACCATTCTGTCAGGTCTGATACTATAGAGGACACATCCTTTTTAAACATGGAACGCAGAGGTAGATCCGATATAAATATACGGAAGCTATCCCAGTCAGCCTTAGTGTATCGATATACTGTACGATGGAGAGGTACGTCTGGGGACTTATTACATTTCATTTTCATCTTAATTGATACAACAGAGTGGTCGGAAGATCCAAGAGGAGAGAGAACAGAAACTGAACATAGTTCAGGGCAAGTTGTGAGAAAAAGGTCTAGTAGACTCGCATACTGGCCGTCATTGTCGGGTGGTTTCGTGAACAATCTGAGTGAGGTCATAAGCAATGGAGAAATCATAACTGAACCTCCCCTCATCATCGGTCTTGTTTGAGTGGGTCAAACATTCGACGTTGTGAACATTGAAGTCTCCACATATGTGAATGTTAGTTGAAGGATAAGCAGATAGGACTTATATGTCAATTTTCTCAGATATACTTTGAAAGATAGTAACTCCGCTGTTGTGGGGGCGATAGAGAGTAAATATAAATGCAGTAGTGTGAGCTAATGCAACCCGGAAGCACATATAGGGTAAGTTAGGATCTTCTCTGAAGATGTCCCTACCACATGGAAAGCCATCTTTAATATAGGCACATATTCCATGACCATGGCGATATAGAGAGTCAGATTTAGAAGTTAAGTTAGAGTATCCTTTAATTGCGAACTCTTCTAGGGAAATAGCCTGTCCAATGCCAGTTTCGCTTAAAAATAAAAGGTTTGGTTTAGTCTCCTGTAATTGGGTTTCAACCTCTGGAAGGTTAGAACGTAGACCCCTGATGTTGGAGAAGGAGACATGGTAGTAGGGGTCTACTTTGGAAGTTGGAGAACCGGGTTTAATCGTGTATTTTTTCTTGAAACTTGTCATGATGGAATTTTGGAATTTGTGGACTAGGTCGTCAGATTTACGTAGAGCAGGACAGAGAGGGGAAACTAAGAGAGAAAAAGAAACGAATAATTTTTTTTGTAGAACATGATAAGGTAAAGCCGTAACAATTACCCACTAATATGGCATCAATAGGCCCCACCAGAAGCTACTGCATGGTCAAAAATCCATTCGCAAAATTGCAATACAGCAGCCCCAGTACTTTGCACCTGCTTATAGGACAGCCTCCTTAGTGGTTAATCCAAGGTTCGGTCTCTGACTATCAGGTGGATAACGTCAGCCCAGATAAAACGTTTACCTCCAGCACCCTTACTAGTGACATGGCTACAAGCAATAAACATAGAAACAGAAAATTTCTGCCATCTCTGCCAACTGTTCGCGCGAAATACTGCCAACCTAGAAAACAGCTTTTTCTTCTCCCTTTGTCAGAAAAATCACTCATTAAAAAATGAGGACCGAGGGACAAATAAGGAGAAGCGAGAGTAACGGGAGCTGCCGATAACGCATCCACAATGCGTTTTCTACTTTCCATTTTAAAAAAATTATTAAGTATTATCCTTGATAAAAGTCCAACGGACGGGTTTAAGGGAAAGTGTGGTGATAGATTCCCTCTCACGAACTGAAAATGAATACAATTACCTAATCTATTTTTGCAATCAACTTGGTAGATAAGTAAACATTTATGGACAAGAAAAAAGCTAACATTTAATAAAACAGAAACACTGAAATAAAATGTAGTTATTAATGTTTGAATCTAAAGATAAAAAGTACGATTAATATAGAAGTCACTTATCTCGAAAAAACACTTCCGTCTCCAAAATGCAAACTGTAGAAAAGAGTTTAAGTTTTAATAACAACAGCGTTCAAAAGACTTTCTTTTCTTTTTTTTTAAATTACCCGTTAAAAGAAAAGCGTGATTTTATTCTGGACTTTTGCTAGTCACGTTTTAAGAAACTTGCGATAGAAAAGAAAATCGAAGGGGGGGGTCTTCCGAAAGTTAGTTGGTGACGTTATAAGTAATTGTGAGATAAAATGAAAGCAGGTCTAAAGTGGTGGGAACTGAAAGGATAATATAATGGAATGAGTCTATGCAATATTTAAGATCAACTTGGTAGATAAATAAACATTTATGGACGAGAAAAAAGCTAGCATTTAAAACAATCAGAAAAATATATAAATTAAATACTGAAATAAAATGTAGTTATTAAAATTTGAATCTAAAAATAAAAATTACGATTAATATAGAAGTCACTTATCTCGAAAAAACACTTCCGTCTCCAAAATGCAAACTGTAGAAAAGAATTTAAGTTTTAATAACAACGGCGTTCAAAAGACTTTTTTATATGTAGCGTATTAGCTATTTGTTCATGTGTTAATTTCTAGCTTTGCAGCAAACATACTTTCATAGCTCAGGCATTAGCGTCAAAGGGAAAGGTGACACAACACCTTACATCTTCGAAGTCGACTTGAAAGTCAACATTAAAATGTACCTGGATGTGTTGAAGAATGAGGTGGTTGCCTGGTGAATAAATTTCAGCTCTACGACATAATCAAATTATCTGAAATGATTTTTTTTCAATGAAAGTGTTAAAATAAAGATGTGTTATTTTCTTTAAGGCGACAAATTGATCGTTCCACCCTGTATTTATTGTTGTAGTCCTAAAGGGTCACTAAGAAATACTCGGATATAGATATGGTTTAGAAAAAAGTATTTGTATTTACAGCCAAAGAGAATATACAGAAAACAAGAATCGTAGGGATGTGATACAAGGTCGGAAGGTAGGAGGAATGGGTCAACGCTTCTAAAGGAGGAGCATTCTGACCTTGAACTCTTAGAGTTACCCAAAATATTTGCATTTTCGAAAGCTAAACGGCCATCGAAATGGCCCAGTTTCTGTCGGACTTTTATTTTATTTATTTTTTTATTTTTTTTATTTTTTTTTTTTATTTATTTATTTTTTTTATTTATTTATTTATCTATTTATTATTATTTTTTTTTTTTTTCATTACTTAAAAATATCCTGGTGATAAAAAGTATTTGAATCAGAATTGAATATACCGTCTGATGAACGAAACACTTATATCAGACCTAAATCGTGGCAGAATGAGGATATAGTCTACGGTAATCATGTCGGACCACTCATAATGGAAGATTGATCTAAAACTGGTAAATGGGCCTTAGTAACGTCATGGGGGGCAGCATGACAGTTATGCGCCTTGGCGGAAGAACTAAAGAATCAGTCAATGGCAGGGGACAAAAGACGCTGAGTGGAAGAATCATTAAGAGATCAACGATCAGGTTCAACTAGTCTAATTGAGAAATTACTGCGATTCGCCTGTAGACGTAGCTCACACAGGTGATATTATCCGAGCTATCGAAAGATTCAATATGACTCTAAATCAAACCAGAATTCCATACCGCATCGACCGCCACATGGGTAACCAAGGGTCGCTACTTGGTTTGCCGGCACTGACCACAGCTATCGACAAGTTTACTACAGCACCAAAACCTAGGCTAACAAAATGTAGACATACCATCAAAATATCCACCTTTAATGTACGGACACTTCAACCCACATCTCAAATATCAGAACTTGTTGCTTCATCTAAAGAACACGATATCGATATTGTGTGTATTCAAGAGCACCGTCTCTTCCACAACGACATGGACATAAAGTACCATGAAATTTGTAACAGCTGGACACTAGTATCAACGTCAGCATGGAACAATTTGATAAATAGTACCATTGGGGGAGTAGGATTTCTGCTTAGCCCTCGAGCATTGAAATCATTGAAAAGTGCTGAGAAGATAACACAAAGGATAATTCTTGCTACCTTCAGTGGTAATCCTGCTACTACTGTTATTTGTTGCTACAGCCCTACCAACGTCAGTGACAAGCAAGAGATCCTGAATTTCTACGATGAACTCTCAGCAATAGTGCGCTCAATCCTCAAACATAATTTATTGGTTATCGGGGATGACATGAATGCGCACATAGGACGGGAAGGCGATGATGGAACAAACCGAAATGGAAAGTATCTATTAACTTTTCTCCTTGAAAACAACCTACAATGCATGAATACCGGTTTTCAGAAAAGACCCGGTAAGCTCTGGACCCATCAATCCCCAAATGGAGACAAGGCACAACTGGACTATCTTTTTATGAATAAGAAGTGGATCAATAGCTGTCATAACTGTGAAGCTTATACCAGTTTCTATGGTGTGTCTACTGATCATAGGATTGTAACCTCCAAGTTGAAGTTAAGCCTGCGAGCGAACAAAACTAAAAAATCATCTAGACAGCTCTACAACTGGGCAACGTTGTCACATGACAATCAGATCAAACAGAGATTCATCTTCGAACTGCGAAACAGATTTGATGCTTTACAAGCACAAGAGCAGGAACCAACTGCTAATACCACCTATGAAAACTTTGTTAGATCGCACCAAGAAGCAGCAAAGAAGTGTATACCTCTGAAGTCCAAGGTAAAGCGAAAAGTGCCGTGGGGAAATGACAAAATAATATTAAAACGAGAAAAGTTAAAAAAACATAATCAAAAAGCAACATAAATACCCCACTCGACAGAATACAAGATTAAGGAAGCAGGCGCTTCAAGAGCTTAGTATGATGTACCTATCAGAACAACAGAAGTATGTCCAAGAACAAATAGATCGAATCCAGAATGCAGCAGATAACAAACAATCCTATCTGGCTTGGCAAGTAGTAAATGAGATATCTGGGCGCAAACTCCCTGCCAAAGCTAAGTTAAAGGCAAACACTCCGGAAAATGCATGTTCGAAATGGAAAGCACATTTTGAAAAGCTACTCAGAAACAAACCAGAAGTGACAGACCAACCAATTCAGCCGATTGTTGTACAGAAACTCGATATTGAGAAGGGTGATTTTACAATGGAGGAACTTCTAAATGTACTAAAGAAGACCAACAATCGTAAAGCTGCAGGCTTAGATAACATACCTCATGAAGTATGGAAGACAGGTGGTTTCAATGACCTACTTCTTAATTCATGTAATTCTGTATATAATCAAAAATTATTAATATATGGAGGGAAGGATGCATACTTCCCTTCCCCAAGAAGGGTGACCTAAGCATACAAGCAACTACAGAGGAAAAACACTCACTCCAATTGCAGCAAAAATCTACAATGCCATGCTTCTCAACCGTATCCAACCAAAGATCGAAGAAGTGCTCAGGAAGAACCAAAATGGATGTAGAAAGAATCGCTCTACTACTAGTCAAATACTTACTGTTAGGAGACTGATTGAAGGAGTGAAAGCAAAAAACATTGAGGCAGTCATGATCTTTGTAGATTTCTCCAAAGCATTCAACTCTGTACAAAGAGAAAAAATGGCCAGCATATTAAAAGCATATGACATTCCAAATAAAGTCATTAATGCTATCATGATGCTATATGAGCACACTCGAGCAATGGTCAGGTCCCCAGATGGGGACACTGGATTTTTCGACATCCGCACTAGGGTTCTACAAGGAGATACTCTTGCCCCTTTTCTTTTTATTGTCTGTCTTGACTTTGTACTTCGCACCTCTGTTGATATACACAACATGCTAGGCTTCACCCTAAATAAATCCAGAAACAGACGTCATCAATCAGCACACATAACTGATGCCGATTACGCAGACGATATTGCTTTGTTCGCGAACAACACTGCTGATGCGCAAACACTGTTACGTAAGCTAGAATAGTCTGCAAATGACATTGGTCTCCACATAAATGCGGATAAGACAAAGTTTATGACTTTCAATGTGAAGGGAGAGATCAGGGCTTTGGTTGGATCAACACTGAAAGAAGTCGCTGAGTTTACGTATCTGGGCAGCAACATAGTTTCCACAGAGAGAGATATTGGAATTTGCATCTCAAAAGCATGGACCGCATTGGATGGGCTACATTCAGTATGGACTTCGGGACTGGCTGACAAACTTAAAAGGCAGTTCTTCAGGCCAGTGGTAAAGTATGTCCTTGTTTACGGTGCTACAACCAGGACACTCACCAAAAGATTGGAAAGAAAACTACACGGCACATACACCCGTATGCTAAGAACAATATTAAATATATCTTGGCAAAATAATCCCACGAAGCAGCAACTTTATGGCAACCTACCTGCCATATCTAATACCATCAGAGAAAGACGCCTACGATTTGCCGGTCATTGTCTGAGGAGCAAGCATGAATTGGTGAGTGATGTATTGCTATGGACTCCACGACATGGACGCGCAAGCAGAGGACGACCTAGATCCACGTACATCCAACAAATAGCACACGACGCCAACTGTGAACCTGAAGATCCGAGGCAACTGATGGAAGACAGGAAACTCTGGAGAAGAAGAGTCACATTGGTCCGGACAAGGAGCCCATGATGATGATGATGATGATGATGATGATGATGATGATGATGATGATGATTGTCGAGGTCGGCACCCTGACTGACGTATACTATGGAATGCCCATACACGTTACTTACCTCCCTTCTATTGATAGGGATGCTCCGAGCATGTCTTCTTCTTCAGATTAAAACAAAAAGAATCAGACGATGTAAAGATAGAGTTGATAAATTGTTCTATAGTTTTAATGAGAAAACTATCTTCTTGTTGTTTATAAAGTCAGAGATTAGCATTTAGGTTGAATTTTTTTTTGGGGGGGGTGCGCGGAGAGGGACAACTTGTACGGTGCATTTTTGCTTTGGTTCCTAATGCAATCACCAGCGATGGGACGATTTCAGAATTTTTCCCGATTCTGTTCTAAATCTACGATTCCGATACAATTACCGATTCTGATTCTTTTGAGATCTCTCAATAATTCGCTATAGAGTTTTATTATTATTATTACTATTATTATTATTATTATTATTATTATTATTACTATGAATATGTGCATATATTTTCGTAAAAGTAAAAATACACTTATAAGAGAAGTGGTCTATAGATTTCAGTTTTAATGGTAGTTTAAAATCAATAAATATTTATCCTTTTATCATTGGTACCAGCAATGGAAAATTAGGTTTAAAACAAACAAACAAAAAAAACAAGACAATTAAAGAAATCGTTTTTGGCATCGGTATATTTTAATTTTTTCCAATTCCAATACCCTGAATCTTCCAATTTTTCCGATTCTCGATTCCGAATAATACACTAAAATTACAAATGAATTGCATTATGCAATTATCATTTGTCTTCAATTTTGTTAAACATAATACAATAAATGAAAGCAGACGATGAGGAGAGCGTGTTGACAAGGGAGATAATCTGAAATCTTACTCTCGCATTAACGGGAATCTGCTGATGACTAGAAAAAAAAAATGACAACGCTCAAGGAATTATAAGGATTTGGTTATTCAGGGCGAAATGACACGACTAAAATATCCGATATGAATTAATTCGAATCAATCTATTTTTCATATAGACACACGCACGCACACATACACACGCACACACACACACATATATATATATATATATATATATATATATATATATATATATATATATATATATTGATTTAAAGGTTATGAGGGTTTTTTGAAGCATGAAAAACTATGTTAGTTTTTGTATTTAATATTTTTATTGTTATTTTTTATATTTCAAGCGTAACTCCGCTCTTGGTCACAAAAAAAGTATCGAAATGAAAAAGAAAAAGAAAACCGTTGAAAGAACTGGAGATTTGTAGCGTGGACAGCGTTCATTCCTAGCAATCATGTTCGAAAAAGTCCACGTGAATCATTTTAGCCGTTTGTGGAAGAAGATTGTGTTTTTTAATATTTTTTTTTTAATGTTGCAGCATAAAAGCGTTTAATTCAAACGGCAAAAATGAGATGCAATTGATTTCAATATGTATAATGGAATAGAAATGAAATTGGTAAACGGTAAAATGATGTAATTATTAGTTATGAATAATAATAATAATAATAATAATAATAATAATAATAATAATAATAATAATAATAATAATAATAATAATAAAAACTACTGAAGCAGGCAGAGTTAGAAACAATGTCGGCTTTTTTAATGGTGAGTAAATTCCGTCTCTCCCTCAATGAAGATAGGACAAACATAGATAAATAATAATAATAATAATAATAATAATAATAATAATAATAATAATAATAAAATTAATATTAGTTAATAATTAAATGAAAATACAAATAATCTCGGTTCTGATATGTATGTATGTATGTATGTATAGTAAAACTACGCATAAAAAAAGAAGAAGAAGTTTAAGACTCCTAAAATACCTAGTGGAAATAATCGTAATGACGGATATAAATGCTAAGTGATAATCCGTTCTTAGTGACGAGCTTCTGGAGGTTCAAGGTTCAAACCTCGATACTAAGAATACGTTTACGAGTTACTTAAGACTTCTAACAGACAGAACGGGAGCAAATTATTCCTGTGAATTGAATAAAGGGTTCCATTCCAAATTCCTCACAGATTCCCAAGTTTGACATCAAGATTACAGAGTTTTATAAGACGCACCCAAAGAAAGTTGGAGGTTACATCGGCCGAAATGTTATGAGAATAACATCCACAATAAGAACGTTAGTCGGAATAATTCAAATAGTATAAAATAACTTGATCCCTTTCGAAACAGACTTGAATCATTTCACTTTTGTTGGGTATGAGACATCTTGCTGAATGCCAAACATTCAAACCGAGATCTCTTTTTAAGATTCTAATCGTCCTTTTAAGTTTTTTTTTTAATTCTTTTTTATGAATCCATATAATTACTCGAATAACAGAGCTCTTCCTAAGATTCCACTTTTTTATGTCGCACATAAGACGTTATCTTTTCCCTCTCGGCTCTGTTTTAACCCAGCATCAAGATATAAGTGCAGTATCTGTTTTTCACATGCTGCAATTCAATTTCTTGTTCTCTCTCCGTGGAGGGGGGGAATCCTTCACGATGAAACAATTTTTTTTATTTTTGTTCCTTTTCTCCACGTTAAAAAACGACCCAGCTGTCTAACTCTGTCCCGACGGGGAGGCATTCTAAATAGGGATCCAGCATAATTGGGGATACTTCTACTAAGGTTATCTCTTTCTCTTTTTCACCCATATTACTATATATGGTTCAATAGCCCCGTTCTCGAGCTAAAGGAACCGCAGAAACGTAGTGGGTGTTGTATGAATTATTTCCAACTGTCCATTCTGGTATATGTTCCGCGCACTCCATTGTGTTGCATCGTATGGTAGCTGCCTCCCAGCAGAACCTTACAGATGGATGCCAGGTAATAATGTTATATGCGCATGATAATATGAATTTGGTTGACAATTATACACACATATGCATATATATATATATATATATATATACACGCACACATATATATATATACATAACTACTTCATTTACTGACATAAAATTAATATACGAAAGTATAGATTTATGCGTAAACTTTAAGTATTTACTTCAAAAGTGCTCAATACGTAGGTAGAGCTAGTTAGTAATTTATAGAACATATATGGCGATTAAGCTACACTGAATATTCGGCGTTTCATCCACTCTAGAATTCCTCAGGCTTATGCGCATAAGCCATATATATTTTATAAATTACTATCTATCTATCTATCTATCTATCTATCTATATATATATATATATATAATGTCGCGTAGCGTTTTTCAGACACAGAAGGAAATACGGGGAGGGGTCTGATCGCATAAGGTAGAATTAGCTGCAAAGATCTTGGCAAAGAGTTTGGCTTTGTTCGATGTTGACGAGATTACCTCAGCTCCATTGATGATAGTTGGCATAGAGTACACGCTTTTATTCAGGACCTTGTTTGTTATTTGCCAAACTTGGTGGAGACTGAGCATACAACTCTCTCGTGTTCTTTATTAATCTTTTACAGTGGTTGCTGGCAGTCCTGGGGGCAGCCTTAGTCTCAGTACATCTATTATTTTTAAAGCAACGGAAATAGTGATTTCCGTGAACAATGGCAACAGCATATTCTGGAGAAAACCACAGCTGGCTGTTAGGTTTTTTTCAAGGCTATGAAACGGTCTATACCTACAGTTAACCATTCCGTCAGGTTTCATACTATAGAGGACACATCCTTTTTAAACATGGAACACAGAGGTAGACCTGATATAAATGTACGAAAGCTAATCTAGTCAGCCATAGAGTATCGATATACTGTAGGATGGAGAGGACTTATTACATTTTGTTTTTATCTTAACTTATGAATGTTAGCCGAAGGATGAGCAGACAAATAGTGGTCAATTTTCTTAAAATGTGAGTAGTCTTATAAAATATTTTTAGGGGGTAATACTTTTTTACAAAACAATCCCAGGAAAATAAAAAAAAATGCTCAATATACTAGATAGAGCAAATTAAAAATTTATAGTTTTTTTTTTAATATTCAAATTATGACCTTAACAAATGTCTATTTCAAACAAACATTCGTCCACCACTTTTATAGTGCTTAATCCGCTTGTCCTTTTATTTACAAAAAGGGAGCTTCGCATTTTACAGCTAATAAATTAGCGGGTGAGATTATTTACGACAGTGCTCTACCCAAAGAGGGGGGGGGCTTAAAATAGGTTTATTTTTACTTGAAAATGAAAAACTGTGTTTATAAAAATCTTTATTCATTATATCTGGATGTCAGATGATTCCCAATCTCTACTTTTGTGTGTGGACACGCTACCATTGCTGTTCATAGTGAAGCAATCCTCTTTTAGGCCAGTCAAAGATAACTTAATGTGTCTGTTTAAATAATTATCAAAAGATACTCGAAGTGAATTCCCCATGTCGCCTTCTGCAAAACGATCACGCATGAAAACACACGGAAAATATCTTATATTAAAATAGATAGACAACCATTACCAATTTCTTCGGATGCCTTCAATAAAACTCGCATTTGATTGCGTTAACTTGACCGGAAGTAACCATCCGCTTCCGGTGTCGGACGCCATTTTGTCTCCGTCTAATCACTGACGCACTAAAAGCACGGTCGACTCGGTCGCCATTAAAACTCTCGCGTGACGAGATTTTAGACGAGATCAGTGCACGATTTTTATCGTCGAAACTTTATTGACCGACATTTTTCTCTTGAATGGGCATCTTCTTATCTTGTCGTCGCCGTCGTTGATGTAGCCGAAGGATTATTGTAGATTTAGTCCGTTTATGTTAAATGTCTTTTTCTCCCCTTTCGTCCGATATTCAACCAAACGACAAAACAATTTGCTTTGTAATGTTTTCGCATCCAATAGCAAGAACATTCCAGACGAATAAGCGGAAAACAGAAAGAATATAAATTAAAGATTCTTAAGGGACGCCATATTTTTATAAGAAACCATATCTTTGTGAAACTTCTAGTTTCGCTCGAGATTAGAATACTAATTTATACACACACACACACACACACACACACACACACACATATATATATATATATATATATATATATATATATATATAGCTTGGTGAGTTAGAAGAAGAGAGTGTGTTCAATTCTATAAGAGGAGACTTATCGGGACAATATAAAGCTCAACAAGTTTCAATGGAGCTTTATAGGAGAACAATAGGAATGGAAATGAAGTCACAAAAACTATATATTGGTAAATATAGGTTGGTTCATTTTTTCAATAAGGGTATACAAACATTTAGTTGGGGAATAGAGGGGACTATTTATGCCAAGGCATTTCGAAGCCCAATGCTTCTCATTAGAAGAGTAGAGAAGATGCTGGGTGACATGAAGGGGATGCGACGTCTAGCGTGGGATTCATCAAGAACGAAATAAATCAATTAAAATTATAGATGATGTTAGGGGGGAGTTATATCGAATTCTAAGATGAAGGTGGAGCGCATTATATAGAGTGTAATGTAAAAAGGTGTATAGGGTCTCTATCATAGTCTTAAATGTATGTAGTATATGTCTTAAGGTTTAGGAGGAGGTATAGTGTGGATGGGTCGTAATTCTGTTTTATCGGTATGAAAGATGCTTCTATGCAGGGGCATTTTATTGACAGATGCAAACGAGACGACAACAGCACTTTGAGGAGGTGTGAAAGAATACGCTAAGTATGCGTGTGGGAGTGGTTAGAGAGACCTTATGATAGAGACGCTATACACCTTTCATATGTATATATATATATATATATATATATATATATATATATATGTGTGTGTGTGTGTGTGTGTGTGTATATATATATATATATATATGTATATATATATATATATATATGGGTTTGTATTACTGTACACATAGATTCGAAAAAGTTGTCAAAAAACAAATATATAACAAATAAATGTTATCAAAGGCAAGATAAGTTACTTTTCTACCAAACTGGATATATTTTTCGTGTTTTTATTCAATGTAACATGTTTATTCAGCTCGAAAACCATACAGTGTTTACCGATGTATTGGAACATTCAAGATGGCGTCTTATTCTCTCTTTAACACAGTAAGTGTGGGAAAAGATGTTATAAATAAAAAACCGGATAAAATACTGTTAAAAACTCGCTCAATATATGTTACCGTGACATAAGTTGACATATATTCGGCGGGTTTTTAATAGTATTTTGTATAGTTTTTTATTTATAACACCTTTTTCCATACTTACGGTGGTAAAGAGGGTGTGAGACGCTATCTTGAATTTTCGAATACATCGGTAAACACTGTATGTTTTTCGAGCTGAATAAATATGTTACATTGAATAAAAACACGAAAAATATATCCAGTTTGGCAGAAAAGTAACTTATCCTGCCTTTGATAACATTTATTTGTTATATATTTGTTTTTTGACAACTTTTTCGAATCTATGGGTACAGTAATACAAACCCTATATATATATATATATATATATCGACAGTTATCATCCTGAACCTCCCTTAGAATGAAAATGGAATATTAAAAAATCCCAATAAATAATTGTTTAAGAGGGATCTTTTAAGCTAAGGTAATTCAGGGGGAGAACATTATAAATTAGTAAAACCATAGGGTTCTTATGTAGGTCTTTTAAACCAACGCATCTCGGGTGAGAACATTATTATCAACTCAGATATGATGTCGAAATTAGTATAAATACCAACACATTTCATGTTAAAACATTATTACTTATTTAAGTTTCATGTCGGAATATGTAAAATCATAGGGATCTTTGGTTGATTAGGGATCTTGTAAACTAACGCATTTCAAGCGCAAACATTATTACCTACTTACGTTGATATTAGTATCAGTATAGATGACGTGAAGTAAGTCATGGTGCTTGTATTAATTATAAGATTAATTGAATTAATAGAAAATGCACTGAGGGAATTCGAATACAATATTGTTTGTTGTGTGTCCATTTGAAGAATAAACAAAGTAATTTATTGAATAGTTAAAGTATGCACACGAAAATAATATATATATATATATATATATATATATATATATATATATATATATATATATATATATATATATTAACGAGAATTTCTATGGCGGCATCTTTCATATATAATATAATGCTGCTGTGCTGGACAATCTGCGGACCCTCAGCGTGAATGGAGACCCCGCCATGTCATTGTACCCCTTTTGTAGAAACTAAAAGTATTTATTTAAGTAATCTGGTTAATACAGTGTAAGTTATTACAGTTTATTTTCAATACCCGTATAGGAGACTGTGATATATTTCCATTGAGTGGACGCCCAGCGTGAACGGAAACCCCGCGATATCATTATACCATCTTTAGACAGAACATATACTATCTTTTGTTCTCTAGCCAGAAGACTAAGAAGGTATATTATAGTTTCATGTACAGCCCCAAAACGACATCATTAATTTTTTTTTTTTTTACATTGTGTCTGCGGTGATCGGGAGATCCTATTTATTAAAAAAGAGGATAGAAGTTAATAACATACTACGAAGATTAAATTAGCGCATCTACATACTAATAATTTAATATTGGTAATATATTATCACGTTTTATCCATTTTTTTAATAAATAGAATCTCCCGATCGAATAATTTATAATCTGGAAACTGACACACGTACGTACGTACGTACGTACATTAAATGCACTGCGGTATTAATATATAGACTAGCGGGACCTGTGGAAATTCCACAGGCGACTCATTCACATGTAATATATTGATGTTGGCATTCTGTAGGTGTTCAACGTAAATGGAGACGCTCTAAATTATTGTAGTTGTTTTGTTAAAACTGCAAAAGTATTTAAGCGTAGCCCGTTCGTAAAGTACGCTTAAATATGATATTTTAATTCTTGCAGATTTCGTATATATTATCATAAAGTTAATGTTCTATCGAGTTTTATATATTATAAAGTTGCGATTGCAAAAATAAAGAAAAATATCAATATGACTTGAGTGCATCAGTTTGAATCGAAACCGAAGCTAAAGCTTATATATATATATATATATATATATATATATATATATATATATATATATATGTGTGTGTGTGTGTGTGTGTGTGTGTGTGTGTGTATATATATATATGTATATATATATATATATATATATATATATATATATATATATATATATATATATATAAGCTTTAGTTTCGGTTTCGATTCAAACTGATGCACCCAAGTCATATTGATATTTTTCTTTATTTATATATATATATATATATATATATATATATATATATATATATATATATATATATATATATATATATATATAACTGGAGTGCCATCAGCTATAATCGAACCAAAACCAAAACTTATGAAGAATTCTTGGTAAAATTATTTATTACAAGAAATGGAAGTCCATAACAATTAAACGACAGTCACTCGGATATAAGCGTGAGACACAAAATAAATAACACGTTATCCTATTAATATATAGATACTCGGGGGAAAACGTTACAATTGCGAGAGTAGACAAGTGAGGAACGTTTAATCTTTTCGCCACCCTATTCCCTCTTTCTCACCGAAGAGACGTTGCGAGTCTATCTCTATCTGCTCTATCGATGCTTTCCTGGTAAATGTTCGACTGAGCTCCAATCCTCTCCCTGTAAAACATTCGCAACAAATACTTGCCTAGCTGAAACAACCGCCAACACTTTCCCTTACTACCTATAAACTAAACGAAAATTCTCTGAATCGAGTTTCTTTCCTAGAGCTGTCCGTCCGTAGAACGCAATACCTTTTGTCTGCTTCCCGGCTGACTATAACATGGCTGTCTTTAAGTCTAACGTGTATAAATTCCTATTGTGTCGTCAATTTTGATAATCTAGTCCTACCCAAATTCTACTATGACTGATCCTGCCTCATCATCTACCTAACTTATCCTTGAGTGGCCTCCTGGCCTTGATAAATGGTGACTCTACAAAGAAAAAAAGAATGTTCCACTTTTCAATGAAATGCAATATATAATCATATGTAAATATAAGTACTTGTGCAGTTTACGGACCATGCTATTTTTAGATAGGGTTTTCAAACTTAATTCAATTTTTGCAGTATCTTTTGCTTATTAAACAAATGTGACACTATGGAATTGTTAACTCCCCATATTAAGAACGGCTTTCTAAATTATAATGTTATTACTTATGCGCGGTCCGTAAACTGCACACATATGTAAATATATATTGAAAAGGCATACATTGGAGAGCAAATAGCAAGTCAGACGGCCGCTGTCGTTTGAAATGAATTTGTAAAAGTATCCTCACGCTGCGACCAACGCACCGTTCTGGCATTTGAAAAGACTACCGTAAAGACAACAAACGGACTTCTACTGATTCTATGCTCCAAAAACAACATAGAAAAAAAAGAAAGAATTGCATACTGATGATGGAGTGTATCTTCGAAATATATTTATAAATTTCAATAGAAATTTCAAACAAAATAAATATCTGTTTATTTTGTAATAATGCGTTGTTTTGGCTTCAAACGTATCGAATGCGTAATTTTATTTTATTATAACTCAACAGTGCTTCTATCGAACACAACTCCTAACGTGAATTCCGCGTGACCAACACACCGTTCCGACATTTGAAAAGACTACCGTATAAGCAATAAACGGGCTTCTAATTCTAGTCTCCAACAACAACATGACAAAGAAAGATATACTAAAGGTGAAGTGTAACTTCGAAATATATTTATAAATTTCAATATAAATTTAAAACAAAATAAATATCTATTTATTTTGTAATAATGCGTTGTTTTGGCTTACAAACCTATCGAATACGTATTTTATTTTATAGTTAACATTAATTGTTTTTCTCTTTAAGTCGTTAGAAATTATAACGATGATAATCTCTATCTCGTTTTTTTATACAATTTTACATAAATGTACTTTATGTGCCTGGCAGTGTTCTTAGATAGGTTTTGTATCGGAATGTCTTCGATAAATATCAATCTATATATCTATAAAAGTGAAATGGTATGTGTGTCTGTCTGTGTGTATATTTTCACTCTACAGACTTGAGATTTGACATAAGGGGTATTGACATTTGGGAAAATCTTTTTAATCGGTTTTTGGCCAGAAATTTGGCTGTCAAGAGGTCAAAGTTAAACGATTTGACCTTTGAAAACTCTACCAAACTATCCCACCAATTTTGGGTCTAAACACTTGAAATTTTAAATGTGGGTTACTTGGACATGGATGAAACTTTTTAATTTGATTTGAACCCAAAACAATAAATGTTAAGGGGTCAAAATTGAGGTCAAAGTTTTAAAAATTTGACCTTTCAGCCAATTTTTGGCCTAAACATTTAAAATTTCACATAAAGTGTACTCAGACATAGGGCAAGCTTTTTAATCGGTTTTTGGTCGAAAATTTAGCTACCAAAGGGTCAGAGTTAAAAAGATTTGACCTTTTCGGTCTCTAGCAAACTATCCAGCAAATTTTGGGTTTAAACATTTGAAATTTTACATAAGGGGTAGTCAGACATGCAGCAAGCTTTTTAATCAGCTTTTTGGCGAAAATTTGGCTGTCAGAGGTCAAAGTTGAGGGAGTTGACCAGACTCTACCAAACTCCTCCGCCAATTTTGGGTCTAAACACTTGAAATCTTAGATGCAGGTTACCTGGACATGAGTTAAACTTTTTAATATATATATATATATATATATATATATATATATACATATATATATATATATATATATATATATATATATATATATATATATATATATATATACTAGGGGCGTGCAATAAGTAATGCCCCTCACCCACTTCTCATAGCAGTAGAGCAACGAAAAATAGCACAGTTGTTAGTCTTTCTCTACATAGGAACCTCCCAGAGTTATGCATTTCTCCCATCGTTTGATGCAGCTCTGGAGACCGTTTTTGTAGAACATCCCAGGTTGGTCCTCCAACCACGACGTGACTTCAGAAATCAAGGCTTGGCAGAAGGGAAGCAACCAGGTCAGGGAGCTGTTTCCATAGACTTCCGGCCATGTTTGAATTCACGATGCCAGCGTTTTACAAGGTCATATGGTGGGGCATTAGCACCATAAGTTTCTTTCATTTCATCAAAAGTCTCCTGTGGTGTGCGTCCTTTCAAATACAAAAACCGGATCACTGCTCGATATTCAACAGGCTTCATTTCACACCTGACTCAGTTCAAACACCTGTAAAACAGAAACCACAATTACTTCAGAGCTGTAATTTGCCACATAACCCGTAGAGATATAAATCATTGCACATGCAAAATTTCAGCTAGATCAGACAATTGGAAGTGGGTCAGGGGCATTATTTATTGCACGCCCCTCGTAAAGTTATGAACTGTACACAGGGCTCGAGCAAAGCTGGACTGAACTGCTAGTAATCGATACTCGAAATAATCCGATGAAAGAAGCAACAGGCGATCTTGACCAAAGTTAAACCCTTAAACAACTTAACATTACAAGTGCATTTGAGAAGTTTTATTACCACACAAGCAGAAAGGTCAGGCATATGAAATCAACAGTAGGTTCTTTGTATGTATGGTCATATGACCTTGTAAAACGCTGGCATCGTGATATGACAGGAGTCGTTCAAAATGCACGTTTCTTTTAAAAGCACAACTGAACTATGATACTTGACTTTTTCATTGTAAACTTATATTCAAACAATTATCACCGCACAAGCAATAAGGCCAGGCATACGAAATCAACAGTAGATAATTTGATATGAGAAGAGCGTGTTCGAAATAAATGTCTCCGTTTAGAGCACAATTGAAACATGATATTTGACTTTGGCATTTTAAACTTTAAATTGAAGCTGTTATATATTTAAAAAAAATTAGGTTCTCTACAGTGCACTGTAGACTATAATATATTGTCAACTAAGTCATTGCAGGGAGACATGTAAAGCTTCCTCCCAGTGCACAAAGATGGGTCCCATACTAGAACAGGACAGCAATCGATTTGATTGAAAAATGGGCGATTTCACCGATTTCGATGAGAATAAAAATATGAGCGTGTGAAAGATACGTTGATCTTCATTCAATCGGAACAGTCCGATTTTGACTCAAATTAACACCCTTATACAACCTAACATTGAGCGTGTCAAGATTCGTTGATCATCATTCAATTCCTGCTATTACTTTATATGGAAAATGAAATAACTAACGAAATTTTATGATTTTTTATGACAATTAGTGCAAACACTGGCGAAAGGTAATTTCTTCCGTCATTTGTTGTGGGAGGATTGTACTTGATCGTATTAATATTGACTAATGGCAGAATCAAACCTCAAAACGGTAAGTAATAAGAGGCTTCTGTTGTCATGGAAACCGATTAAGAGAAAAAGAAGATAAAGAAACAAAAAAGAAAAATCGTACATGCGTATCTATTTTTATTGAACAATAAATCGAATCCTCGTTTATTTATAATCAAAAATGGTCTGGCCCTTTTTTTTTTGCAACAGATTTCATCCTCTCTCTCTCTCCCTCTCTCTCTCTCTCTCTCTCTCTCTCTATATATA
>NC_136513.1:90464054-90484054 GCF_053919585.1 Euprymna scolopes
ACGGGAGCCCTCTCCACCCCAACAAACACATACATATACACAAACACACACGGTGCTAGTTGGCCGTTGACCCTGAAAAAGGGTTTATTCGCCCTTTGAAAGGCCTTGTTTTTAATCCTTCAGGGAGACTAGCCACCAAACAGGTCTGGTGGGGGAACCAGTTTAGTCGCCGTTGACCCAATCATGAGGCAGGTAGTACTGGGTTACATGGTACCAGTAGCATATGACATGACCTGACATATACATGTATACACATACATATATATGTATATACATATTTAGATTTTTCGTCTGAGTCTATGTATATTTAGTTGTAAATAATGTGTGAAGTTCGTCATCATTGTCTGCCTTCGGTTTGTGAGTTTTTGTGTACAAACATTTTATTTTAAAAAAAAAAACAAACAAAAAAAACTCCAGCCGTTTGAAACGCGGTTCTGTTAATTTGGATTTTTCGTCTGATTCTGTGTATATTTAGTTGTAAATAATGTGTGAAGTTCGTCATCATTATTTGCCTTCGGTTTGTAAGCTTTTGTGTACAAACATTTTATTAAAAAAAAATCCAGCCGTTTGAAACGCTGTTCTATTCATTTGGATTTTTCGTCTGATTCGTGGTGTATATTTAGTTTGTTTTGGATTTTTTTTGTCAAACTCATTGAATTGTAGCCATTACCTTCATCCTGATCATTGAGGATATATGACTTTTGAAACGCTCCTTCATGTGTATTTTACATGTTTGTGTATTCATATTTAAGTACATGCTTATAATGTGTTCCTCTATGTGTGTATGTTTGCATGTGTGTGTACATGCATATGTATATTTGCGCACATTCTGTGTGTATGCATGTATATGTGCATGCATGTGTTTATTTCCATGTGTATGTGGGGTGGAGAGGGCTCCCGTAAGCCGTGGTGAAGGCAACCCCTCTAGGAGAAGCAAATCTCTGATTTAAAAAAACCATAAAGCGGGAGACCAGTACCCGCAGTAAGCTGGTCTGCAGTTTAATTAGTTGCTGGCTATCTTGCTCTTGCTTGTTGCTGGACCTCAACATTTTGAACCGAGAGAGAGAGAGAGAGAGAGAGAGAGAGAGAGAGAGAGAGGAGAGAGAGAGATTTAGCTGTCGTACAAAGCTAAATCTCTGTAATATCATTTTTGTATAGATACTCCTTCAGGCATTTGTCTATAAAATAGTCCTATATCAATGGAAAAGTTGTGACGCGTGTAGGCTTGAAATGTTGGAAGCATGTAATAATTGATCTGCCATCATTATATGTATCCGTGTGTGTGTACGTATATGTGTACGTATGTTTATATATGTATTGTGTATGTATATGTATATATCTATGTGTATATATGTTTGTTTGTGTTTGTATATATATATGTATATATATGTTTGTTTGTGTATGTATGTATATGTATGTGTATCTATGCATATGAATATGTTTGTGTATAAATGCATAGATATGTATGCATATGTATATCTATTTAAATGTATGTGTATGTATATGTGCATATATGTGTACGTATGTGTATATGTATGTATATGTGTGTTTGTATTTGTATATGTGTGTGTATATATGCGTATATATTTGTGTATGTATGCATGTGTTTACGTATATGTATTATTATATTGTGTATGAATGTATATATGTGTATGTTTATGGATATGTGTGTGTATCAGTGTGTATGCGTGTACGTATATATATATGTATATATAGCAATGACCGTCTTCAGTTTTATGTCTGCTTGAGTGTATGAATTCGCAGTACTATTAAAAAAATAAATAAATAAATAAAAAGTCATGTTAGGGCTCATGGACTTTAAGTGTCTGAGGGAGTGGCACTCGTCTGACAAGACGTTGCAATCATCATTTACATTTAAAAATATACGTATCTATAAACATATATATATGCATATATATGCATCTATACACATTTACACACATATCTATGCCTGTATATATATATATATATATATATATATATATATATATATATATATATATATATACACACACATTTATATGCGTATATACTTCTATATATAAATATATATTTATGCATATATATGAGTTAAATCACAGCTTTGATAATCAAATGAACTATTATCTTATCTATATATTAACACGATAGCATGTGCGTTATTTTCTGTGTTACATTACACCCGGGTCGTTTAATTGTTATGTACTTCCATTTCCTGTCATAAATAATTTTACCAAGAATTTTTCATGAGTTTTGGTTTCGGTTTTTATTATAGTTGATGACACTTAAGTCATCTATTTTTTTTTTTTTTTTTTTTTTGTAAATAATTTTGTCAAGACTTCTTCATAAGTTTTGGTTTCAGTTTCGATTACGGCTGAAGGAACTAAAGTTATATATATATATATATATATATATATATATATTATATATATATATATATATATCCATATGATTTGTGGTGCATTAGCTTGAATTGAAACCGAAATAAAAACTTATGAATATATATATATATATATATATATATATATATATATATATATATATATATATATATATATATATATTCATAAGTTTTTATTTCGGTTTCAATTCAAGCTAATGCACCCAAATCATATGGATATATATATACATATATATATATATATATATATATATATATATATATATATATATATAGAGAGAGAGAGAGAGAGAGAGAGAGAGAAATCGCAACTTTATAATATACAAAAATCGATGGAACATTAACTCTATAATAATATATACAAAATCTGAAAGAATTAAAATATCATATTTAAGCGTACTTTACGACCGGGCTTTGCCAGGTGTTCGTGCTAACTTAGATAAATACTTTTGCGGTTTTAGCAAAAGAGCTACAATAATATCAGAGCGTCTCCATTTACACTGAACATCTACAAAAATGCCAACATCAATATATTACGTATGAATGAGTCCCCTGTGGAATTTCCACAGGTCCCGCTAGTTATTATTATTATTATTATTATTATTATTATTATTATTATTATTATTATTATTATTATTATTTGTGGCCATTACGTTTCGTTGAATTTTGAGGGAGCATAGAATAAAAACTAAGTGGTAGTAGGTATGGTATCAAATCATCAGGAAGGGTATTTTTTTTTTTCAAAGAAAACTGGTTTGGGGGAATTCGGTTATTGTTTGTACTACCAATATCATTAGGAAACCCCTTGATCTTTGAAGCTCCTGTTTGGGATCGGGATTGAGGGAGAGTTCTCTTAGAATGAACCCTATCAATTTTCAGGGAGCCGTTATCAAATGAAATAAGGATTACTTGTAAGTTGACTTTCTATGCTCTAAGCTACATAATTTTATAAAAATACTTGTTATAATTTAATAGATACTCATATTCTAATATTTTTTTTCAAACTTCTAAACGATTCTAAAAACAAATGACTTTAGTATTTGCATGGAGAATTATTTCAAGACATTATTAATTTTTTTTTTTGGGGGGGGGGGTTCGCCAACCCACTAATAGGGAATAAAATTAATTTTTATTTATTTTCGTTTATTTCATTTTTAATTGAATTGATATTTTTTTTAGTTTATTTTCTCATTTTTTTTAAAAAAATTTTTTTGTCTTCTTTTAAACAAATTACATCTTGTCCGCCATTTTTTTTTTATTTTTACGTTTCCGTGTTGAAAGTTTTCAGCAGTGGTTCTGTACAATCACCCCGCTAAGTAAATTGATGTGACTTTGTTATCTGCATATGATAGTCTTTCAGCTGTTACCAGCGGCGTGCCAGTTTCAATCCTTGTCCGCTCTGTGACATAGTCGACTAAATGTAGCACAACAAACCTTGGAATTAAAAGCAAAAATTAACGCAATTTTAACCCTATTCAGTCATGAATTGGGCGCAAAGTCAACAGGCCATAACTTTTCCAATTTTTATTTTTTCATAGATTAAATAATGATAGGTTGGGTTTCCAAAGAATCCTTGAGATAATATAATTGTTTTGTTTTCGGTTAAGCGCTCGGGCTAGTGCGAATGGCGGTTGTCAATTGAAAATTGTACTGATGACAATTCAGATAGGTCATCTGGACTGGCCTATGATGACCCTGATGTCGTCGTTACCCGTGGAAATCGAAGATTATTACTGAGACCTAATGCAAAGGAAAAATGTGAGTAATTGGTTTTGATCAATCGCTTTTAGCGGGGAAATTTGCTGGCTAACTTAGATTGGTTACAGAAGGGAGTTGCATCTTACAATCCCAACATCATATCGAAGGGTGTTACGTCTTACAGCCCCAACCACCTCCATGTTATATTCAGTGCTCGTGATCAAGGATTCCTTATATCGGGCCAGTGCTTGTAACCTCCCACCAAGTTATACTCCTACCAGGTTATACTCCCACCAGGTTATACTCCCACCAGGTTATACCCCACTCATCATTGTCAATGGAATATTCTTGGTATGATTTGTTTACACATGTATAGTAAACAGACGGGTGGACGACCCTGCTGGAAAAAAGAGTAAGAACCAGGAAAATTTAGGAAAAGACGCGGCATACCAAACTCCGACAAGGGAATCCATAAGACGAATAAATCCCAGGTAAAATACAACTCAATGAGTGATTTTTTCTGACAGAAGAAACATCTGTATAATAGGTTGTCAGTGTCTTGTGTGAACAGTTGCCAGAGATGTTCGAAAATCTGTTTCTTTGTCTATCTTTATGGCTATGTCACTAGTAAGGGTGCTAAAGGAAACGTTTTAACTGGGCTGACGTTATCCGCCTGATAGTCAGGGACCCAAACCTTCGATAACCACTGAGGATGATGTCCTATCAGCAGGTGCAAAGTACTAGGGCTGCTGTATTGCCATTTTGTGAATGGATTCTGGACCATACAGTGGGGCCTCTCGATGCTATATTAGTGAGTAATTATTACGATTTTACCTTATCATGTGCTACACAAAAAAAATCTCTTCGTTTCTTTTTCTCTTACTTTCCCTGTCTGCCTTGCTCTAAGCAAGTCTGTCGACCTATTCCACAAATCCCAAATCTCAATCATGAAAGGTTTCCAGAAAAAAAAATACTCGATTAAACCAGGATCTCCAACTTCTCACGTAGAACCCCCCTACCATGTCTCCTTCTCGAATATCAGGAGTCTATGTTCCAACGTTTCAGAGGTTCAAACTATACTCGTATTACAGGAGAGTAAACCAGATCTATTATTCCTAAGCGATACTGGCATTGGAACGACTACTTCCTTGATGAGTTCGTAATTAAAGGATACTCTAACTTAACCTCTAAATCTGACCCCCCAAGATCGCCATGGGCATATGTTATGTGCCAACATTAAAGACGACTTTCCATGTGGTAGGGACATCTCCAGAGAAGATCCTAATTGACGCAATATTGTCTTCCGGGCTACACTTGCTCACACTATCGCGTTCATAGTTGCACTCTATCGCCTCCACAAAAATGGACTTACTATCTTTAAAAAAATATCTAAGGAAATTAATCACTTCCTGTATGCGTACCCCTCAGAAAACATTCACGTCTGTGGAGACTTTATGTTCACAATGTGGAATGGTTAACTCACTCAAACAAGATAGATGACGATAGGAGGTTGTGTCACGATTTCTTCATTGCTTTGACCTCACAAAGATTGTTCATGAACCCACCAGTGTCCCCGACAAGACTCCTAGACCTTTTTCTCACAACTTGCCATGAACTGTGTTCAGCTTCCGTTCTGTCTCCACTGGGATCTTCCAATAATTCTACTGTATCAGTTAAGATAAAAATGTATAGGTCCTCAGACATACCTCTCGATCCTACACTATATCGATACTCTATGGCTGGCTGGGATAGTTTCCGTACATTTATATCAAATCTACCTCTGCGTTCCATGTTTAAAAAGGATGTGTCGTCCATAGTATCAGACATGACGGAATGGTTAATTGTAGGTATAGACCGTTTCATACTATCGAAAAAGTTCCAGCAAAAACTTAACAGCCAGCCGTGGTTCTCTCCAGAATGTGCTGCTGCCATTACGCACAGAAATCACTTTTTCTATTGCTTCCAACATAGTAAATGTACTGAGACTAAAGCCGTTTTCAAGATCGCCAGTAACCATTGTAAAAAAAGTAATAAAGAATGCGAGAGGGTTGTATGTCCGTCAAGTCCAAAGTAGCTGAGCAGCGGCTTGGTTCCCACCAGTTTTGGCAAATAGCAAACAGAATCCTGAACAGAAGTGTGTTCTCTATTGCAACCATCATCAATCGACCTGAGGTAATCTTGTCAGCATCAGACAAAGCCAAACTCTTTGCCAAGAACTTTGCAGCTAATTCTATCCTTTACGACCAAGACTGCCAACCCCCAGTATTTCCTCGTGTATCTGAAAACACGCTACGCGACATACAAATATCTGTACATGGTGTTGCCAAGCTAATCACAAACCTTGATTCCAGTAAAGCAACCGGTCCTGGCGGCATTCCAATTATAGTGCTCAAAAAGCTTCAACCAGAACTAGCGCACATAGTTACATAGTTATTTAAGCGTTGTCTTAAGGAGAAATGCTTCCCAACACCTTGGAAAATCTCATCAATATGCCCTGTATTTAAGAATTCGGGTGATGGCTCATCTACCTCTCAGTACAGACTAATACGTCTCCTGTGCGTCATCAGTAAGCTGCTGGAATCTGTGTTAAATAGAGAACTAGTCCACCATCTCAGCCAAATAGCCTTCTTAGTGATGTGCAATATGGTTTCCGTTCTGCTAGATCTACAGAAGACGTGCTTACAGTTATATCTCATATGCTTCCTCTCTTGGGCAATTGCTCTTGACATATCAAAGGCCTTTGATAAAGTATGGCATAAAGGTCTACTTCACAAGATCTCCAGCTATACCATAGCTGGAAATGTCTTCTCAATAATTAAATCATTTCTCTCTGATAGGTTTATAAGAGTAGAGGTCGAGGGGAAGAAATCAGAAGCTCTCAGTATTAATGTTGGAGTCCATCAGGGCTCAATCCTGGGCAAACTCTCTTCCTGATCTACATCAATGATCTTCCGAATCACATCCTTACATCTTCTGTAGACATTTATGCTGACGACACTACAATCTATGGCAGCACATCAAAGACCGTAAACAACCAAGTTCTTTCCGATTCTCTCTCCTCTGATCTTGAGCACGCGGTACAATGGGGAAAGAGGTGGCTGATTACTTTTAATGCATCTAAAACTAAGCTTCGGTCTTTACATTATAAATGCTCTGATGCCCATCTGGCATCAATTGAAATGAACGTCTCTCGTCTTGTGAAGGCTCTATGTTTTTACAAGCTTCTTGTCTTGGCCTTTACTCCCGAGCTGAAATGGAATACGTATATCAAATTCATTGCCAAGGTCGCTGGAAAAATGGTGGGACCCTTCTACCGCTCCAGTAGAGATCTTACTCCTGATGCAATTCTCTACCTATATAAAAGCCAAGTAGTCCAAGGATGGAGTACTGTTGCCACATCTGGGCAGGAAGTGCTAGAAGCAGCTTATCCTTCCTTGGCAGAGTTCAAAATAGACTTCGTAGCTTAGTGGGGGATGCCCTTTTCTCTTCCCTGCAACCTCTTCCCCACAGAAGAGATGTTGCGAGCCTGTCTCTGTTTTATCGTTATTTTCATGGCAAGTGCTCGTCTGAGCTTCAATCTATGGTCCCCCCTCTCCAAACTTTCACGAAAAACACTCATCTAGCCAAAACCGCTATCAATAATTTTCCCGACTTTTTATCTGTACCTAAACCTAAACGTAGATTCCATGACGAAAGCTTCTTTCTTAGAACTGCACGCCTGTGGAACTCCGTTTGCCTGCTTTCCAGCTGCCTACAATTTGTCTTCAAGTCCAACGTAAACAAGTTCTTGGTGAACCATCCCCCTAAGTAATTCAATTTACAAAATTTCCACTACTTACGTATACCCATTAACCTTTATCCGCGAGTGGTCTTCGGGCCTTGTTACATGGTGAATCCTTTGTAAAAAGAAAAAGTTTTGAAAACTGGATAGCACAAGTTGAAATATAAGAATTTTAATGCAATATTAAAATGTTGGGAACAAGATTTAAGTAGGAGGTTTCTCATTAAACCTGGTGTCTTGCCCAAAACAGTCATATGCCCGAAGTGCCAAATTCCGAAAGCCGTTCTTAACATTGGGAGGTTAGGGTGTTTATTCGTTGTAAGTTGGACGTATGTAAAAAATATCAAAAAGGTATATTTTGTTTTTGTTAATACAATGTTTTTTGTTGTTGTTTTTTTACATAAAAAGTACGATTGTTGAATGCTATTCTTTTGATTACTTATGCGCATTTTTTTTTTTTTTTTTTTTTACAAAAAAGATTCAAACGGAACGAAATTTAAATTTCCGTTCCATTTTCAAAACAACCATAAAACAGAGCGTCTTCCGCAAGTTTAACCTCGTGTTGCGGTGTATTTTCATTTTTTTATTTTATTTTTGTAATTTTAACTTCTTTCTTTTTCAAACGCATCATCGCATCTGTATAAACGTCGCTCCGCCAGGCACGCTGAAGTCTTTTAACGTTTCCTTTATCGCACTTAGACTTCATGGACGCATCTTATTTTAGATTGCGACCAAACATTTCTATTAATTAGTTTTGTCCGTCAGTTTGCTTGTCAAACTTACGTTCAAAATTTTCACGCCGTTATTTTAAATGGCAATGCTGATGAGTCATGCTTAAGTGAAAATATGATTTTCATCGGTCTGTCATCGTCACGTTTGAAATAGTATTTAGTTTGGTCTGTCATCCTCAAATTTGAAATAGCATTTATCTTAGTCTGTCATGCTCAAGTTTTAAATAACATTTATCTTAGTCTGTCATGCTCAAGTTTTAAATAGCATTTAGCTTGGTCTATCATGCTTAAGTTTGAAATAGCATTTAGCTTGGTCTGTCATGCTCAAGTTTGACAGTACAAGTACAAATATCATTTTCGTTGGTCTGTCACGTTTAACATTTACATAACTAAATGTATCTTAAGAAAGAATTGATGTTTTCTCTTTCTTTTTGCTATTGTCGTTCACCATCTTTCCAAATTCTCTATTCCTTTCATCCAATTGTTTAAAGATTGCTTTCCTCATCCTTTCTTCCGCACTCACCCTTTCCAATGCTTGCATCCATTCGCACTGTGTTGCCATGATACCGCGTCGCCAATGACGTCAGTGGCCCAAAATTTCTTGCGGCTAAGTTTCCCGGACGATAGATTCGCCATTAATAATAATAATAATAATAATAATAATAATAATAATAATAATAATAAGAAGAAGAAGAAGAAGAAGAAGAAGAAGAAGAAGAAGAAGAAGAAAAAGAAGAAGAAGAAGAAGAAGAACAACAACAACAACAACGGTAACAACAACAACAAATACCATAAAAACAACAGCGAAAATAGAATTCTACATATTTCGAAATGTGGGCAACTTTGAATCCACCTTGTCAAGCAGAAAAATGAACGCGTCATTTTCTGTCGAAATGACAACCTCGGGCATCAATGCTAACAACCCCCCCCTTCTCTCTCTCTCTCTCTCTCTCTCTCTCTCTCTCTATATATATATATATATATATATATATATATATATATATATATATGTATCTATCTCTCTATGTATCTATCTCTCTCTTCTCTTCTCTTCTCTTCTCTCTCTCTTCTCTTCCTTTTTCCTTTCCTCTCTTTATCACTGTCTCTCTTCATGTATATATATATACATATATATATATGTGTGTGTGTGTGTGTGTGTGTGTGTGTGTATGTATATATTTAATTTGATAATATAAATATTTATATTAGTTGCTATAGTAATAACGGTATACTCAATATCTCTCTCTTACTCACTCTCTTTTTCTTTGTCCCCCCTCTCTCTCTCTCCCTCTCTTTCTTTCTCTCTCTCTCTCTCTTCATATATATATATATATATATATATATATATATATAAGTGAAAGTGTCTGTCTGTTTGTGTGTGTGTGTGCGTGTGTCTGTGTACATTTCCCTACACAATAACTCTGTCAATTTTAAGTCTACAGACTCGAAATTTGGTACACAGGATAGTGAGATTTGGGAATTTTTTTTTAATCCATTTCCGGCCAGAAATTTGGCTGTTAAAGGGTCAAAGAGTTACCTTCGCGGTACGGGCTCGAGCCTGCTTTTCTACTACCACTTATTTATTTATTTATTTATTTTGCTCAACACATACCTCTAAACACCCGGGCAACGCCGAGCACCCATTCTAGTAATATATATATACAAACACACACACATAAAAACAGAAACACACACACACACACACACACATATATCTTGTCTTAAAGTCTTGATTTTGTACACACAGTATATTAATGCTCAATTATGAAATGTGATAATTTTGTAGCTTAATCCTTAAGTCAACCATTTTTGGCTTAAAGCCTATTGGTATATGAAAATGTACTGAATTACACGAACTCAGTATATTATATATATATATATATATATATATATATATATATATATATATATATATATATATATGAATGTGTATATGCATATATAAATATGCGTATATGTAAATGCATATATTTTTTTACATGGGCATCACCACTTATCAAGGCCAAGGGACCACTCAAGGATAAGGGTTAAAGAGTGTACAATATACAATTGGACAATATAATACACGATAGTAGTGGAAATTCGGTCAATTTGTTAACTTATATGGAATGGCCCATCAAAAACGTATCTATTGTAGTCAGCTGGAAAGCAGGAAAAAGGAGGACAATTTCACAGGCATGCAATTCTAAGAAAGATGCTTTGTTCATGGAATCTACATTTAGGTTTAGGCACAGATAAAGAGTGGGAGAAATTATTGATAGTGTTTTCTGCTAGACGGGTGTTTCTTGTGACAGTTTGGCGAAAGGGAACTATAGATCGGAGCTCAGTCGAGCACTTGCCATAAAAATAATGATAAAGCAGAGACAAACTCGCAACATCTCTTCTGTGAGAAAGAGTTTGCAGGGAAGAGAAAAGGACATCCCCCACGAGGCTACGAAGTCTATTTTGAACTCTATCAAAGCAGGATAAGTCATTTCTAGCAGCTCCTTCCCAGATGTGGCAGCAGTACTCCATCCTTGGACGTACCTGGCTCTTATATAAATAGAGAATTGCATCAGCAGTCAGATATCTACTGGATCAATAGAAGGATCCCACCATTTTTCCAGCGGCTTTGGCAACGGATTTAATGTATGTGTTCCACTTCAGATCAGGAGTAAAAGGTCAAGCTTGTCAAAACATGAGGCCTCCCCAAGACGAGAGCCATTCATTTCAATTGATACCAGATAGGCATCAGAGCGTTGACGATGTAAAGATAGAAGCTTGGTTTTAGATGCATTAAAACTAACAAGCCACCTCTTTCCCCATTGTACCACTTGCTCAAGATCAGAGGAGAGAGAATCAGAGACAACTTGGTTGTTTACGGTCTTTGATGTGCTGCCATAGATTGTAGTGTAGTCAGCATAAATGTCTACAGAAGATGTAAGGATGTGATTTGGAAGATCATTAATGTAGATCAGGAAGAGAGTTGGGCCCAGGATGGACCCCTGATGGACTCCAGCATTTATACTGTGAGCTTCTGATTTCTGCCCATCAACCCCTACTCTTATAAACCTATCAGAGAGAAATGATCTAATAATTGAGAAGACATTTCCAGCTATACCGTAGCTGGAGATCTTGTGAAGTAGACCTTTATGCCATACTTTATCAAAGGCTTTTGATATGTCAAGAGCAATTGCCCTAGAAATGAAGCCTCCGTCGAGAGATTCGCTAATCCTATGAGATATAATTGTAAGCACGTCTTCTGTAGATCTTGCAGAACGGAAACAATATTGCGTGTCACTAAGGTTATATTTGCTGAGATGGTTGATTACTTCTGTATTTACACATTTGATTGCTTGGCCTTCGGGACAAGCTCAAAGTGTAGTATCTGTTCCGACAGATACTGCAAGCTATGACTGGCTATGACTAGCTATGACTAGCAAAGACCGGATGTGGGGGCAACCCCACATGCCTGACCTTTAACCAGCTCCCATTTCCCACCTCTCGGGAGCTGGTCCCCTTTTTCCCTTCCCCCTCCCTTCACTCCTCACATTAAAAATCGGCCTTGTGCCTAATTTGCTCGGTGGGGGAGCAAATAAATACCATCTGTTCTTCAGATGCTGCACTTAAGATAATTTGTACCAGTCAATGGAGGGGAAACCCTCTATACTGGGACAATTATTATTTTTGGTAACCAGAGTGCCCCCTTTTTGCCTACTTTTAGGGGAGCTGGTTTTTACCTCACATTAAAAACGGCCTTGTGCCTAATTTGCTCAGTCGGGGAGCAAATAAATACCATCTGTTCTTCAGATGCTGCACTTCTATTTCTTGTTCTCTTTCGGTGGAGGAGAAATCCTTCACGACTGAGACAATTTTTATTTTTGTACCTTTTCTCCACGTTAAAAAACGACCCTGGTGTCTAACTCTGTCCCGTGGGGAGGCATAGTAAATAGGTACTTCCGTATTTAACACAGATTCCAGCAACTTACTCATGACGCACAGGAGACTTATTGGCCTGTACTGAGAGGGAGAATACATAGCATACTGATGAGATTTTCCAGGGTGTTGGGAAGCAATTCTTCTTAAGACAACATTTAAACATTTTGGGAGTATGGGCGCTAGTTCAGGTTGAAGTTTTTTCAGTACTATAATTGGAATACCGCCAGGGCCGGTTGCTTTACTGGAATCAAGGTTTTGATTAGCTTGGCAACATCACATACAGATATTTGTATATCACATAGCGTGTTTTCTGATACAGGAGGAAATATTGGAGGTTGGCAGCCTTGGTCTTAAAGAGTAGAATTAGCTGTAAAGTTCTTGGCAAAGAGTTTGGCTTTGTCTGATTCTGACAAGATGACCTCAAGTTGATTGATGATAGTTGCGATAGAGAACACACTTATGTTCAGAATTCTATTTGCTATTTGCCAAAACTGGTGGGAACCAAGCCGCTGCTCAGCTACTTTAGACTTGACGGACTGAGCATACAACTCTCTTGCGTTCTTTATTACCTTTTTTTTTACAATGATTACTGGCGGTCTTGAAAGCGGCTTTAGTCTCAGTACATCTATTGTGTTGGAAGCAATGAAAAAAGTGATTTCTGTGCGAAATGGCAGCAGCACATTCTGGAGAGAACCACGGCTGGCTGTTAGGTTTTTGCTGGAACTTTTTCGAGGGAATGAAACGGTCTATACCTACAGTTACAGTCTGATACTATAGAGGACACATCCTTTTTAAACACGGATCGCAGATGTAGATCTGATATAAATGTACGGAAGCTATCCCAGTCAGGCATAGTGTATCGATATACTGTACGATGGAGAGGATTTGTTCCATTTCGTTTTTATCTTACTTGATATAACAGAATTGTTATAAGTTCACAGTGGAGACAGAACGGAAGCTGAACACAGTTCATGGCAAGTTGTGAGAAAAAGGTCTTGGAGACTAGCATACTGTCCGTCAGTACCGGGCACACGGGTAGATTCATAAACAATCTGAGTGAGGTCATGAGCAATGGAGAAATAAAGACAGAACCTTCCCTCATCATCGGTCTTGTTTGAGCGAGTTAACCATTCCACATTGTGAACATTGAAGTCTCCACAGACATGAATATTAGCTGAAGGATAAGCAGATAGGCGTGGTCAATTTTCTCAGATATGCTTTTAAAGATAGTAACCCTGTTGTGGGGGCGATAGAGAGCAAATATGAACGCAGTAGTTTGAGCAAGTGCAACCCGGAAGCACATATAGGGTAAGTTAGGATCTTCTCTGGAGATGTCCCTACCACATGGAAAGTCATCTTTAATATAGGCACATATTCCATGCCCATGGCGATCTTTGGGTTCAGATTTGGAAGTTAAATTAGAGTATCCTTTAATTATGAACTCATCTAGAGAAATAGTCTGCCCAGTGCCAGTTTCGCTTAGAAATAACATGTCTGGTTTAGTCTCCTCTAATTGGATTTCAACCTCTGAAAGGTTAGAACGTAGACCCCTGATGTTCGAGAAGGAGACATGGTAGTGGGGGTCTATGTGAGAAGTTGGAGATCCGGAGTTGATGGTGTATTTTTTTCTTGAAACTTTTCATGATGGAGTTTGGGGATTTGTGGACTAAGTTGACAGACATGCTTGGAGCAGGGCGGAGAGGGGAAATAAGAGAGAAACAGAAATGAAGAAATATTTTTGTAGCAAATATAAAACGCAGTGGTGTGAGTAAGTGCAACCAAGAAAAATATGTAGGGTAAATTAGGGTCTTCTCTGGAGATGTCCGTACCACATGGAAAGTCATCTTTAATGTAGGCACATATTCCATGCCCATGGCGATCTTGGAGGTCAGATTTGGATGTTAAGTTGGAGTATCCTTTAATTACAAACTAATTTAGGAAAATATTCTGTCCAATGCCAGTTTTACTTAGGAATAATAAGTCTGGTTTAGTCTTCTGTAAGTGGATTTCAACCTCTGGAAGATTGGAACAGACTCCTCAAGTTGGAGAAAGAAACATGCTAGTGGAGGCTCTTCGTTGGAAGTTGGAGTTCTGAGTTTAATCGTGTATTTGTTCTGGAGACTTTTCATGATGAAGTTTTGGGATTTGTGGAATAGGTCAACAGACATGGAGCAGCACAGAGAGAGAAAGTAAGAAAGAAAAAGAAATGAAGAAATATTTTTTGTAGCACATGATAAGGTAAAGCCGTAACGATTATCCACTAATATGGCATCGAGACACGCCCACCAAAAGCTACTGCATAGTTCAGAATCCATTCACCAAATGGCCATCCAGCAGCTCCAGTACTTTGCACCTGATGATACGACAGCCTCCTTAGTGGTGAATCAGGCGGATAACATCAGCCCAGATAAAGCGTTTACCTTCAGTACGCTTACTAGTGACATGGCTACAAGGATAGACATAGAAACAGAAAATTTCCGACGTCTCTGGCGGCTGTTCATGCAAAATTCTGCCAACCTAGAATACATATATATTCGTATGTAATATAGTCTTTTATTATCCCGACTGAATGTGCTTGAAATGACGTTCGAAAACTACATCTGTGGGTATTTGCCTAGCTCTATGTAATTTGTACGTGGTATCTCTTGTTATATATATAATATAATAAATAAATATATAATATGCATATATATTTTATATATATATATATATATATATATATATATATATATATATATATATATATATATATATATATATATATATATATATAAAGTAGCCCTATGGACGAAAGTATCGTAGGTTTGCAACACAGGTACAACGTAGAATTCAATACAGCTAGGCAAATAGCCACTATCTTATGTAGTTTCCGAACGTTATTTCAAACACATTCAGGCGGGATAATAAAATATTACATTACACACTAAGAGCAATGTCATGACAATCGCAAGACGAAGGAGTTCCTATTTTTCTCTCTAAATATTTAGCCTTAGTCACTAGGAGAAATTCTACACGTTCCACAGACTCCGTGATTACTCCAACCGTAACTGGCTCATACATACATAGATTTAACATAATCTTTTCAATTTCTAATTCATAAATAATAAATCCTCACTCGCCAAAGTCCGTCTATTCTGATTGACTGAGCTCTAATAATTCTCATAGTCTGGTGGAATCCTATTCTTCACTTCATAAATGAACGGTTACTGACATTAAAATATGGCGTCACTAAGAGACATAATATTTCGCCTGGCGTCAAATTAATTTAATGCATAGAACACTTTAGTCATGTAAGATCGAAAAATATAAAGAGATAAAAATCATTAAACAAACGTTAGTAGCTCGTTTACGTGTTTTTTTTTTCATAAAGTTTGAAGCACGCTATCCACTATAAGAATCTCCTTCGTCGCCGTTCTCTTCATTTTTTTTTACTTCAATTTACATGTTGTCTGTCGCAAACTTTAACATTATGCTTTCTTTTAGAAGTAAACGTGTCCAATGACTGACCATAATATAATGACTATAATACATATCTGAAGGCAAATGTTTAAGAAAAAAGGCCAAAAATAGCCAAATTATAATAATTATAATTATAACTAGATTTTCACAAAATAAAAAGGCCAAGTTCAAAATATAAAGAGTGTGTGCGTAAATATATAAACATTTATACGTTGTTCACGTCATTATTTTTATTTTCGTGTGCTTGTGGGGATTGGTGATGCTTCACACTTACACATTTCATATATATTTATATATTGAAGAGTTTAGCTTCCAAATATTTGCATCAGTTTTAGGTCAAATGGCTACGTACGTGTATGACACGAAATCAGAAATTTCACTCAAGAAAAGAAGAAAAACGAGAATGAAAGGGAGGGGCTAGTAATAAATCAAGTCCGTGTATATATATATAAGGTGGAACAATAAATTGTCGCCCCAGAAAAGATAACATGATTCCATTTCCGTTTGATGAAAACACGTTTCCTTTCTTTTTTTTTTTTTGTTGCAGACACTCTACTAGTTGGTCAGTTGTGTATAAATCTCAAGAGCAATACGAGCCTTCTATATCATCTCCTAGATCTTTACCAATCTAAGTTATGACAACTGGACAATTTCTAACACCCTCACAATGCAAACCCGGACGGGTCAACGCTTGAGGGCACAGCTGAACGAATAGGACGACCCTTTGGAGATAGTGGAGCGGAACCCAAACTAAACATGACTTTCACTTCAAGAGGTTATGGGCCCAGCGTTCGTCTTTATTTCGATGGATCCAAATCAAAATTCGAATTGTGGTAAGTGAAATGTTTAGGATATCTACGAATCCAAAAGCTACACAAAGTACTTCAAACACAACCTGAAAACAGAAACGACCCCGACTTCATTGAAAAGAACGCAACTGTCTTTGCGCAATTAATACAGTGCTTAGATGACCGAGGTCTATCACTGGTAATGAGAGAAGCCTTGGACAATGGCTGCAAAGCACTAAACATATTGAGAGAGCATTATTTATCGAAAGGAAACCCCAAAATTATTTCTTTATACACTGAACTGACCTCTCTAAAACGAATGGAAGCCAAAATCATTATAGATTATATTATAAGAGATGAAACGACTGCAAATTCTTTAAAAATGTCTCGTGAAGTTATTAGCGACAGTCTGTTAATTTCCATGATCCTTAAGGGATTACCGAGTGATTTCAAGCCATTTACCACCGTGATAGCCCAGAAAGAAACCCCCATGACTTTTAGTCAATTCAAGGTAGCACTCAGAAGTTACGAGGAAACTGAAAAAATAATCACAGAAAAAACGAATCTACAAATATCATGAAATTTAAAAATGCACACATAAAATCACTAAAATTAAATTATACCCATGACGGGAATAAAAACCGCAACTTTGCCAAAAGCAAGTTTTTTCCTAAGAAAAGTACAAAAATTATTTGCTATAATTGTGGACGACCTAATCACAAGAGTTTCCAATGTAGATACAAGACTTTAAAGGGCGACTCCATGGAAGATGTGAAGAGCTCCGTTAGCAAACATACATTCTTAATTTCATGTACGTTTAATTTTCTTGTACGCACTTATGGCGGCTGCCTATATACGAAACAGGTGCTTTAACAAAACACTATCTAAAACCCCATATGAAACTTTCTGTGGTAGAAAACCAAATTTAAGCCGAATGCATGTATTTGGTTCAATTTGTTTCGCATATATAGATAAAAAGAGTAAATTAAATATTAAAACCGATAGAGGTGTATTTGTTGGATACGATAAAAACAGTCTAGTCAATTTAGTATTTTTTCCAGAGAAAAATAAAATTAAAAAAATCTGATGTGTAAAATTCACAGACACGTTTAATATTATACGTCATATGAAGAGGATGAAATTATATTTCCTCAAATTATTAAAACAAACGAAGATGACGGGGACAAGAGTGTCCATCATGATGATGATGATGATGATGATGATGATGATGTCGAAAGATACCCCAAAAGAAATAGAAAACGGCCCGATTTGTTTGTAGTCGACAATATGAAAGATTATCAAATCGATTATTGCTATTCCATGGAAAATACGCCAAAGAGCTTTAACGAAGCAATTAAATCAGAACATTGTGATGAATGGAAAATAGCCATGAAAAAAGAAATAGATGCTTTGCCCGAAAATAATACCTATACGGTAGTACCTCTTCCAAAAGATAAACATGTTATTTCTATAAGACTACAGCATCAGGCGTTGAACAATACAAATCTCAGATTTACGGTATACAATATTTTTCTAATTTTCACCGACCACACACCTAACGACAACCAGAATTTTATTGCAGATCGTATTGGAATATGACCTAAGCATCCATCAAATGGACGTAAAAAATGCTTATTTGAATGCTCCAATAGACTGAAACTTACATTACCCCCCAGAGGGATTTATAATGAAAAATAAAAATAGCGTGTGGCGACTTAACAAGTCATTATACGATCTAAAGCAAAGTGTTCAGTGTTGAAATACAGGATTTCATGATTATATGATTAAACAACAATTTAGACAATGCGTTGCAGACCCCTGTTTATATACCCAACACAAAGACAATAAACTAATGATTTTGGTTTTATGGGTCGATGATATTTTAATCGCATCAAATTGTGACATAATGTTGACCGATGTTAAGAAAAAATTAAATAAAAGATTCAAAATGTCCGATCTTGGCAAAATATCGTAGTTTTGGGGGATATAATTTACTCAAAAGAAAGGATTATTACGATGAATCAATCGAGATACATTGACAAAATACTATCAACATTTGGAATGGGAGAGTGCAAGAAACGCTCTACGCCGGTCGAAAATGATATTAATAAAAATATACACACAGAATTTGAAATAATAGACGAGAAATCATAGAAAGTCTTGTATATTTAATAACTGCAACGAGACCTTACATATGCTATACAGTAATAAAACTGTCACAAAAATTATCAAGACCGACAATGAAGGATTTAAACAGAGCTAAACAAGTCCTTTGTTATTTAAAAGGAACTAAAGAACAGAAGTTAGTATTTAGAAAAAAACCCTGAAATTAGAAGGATTTTCAGATTCAGATTTGGGAAACGACGAAGATCGAAAAAGTATATATGGATATTGTTACAGACTATCAGAAAATGGGCTTATTATTTTATGGAAATCTAAAAAGCAACAGATTGTATCTCTCTCTACGTGTGAAGCAGAATTTATCACGATCACACACATGACCCAGGAATCACTCTACCTTAAAAATATCCTAAAGATATATATATATATATATATATATATATATATATATATATCCTTAGAGCTAGAATTAACTAAAAGCCCCGTACTAATTAATTGTGATAATCAAGCCAGTATAGTCTTAGCACAGAACACGATAATCAACCAAAGATCTTAGCATATAGATATAAAATACCATTTCATAAAACACAAGGTGAAAAGGAATCCATTATTTTGAATTAAATATTAGAACAAAATATCGCTGATGTATTCACGAACCCCGCAACAAGAATAAAGTTAAAGCGTTTTGCTTCAAAACTTGTTGGGAGGTTCGACTGAATAAGTTTTCACGAGCATGTATGTATATAAATTTCTGTATATTGAAAGAAAACAGAAAAGGTCCTGAGCAAAACATTAAACTGTATCCATTTTGTTTGTTTACTAATGCGTAACTAATACTTTTACTGAAATAAAAAAACGTAGAAAAAAGTCACTTTTTTGCAAACATTTTCTTTGTAAATTTCCTTTTTGACAAATAATTTTTGCATCACTTTTTTGCAAACATTTTCTTTACAAATTTTCTTTTTGACAAATACTTTTGCATGCTTATTTTAAGGCGCGCATAAATTACAATTGATTTTATTTATTTTTTTGTGCACATTAGTTTCTTTCTTATTTATCAAAAATATCCTATTTTTTGCATTGACAAATAAAAAAAAACTCTCTTTTAAAACGGGTACATGTTG
>NC_136513.1:90489054-90491554 GCF_053919585.1 Euprymna scolopes
CATTGGAGATTCGCGATTCCCTTGTAAAATATTTGCAAAATCCGTCTACTACAACAATTTTTAATAATTTCCATTTTCTCCCGTTGTGTACCTTAAAACTAAACTGGGATTTCCATGAGTTGTTTCTTTCCAAGAACTATCCGCCTGGAACACAGTACCGCAAGGCTGCTTTTCAGCTAACTACAGCGTGGATGTTTTTATATCCAATATTAACAAATGCTTGTTAAGCTGTCGTCTTTAATGATTTAACTGTCACATTGTTGTTTCACTGTTTTTATCCTCGAGTGGTCTATAATCCTGAATAATGACGTCATTTTTTTAGTACATTAAAAATATTGAGACCTTGATTCTTCGTGTTGAAGGAGTTAAACAATGAGGAATTATTAATGCTTGTTGTATTTTTTTTTCAGACACAATCAAGGAGTTGAAAAGAGGATAGAAAGAACTATAAAGGTTGTCCAAGAGTAGAGTGATAACCACCAATGCCTTTATTAAGAAGATGAGTGGTTCTGCCACACAGAAGTAGAGAGTGTGAGCCGCCTGACATCCAACTGTAAGGTTTTGCTAGAGGACGGCTACTATACAATGCTATATAATGGAGTCTTTAATATCTTCACTAAACCCTCTGTAAAAAGTTGAATATCGAATGTAGCACAAAGTCCTTGTAGCATAGAACAGTTGAAAATAAGTCATACACTATTCACTATGATCATGCAGTTCCTAAAGCTACATACCTAGAAACGGAGCTGTCAAATCTGACGCCATGATGTAGAACAAAAAGGAGAAAGTGGAACCCTGCTTGAAGTTAGTATCTCTATGTTATTATGTTCATCGGACTTATATTATGGTTTTGTCAGGAACAAATCTCATTTTGCAAGTCTGCTATTTAACCTAAGAAAACGGGTGCATTACTGACTGAAATGAACAACATTGAGCTGGCGCAACGAATGGACGACCACGGCCAGTGCATGCACATGTAGATATTCATACTGTTCAATTCCTACAGCTATGTGCCTAGAAAACGGAGCTATTAAACCATAACACAGTGATATGAGCAAGAAACTGTAAAATGCAACCTTAGTAGAAGTTTATGTCCCCAATTATGCTAACAGTCCTGAATATGATCTTAAACTATATCCGATGGTGAGGCTTTGGGGAATGTGGAGCCACTCTTTAATTGCCATTGCTCCCAGGTCCACTCTGACCTGGAGTGGTAGTACCTATTAAGGTCCCAACTATGGGTTAAATAGAAACCGACTTAAAAAAAAAAAACAAAAAAAATATACTCTATTAAAAAATCGTTCTTCAAAATCACTAGATTCGGCATTAAATAACCTGGAAAGGCTTGATATGCCGTAAAATATAAACAGCCAGCCAACCAATTATGCTAGGTTAAAATATAACAGAAAAAAATGAAAAATAAATAATATACCATTCACTATGATTATGCATTTCTTACAGCTACGTATCTACAAAACGGAGCTGTCAAAGCTGACGTCGTGATGGGAAAAGATGGGGAATGTAGCAACCCTACTTGAAATTAGTATCGCTAATGATGCTGGCTTAAACCTAGCTGAGAGAAACAAGCTAACAAAATACAAAGCGTTTATGTAAGACTTGAAACTGGAATCTTATGAAAATAAAAATGGAGACTTGAAAAGAAACTGGAATCTTATGAAAATAAAAATGGAGACTTGAAAAGAAACTGGAATCTTATGAAAATAAAAATGGAGACTTAAAAGAAACTGGAATCTTATGAAAATAAAAATGGAGACTTGAAAAGAAACTGGAATCTTATGAAAATAAAAATGGAGACTTGAAAAGAAACTGGAATCTTATGAAAATAAAAATGGAGACTTGAAAAGAAACTGGAATCTTATGAAAATAAAAATGGAGACTTGAAAAGAAACTGGAATCTTATGAAAATACAAATGGAGACTTAAAAAGAAACTGGAATCTTATGAAAATAAAAATGGAGAGTATGAGGCACTTGATATCCAGTTGTCAGATTCTGATAGGTGACGGCTACTATACAATGCGACACGATGGAGTGTGAAATATCTCTACTGGACGATCTGTAAAAAGTTGAATATCGAATGCAGCAAAGTCACTCTGCAATCAAATCGGCAACTGTCGAAACCCTCATAAGCAATCAAAGACGCAAAAATCTGTCTGTATTTTGGGATGTGCAAGGTATTTTGTCCATCGATTACCATGAGAAAAAGAGAAACATTAATATTAAATATAATTTGTTGCGTTTGAATGAAAAAATCGCAACAAAAAATACTGTGACAAATGAAAAAGAAAGTGTGTTCTTTTCACTAAGACAATGCACCGTGTCACAAGTTGATCACAATGTTGCTGAAACGATATGAATTGAACCTCGAATTGCTTCCGAACACACCATCTACATATATAAAAGGTAAAAGTGGCGCGCAGAAAAAAAAGAAAAAAAGTTTTTTTCAGGGGGGGGGCTCTCGAGAGGATTACTAATTTTTTA
>NC_136513.1:90496554-90524054 GCF_053919585.1 Euprymna scolopes
GGAGATTTGATGAAGTGTTTACTTAAGGAGGTGGTTCATTAGGAATTTGTTAACATTGGACTTGAAGACATCCAAGTTGTAGTCCGGTGGGAAGCAGGCAGACGGAACAGAGTTCCACAGGCGTGCAGTTCTAAGAAAGAAGCTTTGTTCATGGAATCCGCGTTTTGATTTAGGCACAGATATAGAGTGGGGGAAAATTTTGACAGTGAATTCAGCCAGACGGGTGTTTTTCGTGAAAGATTGGCGAGGGGGGACCAGAGATTGGAGTTCAGACGAGCACCTGCCATGGAAATAACGATAAAACAAGGATAGGCTCGTTCAATCTTAAGAGGTCAACCAAGGGCGTAGCCAGCCGTGCTGTCCATGCTTTTTGGATTCCCCCTTAGAGAAGTCAACCGAAATTTTGGACAATCATTTGTAAATCCACGTGAACTAGTCACGTTGGTAAACACACTTCTGTCGTCATAAACAAAGGAGATTTCTCAATATTGGAATCTGAGGGTTCGAAGTTAGAATGGATGAGGATCAGATATTCAGAGCAGATCACACACGGTGATAGTCAGTTGGAAAGTGGGAGCCCCTTAGAAGCGAAGGGAGGAAAATAGACCATGTAAATCAAAGTTTGAATTCCTGACGTCACCGGTCGGCTGATTGAAGAATAAAGAAACCAACTATGTTTGTAAGTGTTTGTCTCGTGTCGTCATCTTTAAATATGATCCCTCTGCTACACAACACCTTTATTATAATCGAAATCGGTGAAATCGCTAATTTTTCACTCAAATCGATTGATTGCCTGCTCTGAACGAGTACGCTCCATATACCTCTCCGCAGTGACTTACTGCCCAATACATTGGACTGTTGAGAATTTGTTATTAATTTTATAAAATTTTTATATATGACGGCTTGAATCAAAGTTTACATGCAAAAGTCAAGTATCATGCTTCAATTGTGCTGTAAACAGAAACATTCACTTGCAAAGGTTTAGTTTCATTTTTGCACAAAAAGAATGAAAATAAATTAGTAAATATTTTGAACGAAACGGAACGAAACGGAACGAAACGAAATGAATCAAACCCTGCAAAATTCCCCTATACGTAGGTAAATTTTGAAGCGTTATTCTGAAATGAGATAAAAAATCGATTCGCAAACAGTAAATAATTCCCCCTTAATAGGCAAATTATTTACGAAAAGGCAAATGCCTGCCAGCTTATCACTGACTGCCCTACTGGCGCTTTGAATTAGGGAAAAAATTTCGGTTGACTTCTCTAAGGGGGGATCCAAAAAGCACGGAAAGCACGGCTGGCTACGCCCTTGGTTGACCTCTTAAGACTGAACGTGCCATACCCCAGCCTGCCAGCAACAATGGCATTGTTGGGCTGATTATCAAGGGCCCATTCAAGCTTTGCCACCCTTAATCATGAATAATGTAAACTCATGAACTAATAAATGTCCAATCGATAAAGCAAGAGAGATGATGGCCAAATATTCTTACGTGAATCTCGCACCTTCGATCTTTAGCTGAAATCAGAACCAGGAAAACAGATTATTGTATACAGATCGATATGATCGTGGAAAAAAATAAAATGAGAAAAATGATTGGGAGCTGATTGGAGCTTTAAGCGATGAAATGTATCGATCAGTATCAATTATTTTCACATTCTTTTTTGTTTTTGTATTATTTGTCACGTTTCCAACGTGTGAAACCCATCTGAAACCAATAATCGTCGAAATAAATTATTCAATCGCATTTCGTAAACAGCATATCAACGCGGGACACTGGATGGTTTACAAAGAACATTTCTTTTATTTATCGGAACTTCCTTTAAAATATTTCAGATAATAATTACTAAGACCCGTAATGGTAAAAAATACAAATATTTTTGTAAGGAGTTTTGTGTGTGTGTGTGTGTGTGTGTGTGTGTGTGTGTGTGTGTGTGTGTGTGTGTGTGTGTGTGTAAATCTATCTATATATATCATTCAATTTACCATTAATCGTCATAATAAATCTACTGTTTCAATCTAAAGTTCAAAATGTTCAAAATGAGTGATTGATTATACACGCAAGACACCGTAGGGGGGGGGGCACACGTACATTTTGCTTTTGGTCGTAAAAGGGTTTTCTTTTTTTATTTATTTATGGGTATGTCAGAAACAAACATCAAAGAAGAAAATTACATATATATATATTAGATTGGTGCAAACGTAATGTCGTTCTTAGACGTATATATCTGATAAAAAACGACATTATTTTTGCATCAACTTAGTATTTTTTTACATGGGGTCACCACTTATCAAGGCCCGGAGACCACTCAGGGATATGGCTTATTGCGTGTACAGTGATCAATGAGATAGTATTGTAATAATCATTAGTATTGGAGATTTGATAGAGTGTCTTCCTTAAGGGGGCGGTTTGTCAGAAATTTGTTTATGTTAGATTTGAAAACATCCAAGTTGTAGTCAGGTGGGAAACAGGCAAACGGAAGAGAGTTCCACAGGCGTGCACTTCTGAGAGGAAGTTCTGCTCATGGAATCTACGTTTGGATTTAGGCGCAAATAAAGAGTGGGGAAAATTATTGACGGTAGTTTCAGTGAAAGATTGGTGAAGGGGGGGCGAGAGATTGGAGCTCAGACGAGCACTTGCTATGGAAAGAACGATAAAAGAAAGACAGGCTCGCAACGTCTCTTCTGTGGGAGAGAGGTTGCAGGGAAGAGAAAAGGGCATCCCCACAAAACCATGAAGTCTATTTTGTACTCTGTCAAGGCAGGATAGGCTATTTTAGCAGCTCCTGCCCAGATGTGGCAGCAGTACTCTATCCTTGGATATACTTGGCTTTTATACAGATAGAGAATTGCATCAGTAGTAAGATATCTTCTGGAGCGGTGGAAGGATCCCACCATTTTCCCAGCGTCCCTGGCAACCGATTTGATGTACGTGTTCCATTTCAGATCAGGAGTAAAGATCAAACCCAGAAGCTTGTCAAAACATGGAGCCTCCCCAAGACGAGAACCATCCATTTCAATTGATGCTAGATGGGGATCAGAGCGTTGATGATGTAAAGATAGGAGCTTGGTTTTGGATGCATTAAAAGTGACCAGCCACCTCTTCCCTCATTGTACCACGCGCTCAAGATCAGAGAATTAGAGAGAACTTTGTCATTTACGGCCTTTGATGTGTTGCCATAGATGGTCGTGTTATCAGCATAGATGTCAACGAATAATTTAAGTATGTGTTTTGGGAGATCGTTAATGTAGATCAGGAAGAGAGTTGGGCCCAAGATGGACCCCTGGGGGACTCCAGCATTAATACTGTGGGCCTCTGATTTCTGCCCATTAACCACTACTCTTATGAACCTATCAGAGAGAAATGATTTAATGATTGAGAAAACATTTCCCGTTATACCGTGGCTGGAAATCTTGTGAAGTCGGCCCTTATGCCATACCTTATCGAAGGCATTCGATATGCCAATATAGAAAGGAAGCCTTTTTCAAGAGATTCACTAATATATAACGAAACAGATCTGTAACATATACTCTTATGAGAAAATGAAAAAAAGAACGTGTTTTCAAAAATTGTTAACTGAACTTTAATATATATATATATATATATATATATATATATATATATATATGTGGGTGTGTATATATATATATATATATATATATATATATATATATATATACACACACACCCACACATATATATTATAAAATTTTTGCTGAAATATTCGCAGTTTCGTTTTCCTTAAAAACATCCGTTTCCTGTGACGCACCATATACATATATATATATATATATATATATATATATATATATATATATATATATATATATATATATGGTGAGTCACAGGAAACGGATGTTTTTAAAGAAAACGAAACTCTGCGAATATTTCAGCAAAAATTTTATAATGTACATCAAAACATTTACTAAACTATGTTATTATGCAATATTTAAAAGCAAGGAGCGTTCTATAAACATCCGTATTCCGTGAATCACCCTATATATATATATATATATATATATATATATATGTGTGTGTGTGTGTGTGTGTGTGTGTGTGTGTGTGTGTGTGTGTGTGTGTGTGTGTGTGCTCTGAATATCATTGAACATCATACAAATTTAACATATTTGGTATTGTACTATTTATATTATACTAACAGAACCCGTGGAAATTCCACAGTAGTCGAAAACATCATCACACAAGCACACAATAGAATGTCCATCAATAGAATAATCAGTGCAATATTAGTTCCGATCAGACCGTGAATTAAAAAATAAAACATAAAGGGAGAGCCCAACTTCCAAACACGCCGGAAGTTGGCACCCGCATCTCTCAATTAAAGTATGGAAGCACAGACTCGATACAATTTACAATTGTATTTTATGTTTATTTTTTCGCTCCCTTATAATAAAAAAATAAAATTACGTTAATTTTTTATCAATGTTTTTATTATTTAATTGCATATCTTTAAATATATATATATATATATATATATATATATATATATATACATATACATATATATATATATATATATATTAACTTAATTAAAAATAGTTATTTAAAAAGATATGCGATTAAAAAATAAAAAATTATTGATAAAAAAGTTTGCGTATTTTATATATTTTTATAAATTTGATAATTTTTTTGTTAATATTTTTTTCCAAACAATTTACATTTTGTTTAAATTTTGTTTTTCAAACATAGTTAGTTTTATTATTTAAACCTGTGTAATATATTACGAACTTTGCCGCCAAGTACTTTCTGCAGAAAAGAAAGTTTTTAAACGAAAAACTAACTATATTTGAAAAAAAAAATTAAAAAAAAACGTAAATATGTTTGAAAAAATATATTAACAAAAAATTTATATTTATTAAAATACATAAAAATACGTAAACTTTTATATCAATTATTTGGGGGTTTTTAATCGAATATTTTTCAAATAACTATGTTTAATTAGGTTTATATGTCATTCATATATATATATATATATATATATATATATATATATATATATATATATTTCTTTTCAAGAGAAATAAGGTAAAAAACGATAAAAGTGCTCGATATGTTAATAGAGCGGTATATAATTTTTTAATTTTTTAATTTTTTATTGAGCCCATATGGGCTCAATAAAAAATTAAAAAATTATATATATATATATATATATATATGCGATTAAACAATAAAAGAAAATGATTGATAAAAAAGTTTACGCATTTTTATTTAATTTTTATTATAAGGTGGTGAAAAATAAACATAAAATCTAATTGAAAATTGTATCGATTCTGTGCTTCCATACCTCAATTGAGAGACGCGGGCGCTAACTTCCGGTGTGTTTGAAAGTTAGGCTCTACCGTTATGCCCCATTACCAAAAATAGATATTTTTGTAAAATATGAAGAGCTGCTTGAGATATATTATTACAAAAAAAAAATAGAACTATTGTGAGGCATCACAATTTTTCGAGATTTTAATTCAATCAATGGGACTTTAAATTATGTCACTATCTTTCAAAGAATTTATGGATGTCTTAGTAAAATGGAATTATCTCTAATGCCAGTGACGAATTATCTCAAAGCACACCAATAATAATTAGTGTAAAAAAAAATTATTTTTCTTTGTTTTGTTTTAATATATGAAATAAAATAGATAAACAAACAAAAGTACTTCTGCAATATAGAGCACGTTTTCCATGAGTCTCGCTAGGTAACGCCCTGTGAACGATGGAAACTGCCGGATTATGCCGAGTGAGCAAAAGGGACGCGAACTAGAAGACAGTAAAAAATGGAAGAAAAAAAAGGAAAGGAAAGAGTTTAAAAGGAAAGGAAAAGAAAGAGTGTAGAATAAACACGTCAGCCTCCCCATGTTAAGAATGACTTTCGGAATAAACACCTCCAACCTCGAATGCCGTTCTTAACATGGGAAGGTTGAGGGAGTGTTTATTTTGAAAACTGTTCTTAAGATGGCGAGGTTGGAGGGGCTTATTCCGAAAGCCGTTCTTAACATGGGGAGGTTGAGGGTGCTTTTACTACGCTTGGACAGTTCGTAAAAAAATACCAAAAGAACTTTCCATATACAAACAAAACAAAATATATTCGTACTTATGCACTTCTATTACCGTACTGACATAATAACCTTATTATTTGGAAAGCCATTCTTAACATGGGGAGGAGATGTGTTTTATAATTATTATGTATTTTCACCTAACAATTTCATAAAAAAGATATCGTAAAACTTTAATTCAATTTGAAAATACTATTTAAAAAATAACAGGGTTACAAAAGTGCATAAGCACCAATATCTTTGTTTAGTGTTAACAAATAACAATAAACTATACTTTAATTACTCCCCTTCCAAAAAAGAAACAGATAAAACACAGTTGCCATGAAAACAAATAAATAAAACAGTAAAATATCTATATACTAATACGCTAATTCGCTTCGGTCGTTATCATCCTAACCATCCCTAAAAAACTGATGTAGCTAATAAATCAAACTCTACCCAAATTCTGATTCGATGAGAAAAATACATGCCACACTCTCATTGGATAAAATCAATCTTTTACTGTTTTACTCAAAATGTTACTGTTTTATTTATTTATCATACTTTAATTATACCCCCCCCCCAAAAAAACAGATAAAACACAGTTACCATGAAAACAAATAAATAAGACAATAAAATATATTAAATCATTACAGTAGGTTGTTTGTTTTTTTTTGTTTTGTTTTTTTTCATTTTTTGTTGGGTTTTTTATTTCCGTTTACTTGGTATAATCCGACTGTTTCCGCCGTCCGACGGGTGTTGCGGAGCAAGACTCACGGAAAAACGGGCTGTAAACTTTAATCAATGAGTATAGTTCATTTGTATTCTGAGGAAGCATAAAGGAATTTTTGTTTAATTTTACATAAAAATTTGTATAAATATAGGTTATCACATACATAAAAATTGTAACTCAATATTTTATCTGTAAATTTGAAGGGTATGTGGCGATTTTTTTATGAAAAATTACGTATGAACTGGCAGTTAAAACCGCCATATGGTTTTAGTATTTTGGTCATCCAATGAGACTGTGGCATGTATTTTCCTCATCCAATCAGAATGTGTCTAGAGGTTGACTTATTAGCAACATCAGTTTTTTATCCTCCATTTTCGAATTAGCTAATTAGCGTATTAGTATGTAGATTATTATTGTCTATCCTGCTATAACTGAAAAAAGATACCTTTTGGAATATTTACAAAAAAATCATAAAAGTATATATATATATATATATATATATATATATATATATATATATATATACTTTTATATATAGAGTCGGAATTGCTTATTTTAGCGACATCAGATTCAGTCATCAATCGGACTGTTTTAATGTGCCTACAAGGTGATAACGTACGTACGTACGCACATAAAATGCCTGGGCGTATTATTATATATGTGGATATCGATCTTAGTTGACCAACACCGTTTGCTTATTTTCCAGAAAACAAAACAAATACGATAAAGCCGAGATAAATGTCCCCTGCCCGCCGACCCCTTAATTACTGCGCCATTTACACGAAGAGCCTCGATTTGACACGTGACCAACTATCAATCCGGTTTCCTCATTAATAAAAGATAATCTTAATGACGGGACCCAAAGAGAATTACAAAACACGACAAAGCCGACACAAAGATAAGACTAATCCGCACTTGCCCGCTTCTGTTTAATCGTCGGTTTAAAAGATTTGCTTAAAAAAAAAAAAAAAAAAAAAAAAAAAAAAAAAAAAAGACGAACAGTTATTAAGATACGCCCATTCAGATTGTGCGATTAGTGATGAAAATGCTATGTAAATAGTTTAGTGAGACAGCCTGGCAAAAAAAATGCTATTTCAAAGTTAATACCAACAGACGGAACTTTTTATAATAATGCTTCAGCGTATCTAAACTAAGATGCGTCCACTCAATCTGCGCGTTTAGTGATAGAAATGCTACTAAAATTACTTAACGGTGACAGACCAAAAAATATGTTATTTGAAGCCTAACATATCTAAATTTGAGTTCTGCACCATGCAATAAAAGAAATGACTAAGTCTATCATTTGCCCCCCCCATGTAACCCTAACCCCCCCCCCCCATGTAGCCTCAAAAGGCCCAAAAACCTAAACATATTTAAATTTGAGTTAAGCACCATGCTTTTTTTTGTTTTACACAGAGGAAGCACTAAGTTCCACCTGTTTATCCTCGGGGCGCTTGCCATCAGTTTAAGCCCCCCCCCCTACTTTGTGTAAGCAGAGAAACCTTCGCTGGCAGTTGGAACTATTTCGCGGGACACATTCCATCTTTTTTTATTATTACAACAATTCTACAAAAAAAATTCTATTCCTCTTTACAGACGTATTTCCTTGAAAAAGTCCGTCTGTATGAAACGCACTTTGGGTTTCGTTCTTTTTGCATTTCGTGATTTTTTTTTTTTTAATCGACTTATGTATTTTATAGATTTGATTACAGTTTACTTCTTTCCCATTATCTTAAAATTTTGCTATTCTAATAAAGTTGAGTGGCTTCGGGCCTTGATAAGTGGTGATCACTGTGTAATATATATATATATATATATATATATATATATATATATATATATATATATATATATATATATATATATACGTATACATATGATATAGTTATGTCTCGGAAGTAGACTGAAAAGCACATCTTATTTTCTTTTATTAATATTATTTTTTTTCCTTGTACACATGTTTTCTGCCTTTGGATTATTATGGACCATCTTCTTCCAATTACAGGATTTCCTTGGATTTTACTTGTACAAATGGAAATTCTTTTAACTTTCTTGAAGTTTTACATTTGGATTTTACGGTCACTGGATTTTTTATCTTCCACCAGACTATCAATTCATATGTAATCACCTTTTTCTTTACCATATTCCCTCTGCTTAACTTATTTTTTTTGTTTTCAAGTAAGATCTTTGACTTACTTGTTGTTTCATCAAATACTTCTGCATGCAAAATCCGATCCCGCATTTTGCTAATTCCTACCCTCTGATGAGAAGGAGAGTGTTTCTTTGAAACTCCGCGGATTAAGGACTATCCATTTATCTAGTGTTTCCTTTTCAGATTAAATATGTTTTTAACTCATTTCAACGTGTTTTTTAGCATATTTTATTAACTGTTTGCTCATATATATATATAGTTCAAAATTTTGTTAAAAATCAAAAACATTTTCTTTTATATAAATCTTGTTTATTTCATCTTGATTCTCTTCATTACAGCCGCTTCGTTACCAACAAATAGTTAATTTTGTGCATGACAATTCTATGATTTTATGTTTTCATAAAAATTTTCTTTCTCGTTAACTCTTCAGACGTGATTTCCATTCGATGTTACCAACAAATAGTTAATTCTGTGCATGATAAACCTGGTGCGTTAGTTTGGGAAAAAGAAATTCCATCCCCACATTGGTACAGGTCGGCCATCTTGGGTATCGTGCCATATATATATATATATATATATATATATATATATATGTTTTATTTTTTATTACCGTTTTATCTGTTTGGCTACATATGTTTCAGATGTTGGACCATGTTTACGATCTAACAGCCTCGCAGAACTGGTTCACTTCTTTCCCATTGATTGAAATTGTCGGACTGACTTCCTCATCTTGGTTGTTATTGTCACAACGTTTCGGCCGTTTTGCCCTCCGGCCTTCGTCAGGTGAACGGTTTGTTAGGAGTCTCGAACTCAACCCTTTATTATTATTACGAGGGTACCGTGTTCGGACACCAGCTAGGCTTTGGGACATAGTTGCTGATTCTCTGTTTTTCAATGTTACTTTTTCACTGCCTTCGTTCAGGATTGAACTCAGCACCTTTGGGTAACTGTAAACTTTTGATACAACGTCTAGGACCACTCGACAATCCTTAGTTGGTTTTTGTTAATGTTAAACCTATGTTGTTATTCAAGGTTTTCTCTCTCTATCATCAGAGGTGTCCAAATTGCATTCAGCTCTATGCTTGGTTTGCTCAGTAGGTTGTTATGTACGAGCATGTGAGCTGTTTCTTTAAGTTTTCTCACTTTCCAGTGGCTCTCTCTGTTTATTATTTTTACTTCATCCCATAGGAGGCGATGATCCCCCCTCTCCATCCAGACATGGTTGGCTATACCCGATTTTTCCGTCTCCCCTTTAGTTACCGCTTTTCGGTGTTCTTCCACCCTTACTTTAAGGGGGCGGCATGTTTCACCCTTGTAAACCTTTCTGCAACTGCATGGGATGGAGTATATGCAGTTTTTGGTCATGTTCTCATCCATGCGGGGCTTCACTCGTACCAGGTGTCGTCTGAGTGTTGACTCGCTTTTGAATACCGTCCTGATGTTGTAGGGGGCACATATTCTCTGAATCTTTTCGGAGATGCCTCGTATGTATGGTAGGCAGACCGTTGGAGGTTTTTGGGTTTCATTCTCCTCTCTTATACTATTAACACGTCTGGTGGATAGTATGCTATCGGGGTAGTTGTTACGACGGAGGGTATTCTTCAACCTAACCATTTCTTGGTGGTATGTAATGGTGTCGCTACTTATTGTCTCTGCTCGATGTTGTAAGCAGCGTGCGTTTCCATGTTTGATACTGTATGGGTGATTGGAGTTGAAGTTTAGGTATTGTCCGGTGAAGGTAGGCTTGCGATATACGGATGTCTTAACCCCATGCTCTGTGCGTGATATGAGTATATCAAGGAAGGCCAGTTGGTTATCTTTTTCTTTCTCCATTGTGAACTGTATCGATGGTCTTATTGAGTTCACATGGTCTAGGAGAGCCTGGATGTCAAAGTGACCCAAGAGGAAGACAGGGTGAAAATCCAATCAGATCTGGATAAATCGTACAGACAAGAATATGAGAAGGTCAAAGGACGCCAAATCAAGAAGCTCACAAAGCTCAAAGACCAGAGGAATGTAACATCAAAACACCGCTCACCTGTGAAAGCGGTCATCAACCTCAGCAGCCGCCAACTGAGTCACTCAGAGGAAGCAGTACTAAATAAAGGTCTCAACTTCGCAACAACAACCAAACGCGTTCCATTCTTAGATATCATAACACACATGGAAGATATAGCCTTGAGAATCCCATCAACCCAAGGTGATGAAATAAGATGGAAAGTGAGACAAGTACTCGAGAAAGCCAAGCCTCCTAAATCAAACATCTCTCGGGAAGATAGGCTGGCTATAAGAAACCTACAGGGTGACAGCAGTATAATAATTCTGCCAGCAGACAAAGGCAATGCTACTGTGGTGATGGACATGTCGGAATACTCTGAAAAAATGGCAGGCCTAATCGCAGATGGTAGCTACAGTAAAATAAAGAAGGACCTAACTTTGAAAACCGAAAGAAAGCTGTTACAAATCCTTACGAAAAACAAGGAACACATCGCTCCGATGAGATATAGACAGCTGGTCCAGCATTACAGTAAGCCACCACATATGTACGGTCTCCCCAAGATACACAAAGACGGTATTCCACTCAGACCCATAGTGAGCTGCCGAGGCTCAGCATGCCACCCACTGAGCAGGTACCTTGTGGATATAATAAACCCATTAGCAGGCAAGTCAGCAACACATGTAAAGAATTCTGCCCACTTCACGGAACTGATCAAGGGAGCACCCATCAGTACAAACCAAATGGTAAGCCTAGATGTGGTTAGCCTGTTCACTAAAGTCCCAACTAGTGAGGCATTAGCAGTAATTCAAGACAAACTAGCTGCGGACCTCTCCATAGAAGAGCGCACATGTGTACCATTGCCAAACTTAATGGAAATGCTGACATTCTGCATAGAAACAACCTACTTCAGAATGGGTACTGACCTATATCGACAAGAGGAGGGACTAGCTATGGGCTCGCCATTATCACCAGTGATGGCAAACATATACATGGAATACTTCGAAGACATGGCCTTAGGTACAGCTCCCTTAAAGCCCACCATGTGGCTAAGATATGTTGATGACACCTTCATACTCTGGCCCCATCAGGAAGGGTTGGGTTCGAGACTCCTAACACTGTTCACCTGACGAAGGGCAAAACGGCCGAAACGTTGTGACAATAACAACCAAGATGAGGAAGTCAGTCCGACAATCTCAATCAATGAAAACAACTCATCTCAAAAATACAGACAATTACTATTCTTTCCCATTATCTTAAAATTAAAGGCTGACGAGGCTGTTGGATCGTAAACATGGTCCAACATCTGAAACATATGTAGCCAAACAGATAAAGCGGTAATAAAAAAAAATAAAACACATATTTGCTCTGCAATAGTATTGAGCACTGTCTTCAGGTTTTTACTAATTACCAGTTTTACCATATATATATATTTACTTTTAAAACAACAAAAAGCCCCCTATATATATATATAGGGGGCTTTTTGTTGTTTTAAAAGTAAAATAAACACACACACATATGATAAATATTTATATTAAAAGACTTGCCCCGATATAGACTATGTTTGCCTAGTAAATCTTTTTTAGCTTTAAACAGTAGATTCATTGTCGCGATTATTGGTAATTTTGTTTACCTAAATTGAATAAAATTATATGTATATATTTACACACGCACACACACACAGACACGCATATATATTCGCATTTTGGCCTGGCGTTGCCCGGGTGTTTGGAGGTGTATGCTTAGCAAAAAAAAAAAAAAAAAAGGGTAAATTTTTTAGCTTTTACCCCTATTATGACCCCTTAACATTTATTGTTTTGGGCTCAAATCAAGTTATTAAGTTAGATCCATGTCCAAGGAACTTATATCTAAAATTTCAAGTGTTTTGACCCAAAATTTTCGGAGGAGTTTGATAGAGTTCTCAAAAGTCAAATCGTTGAACTTTGACCCCTTAACAGCCAAATTTCCGGTCGAAAACCGATCACATAGATTTTCCCAAATCTCAGTACCCTATATATCAAATTTCGAGCCTGTAGACTAAAAAAAGTTATTGCGTAGGGAAATGTACACATACACACAGACACGTTTACTTTATATATATATATATATATATATATATATATATATATATATATATATATATATATATATATATATTTGTTACCCCAAGTAACCTACAAAATGAACGATTTCCATTAAAGCCTGAATAGATCGGATTACAGTTTACCTTCGCGTCGTTTCGTGTCTGGCTTTGTTCAGGCATGTTAATTCAACCCCTCGTCATCGGAGTGTGATTATCCAATATAGAAATTAATCTCTGGAAAAAAGGTTTAAGTCGCTAACTTCTTAGCACTCGTCTTTATATTCATACTAGCAGGCCGTCGAGCGTAGCCCGACCGTAAAATACGCTTGAATATTATATTTTAATTCATAATATATTATATAATTATTAACATTATATTTTAATTCATGCCGATTTTGTATTTATTATTAAAGAGCCAATTCTCTATTGATTGTACCTACTATATATTAGTAATTTCAAAATTTATTAAAAAAAAAAATGATTTGTGTGCTATCAGCTAGAGTCGAAACCAAAATTCATCAGTCTTATTCGTTAGCGTACGACCCAAATCCATGCATATACAAAAGCTGCAAAAAAATACTGCTGTTTAGCCTATAAATTTAGATTAGCGCATGCGCAGAGAAAACAGGTACGGTCGACTTACACCAGGTCAAGGTCAATGATTTATTCTTCAATTTTGACCCCTTCGCAACTATTTTACCGGTTAAAAAACAAAGGAATCTGTGCTACAGATCCAAATATCCTATGCATAAAATTTCAACACTGTAGACCAAATATTCAGAGAAGAGTTTGATAGAGAATGTTCGCACACACACGTATATATATATATATATATATATATATATATATATATGTATGTATGTATATATATATATATATATATATATATATATATATATATACGTGTGTGTGCGAAAATTCTCTACCAAACTCATATATATTATATATATGAAAACCTTCTAAAACACGGATATATATATATATAAAATTTATTTATACAAACATTAATGGCTACATATGTGCATACATGTTTCTGTAATCACCCGCGTTGGGGGACTACGTCTTCAGGCCAAGAATTACCGTCAAAAACCTACTCTGTTCATTCATTGAGCACTGTTTGATAGACACATGTTGTTTCATTGGATGTACTTCTAGGAAACTAAACTCTACTGGCTATATATATATATATATATATATATATATATATATATATATATATATATATATATATATATATATATATATATATTCCGGGTGTGAAAACGTTTTCATGTTAAATTCTAAGCAATTATGTACAAACTATGCATAAATAAAATTCAGCCTAATAGTAAAATGAAGCCAACTATCTAATAAGACAACATAAAAATGAATAAGTAATTAACACTCGTTTTTTAAATGAATATGCAGATTAGTTAAACTTTATGTAGTCGCTTTCATATCAATGACAGAGTATATTAAGAAGTTCGTTTTAATATTCTTTAAATTGAAAAAGTAGGCTTTTAATGTTAATGTCGGAGCGAAAAAAAACTTACCTTTAAAGGTAGGTGTATATATATATATATATATATATATATATATATATATATATATATATATATATATATATTAAGTAATGTGATTTATAATTTAAAAGTTTTAAAATTTTTTAAATTTAACAATCAAAATTTAATTAAATTAAAAATCAGTTTCATAAGAAGGAACAACAACAAAGTCAATTATCTGTACGATCGTTTCGGAAATCCGTGCTTTTTATTTGTGGTATACATGAAGTCACGTAGAATAATTATACATAGTTTTTTTGGTAAGCACGGTCTCCTCATCAGCAAATTTAGGAGGATTTCTATTGAATTGAAAAGACACCAAAAATAAACCTAGCATTAAAAGTAAGGCAGATGAATCTGAAAAATTGAAGTAAAAGGTTTGGATATAAAATTTATAAGAAAATTAATAAGAAAATTTGTATAGGTTAGAGATAGAAATGAGTAGAAAAAATATATATATATTGTTGTTGTTCCTTCTTATGAAACTGATTTTTAATTTAATTAAATTTTGATTGTTAAATTTAAAAAATTTTTAAACTTTTAAATTATAAATCACATTACTTAATATTGAATTAGCTCTAGGACATTTAACTATCGAGCTTATTATATATCTAAATTACAACGAGCATTTCCTGTATTTTAATTAAACTAGTAATTTCACTATTACATTAAAATACACTTAGCTCTTTAGACTATTATTCTAATCTCCTTGTATATATATATATATATATATATATATATATATATATATATATAAAGAATAAAAATTACAATAAGTTTACCAAGGTAATCAAAATGGTAAACTTAAAATATATTATAAATATTAAAGAGTTTATATTTACAAGTAAAATAAACTCAGCCAGATGTAAAAGCTCAATAAAACCGAAAATGAAATAGAGCTTATAATATGAACAAATGATTAAGTAAGATCTGTGACTTACTTGTAGTTTCATTAAATACTTTTATATGCAAAATCCTATCCTGTATTTTGCTAATTCCTGCCCTCTGATGAGAAGGAGAGTATTTCTTCGAAACTCCGCGGATTAAGGATTATCCACTTATCTTGTGTTTCCTTTTTTTTAAATTAAATATGTTTTTTACTCTTTTTCAAGATGTCTTTTAACATGTTTTATTAATCATTTGTTCATATATATATATATATATATATATATATATATATATATATATATATATATATATATATATATATATAAGCTTTTAATATCAATGTAGGAGCGAGAAAAACTTTATGGATATATATATATATATATATATATATATATAACAGTTGGAAATAAGTCATTCGTCGTTCACTCTGACGATGCATTTCCTGTAGTTATTAACGATGCTATTAAATCTAACATAATAATACGGAACAAGGAGAAAGAAGCAACCTTAGTAGAAGTCAGTGTCCAGAATCATGCTGAGTTAAACAAAGCCGAGAGAAAAAAAAAGATAGCGAAATACCAAGGTCTCATGTAGAACATGAAAAGAAATTAGAATCTTAGAAAGATCTCCATTATTCCAGTAATTCCAAGAACAATCGGAGTTATAAAATAGAATTTCAATAACTACCTGGCAAATATACCCGTTGAACCAAGTGCAAAAGAAATAAAAACAATTGTATTTAAATAAATGCTTGGAATATTTAAAAAAAAAAAAAAAAGATCTCTCGGTTGAAATGTGTGAGATAGTAAACAGATGCACCATGTATATTATGCGGCTGGCAGTGTTTTTAGATAGGTTTTCATTGGAAAAGTATCGATAATCTTGGAAAAGTATCGATAATCGATAATCGAAAAAATTCGATGAAAGAAAAAACATGCGATTTTGATAAAAGTCAACGTTTTACACAGCCTAACACCACAAGTGCATTTGAGAAGTTTTATTATCGTATAAGCAGAAATGCTCGACATATGAAATTAATAGTAGGTTCTTTGATATGACAGGAGCGCGTTCGAAATGCATGTTTCTGTCTAAGGCACAATTGAAGCATGATGCTTGACTTTTGTATTTTAAACTTTAATTCAAGCTGTTATATAAAAATAATATTATAAAATCAACAGTAGGTTCTCTACAGTGCAATATAAACAACAGTGTATGTGGGGCGACACGTGAAGCTTCCTCCCGGTGCACCGCGATGGGTCACGGTCATTGGTGGTGGTAGTGGTGGTGGATGATTCTCCAACTAGATCAGGAAATTAATCGATTCCGATGACAATAAAATATAGAAGAGTGAAACACTCAGTTTTACAGAAAATCAGAAAAACATCGATACCATCGGTTTCTAATCGGATAACAGTTTATGAGCAAAAGATATCGAATTCTCTTCAGCCTCTGTATATAACTGTTCTCCCACACTATGAATTTAAAATGGAAAGAAAGAAACACAATGCTCGACGATCTATCTGTTCAGTATTTTTAATTCAAACAATTATTTTCAAATGTGAAGAATATCTCTTCAGCTTCCAATTAGTGTCGGGAATTCAGGATAAAAATATGGATAGTTTTGTTACTTTTGTAGATTTGTTTCTATCCTAAATACCTGATACTAACTGGAAGTTTAAGGGGTATACTTCACATTTAAAAACAGTCGCTTAAATAAAGTCCACTGAACAGACGAATTGTCGAGCATTTTGTTTCTTCTTTAGATTTATACAAGACATACGAGGTGCCTTCAATAAGTTTCCAGACTTTTTTGGCACAGGCATTTAAAATTGTTATAAATTCTTGAAAATTCAGTATCTTATGGCTATACATTTTATGAGATGACTGATCAATTTTTATGATTTCTCGTTCAAATGAACGGCTACAGCAGGAATTGGAATACACTCTACTAAAGCCTGATTGTCACAGCTGGTGAATTTACAAAATGTAATCTAGATGCGAGAACACTTTAGAAGAACGATATACAAAAATATGTTTTGAACTTGAAAAAAAAAATGTCACAGAAACGTATGGAATGCTTCAGACTGCTTTTGGACCATCTTGCATGAATCGAATATAAGTTTTTGAGTGACCTAGGAGATTCAAAGAAGACAGGGAGTCTTTGAGGGATGATGATAGATGTGGGAGGGGTAAATAAGTCAGAACACCAGAGTTGATTGGCCAAATAAAGAATTTCATGGATAAGGATTGTTGTGTGTCTATAAAGTGTGGTAACTAATTATTCTCGATGAACTGAAGATGCAGAAGATTTGCGCGATGTTTGTCACAAGGGTGCTCAGTGAAGATTCAAAAGAAACATGTTGTCGTGACAGCATAGAGAGAGTTTCAAGCTGATCAATTCAGATCTCACAGTCTAGACCTTGCTCCCTGTGACATTTGGTTATTCCCTAAGCTCAAGGAAAACCTAAGAGGTTGTCGTCATGAGACATTAGAAGAGATAAAAGAAGTTGTGGACGAGGGTCATTGACACGCTCACCATGCTGACACAAGAGGCCTTCAATGGGGCGTTTCAGAAGTTGTTAGAATGGTACAAGTGCATTGCAGCCGGAGGAGATTACTTCGAAGGGGACTAGAGTTTCATGGAAACTTATTTAAGGCAACTCGTATATATAAATATATATATATATATATATATATATATATATAAATTTATATGTCAGGTCATGTCATATGCTACTGGTACCATGTAACCCAGTACTACCTGCCTCATGGTCGGGTCACTGGCGACTAAACTGGTTCCCCCACCAAACTTGTTTGGTGAGGGTGGCTAGTCTCCCTGAAGAATTAAAAACAAGACCTACCAAAGAGCGAATGAACCCTTTTTCGGAGTCAACGGCCAACTAGCACCGTGTGTGTTTGTGTGTATGTATGTGTGTCTTTGGGTGGAGAGAGCTCCCGTAAGCCGTGGTGAAGGCAACTTTTCTAGGAGAAGCAAATCTCTGATTTAAAAAAAAAAAATAAAGCGGGAGACCAGTACCCGCATTAAGCTGGTCTGCAGTTTAACTTGTTGCTGGCTATCTTGCTCTTGCTTGTTGCTGGATCTCAACATTTTGAACCGAGGGAGAGACTTAGCTGTCGTACAAAGCTAAGACTCTGCAACATCATCTGTGTATCAATACTCCCTCAGGCATTTGTCTATTAAAATGGTCCTGTGGCGATGGAAGTCATTTTTGTGCTCATGGACTTTAAGTGTCTGAGAGAGTGGCACTCGTCTGACAAGACGTTGCAATCATATATATATATATATATATATATATATATATATACACCGCAACTCATGACTGCCTGTTCTACGTCTCCTATGTGTTTGATTTTTTTCTTTATTCATGTTTAAATTAATTTAATTGTACCCGTCATCGGCATGGAGATAGTCCACGGCTTATAAGCTTGTGCAATTTCTGTCAGTTTTTTCGGATGCCTTTGTACATATCAAGATCTATTAACCCTGCATATAAAACCAACCAATCTGAAATTCAGAACACACTACACATGAAAACCAAAGCATATGTTATTACTGGACAAATGCTTGGCATTAACAGATCCTTCTTAAATGAGAGAAGAATCCAAGTTGATCTCGATGGGCGTAGGTCAAAAAAAAAAATATAAATGCAGGTGTATCTCAGGGATCGGTCCTTGGACGTTTCTGTCATAAATGACTTTCCTGATGAAATTGTCTCTGAGATGGGTATATTGCCGACAACATTACGCTCTATTGTAGGGGAAAACTAATGAGCAGATACCTAAGTTTATGGCCGACATCCTAGAGGAAAACATACATTCTGTAGTGTACTGCATTCTACTCATTTCTTCATCTTCCATGGTAATGATCATTGAGGAATTCTACTGTTTTAAACGCTCCTCCAATTTGAAATTTACACAAACACCGGAACTAATGACTGCCTGTTCTACATATATATGTGTTGGATTTGTTTTTAGTTATTCATTGTTGGGGCTCTGATGAACAGCGGGTGTCCTGCGCCGTATAACTGGACCCTCACTTCCTTGTGGGCCAAGGTTCTTTAACCAAAGGCTAAGGGTAAGGTAACCTTAACAGAAACCTCCAAAGGAGCTTGGGCTCTGTCAGCTGTGGCATGCATGACTCATCAGCGTGTGCAGTATGCTCTGGTGCCTACCTAAGATTCAGACATGGGTCGAATGGTATTGGAGTGGATAGTGTTCTCGTAAGTAGTGGTGAAGGCAACTCCTCTAAGAAAAGCAAATCTCTGATTTAAAAAACCATAAAGTGGAAGACTAGTACCCCCATTAAGCTGGTTTGCAGTTGGACTTGTTGCTGGCTATCTTGCTCTTGCTTGTTGCTGGATCTCAACATTTTGAACCGAGAGATAAAGCTGTCGTACAAAGCTAAAACCCTGTAAAAAATATCTTTGTGCTACTCCCTCAAACATTTGTCTACAAAAAAAAAAAGCCCTGTCATATCCTAACATCGCTTTTCGCTACAATACTTAGGCAGTTGTGTGCTCGGTAGGTATTTTTTGTGACTGAGCAGTCTTTTCAGGAGAGCACTGCTTAACCAAGAGTTTGGGAGGGGACAAGAAAATGCGTCTTAAACAAAGCAGATTTTGACCTGCTGGTCAGCAACCTGTGGCTAACGACTGTCCATATTAGCAGAAACAGGAACAGAAACAAAAGATATTATGCTAAACAACACTCACTCCAGCTCTGTTGCTGGAATGTGAGAACACTTATATATATATATATATATATATATATATATATATATATATATATATATAATACTTCTGCATGCAAAATCCGATCCTGCATTTTGCTAATTCCAACCCTCTGATGAGAAGGAGAGTATTTCTTCGAAACTCCGCGGATTAAGGATTATCCATTTATCTAGTGTTTCCTTTTCAAATTAAATATGTTTTTAACTCATTTCAAAGTGTTTTTTAACATATTTCATTAACTGTTTGCTCATATTATAAGCTCTATTTCCTATATTGTATTATCGAGCTTTTATATCTGGCTGAGATAAGTTTATAAATATTAATTCTTTAATATTTATAATTTACTTTAATTTTACCATCTTGGATCATTTTGGTAAATTCAATAGTAATTTTCATTTTTATATATATATATATATATATATATATATATATGTGTGTGTGTGTGTGTGTGTGTGTGTGTGTGTGTGTGTGTATGAATGTATATATATATATATGTATATGTATGTATATGTATATATATATAGAGAGAGAGAGAGACAAACAGACAGACAGACAGACAGACAGAGACAGACAGACAAAGATAAGATGTTTGTGTGTGTGCGTGTGGCTTTACTAACTTGGAAGTTGTTCCAGTTCATATTTATATTTCCTTGAATTATCTTCCCATTTTCAAAAGAGCTGCCCTAACTCCAACTCCTTTAAGAATGGAACGCAATTATATTTTCAGTGCTCCATTTTGAAAATTTAGCTTTTTTTTTTCTTTTTTTTCTTTTTTTTTATGAGCATTTATTATTTCGCGAATAAGTGTTCAAATTATAGACGTTCGCTTCGAAGATCTCGTCGACATGAGGGGGGAGAGATGTCAGTTTATGTGTAAACTCGCTATCCATCATTTGACAGAATCTCGCTAATATTTTTAGATGTGCCGAGATTATTTTTAATTTTTAAAGTATATCTTACCACCATCACTCTACTTCGACCAAGACGATATGCGAGAATATAATTTATCTATTCCTTTTTTTTTTTTTTTTTAATATGGCCTCCACTGGAAGTGCGCGGTGTTTGCTAGGACTTAAAAAGTATTTATTTTCACCCAAATCACAAAGAAGACTAACAGCCGTTGCAGACGAGAAATTAATGGTAAGTGGCTGCTGTGATGACACAAAATCGTTTGCAATGGTTATCTAAAAAGTTAAGAATACTAGAAATCTCATATAATTTTCCCCAATACGTCGTAACCTCAGTCGCAAAGTAGACAAAGGATGAAAAAGAACTTCAATTCGCTTTTTTTGTTGTTGTTGTTGTTGTTGTTGTACAACAACGTTTATTTCCTCATTCTGCCGCCACGCGTGACTTTTCGTTATGGTCGTGACGTCACCCACGCCTCAAACGTGATCGTCTTCTCTAACGTGCTCTTTCTTCTTTTTATAGTCTTTTTACTTTACCGGTGACGTCATTTCGCTTACGGCTCGATATTTGCATATAGCCGTCCGCGCTGTAACGCCGGGGAACACCACAGATTATTGTCAGTGAGCACGCCTAATGAGTAGATAATGGTACGCTAAGTAATTTCGCGTTAGTATATACGTTATCACTTTTCACGCATATTTAAAAAATTCAGATCAGTGAAGATTCGGGGGGGGGTCAATTGAGACAGGGAAAAATGCATAACTGGGGCAGACAAATGTAATTTCAGGGTCAAATCGAAAAAAATGCATGTTTTGGGTTTGTTTGTTTTTTATTAATGCGTGTTTAACCTCCGACCTTCTTCATGAGAATCTTGTCGAATTCGGGAATGTTTCTGTTGAACTCGGACGGAATTTCGAGGGAACGCTTTATTTACTTCACGGGAGTAACGTGTTCTTGTTTCATCATGACGGAATAGAGATCCTAAGCAATTCACAATTGTATTTTTCGGTCGCCCATACTGAGGATTGAACCTTCAATCTTCAGGAGAATATCACTTTTTATAATAGATTTTTCTAAGAACTCTAACCACTGCGCCACTGGTCCTTGCGAACAATTTTAGTACGAATTTTAGGAGCCTTACCCTATTTTTATTTCTAGTTGTAAATATCACTATATATATATATATATATATATATATATATATATATATATATATATATATATATATATATATATATATATATATATGTATATATATATATATATATATATATATATATATATATATATATATATATATATATATATATATACTCGGGTTTTTTTTATATTCAAAAGTAATGGACTAATGAATTCAACGAGGTTGTTAGATAGTGCTCAATAAAAAGAGCTGATAATACTTGTTTATTGTTATATAAACATGCTCACATCCCGCTGCTACAAATAGCCACTTGTTTCAATCAAACAACAGATATCATCAGGCAGCGACTTGACTATTCAAAAGTTCAATGAATAACCCATTGAACTTTTGAATAGTCAAGTCGCTGCCTGATGATATCTGTTGTTTGATTGAAACAAGTGGCTATTTGTAGCAGCGGGATGTGAGCATGTTTATATAACAATAAACAAGTATATATATATATATATATGTGTATATATATGTATGTATATATACATATATATATATATATATATATATATATATATATATATATATATATATATAGTAAGCCACATACTGTACTGTTTCACAGCTCATTAGTGCGGCTAGACAGACAACTGCTTCAAAAACTGACCGCTCAAATGACAGTCAAGGCTTCTCACCATTACGCTATACGGTTGCTGCTTGTGGGGTAAGGAATTAACGATATATATATATATATATATATAATAAGTAATAAGTAAAAACATATATATATATATATATATATATATATATATATATATATATATATATATATATATATATGTTTTTACTTATTACTTATTATATATTTTATATAATTAATGGTTCCCATATCGTATTAAATTCTATACTAGGTCTACTTAGTAATTGGTTGTCTCCCAGCATATGTGCTGTTTCTTCGAGTCATCTTACTCCCCACCGTTCTTCTCTTCGCGTACTACGGCTTTTAGATTTTCTTCTAACCGTGTTCTTAATGGGCGACACGTCTCACCTTTGTATAGTTTTTCACATTTCCATGGGATTTTATATATAAAGTTCTTAATCATGATTTTTTTTTTTTTTTTTTTTTTTTTTGTAGCGGGCTTAACTCTCACAAGCTGTTTCCGGAGAGTTGAATTACTTTTGAATAATGTCTTGATGTCATATGGATTACATATTCGTTGAAGTTTTTCATACAAGCTCTTCATGTATGGTATACAAACTGTGGTGAGTTTCTGAGTGGTGGCCTTCTTTGTCTGGGCCAGATTTCTTGGAGCTGATGTCATGCTCTCTGGCTAGTTGTTTCGGTGGAAGATTTCTTTTAAACCGCCCGTCTCTTTTTGATATGCACTGCGGTTACTGCATATTGCTTTTGCTCGGTGTTGTAGGCAGCAGACGATTCCATTCTTTACATTTTATGGATGGTAGGAGTTGAGGTTTAGGTATAGTCCAGTTAAAGATGGGTTTCCGTATACAGATGTCATAAACCCCTGACCAGTGCAGGTTATCAGCACATCTAGGAAGGGTAACTTGTTATGTTTTTCCCCGTCATGAACTGTATAGTTGGATGGATCGAGTTCATATGGTCTAGTAACGTTTGAACATCTTCCTGATGGGGCCAAAGTATGAATGTGTCATCTACATATCGCAACCACATTGTTGGCTTTAGTGGTGTTGATTCTAATGCCATTTCCTTAAATTATTCCATGTATGCATTGGCCAGTACCGGGGCAATGGTGATCCTATCGCCAGACCTTCTTCCTGTCGATATATATCAGATCCCATCACTACGTATGTAGTTTCTATACAGAAGGTCAACATCTTCATTATATTGTCAATTGGCATGCACGTGCGTTTCTTCAGTGAGGTATCAGAAGACACTCGTGGCGCAGTAGTTAGAGTACTTGGAAAAATCAATTGTAAAAAGTGATATTCTCCTGATGGTTGAAGGTTCAATCCTCAGTATAGGCAACCGAAAAATACAATTGCGATTTACTTAGGATCTCTATCGCTATGCCCATGAAGTAAATAAAGGATTACACTCGAAATTCTGTCCAAATTCCCAAATTCGACAGAAACATTTATCAGTTCGACAAGATACATCTGAAGAAGGTCGGAGGTTACGTCGACCGAAATGTTGTGAAAATCACTCAAGATGAGAACAGTAGTTTGATGAATAATAATACGAATTAGTTTTTTTTTACCTTATCGTTTTTCATTATTTCGACATGACAATTCAGTAGATATTGGTTTCACTGGAAATTCAATATTCCAATTGTTGAATTTCGCTGCAATATTGAAGAAGAACCGAATATTTGTTTCAAAAACGAATTAAATTGCTACAATCTATATAAATAAAACAGTAGATTTATGTGTGTCTGTCTGTGTGTAAATATATAACCGATAAACTATTAAGCTACTAGTCGTATAACACCGAAATGAACAGGAAATAGTAATCATCCACCAAGGATGGTTTATAACGAGTAAAATCTTTGTTTGGATGGATGAATATCGCGTACAGAAGTCGAAGTTGAAATGCAAAATGTTCATTTCAACTTGCCAACGTATTTGTATTAGTTTGCGCATGCGTAAAACTAATTATAGCTAAAAGTAGTATAATTTTTCTGATCTGTTTGTAGAGTTAGCTCAAACGGTAGGGAACGTTAATGTTTTGGTTTCAATTCTAGCTGATGGCACTCAAGTTATTTTTATTTATTTATCTATTTATTTTACTTGGTAAACAAGTGATGTATATTAGGTACAATATAATAATCAATAGAGAATTGACTCTATAATAATAATAAATAAGAAATCTGCATAAATTAAAATATCATATTTATGTAGGGATCTTTTAGGATTAGGCAACGCCGGGCGGCCTGCTAGTATAGGGGTAATAAAACCATTTCTTGTTTACTTAACAGGATAAATTCCGTAGGTTGTGCTTTGTGCTGTGTGTTCTATTCAGAGAATCTCCGAAGCTACAGTTTTTTGGTCAAGATCAAAGTGTAGTATCTGTTCTTTAGATGCTGCACTTCCATTTCTCGTTCTCTTTCAGTGAAGAAGAAATCCTTCACGACTGAGACAATTTTTATTTTTGTACCTTTTCTCCACGTTAAAAAGCGACCCTGGTGTCTAACTCTGTCCCGTGGGGAGGCATTGTAAATAGGTACAGTTTTTACGCATAGATTTTTGCAATGCGTATTGGAAAGAGTTTACTTTGCGAAAGATCCGGTTCTCAATACGAAAAATAAAAAATGAAGATTGAAACTGTCATGGCCGCTTAGCAAGGAAGTGAAACGTTGAAATGAGTTATGTGTGCCAGGTGGCGCTCTGCGCTATCGTTTTGATCCAGACGAGCGTGACTATCGAATCGACAAGAACGGCTTTTGGCGATCCTATCACTATGAAAACATCCACGTCAAGTGGAAGGAAAATATTTTTTTAAATAAGATAATTTAAGATAAAAAAAAAAAAATGATGAATCATTTAAATATCAGTGACATTATTTTATTTTATTCTATTTATTTATTTATTTATTTATTTTAATTTGTCTGCACTGTCGATATTCGCTTCGACGGAGAAAGTTCTGGAAAATGATGTTCTGTGATGCGTTTCATCACGGAGATAGAGTACTTACATTTGTAAACAGGAATATATATATATATATATATATATATATATATATATATATATATATATATATATATATGACTTTTATATATAACAATTGAGTTTTTCTCACTCTAATTTAGATATTAAAACCTTACTTTTTCTATATAAAAAAATTATTAAAACGAACTGTCTAATACTCTGAGTCATGGATATGCGAGCGACTACATAAAGGTAAAGTAATTTGTGTGTTCTTTTGAAAAGCAAATTCATTTTTATGGTTTCTTATTAGATGATTAGTTCCATTTAATTATTATGCTTAATTCTATTTATGCATAGTTTCTACATTCTGCATAATTGCGTAGAATTTTTTATAAAAAGGTTTTAGTAAACGGAAGTTTATATATATATATATATATATATATATATATATATATATATATATATAAATATATATATATATATATATATATATATATTAGTGATGGGACGATTGCAATATTTTTCTCGATTCCGATACAATAATCGATTCCGATTCCGATTTCGATTTTTTTTTATAAATCTCTAGTTACGTAACTTAAAAATAGTTATTTCCCCTGTTTTTCGTAAAAACACAAAAGTTAAATATGCAGATATTTTCCTAAACGTCAAAATTACACTTGTGGAAGATGATCTATCGATTTTTGCTTTACTGGTAATTTAAAATCAATAAATATTTATTATTTTATCATTTTTACCAGCAATCGTAGATTTTACTTTAAACAAAATCAAATAAAAAAAAAAAGACAATTAAAAGAATCGTTTTGGCATCAGAAAACAGCCCTCAATTTTTCCGATTCCGATACCGATTCCGATACCGATTCCGATAGCCCCAAATCTTCCGATTTTTTCCGATTCCCGATTCTGATTCCGATTAATCGTCCCCAACACTAATATATATAATAGGTGGATTTCTTTATAATTTCTTAAAGGGGCTTTATAGCTATAACTGGCGGGTGTAGCAGACCGGGTGGAGAGAGGGATAAAAAAAAATTGGCAGTAGCGGAGGTGTACCTGGCGTTGCCTGGGTGTGTGTATGTGGTGTAGTAAGGAACCCTGGATGGAGAGAGGTGTTTAGAAAGTGGTAGTAGCGGGGGGGGGTCAAAACAACAGTCGGAAGCACATGTGATGTGAACTATTTTTAAAAAATGGTAGTAGCAGGGGAAGGGAATCAAAACAACAATAGGCAGCCAGGAAGGTTCGAACCCGTGACACGAAAGCTGAAAAGTAAGTGAAGAAAATCTGACATCTTACCGATGTTCCATGAAGCGACCGGAGTCGAAAGCGTTCAAATTAAGCGAAGTTAATCCAACTAATACGATGACTTGCAAAAATGGCGACTCAAAGAAACGACCCCTCCTTGTAGAAAACTGCTCAGTTTAAGGTGAAAGGAATTAATCTTGGGGGGGGGACAATTTTTCAATATGTGTCGTCTGAAGGGTCGAGCTTTAAAACGATACCGATCTTGTGAGGATCCGTCGCCGCTGTCGAAAGACATACAAATACACACACACACACACACGCTCACACACACACACACACACATTTTGCCTTTTGTATATATATATATATATATATATATATATATA
>NC_136513.1:90531554-90581554 GCF_053919585.1 Euprymna scolopes
ATATATATATATATATATATATATATATATATATATACACACATATATGTGTGATCGTTTATGTATATTCATGATTATTTAATTTATTTATTTGTTTGTTTTCTATTGTTATTGTTAGTTTTAATGCTATTTTGTATCGCTATCCTAGATTAAGTTTTATTTTGTGAACACAGTTGTTTGCTATTTCTCGTCTACAGTTTAATAGATTTTGAGGTTCTTTAAAGTACAGGATAGCAAATTTTTCATGGAGGCATAATTTACATGGGTCGTCTAAATGTTTGCACGTGGTAGCTTGTCTCATTATTTTCCATTCGACTACCGGCGAATGTCCGCTTTCTTTGAGTTCCCAGTATTTATTCGCTAGTGTTGTTTTTATACGGTGTTTTTTTTTTATTTTTGAATGTATTTTTGTGGTCATAGTAACCCGATACTATATATATAAAATATATATATATATAAAAAAAAAGGAAAGAAAAGATCTACCTTAAACCACTAACCTAGTTCTAAAACAGATCCTTTGTTCGATAAAATGCATGCCCATTGGCTGATAGAAAGGGGCGCGGTGGATACTAGAAAGCTGATTGGCTAACTAGAAATCCTCAACATATATAAAAACAAGAAGCAACCACAGAATTCGCGCATAAGCCTGACGAATCCTATAGTGGATGAAACGCAGAATATTCAGTGTAGCTTAATCGCCATATATATTTTTATATTTTATAAATTACTAACTAGCTCTACCTACGTATTGAACACTTTTGAAGTAAATACTTAAAGTTTACGCATAAATCTATACTTTCGTATATTAAATTTATGTGAGTAAATGAAGTAGTTATATATATATATATATATATATATATATATATATATATATAAAATATATTTTAGTCATCGACATACAGACCTGTTTCGTTGTATCACAACTCATCAGTGCCGCTAGACTAACACCTCTCCCAAGCCGAGGATCGAACCTAGAACCGTCGTGATGACAGTCGGCAGTCCTACCCCCTTGACTACGGAATCGGTGGCCGAAATTAACCTGTCCGAACGATTATTTAAATAAACATTCGTCCGCTACTCGTAGAGGGCTCAAACGTATATATATATATATATATATATATATATATATATATATATATATATATATATATATATATATATATATATATATATATATATATATCTCGAGGAGCAGTTTATAAATGAGAGTGTCGATAAATTTTACGCAGGTCAAGAATTTAATGGCACAATGTTAAAACGCGCGCTCAAGACGATACGTTCCTTGATCCGGATTCAGCCTTTTATGGACGCGTTTAAGATTTGAATTCCACTTATATTGATGTATTTCTTATAGATGAGTTTTTGATGCCTCCTTTTCCTGATGCTATCTCTATTTAGCTTAAAACTGTTCATCCATCGTTACCGTGATGCTGTGCGTGTGCGTGAAAATTTTTGTGGCAAGAGTTGCGCAATTATCAACCACACCTCTCCTGAGTCGGCACTGTATTATTCGAGTGGCAAGTATTATTCGAGTCGCAACTATTATTCGAGATAAGCGGATAGTACCTACAGCGTCTGCTATTCTCTAATGGTCACCGATCTGGTACTGGGCAGGCTCATAGTTGCTTAACTTCGGTGATCTGACAAGAACTGATGTGTCAACGTGATTCTGATTAGAGATTCTTCAAACCACCCTGTGTTTATCTGACATCAAGCAGCGATCCTTTTTAGGGGTTTTTGCCCTCGATCTCCAAAATCAACAAAGATTAGAGCATTCCTGTAATGATCCGGTCCCTCTTGATTTTACGGTAAGAGTTTACTTCTGTGCAGTTCTAGGAGGTTCACCCTCCCAGGCTTTGCCTTCTCTCTTTGGGAAGAGCTTAGTTTATTGCTTCTCGCCTAAAGCGTCCTTACCGGGGAATGCCGACTGAGCTGCCCTAGCACTGTTTGCAGATCATAGTGTTACTCCTTGGAGGTGCTGACTTCTCAATCCTGCTTTTCGACTCTGGTGTCTAAGTTCTTCCAGCGGGAGAGAACTAAATACCCTTTTTAACTTTGAATTCTATCGGTGGCGAAAATAAATCGGAAACAGTTTTTCTTTTTCTTTTTTTTTTGTTCCTTTTTCTTTCTTTCTTTCTTTCTTTCTTTTCTTTCTTTCTTCTTCATTTCCTCTTCCTTTTTCGTTTCTTTCTTCCGTTCTTTCTTCTTTTTCTTCTTATTTCCTTTCATTCTTCATCCTTCTTGTTCTTCTTCATCTTCTTTCTTTTTATTCCCCCTTCCATTTCCATTTCCTATTTTCTTTCTTTTTACTTTATTCTTCCTCTCCTTTTTTTTCTTTCTTCTTCCTTGCCTTTTTTTCTTCTTTCATCTTCTTCTACGGCATCCTCTATCACTTCCCCCTTCTTATTCCTCCCCTTCCCCGCCAATTCCTATCCCATGTTCTTCGAATCCTTGCTTCATCCCTCTACCACTCACTCCCCCACCACCACAAAAAAACAGCATCGCTCATTAACGCAATTCCCATCGCTAACCCACATTTGTTTCCCCTTTCATTTTTAGTTCTTTTCATCCAAACAATTCCTTTGCCTCGAGAATCAATCAAACTTCGCCGACGTAAAGACTTAACCGACTTGATCCCCTACCCCACCAGCACTCGCTTTTCACAACAGTCATTAATCTAAAGCCGGTTAAGCGGTCACCCCACTAAAAACAGGTAAAACAAAACAAAAAAAGCCGACCGACGCTAGGGAACAACGGCCAACTGACCTGTTGCCGGCCAGGCCGACGCTTTTAAACTGCACAACCCGGTTAAGTTAAAGACAATGGACGAAACCAGACTTCAACAGACACAACGATTACGGCAGCCATCTGAAATAGCATGCGTTTCGTCGATGCAAACGCCATTGTTTGTTTTTTTTGTTGTTTTTTTTTGTTTTGTTTTTTTCATTTACATCTAACCAACATTCTGAAATGTCCATCAGTGTATCACGCTTGCGACTGAAATATAATTTGTGTTGGTCTGTCACGCTGTAGGTAGAAATAGTATTTTTCTTAGACACTTTTGTTCAAAATAGCATGTTCGTTGGTTTATAAAGCTTGACTCTGAACTAGCATTTTTCCCACTTAACTTAATTAATTTTTTCATCGGTCTGTCACACTTAAATTTGAAATAGCTTTGTTATTGGTCTGTCATGCTCAAGTTTTAAATAGCTTTGTCCTTGGTCTGTCATGCTTAAAGTTGAAATAGCTTTTCCGTTGGTTTTGTCATGAAAAAGCTTTTTCGTTGGTCTTCATGGTTGAACGAAAAGGGATTTGCTGAAGACTCTTATAGACTGGTCTTCAAATAGCTGTAACTTGAATCCCATTGAAACTTGTGAAGTATCTTCAGGAGAGATATTCATTCGGGTTTGTATTACTGTACACATAGATTCGAAAAAGTTGTCAAAAAAACAAATATATAACAAATAAACGTTATAAAAGGCAAGATAAGTTACTTTTCTGTCAAACTGGATATATTTTTTGTGTTTTTATTCAATGTAACATGTTTATTCAGCTCGAAAACCATACAGTGTTTACCGATGTATTCGAAAATTCAAGATGGCGTCTCACACCCTCTTTAACACCGTAAGTTTGGAAAAAGGTGTTATAAATAAAAAACTATACAAAATACTATTAAAAACCCGCCGAATATATGTCAACCTATGTCACAGTAACATATACTGAGCGAGTTTTTAACAGTATTTTATCCGGTTTTTTATTTATAACATCTTTTCCCAAAGTTACCGTGTTAAAGAGAGAATCAGACGCCATCTTGAATGTTCTAATACATCGGCAAACACTGTATGGTTTTCGAGCTGAATAAACATGTTACATTGAATAAAAACACGAAAAATATATCCAGTTTGGTAGAAAAGTAACTTATCTTGCCTTTGATAACATTTATTTGTTATTTATTTATTTTTGGACAACTTTTTCGAATCTATGTGTACAGTAATACAAACCCATTCATTCTTATGGAAGGAATTTCAACAGACTGTGTGACCTGTTGGAGGCATTTAGATTTGCTACAAACAACTAACCAGCAACTAAAATCGCAAATCTAACATCAGATGTCGACAATGGGCTACTAAGAGTTATTGAAAAGGAAATAGCATTTGTACAATAAAGTTTTATACGTTCTTCTTATTTTGTTGGTATATCTTTAAAATAAAATATTTTTAAATGTGTTTTTCCTTTATTAAATTGATGAATGTTTCCATGTTTTACATTAGTTTTGAAAAGTACAAAGTACAAAGTATATACAAAGTACAAAGTACAAAGTATATACAATGTACAAAGTATATACAAAGTACAAAGTACAAAGTATATACAATGTACAAAAAAATCAACATAAAAAGTTGCAAATAAACTATTAACAGACAAAAGCGTCTGTTTTGTTAACTGAACAAATGTTTTTTTCAAAACAAAACAATAGTTTTCTTCATCAATATATGAAAATTAATAATATGGAGTAGAATCTTATCAACTCTTTATTCCAATTCATAACTTGCATATAATCTCTAGGCGCAGCTTATAAATATCTATATATCTATAAAAGTAAGAATGTGTGTGAGGACACTTCTCAACCTACATACTCAAAGAATTTTTTACACGTGGAAAACTTTTTGATAGGGTTTCGTCTATACAGACATCTAGAAAACGTTTTCATGGGGTTTCATCCAGGGTGGGGGACTGTTTAGGTGTCAAAATTGAAAAACTGGTACATGAGTCATCGGATTTTTGTCTGTTTTTCACCTGTTTTACGACTGCGCATGCGCGAATGATTCACATGACATATTCCTTATGTTAAGAATAAATAGGTTTGAAAACACTTTTTAAAGATAATATCAAGCTGACCTAATTGTTATCGCACTTGATTCATTGATTTTAGGCTTTGGTTTCGATCTCAGCTGGATTTTTTTTTTACTTAAAAGAAGTGAATTGTTTAGAAAAAACATTATAATCGCATACACATATCTCCGTTTCTTTGCGTTTTTTTTTTGTTGCTTTTGTTTCTTTTTTTTGTGTGTTGCTTTTGTTTCTCTTTTTGTGTGTTGCTTTTGTTTCTTTTTTTGTGTGTTGCTTTTATTTCTTTTTTTGTGTGTTGCTGTTTTTCTTTTTTTGTGTGTTGCTTTTGTTTCTTTTTTTGTGTGTTGTTTTTGTTTCTTTTTTGTGTGTTGCTGTTGTTTCTTTTTTCTGTGTTGCTTTTGTTTCTTTTTTGTGTGTTGCTTTTGTTTCTTTTTTTTGTGTGTGTGTTGCTGTTGTTTCTTTTTTTGTGTGTTGCTTTTGTTTCTTATTTGTGTGTTGCTTTTGTTTCTTTTTTGTGTGTTGCTTTTGTTTCTTTTTTTATTTTGGCTTCATTTTTATTAAAAGAATTTAACGTTACGTTTAATACTAGAAAATGCCAGGTACCTATTTTAATCATAAATAATCCACATTTTTGTATGGATGGAAATATGCCCTGCTATAAAAGGCCGAGTTAGTGTTCCTATTTACTTGCCTCCCCACGAGGGCAGAGTAAGATACAAGGTCGTTTTTTAAAGTGGGGAAAATCCAGCTCCCAAAAAGGAGCACTCTGGATAGAAACAAAAATAAAAAAATTGTCTGTGTCATGAAGGACTTCTCCTCCACTGATCGAGGACAAAAAAGGTGAAATATAGCATCAGAACAGATGGTATTTATTTGCTCCCCCACCGAGCAAATTAGGCACAAGGCCGATTTTTAATGTGAGGAGTGAAGGGAGGGGGAAGGGGAAAAGGGGACCAGCTCCCGAGAGATGGGAAATGGGAGCTGGTTAATGGTCAGGCATGTGGGGTTGCCCCCACATCTGGTCTTTGCTAGTCATAGCTAGTCATAGCTAGTCATAGCTTGCAGCATCTGCCGGAACAGATGGTATTTATTTGCTCCCCCACCGAGCAAATTAGGCACAAGGCCAATTTTTAATGTGAGGAGTGAAGGGAGGGGGAAGGGAAAAAGGGGACCAGCTCCTGAGAGGTGGGAAATGGGAGCTGGTTAAAGGTCAGGCATGTAGGGTTGCCCCCACATCTGGTCTTTGCTAGTCATAGCTAGTCATAGCTAGTCATAGCTTGCAGCATCTGCCGGAACAGATGGTATTTATTTGCTCCCCCATCGAGCAAATTAGGCACAAGGCCAATTTTTAATGTGAGGAGTGAAGGGAGGGGGAAGGGAAAAGGGGACCAGCTCCCGAGAGGTGGGAAATGGGAGCTGGTTAAAGGTCAGACATGTGGGGTTGCCCCCACATCTGATCTTTGCTAGTCATAGCTAGTCATAGCTTGCAGTATCTGCCGGAACAGATGGTATTTATTTGCTCCCCCACTGAGCAAATTAGGCACAAGGCCGTTTTTAATGTGAGGTAAAAACCAGCTCCCCTAAAAGGGGTCACTCTGGTTACCAAAAATAATAATTGTCCCAGTATAGAGGGTTTCCCCTATATTGACTGGTACAAATTATCTTAAGTGTAGTATCTGCCGGAACAGATGGTATTTATTTGCTCCCCCACCGAGCAAATTAGGCACAAGGCCGATTTTTAATGTGAGGAGTGAAGGGAGGGGGAAGGGAAAAAGGGGACCAGCTCTCGAGAGGTGGGATATGGGAGCTGGTTAAAGGTCAGGCATGTGAGGTTGCCCCCACATCTGGTCTTTGCTAGTCATAGCTAGTCCTAGCTAGTCATAGCTTGCAGTATCTGCCGGAACAGATGGTATTTATTTGCTCCCCCACTGAGCAAATTAGGCACAAGGCCGTTTTTAATGTGAGGTAAAAACCAGCTCCCCTAAAAGTAGGCAAAAAGGGGGCACTCTGGTTACCAAAAATAATAATTGTCCTAGTATAGAGGGTTTCCCCTCCATTGACTAGTACAAATTATCTTAAGTGCAGCATCTGCCGGAACAGATGGTATTTATTTGCTCCCCCACCGAGCAAATTAGGCACAAGGCCGATTTTTAATGTGAGGAGTGAAGGGAGGGGGAAGGGAAAAAGGGGACCAGCTCCCGAGAGGTGGGAAATGGGAGCTGGTTAATGGTCAGGCATGTGGGGTTGCCCCTACATCTGGTCTTTGCTAGTCATAGCATGTCATAGCTTGCAGTATCTGCCGGAACAGATGGTATTTATTTGCTCCCCCACCGAGCAAATTAGGCACAAGGCCGATTTTTAATGTGAGGAGTGAAGGGAGGGGGAAGGGAAAAAGGGGACCAGCTCCCGAGAGGTGGGAAATGGGAGCTGGTTAATGGTCAGGCATGTGGGGTTGCCCCCACATCCGGTCTTTGCTAGTCATAGCCAGTCATTGCTTGCAGTATCTGCCGGAACAGATGGTATTTATTTGCTCCCCCACTGAGCAAATTAGGCACAAGGCCGTTTTTAATGTGAGGTAAAAACCAGCTCCCCTAAAAGGGGTCACTCTGGTTACCAAAAATAATAATTGTCCCAGTATAGAGGGTTTTTATTTAAATGCTGCCCACATCAGCATTATGTGGCACAAGGCCGGAAAGTGGGAACCCCGCAGGCTCCCCTAAAGGAGGGGCACTCCTGCAATTTTAAAAATTGCCTGAGTAACCCCGTCGGCATTCCCCGGTCGGGGCGCCTCAGGCAGCAAGCAATAAACTTGCCCCACCGGAAAGCCCGGTGGCAAGGCCTGGGAGGGTGGACCTCCTAGGTATTACCCAGGCGGTTCCCAGTATAGAGGGTTTCCCCTCCATTGACTGGTACAAATTATCTTAAGTGCAGTATCTGCCGGAACAGATGGTGTTTATTTGCTCCCCCACTGAGCAAATTAGGCACAAGGCCGTTTTTAATGTGAGGTAAAAACCAGCTCCCCTAAAAGTAGGCAAAAAGGGGGCACTCTGGTTACCAAAAATAATAATTGTCCCAGTATAGAGGGTTTCCTCTCCATTGACTGGTACAAATCATCTTAAGTGCAGCATCTGCCGGAACAGATGGTATTTATTTGCTCCCCCACTGAGCAAATTAGGCACAAGGCCGTTTTTAATGTGAGGTAAAAACCAGCTCCCCTAAAAGGGGTCACTCTGGTTACCAAAAAATAATAATTGTCCCAGTATAGAGGGTTTCCCCTCCATTGACTGGTACAAATTATCTTAAGTGCAGTATCTGTCGGAACAGATACTACACTTTGATCCCGACCCGAAGGCCAAGATATGGCATCAGAACAGATATTACACTGTGATCCTGACCTAAAGAACTTGTAACAACATTCACCTGGTTGGATTAAACCAGATTTAAATCAGTTCGTTGTGTCCTGAGTAAAGACATTCCACCAAAATATCAATCGATAATCTCAAATGTAAATTTCTGCCAGCCTTTCCTTGCATAGCAAACGAAACATGCATGAGGTACTTTTCCCCAAAATTGATTTGAATTTGTGACGGACATTTCAAATTTATAACCGTAAATCGCCCTCAAGTAGACCGTTTTAAAAATATTAGCTTGGTGCAAAAATAATGTCGTTTTTTTACGTTTGTATATCTGATAAAAAACGACATTATTTTTGCACCAACCTAATAGCTTACACATTGAACTAAACGGTGAGTTGAAATAAAATTCCTACACTTTAAATTTATTATTGAAATATCATTCTTAAAAAATTCAATAGATGATGGAGCGAGAGTTGTGAGGTATGAATGCAATTGAATCTTTTTATAGAAATCGCTCCAGACAAGGCATAAAGCCACTAGACATTTTTTTGTAAAAATCGCTCAAGACAATTCATAAAACCACTTGAAATTTTTATGAAAACCGCTCCAGACAAGGCATAAAACCACTTGAAATTTATTATGGAAATCGCCCCAGTCAAGGCATGAAACCACTTGAAATTTATTACGGAAATCGCCTCAGACAGTGCATGAAGCCGCTTGAAATTTTTTTTTCTGGAAAGTCGCTCCAGAGAAGGCATTAAGCCACTTGAGATTTTTTATGGAAATCTCTCCAGACTAGGCATGAAGCTACTTGAAATTTTTGTATGGAAATCGCTCCAGGTAAGGCATGAAGCCACTTAAAAATTTGCTCCAAACACGGCATGAAGCCACTTGATATTTTTCGATTCTCTTCTCGCGCACACATCCTAATTTGCATATGCGGTTTTTCGACTGCTGCTGCTGCTAATCTCTTCGCAAACCAGTCATCGTTCGCTACTGCTGATATTTTCCCACGTATTCATATGCAACATGTTGCAGTTGCTCAACTCCCTACAGTATATGAAGCAGTAGGTTGTTGTCTGTTTCAAGATTACATTAATTTGTGTAATCCCATTAGCAAATAAAGACCCTCGTCATTCCTTCCTTCATTTAGTATAGTTAGCATTAGTTTCCCCGATATCTTTCTAGTTAAAATTATTTCCAAGAAGGATATCGTATTCTCACTGGAAGGAACCACATGAAGGTTGCCAACATCCCTGATTTAAAGTGTTTTTGTGAACCGAACTGGATTCAAACTTGGCACACCCAGGTTGTCTGTTAGTCCGTGTTATAAACCACTGAACCATCTTCATCTCCCAAGAACGCTGTGCACGTGCCACAAAAGTGTGAATAAGCACAGCATATCAAATAGATATCTGTTTTGTTGGAACCCAAAGTTCCTCCGCCCATCTGAAATGAAAATAAAAGTAAGCCTGTCGTCAGATAATGTTTTTTGGTTTGTTTGTTTGATTTGGGGGGGGGGGTAATTATAATCCGAGCTTTAATCCTTACCGTTAAGACCCTTATCAGCGGATTAATCCGTATTCAGTTGGGTCTAAACAAAAATATTTTTAGGATCCTCTATTCAGCTCTACAAAACAACTCTGTCCATCGGACGTTTGTTGATCTGCTTATTTTCAGAAATACAGAAATAATTAAAGTAACATTATTTTTAACATAATAAATTAAATAATAAATTAAAATACATAATAATAATATAATAAATTAAAATAAATAATAATAATAATAATAATAAATTAAAATAATAATAATAATAATAATAATAATAAGAAGAAGAAGAAGAAGAAGAAGAAGAAGAAGAAGAATAATAATAATAATAATAATAATAATAATAATAATAATAATAATAATAATAATAATAAATTAAAATAAATACCTGAAAAAGAAAATGAATGAATATTTACTAAAATAGTTCTTTAGAAACGTGGATTCTTCACATATAATAATTTAAAATAGCCGCGATTAACAGTAAATGCGCATTTAACCAAGTATCAATAAACTACATCAGGGGCCTCCAAACTACAGCCGAGGGCCAGGGCCAGCCCGCCAAAGTCTTTAAGCCGTTTTAAGTCGATTAGTAGATTGATTGCCTGCTCTAGTCGGGAACCAACCGTGGGGCATTGGGAGAAATCTTCACGTGCCTTCTCGCAGTGACTTAATCCAAAACACATTGTAGTCTACATTGCGCTGTAAAGAACCTACTATTGATTTTATAAAAGTATTTTTATTATATGATATATAGTTTTATATATAATCGCTTGAATTCAAGTTTAAAAACGAAAGTCAAGTATCATGGTTCAATTGTGCTCTAGACAGAAATATTCATTTCGAACGCGCATCTGTTGGTTTTATACGCTGGGCCCTTCTGCTTGTGCGTTGATTAAACTTCTCAGATGCACTTGCGATGTTAGGCTGTATAAGGGTGTTAACTTTGATTAAAATCGAACTGTTTCTATTTTAATCGGACTCTTTTGATTATCAGTTTTCGGTATTTATCAAAGTCATACCGACTCATAACGTATCTTAGAACAATCTCAAGAAACATAAAGTACAAGTGCGAGATTTTTTTTTAAAAAAGTCAGCTCAGACGTTTCGGAGTCTATAGGGAACGAACACTCTTTTTCTCACACACACACACACATACACACACGCACACACACACACACACTCATACACACACACACGCACACATACACACACACGCACACACCCACACACACACACGCACACACACACACGCACACACACACACACACACACTGTTAACCTACATTTACCTAGCAACTAGTCTAGCATATCTGCCTTTCTCGTTATCTATATATCTACCTATTCCGTTCTGTTCCTATCTGATTATAAATCTTGTCCTCTCCCTGTCAACCCATCCCCCCCTGCGAACAGAACTCTATCGAATAACAGCGAAGTTGTCCAAGCACCCATAACTAAATTTCCATCGATATCGGAAGTGAGAAAATACAGAAAATCATCAGCAAAAAACAAAAAAATAAAAATTCTGAAAGATCGCTTGACACAAAGATGGCGAGGCCTTTGACATTTCGAAGAATATTAAAACTGCGTTCGCGGAAGACAGAAATAGGAAAAGACAAAAAAAAAAAAAAAGAACTATATATAAAAAGATAAAAACAAAATAAGAAAAAAAAAAGGGAACAGTTAATTGGATCACAGCAGAACGCTTTCTCTGACATTTTAGATTCCAAACTAAATAGTGTAATCAGAGAACTGGATGAACATGAAACATACAAATACCTCGGCATTGATGAAAATGAGTCCATCCAGCATTCAAAGATGAGAGAGAAACTAAGCCAAGAATATTTACGCCGGGTAAGAAAAATCTGCAAAACTGAAATCACAAACAAGAACAAAATTACGGCAATTAACCAACTTGCCATGCCAGTACTAACATATAGTTTTGGCATTATTGACTGGCCTCAGAAAGACATAAATTGGCTTGACACAAAGACAAGGAAAATGCTAACCTTGTACCGAGTTATTTATCGAAATCAGTGCATGCCTCGTTTGTACCTACCCAGGCGAGAAGGAGGTATGGGGCTCTCGGAAGTCAATCATCAACACAGAGCCACAATCGTCAGCATAGGTCAGTACATAATAAGTTCCTGTAACCCCAAGCTTATGAAAATTAAAGACCATTATCAGAATCGAGCAAGTAGCACAACAACTTGCCACTCATTTTGGAAAAGATTGCCTTACAAATGATACTGAGAACCCAAACAAGCCTGCCACTGACATAGCCCAGAAAAGTCGGAAAAAATACACTAGCCAGTTCCATAGTGTTAAAACAGAAGAATGGACCAACCATAAACGGGCAAAATACCTACCGACTGAACTATCCCAAGAATATATTGATAGGGATGGTTCCCTGGACTGGCTCAAAAGAGGATCCCTCCATTACGACCAAGAGAGGTTGATATTGGCTGCACAAGACCAGGGCCTCATGACAAACGCCTTCAAAAAGATGTGTGGTCTAAGCAACAATAATAAATGCAGGTTCTGTAGCACTGAGCTTGAGAGTGTGGGCCACCTGATTTCTGGTTGCAAAGTCCTACTTGGAGACGGTTATTATACAGATCGCCATAACGGAGTTTGCAAATACCTTCACTGGAAGATATGTAAGAAACTCAACATTCAGTGTAGTAAAAACTCCTGGGAACATATACCCGAACGAACAGTTGGGAATGACAACTACACTATTCACTATGACTACATAATCCCTACTGCTACATATCTTGAAAATGCAGCTGTTAAACCAGATATAGTGATTTGGGACAGAGCAAACAAAAAAGCGACCGTAATAGAGGTCAGTGTACCCAATGATACAGGGCTTAACAGAGTTGAGAGGGAAAAGATTACAAAGTATCAAGGACTTATGTATGATATGAAACGAAATTGGAAATTAAAAGACGTTTCAATTATACCAGTCATCATAGGAGCAACTGGGCTTATGAAAAAGAACTTTAAAAAGTACATAGCAAGCATACCCGGTGAACCAAGTGCAAGTGAAATACAAACGATTGCACTGAAAGGGACGGCTAGAATCCTGAAAAGATCTCTTGGTTGGACTCACTAAAATAGGGGTAAATGTCAGACATCTGGTTGGATGTCCCATCTCCTAGAAGAAAAAGTTTAAGAAAAATGAAAAAAAAAAAAAAGAGATATTGGACAAAAATAGAAATTGTGCTTTGAGGGAGAAATGACGTATAAATGATATAAAAACAAACAGGCTTCTTTTATGACTGTTTTACGGTTCGCTAGTGGGAAAATTCGACGTTGCTCACGATTAAATAGGGGATCACTCACTAACTTTTATTTCGAGTGGCTTTCTGACTAATGTGGGCAAAATTGGTGTATCCTGAAGCGTGTGTGGGTGTCGCATGTTTATCTTGGGATTAAATGAAGATCACTACCGTGTAATTTTCACTATTTCCATTGCACTATATCAGGAATGTGCAGGAGGGTAGGGGTGCAAGAGGTAGCCAAGAAGTACTAGCCTCTTGTATTCCTGTTTTAAAAGTGCCCTTTTCAGAGGAATGTATTATAGGCCTGTGCCCCACCAAGACACCGTTTTTTTACTTTTTTATTTTATTATTATTATTATTATTATTATTATTATTATTATTATTATTATTATTATTATTGTTATTATTTTCACTTCAGCACCTGCTCTGAAAAAGTTCTTTACACGTCACTGCCACATATTAATGTTTTTTTTCGTTTGTTTTTATGTTTGTTGTTGTTGTTGTTGTTTTTTTTTTTTGTTTTTTTTTTGTTGTTTTTTTACTGCCGCTTGTTTCGCCTTTGGAAAAAACTGAAGATTCTGGGAAACTCTCCGAAATATTGTCTTATGCATATGGTTTCAATTTCATTAAAAATCAATAAGTTCGAACTAGGTTGACAGTTTTTTTTTTTTTTATCATTTAACGTCATTAGAACTATTAACACGCAGTCGTCATTGTAGATACCTATCTTTTCCACATCGATGTAGATAGCAAGATTAGACAAAAGATTGTGCTTGTTTTTAAATACAATATTCAAAAAAAAAAAATTCTTGTCGCTTAATTAATCAAATTTTGACTATTTAACCCCCTGCTTTTGATCCTCTCAATAGTCTTGTTCATCACCAACTGACAATCTCAGTTACCTTATTATTAAGCGGCTGTCTGGTGTAACGTGGTCGTTACATGTTCTTCGTAAGATTTTAACAACCGGACCCAACACGTTGTATCTGAGACAGTCGCAAGGAAACAAACAACAAAAAGAAAAAAATTCAACTAAATTTTTTTAACAGTTTTTACAAAAGACATTTATTACCGGTACTTTCCAATAAGGCATTACATGTTGTCCTTTTTTCTTCTTCTTCTTGCACCGACATGTTTCACAAAACTCCACCATCTCGCCACGTCAATTATACCTGTCTCTGTCCGAAAGCAAGGAATGTCAGGTATAAGGGGTTTTTTTCAAATGTGGAGAAATTCCAGTTCTCCGAAAAAGACGCTTATCATTGTGCCATACTTTGTGCTTTTTAAATTTATATCTAAAAAGCAATTTTGTCTGTGTGTCCAATATTTTTACATTTTGTACAAAACATGTAATATATTTAACTGAAACTATCAAGGATTGTCGGTTGTATTAGGATGCGGGTACAGGGTGAAGCGATAAAAGTGTCGTACTAACGAAAACAACAAATTCAGGTAACTTGATTATGTATTAGAGCTGACATCTATTTAATGTAGCCGCCTTCAGCCTCAATCACCACCTCGATACGGGTCCAGAACTGGGAGCATGCCTTTTCCACAAGCCCTGGCGAGAACTCGGCGAATACTCGGAGGATGGCTTTGGTGTTGTGGGAGGTTATGTTGGTGATGTTCTCAATGATCGACCAAACGAAGTAATCCAGCGGGTTCAGGTCGGGGAAGAAGGGCACGAAGTCGTAGCACTCCTTCTGAATCCCAGTCTGGGTCTTTTTTTTTATATTACATTTTCACCCCAAACAAGGCACATTGCCCCTGTGGTGTAGGGGGCTACTATCAGGGGCAGCAGCTACTGGGGCACTATGTTGGCATTTGTACAGCAAGATGTCGGTTCACGTTGCATTTGAACTTCTGCATGTCAGTACAGTTAGGGAAGCAGGGACCTGGAATAGAATTCCAGAGTCTAGCGGTTCTGGGAAAGAAACTACTGGAGTAGAAAGATCTTTTACATCTAGGGATCTCTACTGTGTTGGGGGTGGGATTTAGCTGCCTGTCGGTTTTGTCGAGGGTGTCTACGTCGTGGGGGCACAAGTGTCTGCAGTTCGTCAGAGCATTCACCGTTAAAATACTTGTAGAACAGGCAGAGGGATGCAACGTTTCGTCGATGGGACAGAGGCTGAAGCTTAGATGCCAGTTCAGGGCCTATCAGATTGGCGACTCCCTTTTGAACCTTGTCAAGAGACTAGCAGCAGATGCACCAGCCCAAATGTGACAGCAATACTTCATACATGGGCGAATGGTGGCCTTATAGAGGTACAGGACTTGTGGGCCGGAGTCGAGTCCTGCTGCCACACCCAGGGTCTGCCAGCGACAATCTGATTGCATCAGGGAATCACCACACTCCTCAGCACATCCAGGTACACTTTGGTGTTGACTTTTAAGCCGACTTTGAAGATGTGAGGTGACATGATGTGGCCCTTATTTGAAACCACACCAAAAACCACAACCGTGGTGGGCACATCCTTGTTATTCGTGGCAATCCAGCGATGCATTTTGAGAGTGCTAGCAATGGTCATGCTGTCATAACTTTGAGCGGTAGAAAGCATGAGTTGTACAGCGACGCATCTTCGATGATTAAAATATCGGCCAATTTGATTGGTCTACACAAAGACGGTGGGTGGCTAAATTAGCCAATGAGGGGCTTGCTTATAATTGTAGAATTTATCGCAGTATTAGCCCTGATCTGAGCTTTTTCAAGAAAGTTTGCTTCATACCTTTAAAAGGAAATAAACATCGCTTTTAAAGAAAAAAAAAACTTATATCGTTTGGCTTTCTTAAAATAAAACTAATTATAAAAAATGTAAATCTATTTTTATACATATATATCTAATATGTAAACGGCTATGTCTTTTTTTCTGTTGGTCTGTCTGGCTATTGGTCTGTCTATCGGTATATCTGTCAGTCTTCATAGTTTCAAATTCTATCTCCTCCGAAACTAAAAGTCGCAGAGCGGTAGTAGGGGCCTCAAATGATTGGATTTTTTACGGGTCGTTCTTTTATTGGTCTTTAGCTGGATAAAATAGTTTTTAATGGGTCAAAAAAAAAATGGATCAAAACTTTTTAAAATCGTTAAACATTGTGTACATTCATCTTAGTTTATTTTTTATTTTTTAATTGGCTTATATTCGTGTCACGTTGGTACAGTGGTAACGTCACCAGCTTTGAATGCTACAGTTTCAGTTTCGATTCTAGCTGATGGCACCTAACTATTTTTTATTTATACTTTTGAAATCACAACACTATAACAATATTTACGAAATCTGGACAAATTAAAATATTATATGTAAGCGTATTTTACGCCCGGGCAAAGCCGGACGACCCCCCCCCACTAGTATATATATATATATATATATATATATATATATATATATATATATATATAATCTCTTTTAGACCTATTTAATAAAATCTCTACCAGCTGTGTCGTTGATGAGATGAGATAATAATATATTTGTCTTATTTTTTTTCAATTTCAATTACTCCTGCGAGTAAAATGTAGAAGTTAATTCGATTCAGGCACCCAGCTGCCACCCGTTTCTTGTGTGTGAGGTATCACTGAGTGTTATATGGATTGGGGTAAGGGTGGGTTAGGAGTCATGTGCTAGGGATTGACTTTAACTCGTTTAAAAATAATCAATAAAGATCAATTCGTTAGATGTGCCGGTAATACAGGGGGTTGAGATGGGGATTGGAAGGAGGAAATTGAAGTCGCTGTGTCTTTTTAGTTGGGATGGTACAATATGGTTCGCTGCAGGGTAGAGCGTTGGCAGGTGGTAAAATAAATATAGTCTCACATTTCTTGTTCTTCCTCTTTTTTCTTCCTCTTTTTCTTCTTCTCTTTATTATTATTATTATTATTATTATTATTATTATTATTATTATTATCATCATCATCATCATTATCATCATCATCATTATCATTATTATCATTATCATTATCATTATTATCATAATTATTGTCATCATTATTATAATTACCATTATTTTATCATTATTGTCATTATTATCAATATCATCATAATTATTATTATCATTATTATCAATAATCTCATTATCATTATTATTATTATTATTATCAATATTATAATTATTTTATTATTGGCTCACAAGGAGCTTTCACACAGGTCTTCAGAGATCTTTGCCTGAAAACAGCCTGTGGTATTCCCTGGAAGCTGAGTGACAACAAGTCTACCCAGGTTTCCAGTACTCTTCACCTCTTTCAATAACATTTGCAAATAAATTTGCATTATCGCAACAGCTGCTTGCCATTGAGTTCTCGTTGTCAGCAGCTATTGTTCTTTGCTGGAATTTGAGTGGCAATAAGCCTCCCCAAGGTCCCAGTTTTCTTCGCACTTATTCAGCTAAGGTCAGTTCCTCGGTCTTTCCTTCCTCCTTGACTCTACTTCTTATTTGGTCTCGCTCTTTTTTGTGGGGGGGTGGGGGGCAGTGATGTGGCAATGGGGTTGGAGTTGGGTTAGAGTATAGATATGTGGTTTCGGTGTTCTTGGTTCCATATAGTGTTTCATGTTTGCCTTTGCAGCAGTTTGTCTGGCCCAAACTTTTTGCTCCTGTCTGTTAGTTTCCGCATTCAAGGGTTTTCCTTAATATTTCAGCTGTTTTCATGATTGTTGTTTGCTGTATTTTTCCAGTCATTCCTTTGATTCCAATTTCTCTCATTCTTTTTTCAAAGTTTTTCGGGATTGTTCCTAGTGCTCCTATTATGGGGAAAGAAGTGGCTGGTTACTTTTAATGCATCTAAAACCAAGCTTCTCTCTTTACATCATCAACATTCTAATCCACATTTGTCATCAATTGAAATGAATGGCTCTCGTCTTCAGGAGGCCTCAAGTTTTGACAAGCTTCTGGGCTTGACCATTACTCCTGATCTTAAATGGAACACGTATATCAAATCTGTTGCCAAGACCGCTGGAAAAATGGTGGGATCTTTCTATCGATCCAGTAGATATCTCACTGCTGATGCTATTCTCTACCTATATAAGAGCCAGGTACGTCCAAGGATGGAATACTGTTGCCACATCTGGGCAGGAGCTGCTAGAAAGGACTTGTCCTGCCTTGATAGAGTTCAAAATAGACTTCGTAGCCTCGTAGGAGATGTCCTTTTCTCCTCCTTGCAACCTCTATCTCACAGAAGAGATGTTGCGAGTTTGTCTCTGATGTATCGTTATTTTCATGGAAAGTGTTCAACTGAGCTTCAATCTATGGTCCCCCCTCGCCAAACTTTCACAAGAAACACTCGTCTAGCTGTAAACACTATCAATAATTTCCCCCACTCTTTATCTGTGCCTAAACCTAAACGTAGATTCCATGAACAAAGCTTCTTTCTTAGAACTGCACGCCTGTGGAATTGTCTTCCGTTTTCCTGCTTTCCGGCTGACTACAATATGGTTGTGTTCAAGTCTAAAGTAAATAAGTTCTTGATGAGCCGTTCCATATAAGTTATTAAATTTACCAAATTTTCATTACTAATGATTACTATATTGACCAATTTCTACTGTACACTCTTTAACCCTTATCCTTGAGTGGCCTCTGGGCCTTGATAATGTGGTGATGCCTTTATAAAAAAAAAAAGGTATTATTATTATTATTATTATTATTATTGCATTTAATATTTTTGAATCGAAAATAATATTAAAAAATGAAATAACAATTTAGTAATGAAGATATTTTTTATTTTCTAAATGTACATAGAACGCCATTTTTTTTTAATTAGGTCAAAATTCATTTATTTATTATTATTATTATTATTATTATTATTATTATTATTATTATTATTATTATTATTATTGGGTCGCATGGAGCTTTCACACAAGTCAACAAACGATCGGTTTGGAGACCTGTGGTGTTCTCTGGAAGCTGAGTGACAACAAGTCTCCCCAGACGTCCAGTTCTCTCCGCCTCCTTCGATAGCATTTGCAAATAAATCTGCGTCATCGCAACAGCCTCATACCATCGATTTCTCGCTGGTAGTAGCCATTTGTTTATACTGGAATTTGATTGTTGTTGTTGTTGTTGTTGTTGTTGTTGTTGTTGTTGTTGTTGTTGTTGTTGTTGTTGTTGCTGTTGCTGTTGCTGTTGTTGTTGTTGTTGTTGTTGTTCATCATAATCACGTTGACACAGTGTTTTCTGTTCGATCACCCATGTTGAGCAAAGATGACCACATAGGTGACCATTTAGGATTATCAGGCACTGTATGTGCTCTCTGCTTATCTCAGCATTGTTTCCAGTCGTTCTGAATTTGTACTAGCCACTGGAATTAAACAATGCTGACTCCGGGGAGGTGTGGTTGGTAATTGCGCAACAGTGATGTTCATGGTCTTCATCGACAACTATGGACATATAGTTTATTATTATTATTATTATTATTATTATTATTATTATTATTATTATTATTACTAGTCGGACCTGTTGAAATTCCACGGGGGACTCATTCATATGTTGGTGTTGCCATTCTGTAGATATTCAGCATAAATGGAGACGCTCTGATATTATTGTACCTATTTACTATGCCTCCCCACGGGACAGAGTTAGACACCAGGGTCGTTTTTTAACGTGGAGAAAAGGTACAAAAATAAAAATTGTCTCAGTCGTGAAGGATTTCTCCTCCACCGAAAGAGAACAAGAAATACAGCATCTGAAGAACAGATACTACACTTTGATCTTGTCCCGAAGGCAAAAAAAGTATTTACCCAAACTTCCAGGGACGCCCGGCGTAGCCAGACCGTAAAGTACGCTTAAATATGATATTTTAATTCTTGCAGATTTCGTACATATTACTATAGAGTTAATGTTTTATCGATGTTATTATATTAAAAAGTTGCGATTTCAAAAATAAAAAATATATCTATATGATCAGCTTGAATCGAAACCGAATCTCATATATATATATATATATATATATATATATATATATATATATATATATATGTATTTAATTATTATAGCAAAAAAATAATTATATATATATGTGTGTGTGTGTGTGTGTGTGTGTGTGTGTGTGTGTGTGTGTGTGTGTGTGTGTGTGTGTGTGTAATTTTAGTTCCTTCAGCTATAACCGAAACCAAAACGTATGAAGAATTCTTGATAAAATTATTTTTATAAAATAGATTATTGGAGTGACATTAGTATGGCTAGGACAACAGCATATTGTTTTCATTGTTTTGACTCTCGAGTATGTATCCGTTGATATCTTATATGCTTTTATATAGAGTGATGTGGGTTCTCGGTTGATTAATTATGTCTAATTGTGTCGAATATATACTCGAGAGTCAAAACAATGAAAAGAATATGCGGTTGTCATAGCCCTAGTCATTAGCTATAATCGAAACCGAAACCAAAACTTATGAGGAATTTTTGGTAAAATTATTCATAAAAAAAAATGGAAGACTTAAGTGCCATTCAGCTATAATCGAACTCGAAACTGAAGCTTATGAAGAATTCTTGGTAAAATTATTTATTACAAGAAATGGAAGTACATAACAATTAAACGACCCGGATGTAAGCGTGACACAGAAAAGAACACACACGCTATCGTATTAATATATATATATATTATTTCATCATCATCATCATCATCATCATTTGTATTATTTTATCTTTATAATCATCATTATCATCGTAGTCGTCGTCGTCATCATCATCATCATCATCGTCGTCGTCGTCGTCGCCGTCATCATCATCATCATCATCATCATCGTCATCGTCATCATCATCATCGAATAGTCTCATGACAACAGAACAGCTACTAAACTACCCCTGTCTCCCCCCAAAAGTGATAGTTAATGCCTGGGAGCATGATGACAACACTACCTTTCCGAATGAGGAGTCAATGCTTTGGGATGATGGTCTTACGACGACATAATAGACATTCACTATTCCTCCCGTGCATATAACGGAGGAGATAATGTCTGAGATGCTAATGTCATAACAAAAAACAGATGGTACATTACTCGCACGCAATTCCAACAAAAACAGTCCGTGCCTAGGGTGGTTTATTCATGAAACGAGATACTGTATTACCCACATCTCCTGAATTGAACAATGGGAAATAATACAATTAATAGATGTAATAGTATCGTTTCGGTTTCAGACAAGCGAGTACTAAATCTCGATTAGCAATAGATTATTATTCATTCACTAGGAGTTCTTACGATCGCTTACTGGCTGTAATCTGTTGTGTTCTCTGGAGTCTGAGTGACAACAAGTCTCCCCAAATTTCCACTGCTCACTTCAACAGAGTCTCTATGAAGAGCGCAGATGACTTTAAGTTATTATGATGATTGGAACTATGAAAGTTTTGTGTGTGTTTGTGTGTTTGTGTGTTTGTGTTTGCGTGTGTGTGTGTTTGTGTGTGTTTGTGTGTGTGTTTGTGTGTGTGTGTGTGTGTGTGTGTTCCACGGTCTCCCCTCGCCAAACTTTCACGAAAAACACTCGTCTAGCCCAAACCACTATCAATATTTTCCCACACTCTTTATCTAAATGCAGATTTCATGAACAAAGCTTCTTAGAACTGTCTTCAATTCCAACTTAAACAAGTTCTTGATGAACCGTCCCCCCCTAAGTAATCCAATTTACAAAATTTTCACTACTTATGTTTACTACGCTATAATCACATTGTCTAATGTATACCCATTAATCCTTATCCTAGATTGGCTTCCGGACCTTCATAAGTGGTGATTCCTGTGTAAAAAAAACAAGCAATCTCCACCTTCACTTTTTGATAGTTCCGCAGTTTCTCATTCTTCTTGCCTACAAAGTTGATAACGCTTGAGCAAACCATGTCAATAATTTGACATTCATTGGTCTTTTTTATTTACATGTCAATAATTTGACATTCATTGGTCTTTTTTATTTACATGTCAATAATTTGACATTCATTAGTCTTTTTTATTTACATGTCAATAATTTGGCATTCATTGGTCTTTTTTATTTACATGTCAATAATTTGACATTCATTGGTCTTTTTTATTTACATGTCAATAATTTGACATTCATTGGTCTTTTTTATTTACATGTCAATAATTTGATTTTCATTGGTCTTTTTTATTTACATGTCAATAATTTGACATTCATTGGTCTTTTTTATTTACATGTACATAATTTGACATTCATTGGTCTTTTTTATTTACATGTCAATAATTTGACATTCATTGGTCTTTTTTATTCACATGTCAATAATTTGACATTCATTGGTCTTTTTTATTCACATGTCAATAATTTGACATTCATTGGTCTTTTTTATTTACATGTCAATAATTTGACATTCATTGGTCTTTTTTATTTACATGTCAATAATTTGACATTCATTGGTCCTTTTTATTTACATGTCAATAATTTGACATTCATTGGTCTTTTTATTCACATCTCAATAATTTGACATTCATTTGACTTTTTTATTCTCATGTACATAATTTGATATTCATTGGTCTTTTTTATTCACATGTCAATAGTTTGACATTCATTGGTCTTTCATATTCACATGTCAATAATTTGACATTCATTGGCCTTTTTATTCACATGTCAATAATTTGACATTCATTGGTCTTTTTTATTCACATGTCAATAATTTGACATTCATTGGTCTTTTTTATTCACATGTCAATAATTTGACATTCATTGGTCTTTTTATTCACCTGTCAATATTTTGACATTCATTGGTCTTTTTATTCACATAGCAATAATTTGACATTCATTGGCCTTTTTTATTCACATGTCAATAATTTGACATTCATTGGCCTTTTTTATTCACATGTCAATAGTTTGACATTCATTGGCCTTTTTATTCACATGTCAATAATTTGATATTCATTGGTCTTTTTTATTCATATGTCAATAATTTGAAATTCATTGGTCTTTTATATTCACATGTCAATAATTTGACATTCATTGGACTTTTCTATTCACATGTCAATAATTTGACATTCATTGGTCTTTTTTATTCACATGTCAATAATTTGACATTCATTGGTCTTTGTATTCACATGTCAATAATTTTACATTCATTGGTCTTTTTTATTCACATGTCAATAATTTGACATTCATTGGTCTTTTTATTCACATGTCAATAATTTGACATTCATTGGTCTTTGTATTCACATGTCAATAGTTTGACATTCATTGGCCTTTTTATTCACATGTCAATAATTTGATATTCATTGGTCTTTTTTATTCATATGTCAATAATTTGACATTCATTGGTCTTTTATATTCACATGTCAATAATTTGACATTCATTGGACTTTTCTATTCACATGTCAATAATTTGACATTCATTGGTCTTTTTTATTCACATGTCAATAATTTGACATTCATTGGTCTTTGTATTCACATGTCAATAATTTTACATTCATTGGTCTTTTTTATTCACATGTCAATAATTTGACATTCATTGGTCTTTTTATTCACATGTCAATAATTTGACATTCATTGGTCTTTGTATTCACATGTCAATAGTTTGACATTCATTGGCCTTTTTATTCACCTGTTAATATTTTGACATTTATTGGTCTTTTTATTCACATGTCAATATTTTTGTATTCATTGGCCTTTTTATTCACATGTCAATATTTTTACATTCATTGGCCTTTTTATTCACATGTCAATAATTTGACATTCATTGGCCTTTTTATTCACATGTCAATAATTTGACATTCATTGGCCTTTTTATTCACTTGTTAATATTTTGACATTCGTTGGTCTTTTTATTCACATGTCAATATTTTTATATTCATTGGTCTTTTTATTCACAACTAAAATATCCGATTTGCCGTGGGTATTCTCTAGATCACACTGGACCATTAAATTCCAGAAAAATAATTACCGTTGATCTCTTAAGCTTAAGTTTGAAATAAAATTATTGTTGCTCCATCAAGTCCAACTTTCAAACAATATTGATGTTGATTAGTTCATATTCAGGTTTTAAAACAAAATTGATCATGTTTGTATCATGTCGATTCCTATTATTCTCATCTTTGTGGTATTAGCACAACGTTTTGGTCGCTACAACCTGCGACCTTCTTCGGGTGTTGAAAACATGCTTCTTTTTCTCTACTGTTTTCAACACCAAAAAACGGCCGTAGGTTGCAGCGACCGAAACGTTGTGCTTATAACACCAAGATGAGAATAATAGTCAGATTAATAAACATAACACAAATAATAAACATAATAATAATAATTAATAAACATAACACAAATATTCACATCTTATTTTAATAATTCAAAATTGCAAAATTGACGATGATCTGTTAAGATCAAGTTTTAAATAAAATTACCATTGATTTGTTAAGCATGAGTTTTAAATAAAGTTGCTGTTGATTTATTAATGCTCAAGTTTTAAATAAAATTGATGATCTCGTAAGCAGAAGTTTTAAATAAATTTGTTGTCAATCTGTGTAGCTCAAGGTTGAAATAAAATTTGAATTTATCTGTTAAGCTCAAGTTTTAAATAAAATTGCCGTTGATTTGTTATGCTTAAGTTTTAAATAAAAGTGCCATTATTCTGTTAAGCTCAAGTTTTAAATAAAATTACTGTGTATCTTTTAAGCTCAAGTTGTAAATAAAATTATTGTGTATCTTTTAAGCTCACGTTGTAAATAAAATTGGCATTAATGCCTTAAGCTCAAGTTTCAAATAGTATATTTATTTCTCTATGAAGCTCAAGTTTGAAATAGAATTTTCTTTGGTCTGTCAAGTGGAGTTAAGTTCATAAAAAAAACGCAAAAGAAATTTTTTTAAATAAATTTTTCATCGCTGAACGCTCCATTTTTACTCTCCTTGGTTGAGACCTGTTGAAGGATTCTCTGGAAGAAATTCTCTATCGCTTGTTCTGTCACGCTTACGTTTGTATTAGCTTTCTTCTTGGTCTGTCACACATGATCTTTTTGGGCGCATGTGAAAATAGATATTTCCTTATTTACCAAAGTTAATGAAAATGTGGAAGATTTCAGAGTCAAATGATATCGAATTAATGGTCGCCAAAATCATTCCTGTTTTGTTTTCTTTAGTTTTTGATTTTGGTTTTTAGTTTTGTTTTGTTTTTATTGTTGTTTTTATCGTTGTTTTTAAAGTTGTTTTTGCCAATGACATTTTTTTAATATATTTTTTCGGCTATCTTGTTTTTTGTTTTGTTTTGTTTTGTTTTTATTGTTGTTTTTATTGTTCTTTTTGCCAATGGCATTTTTTATATATTTTTTCGGACATCTTGCTTTTTGTTTTGTAAACTCTGAAGACACAGTTACCGATAACGGCCGGAAAGAGATAGTCGATTATTTTCGTAACTACGAAAGGAGGGGTTGATTATGGGATGGAGGGAGTAACAAGATGGCCGATAGTTAGAATTGATTGTTTGAACAGAAAAGAAAGAACAGCACAAAAAAAGAGAGACAAGAAACAAACTAACCAGATATACAAGAAGGGAAATAAAGGATTACAGAAAAAATGGATGAAAAACGGTTATACTATTTGTGTCCGGCAAATTAAGGCACGGTAAGTGCACGACTACTGTTCCTGGTGATTTTTCTGCTGAATTTATGTGATATTTAGGCACGACCAATTAAGTTTCGATAAACTAACAGCTGATTTTGTGTGATATTTAGAAAGAATAAATTAAGGAACAGCAAATTAAGCCACGACAGATTGCTTCTGCTGTTTTTGTTTGTTTGTTTGTTTGTTTATTTGTTTGTTTGTTTGTTTGTTTTTTTGTTTTTTGGGTTTTTTTTTGTTTTGTTTTGTTTTGTTTTTTTCGCTAAAACATCTTTGTAATTTTTGTTTGTTTTTTAATTTCAGCCTTAAAGGGAATATGTAAAAAAAATCGAGTCAAAAATATTTTTTTAATGTTCCCTTAAAGTTAAAAGAAAAAAATTTACTTTTTATATTTTTTTAATTTTGATAGCAAGTGTTTGCTTGGTTGGTTGGTTGGTTGGTTGTTTTTTTTGTGCTTGTTTGTTTATTTGTTTATATATTAAATGTTTACACTAAAAATCACAATAAAAAGTAAATGTATCAACAAATTATTTCATTCCCCCACATCTTAGCCTGTAAGTCTGAAAAAAGATATTTACTTTGTATCAAGATTTTTAGTGAAAAAGATACCATGCTAGCCCTCAAAATTAAATTCTATTGCTACTTGTTGTTCTTTAGATAAGAATCCTAGGTTGCCAGAATGGCGTACATAAATATCATACAAATAGCGAGCCAGCAGGGGCAGATGTTGTGTCTTCTCCTACATTTGTCGTGTCTTCATTTGTCGTGCATAATTAGTAAAATCCGATTAAAAATTTTAACAAAAATACAAAATCAAGTCAGAGTGTTGCAAGTAGGAACCCTGCGCCAGCAAGTAGCAACTAAGTTAGCTAGTATGAATTTTAATAAGGGTCACCTTTAGTGCATGTCACGATTTCTGCAAACAGAATTGTAACCAGAGGCAGGTAACGTGAGTTGAAGCGGGTTGAGGAAGCAACAGGTCAAACTCTGTAGAAAAAGCAGGAGTCGAACGAAAGGAGGAAAAAACGTGACGTCACGTATGAGAACGAGTCTCACCGTTGTAAGCATACAGAAGAGACATGTCGAATAATGTAGAAACAGATAATTCCAGCGAATGTTATCGATGTCTGTCTATCTGCGCGTCACTGACTTCGTTAGATAGGAAGCTATTTCTTATACGTACATCTTTTTCGACCCCACTCTTTCTTCCAACCGCATGCTGGCCACAGTCAGCCCATTTTCGCCTTCACTTTACACGTCCGCCTCCTTCGGCGCTTACTTTGTTTCTTCCTGCATTTTACACGTTCATCTCCTTTGGCGCCGAAATGGTTTCTGTCCAATCACGTGGCGTCCTTTTTTTTTTCTTTTTCCTTTTCTTCAGACGAAAGCCCGAGCACACTTGCCAATTTGCATACGCGTTTAAACGTTGCTCCTGCTGCTAATACAATCACTTACCATTTACCTTTCGACTGGTGCTAATTTTATACGCGCACATATACTCTCTATTAATCTCTCTATCTCTATCTCCCCCGTTCTCTCTCTTTCTATCTATCTATCTATCTATCTGTCTGTCTGTCTGTCTTTCTGCCTGTCTCTCTCTCTCTCTCTCTCTCTCTCTCTCTCTCTCTCTCTTTCTCTCTCTCTCTCTCTCTCTCTCTCCTGGGTTCATTTTCTTCTAATAAAACCTTGAATAACTCAATGAGCATCTTCTAATGATGTGGAAAACTGATCAGTTATTTATTTTTCTCCAACTGCAAAAGCTTAGACATCAGGCTCGAAAAGTGGAATTAAGAAGTCAGCGCCCCGAGAAGGAGCATTTTAACCGGCAAAAAAATAACCGTTGGTATTCCTCGGCGGGGGCGCCTCAGGCGATTAGCAATAAACTAATCCCCTTCAAAGAGGAGTTAGAACTTAACAGAACTTCACTACCACAAAACGACCAGAAACCGGATCATTACTGGAATGATTTAATCGGTGTTGATTTCGGAGCCAAGGATAAAAAAGCCGTTGGAAAACTGGTAATCTCAGCGAATTTTCCTGATGTTTCTGCCCGTCTGTGTCGCTCATTTCTTAAGTAAGGGAAATAATTTAAAAAGGAAATAATTATTTAGTTATTTAGTCTCTTTCTATATATCTCTCCAAAGTCCATTCTCCCCAATAAAACCTTGAATAAACTCAGCGAACGACTCCCTCTGTATTTCCCACATGAGAAGTTTTATTTGAGTTAGCTAATCAGATCACTAGACGAAACGGCAACTCATAAAACGGCGACGACAAAAAACAGTGACGATGAATAAAAAATCAACATGTAATCTGTATAATTAGTGGGGGCACCCGGCGTTGCCTGGCTGTGGAAAGGTTTTATGGTAAGTGTATTGATCAACGGAGCCCTAAAAATGTTTCAAACAACAAAACCAAATTAACCAATCCCTGAAATAATGTAAATAGCAGCTAGTACCCGTCCGAATGCAAAAAAAAATGAGTAGTAATTGAGTAGGCAGGCAGGCAGGCAGGCTCGAACCTGTAAAGCTAAGAGGAAAAGGAAGTGAAAAAAAAAAAAGAAGCGAAAGGTTTAGTCGCCGCGCCCACCACGACATATGACTTCGGCGAAAAATACAGAAAAAATCTTTATGATATACGTACCAGTCACGGATCGAAAATGTCCTATTCCAATCGCGTAAATTGAGCTCGCGTAATTGGTCAAGTAGTTTTATTTGTAACTAAGAGAATCAAATTTTATGAATAAGTAAAAAAAGACTTTTAGAGTCGTCATCTTAAAAAAAAAATCAAGGCAGATCGACCCACAATAATTAAGACTTGCGAGAGCAGCCATGTAACGCTTGCGGTTTCACATTAATCGCTTTAAATCGTTTAAAAATGATTTCTTTATAAATTATAAAATTAGTCTCTCGCTCCTAAGTTCATTCTCTTTAGTAAAACCTTGAAGAAAACTCAGCGAATGCCTTTTTAATGCATTAAAAGCTTTATTCATCTCATTTAAGCAGACGATCGCCGATCACTAGACTATCACAGCCAAACATGAAACAGCAACACATGAGATGACGAAGATGAAAGGCAACGACGATGCAGAGAATAAAAAGACCAGCTCGTCTGAGCTTTAATCTATGGTTTCCCCTTTGCAAAACTTTCACAGAAACACTTGTTTATCTGCAACAACCATCTCCGAGGGGCGTGTAATAAGTAATAAGTAATACCCTTGGCCCACTTTCAGTTGCCTGATCTAGCTGAAATTTTGCATGTGCAATGATTTATATCTCTACGGGTTATGTGGCAAATTACAGCTCTGAACTAATGTTGTGTAGTTCTTATTAGAAGAGGCCTGATGTTATATATTTGTTGTTGTTCGTATTAGTAAGAGAGTCTTAGAGTGTTTATGCTGTGTGCAGATATGTTGCGTATTGACAAAGAGAGATAGGCAGTTCTGTATATATAAAGAGACAGGGTACATGTTAATACAGGAGAGCCGACGGCATGTAATACACAATGGAGAGGAGATTTGATATATAGATAGATAGACCGAGAGATAGTGCGTTTGACATTTATACTGTTTGACAGTTCTGTGAATGGGAGTGTTTCTATAACATTGACACATATATTTCTTTACCTGTTTTTGAGATGATGATTTTCATAAAGTCCTTATAATATAAATTCACAATACCTTTCTGTTGTTGAATTACATAACACGAAGACGCAGATACAAAAATATGATGATATTCGTTTATTCCATTTTCGACCGGTCAATGGATTTGCATCAAGGAATTCAAGTCTTTACATGATTTTTTCTTCTCCCCTTCGCTTTCAAGGTTCCATGTCAGCTCTGTCTCTGACTCCTCTCTTCTCCCCTGACGGACTGACTTCTTACTCTTTGCCAAGCTCCAAATATATTGAAAACACATGACGTCATTACATGACCAACACGTGCATATCAGAAACGTGCCCTGACACGCCTCATGTTTCCACAAAGCCGACTCTCTAACCTAATTTTTTATTAACCCATTTTACAAACATTTTCCATTGTCCGTTTTTAAATTCCTTATTTTAATTTCATTTGGTTAACTCTACATTCCATTTTCAATGTTATTCCTGTATTATTTATTCTAACTTATGATGGGAATTCTCAATTACAAATCTAGCTTCGCAAGTCCGAATCCTCGGCTATCCCATCTCATATTTACTCACTTACAAGAACAGGTGGCTGTTCTTTAACGTAAATTGTGGTTTCTGTTTTACAGGTGTTTGAACTGAGTCAGGTGTGAAATGGAGCCTATTGAATGTCGAGCAGTGATCCGGTTTTTGTATTTGAAAGGACGCACACCACAGGAGACTTTTGATGAAATGAAAGAAACTTATGGTGATAATTCCCCATTATATGACCTTGTAAAACGCTGGCATCGTGAATTCAAACATGGCCGGAAGTCTGTGGAAACAGCTCTCAGACCTTGTCGCCCTCTTCTGTCATTGATAAGGCATTTGTCCGTCAAGTTGAGGCTGCCATTTTGGAAGATCGGTGCATTACTATTCGCCAAATAGCCCAAGATGTTAAGATTAGTACAGGGTCTGTGGAAACTATCATTCATGACCATTTGCATAAGCATAAGGTGTCTGTCAGATCCATTCCCAGGTTGCTCACACCATTCCAGAAGCGAGAACATGTCGAGTGCTCAAGGATGAATTTGGAGATGTACCAAGAAGATGAGTCAAAGTTTTTCAAAAGACTGATTACACAGGATGAAACCTGGGTCCATCACTATGATTCAGAGACCAAAACCCAGTGAATGCAGTGGAAGCACTTGGACTCATTACCGCCAAAGAAGGCAAGGCTGTAACCCTCCGCTGGCAAGGTCATGCTCACAGTTTTCTGGGACCAGGACGGAGTAGTGATGACAGGTTTCCTGGCAAAGGGTACCACAATTACAGGATCCTATTATGCTTCACTTTTGAGGAAATTAAGGAAAGCTATCAAAATTAAGAGACTGGGCAAGATCAGCAAAGATACCCTCCTCCTGCAGGACAACGCTCCAGTCCACAAGTCGTATGTCGCCAGATCAGAAGCACGGGCGTGTGGTTATGAAATCCTCCCCTATCCTCCCTACTCTCCTGATTTTTAACCCTCTGACTTTCACCTCTTCCCAGCCATGAAGTTGTTTTTGAAAGGAAGACGTTTCCCAGATGATGCAACCTTGATTTCTGAAGTCACGTCATGGTTGGAGGATCTACCTGGGATGTTCTACAAAAACAGTCTCCAGAGCTGCATCAAACGATGGAAGAAATGCATAACTTTGGGTGGTTCCTATGTAGAGAAAGACTAATAACTGTGCCAAGTTTTGTTGCTCTACTGCTATGGGAAGTGGGTCAGTGGCATTACTTATTGCACGCCCCTCGTATGTTTTCAAATAATGTACCGGTAATTTATTTACTCCTGTATCAATCATCCCGAAGAAGTCTTGGAAATAAAGATAATGAACACACAATTTAACTTATTCCCTTTTTATCTCTCTCCCTCTCTCTCTCTCTCTCTCCCTATCTCTCTCTCTGTCTCTCTACCTCCCTCCTTCTCTTTGTATATATATATATATATATATATATATATATATATATGCATATATATATAAATATATATGTGCATATATATATAATATATATATATAAAATATATATGTGCATACATATATGCATATATATATAAATATATATGTGCATATATATATAAATATATATGTGCATATATATATAAATATATATGTGCATATATATATAAATATATATATATGCATATATATAAATATATATATGCATATATATATGCATATATATATAAATATATATGTGCATATATATATATATATATGTGCATATATATATAAATATATATATATGCATATATATATAAATATATATGTGCATATATATATATATATATATATATATATATATATATATATATATATATATATATATATGCAGCATTTTTCTCTTAGGCATATTTCATTAAATAAAATAGACGATTTTTTTTTATTTATTCTATTTTTATCCTTTTCAACTTCCGAATAATTGTCTTCACTTCTGACAGGAACTGGCTGATGTAATCGCCATATTTAATGTGCAACCCATAGACCCTGACAAAAAAAATAATCATTTATTATAATAAATTTTAAACCTCTGACCTCATTATAACTAATAACTCCTTTCCTTCGATTCAGTTGCTTGATAGGACAAACTTAGTTCATGAATTCAAATGCCCTTTGGAAGACTTTCTCCGACAATAAAGATGAAAACATACACATATGTTTGACTACCCCCACTTTGTCGAAGAGATTAACCATGCATTGCTGTGAAACCGTTCTATATTAAATGATTTGACAAATCAACATCTGTTTCTTTTTCACTCACTCACTAGGCATATCGCCGCTTGGATGTAAGAGGCTACTATTTGGGACCATGCTTAGGAAAGATTAACAAGATGTTGGTTTACATTACATTTAAATTTCTGCATATCAATACAGTCAGGAAAGCGGGTAACAGGAAAGGAATTCCAAAGTCTAGCAGTTCGAAGGAAGAAACTGTTAGCATAGAAAGCTTTCTGGCATTTATGGACATTGATAGTGAAGGGGTGAGATTTTGTTACTAAGCAGGATTGTCGGGAATATGTACGTCAAGGCGGCACAAGTGCAATGAGTTCATCAAAGCACATTCCATTATAATAATTGTAAAACAGGCACAGAGATGCAATATTGCGGCGATGGGACAGGGGTTCAAGCTTAGTTGACAAAGTAAGACCTATTAGATTGAAAACTCTTTTTTTAAATATCCAAGAGGGAGAGGGTAGTGGTAGATACACCAGCCCAGATGTATCAACAATACACCATGCATGAGCGAATCGTAGTCTTGTAGAGTTACAGGATACCCTCAGGTGTGAGTAGTCTTCTAGCTCGATAAAGGGCATTACTTATTGCACGCCCCTTTTCAGCAGCTTCCACAATGTCCTCTATGTATTTGTTCCAATTCATATTGCTTGCAAATGTTAAGCCGATGAGTTTAAAGGAAGAATTCTCAAGTTATTAATCATGGATATCGGTGGTTGGAGAGGCGTCTTGTAATTGTTAAAGGAGAGCAGCTTAGTCTTACTAGCTTTAAATGTTACCATCCATTTGCGGCCCCATTCCACTACGGTCTGGAAGTCATTTTCTAACGATTCTGCCATTATCTTAGATTTATGTACATCCGTTTACCCCTTATGCTGGAAAAGACGAATTTGAAAACACATCTGTATGGAACAGACGAATTTGACAACGCATCTGTATGGAACAGACGAATTTGAAAATACATCTGTACTGGAACAGACGAATTTGACAACACATCTGTATGGAACAGACGAATTTGACAACACATCTGTATGGAACAGACGAATTTGAAAACACATCTGTATGGAACAGACGAATTTGACAACACATCTGTATGGAACAGACAAATTTGACAACACATCTGTATGGAACAGACAAATTTGACAACACATCTGTATGGAACAGACGAATTTGACAACACATCTGTATGGAACAGACGAATTTGACACCACATCTGTATGGAACAGACGAATTTGACAACACATCTGTATGGAACAGACGAATTTGAAAACACATCTGTATGGAACAGACGAATTTGACAACACATCTGTATGGAACAGACGAATTTGACAACACATCTGTATGGAACGGACGAATTTGACAACACATCTGTATGGAACATACGAATTTGACAACACATCTGTATGAAACAGACGAATTTGACAACACATCTGTATGGAACAGACAAATTTGACAACACATCTATATGGAACAGACAAATTTGACAACACATCTGTATGGAACAGACGAATTTGACAACACATCTGTATGGAACAGACGAATTTGACAACACAAAACACATCTGTATGGAACAGACGAATTTGACAACACATCTGTACTAGAACAGACGAACTTGACAACACATCTATACTAGAACAGACGTATAATAAATGAAAACTTGAAATACTAGAAGCATTACTGATAAAACTAAAAAAAAATACTATCAATAAAATAGACTTTATTAATTGTAGTAACATCCTGAAATGCTTGTAAAGTTATTAAAATAATTAACCAATGAAACAAAATACACGTTATAAAAAAACAACCAATCACACAAATTGTTCAAAACCAGTTAAATTACTCTATCTCTGATGATGAATCCAATGATAAATATAGCAATTACATCAGCCAGTTCCTGCTAGGAGTGAAGACCGTTATTCGGAAGTTGGAAGTTGGAAAGAATCAAAAATAGAATTAATAGACAAAAAACCTCTATTATATATATATATATATATATATATATATATATATATGTATATATACTGACATATTTCTGTAGAAATATATTTTCTTATTATATGCCAATCCTTATTTAAGAAGCTCAATGCAATTACAGAGCAATATAGAGAATAATTCCAAAATTCATGATGTTGACCATCTTATAATTTATTCGTTTAATTCAGTTGACTTATACAATTCTTGTCAGTATCTGTTCCGTAGCGCAAAATCAATCACTTAATTATTATATCAATCAGTGAATCTATTATGCCCTTAACTCACTAGAAGAAATAGCAACAATCAATCCGTTAAAAGGAATTGAAATGTGATTTGACATGGTAAAAATCCGAAAATTGGAAGAGAAGCTGCAGATACCTTTATATTTTTCCATTACGCCATATTGAATTTTTCAACAGATGGAATTTTTCTGAAACAGATACTGTCAAGAATTGTATAAGTCAACTGGATTAAAGGAATAAATTATAAGATGGTCAACATCATGAATTTTAGAATATAAATTTTGTCATTTATTCTCTATATGTGTATGTGTTAAATATATATAAGTCTGGCGAATTCTCACGAGAATGAAACCCGGAATATTCTTTGTAGCTTTATTGCCATATATATTTTCATAACTTATTACTTTATATATATATATATATATATATATATATATATATATATATATATATATATATATATATATATATATATATATAATTTTTATTCAACTTTATAAATGGCTCGATCTTTTTGATCTATTACTAATCTAAAGTTATGGTGATTTGGGTGTTTGTCCGTTCGTACCAACATATGAGTAGTCGACAAATAAAAGGAATAGGTAGAGCACACATTATTAAGGCAGTAGGTTTTACGATGTTACGAAGTTCGAATCTTACAGAAGTCTAAAGAATTCTTTTTAACTAAATATAAACGAATTAAAATCATAAAAACATTACTTAACTATTATTTAAACCAAGTAACCTTTTTTTAAATAGATATAAATGATGCTCAGCATTATTTCAAAGCGAATCTTTTTTATCGAAAAACAATTTCTAGCGGTATTTTACAAATTAAAACAATACGTAAATACGTATTATAATTAAGAAGTAAATAATTTTAGTTACACTCTCTTTCTCTCTTTCTCTCTTCCCCGCTCTCCCTTTCTCTCTCTCTCTCTCTCTCTCTCTCTCTCTCTCTCTCTCTCTCTCTCTTCTATTGTCTCCAATAAAAATTTCGAAGAAAACTCAGCGAACGTCCCCTTTTGTTTTTATTGCATGAGAAGTGTTGTTAAACAGACGATCGCCGATCACTAGCCGATCGCAGCCAAACATGAAACAGCAACATATGAAACGTGGCGAACATGAAAAGAAACAATGATGCAAATAATAGACCAGCAAGTATAAACACCGGCGCATGTATGCATAAAGATTTTTATTTTGTTGAACGTAAGTCCATGTTATTATGAAAAAAATAAATAAATAAAATATAATTCGAGTTAATTCCCCCCCAAAGATTTTTTTTAGAATATGTGACATATTTTTTCAAAAATGCAGAAAAACTATATAAACTACAGAGCATATGCACATAAATAACAAAAAGTTTATATTCCAAATCTCAAAATGTTTTTCATCTTACTGTTTCTTTCACCATGTTAAAACGTTCAATCCTTGATAGCACCTGTTTCGTAGCGCAGAAACAATCATATAATTATCATGACAACATTTTAAAAAATATCTTCTGCCCTGACTCACCAGATGAATAACAACTCATTAACTTATATATATATATATATATATATATATATATATATGTGTGTGTGTGTGTGTGTGTGTGTGTGTGTGTGTGTGTGTATATATATATATATATATATATATATATATATATATATATATATATATATATATATAAATGTTGTTTGTTTTGGTTTTAGCGATATGTTTTGAATGAATTCAATTATTTACGAAAGCGCATTTTTACCTAAATGCGAGCTGGGAATAATTTTCCCTTTTAACCAATTTGGTAGCCCCACATGGGGAGCGATATAGATTATTATTTTTTTATTTATTTTTTTTAAATATAATTATCCACTGACACGTGTTTCGTCGTCTACGACTCATCAGAGTGGCTGAATATAGCGATAGCGATACATTTAAATATATATATATATATATATATATATATATATATATATATATATATATATATATATTATATTATATTATATTATATTATATTATATTATATCCTTTGTACATTTGAAAATGGCATAAATCTGCCTTTCTTCCTTGTTCCTTCGTCGTCAATCTCTATTCCCTCCCTGGCTTCCCCCTCCCGTTTATTCTCGCAAAAAAAAAGAGAAGACAGCATGAAATTGATTTATTTAAATGTTAGCTGGTTTCTCCGCATGTACTTTTACGTAACCGTGTCAAACATTGAAACCCGCCAGCGACAACGCATCTGTGAAATGGGTGGGGGTTGTTACTGGGCAATGCATTAAGTCACACTCGACATGGGAAGGCTGTTGCCAGATTCTGAGCAGGAGAGTCACGATTATCGCCGGTTGAGGGACATAATAAGTATTAATACGATAATATAAACTCCATTGCATTTTCTTTTTTTCTCCGCTTTTTATTATTTCCACTGTCTGTTGTATTTCCTTATTCATATCTGATGTTCCTTTGATAGAAAAACGTATTTACTTGTCATTTCTTTATCAGGTATTTATTTTGCTGAAACGTCAAATAGAATGTGGATCTTATTATTCATTCCTATATATACTATAGTTATTGCAACATATAAGCTAAAGAGGTGACGTCATTTGCATATTACATGAAGAAAAATCGACTTTATTAAATAGCGGTGTATTAGTTATTGTTTATAGTGAGAGAATTAGTTTAAGTGTTCTATTCAAGTTTATTATTTAAATTTGATTTATATTGATAACATGTTTAACTTAATTTATTTTTACCGACATCGATTTTTTTTATGAATCAGTTTGAGTTAGTTCCCTTTCAAGCATTATTTTTGGAATTAGCTTAAATAAAATAATTTCCGTGATTTCGCAAGTAATGTTGTGGTCCAGTGAATTTTCATTTTAAAATAAACAAACAATTCAATTCAACTATGATTCTTTATTTAAAACAAAAACAAAAAACTTTCATTTACGTTTTTTTACCAGTTTTTTTTTTCTTCACATTTTTTTTTTTTTTTTTTTGACATCGTAACTATTTTTTTTTTCTTTTAATAACGCAATAAGTCATAACTCATCATTTTTATAGCATAAACATTCGGTTAACACAAATTTTACTTTGGTATTTTTGAAACTGAATTATATACAGTTTGTTTTCGTTGCAACAGACCGTGGACAAATCTTTCTAGACTGAGGTAGCATAAGAGAAATTCGCTTAAACTAGAATATAGTCATAAAAAGGTGCTCAATATCCGGAAAATAACTTCTCTTCGTATCCCTTCTGCCGAAATATCTGATGGAGAGTTTGTCACGTACTTTTTTTTTCGGGGGGGGGGGATTACATTTCCGTGTTTTCATTCGTTCTTATATTTTTGAAATTTTTGTTGGAGTAACGATGGAGTTGACATATAATAATGAAAAACTGGTCAATATTCTTAGTATAGCAGGTGTGTCCAAACCCAACTTCATGTCGACCCTGGCAACGCTGGGTATCCATGCTAGTATATACTATATAAAATACTATTATCCACTGACACATGTTTCGTTATCAGAGTGGCGGAATCTAGCGAGATTCGAAATCGGGACCCCACGGTAATGAGCCTGACCTCTGTATCCGCTGGTCCATCTCGCCGACTATCGCGATTTATCTAAATGTTGTTTTTTTTTGTTTTTTTTTTTAGATACGTTATAAAATGAATTTAATTATATACGAAAGTGCATTTTTACCTAAATGCGAGTTGGGAATAATTTTCCCATTAACCAATTTGGTATTCCCACATGGGGAGCGGTATATATATTGTTTTTTAAAATATAATTATCCGCTGACACATGTTTCGTCGTCTATGACTCATCAGAGTGGCTGAATCTAGCGAGATTTTAAATTGGGGCCCCATGGTAATGTAGTAGCAAATTATATATATATATATATATATATATATATATATATATATATATATATATATATATATATATATATATATATATATAATTGCTACTGCTTGACAGAAGCTTGCTATCTGTTCAGGTTGATGTCGGGCGTCCATATGCACGTAGATGGCTCTTCTGCTCAACTACACTCTTACACTATGCATTACTATCAACTCTATGCTTGTAGGTTCAATCCTTTGCTACGGTGATGGCCGAGTTGTATTCGTTTATCGTGGTTGGGATCAGTAAGTGAGAAGTTTGCCAACCAAATCAGCTCAACGGTGGAAAAATGCTATTTTACTTCAAATGTACGTGTTGTGTTCTTTACGAAACCGTTAATAGCATCCTGTCACCAAGATGGTTTACCCCCACCACAACCATCACTACCATAATAATAATGTACTTTATAAATTTAAATGTAGTTGCAGTGCTGATTACGTGGGTCGGACGTCATTAAGACTTGATAATAGAGTCCAACAACACGTACCTAGCAAAATCAGGACTCGAACTTTCCTCCCAATAGACGTTCTTGTTAACACATCCGGGTCTTTTATAGCTGAACATTTGCTTAAAACTCGGCATATGCCATGAACTTTAGCACTGACTCATTCACTACTCTGAGTCATGCTCGTTCGACCTATCAACTGAAGATCTTGGAGACTATTCACGTTCGCTTGAAGAAGCCTTCTCTCTGCAAGCAGAGGGAATGTCTCTTAGGTTTGAACGTGATCAGTCTGCAGGTGATATCATACGTATCGTTATTTTAGACATACAGTGTATCCCGGGTTTTTTTTGGGTTTTTTTCTAATCCACTATATTGCTATTTTTTAGACGTATCGTATCCCATGTTATTTGAAACGTATCGTCTCCTATTCCATTCGATTTCATTAATAAAAAAAAAAAAGGAAATCCCTTGATTCGTAAAAAGTGAGGGCGTAACCGGTCAGCTGGATTCCCCCGGTAATTTTCCCCCACTTTTAATCATGAACATCAAAACAGGTATTTTCTGTTATGATTACAATATACATATATATATATTTATATATATATATACGCACACACACACATATATATATACATATACATATATATACGCACACAAACACGCACACACACACACACACACACATATATATATATATATATATATATATATATATATATATATATATATATATATATATTGGGCAACAGTTTTCTCTTATTCATTTTTCCTTGAAGAACAGAGATAATTCCTGTTTGTTTCTCTTGCGATTAGTTTTTTTTTTCCATTTGGCAGACGATTGTTCGAACGTTCCGTTCGAGTGTAAAATAAACGTTCTCGTTTTTATATGAAGGCGTAGGTTACAATGTGAGACGTTCCTTTTTATTAATGTATTTTTGAATTCATGTTTGGTGTGTCGTGTGTTACTAGATGTTGGTAAATGGAGCTCTTAGGGAAGACATTTGACATATAATCCCTAATACCCTAGTCATGCCGATATATGTATTGTTTTGAGAGGCATATACTCCTGTAGAACATTTGAAAACATAAACTGCATTACTAGTTTTTAGTAAAAGCTAGCAATGCTGTGTATGTTTTCAAACGTCAACCGCTTCAATGCTTTTAAACAATTTTAATATTTTTTTCTAAATATATTCATTAAATGCAATTTTTAATCCATCACGCGTGGAGAAGACTCATATCAAGCTCTCTTCAGTCATTACTCATCTCACGAGATGAGTATTGGCTGAAGAGAGCTTGATATGGATATCTAAAACGGTCCTAATTATCGGGCTTGAAACCGACGGTACCAATGACTTATCTCATTTAACAACTTTCCGTACACAAAATACAATATATATATATATATATATATATATATATATATATATATATATATATATATATATGTATGTATGTATGTATGTATGTATGTATATATAAACACATTGCTCTTTATTATAGAGCGGAGGATCAATATATATAAGTGAAAGAGTGTGGAGGAGAGTGGTTGTCTGATCATGAATGGTTGGTAACTATTTATCAATACTAAACGCCTCATTTGTGCTGATATATTTCCGGCGTTGAACGCGCATGCTCAGATTGTAATAAGCACTTCCTTTTAATTCTCTCGATTCATTGACGTCAATCCATCCCGCCGCCCGGTTGCCAATAGCAACTCCCTCCCTTGTGGGGAAAAAATGGAAAGACTGCCGTAAAAAAATAAATAAATAAAATAAGCAAACGTAAAAAGTAGAAACTAGGGAATCAAACGGAACCTTCCTATACTCTAGGGTGGGAGTATTGCTGATGGTTATTTGTTTAGATGCTTTAAGGCGCATTTCTTCATTCCATTAATCATTTTCAATCCTTTCATAATATTCTTCATCATTAAACCGATAACTTGCCCATCCACTTAACTCTTGTTCTCGAATGGATTTTCACCATGAAAAGGATTGGTTCATTAATTTTTTTTTATTTAAGCTATAAAAAGATTGTGTACGTAGTCCTTTGGAATTTATTTATCTGCGGGAAGATTAGTCACTAGGTTGAGAAAGTTAAATTTGAAAAGCCAGCACTTTAGAGATGAGAGAAATCGGACAGAACAAAAAATGCCTGGGTAGCCCCGTCGGAATTCCCTGGTAGGCGTGACTTATGCGATTAGCAATAAACTTTTTCTGAAATGGTGGGAAGGCAAAGTCTGGGAAGGTGGGCCTCCTTGATTTGCGCAAAAACATATTTTGCCTGACAGAAAACAAGACCATAGCTAGTTTCATAAGTCTGTCCGCCTGATTTTAGTATGAAATGGACACTCTGGATGACGGCTTCTGCTGATGTCAAAAATTAATTATTTTTCCTTAAATGCTATATTATCTGTTTTACTTAGGTAGCGGTTCGATGGTTCAGTTGGTAAGACACGTCCGGGTTATAGTAAAGTATGGAAATATATTTATGGAAATTTAACTGCACAGAGACGTCAGCATTTCACCCTGGCAGACAACCATCAAGTTAAGTGCTACTACGCCCTACTCTCGCATTCCACACTGACGTAAATACTGAAAAGCTATATAAATTAAATATATAAAAGTATATATTATATCAGCTTATAATATTATGGATGTATACATGAAAAAATAAACACACACACACACCCACACACACATATATATATATATATATATATATATATATATATATATATATATATGTATATATATATACATATATATATATATGTATATATATATACATATATATATACATATATATATATATATATATATATATATATATATATATATATATGTATACATATATATATATATATATATATATATATATATATATACTCGGGGGGGTTATTCAAAAATAATGGACTAGTGAATTCAACGAGGTTATTAGATAGTGCTCAATAAAAAAAGCTGATAATACTTGTTTATTGTTATATAAACATGCTCACATCCCGCTGCTACAAACAGATATCATCAGACAGCGACTTGACTATTCAAATGTTCAATGAATGAACATTTGAATAGTCAAGTCGCTGCCTGATGATATCTGTTGTTTGATTGAAACAAGTGGCTGTTTGTAGCAGCGGGACGTGAGCATGTTTATATAACAATAAACAAGTATATATATATATATATATATATATATATATATATATATATATATATATATATATATATATAGCATTTTAGTTCCTTTTTAAAGAGAAAAATGCAAATATGGTTAAATGGCGTTTTAGGAATTTAACTTGACTAGATTCTATAAAAAAAAATAACAAGAGAGAATTTTGGATAACTAAAAACAAATATATTTTTAGAGAAGGAAATGTTGGTTTTCATATCACAAGCAATAATTTAAAAATCGATCTGATCTTTGGAGGCTGACGTAGTCTGATGTAGAGGTCACTTAAGATGAGTAAGAGTTGGAGGTCAGAGAGAGCAGACCGAGTTGAGAAGTTAGGGAGAAGACACTATGAAAGCCGGTGAAGTCAAGATCAAAATGTGAATCAAGATCAAAATGTGAAGTCAAAGCATTGTAATCAAAATATTATATGAAATATAACTTTGTGTGGTATCATCTTTCGAAGCAGCAGGTTTGTGAATTCGTCCTGATTATTACTGTCATATTAAACTTTCAAATGTTTACAGACTCTATCTATTACAGCTTCATTTAACATTTAATCCGTACATTTAGCACTCGTGCATTTGAAGTTTGAATCACATATTTTTGTTTTGTTTTTACTTTCGAGAATTTCAAGGGGAGACAATTAAAAGGGTTAAAATTTTGCGTAACTTGAATTAACAATAAAACTATCTGGACATTTACTGAATTAAAATAATAAAAAAAAAAAGTTAGAGTTTATAAAATAATTAGAATGTTGAAATAAATTAGAATAGGCATTTTTATTAATCCTTTGGACGAAAAATATCGAAAAAATGGCCAAAACCATTAATTCCTTCACCCTCAACTAGGTAGTTTTTTACAAGGAGATTTTTGCTTCGACATTTTCGTAAGTCATCGTCTTCGTTGGATTGACTACGCTTAATTTCAACGCTAGCAACTTCCGGTTGCACCCGGGCTGCCTACTGTTGTTTTGATGCCCCCGCTACTACCATTTTATTTACACCCCTGTCCCCGGAGTTCCTTACTACACCACCTACACACACCCGGGCAATGTCGGGTGCCCCCGCTAGAAATATATAATGAAAGTTTACTTTTAACAAATATGTTTTTACGTTTTGACAAAAATAAAATCCTGATTTCATTTTATCTTTGCGACTAAAATGTGTGACTAAATCCGTTTTATTGTGCTTTTCTTTTTTTCTTTTCTTTTTTCTTTTTTTTTCTTTTTTTTCTTTTCTTTTTTTTTTTTTCAATATTACCGCAATAAATATTTCAAATTACTTCAATGGAAGCAGAGTTTGCTCAAACGACGAGCCAAGATTGCTTGAATCAGTAGCACTCAGTGGTCGTGCCTTGTCGTGTTCTGTCGTACCTTAATTTGTTGTACATAAATAGTAGTAATGGGATGATTCCAATATTTTTCCCGGTTCTGATACAATTATCGATTACATACGAAATTCCCGATTCCGATAGAATTACCGATTCCGATTCTTTGTAAATCTCTAAATACTTAACTAAACAGCTGTCATTTTGTCCCGATTACCGTAAAAAAAAAAAAAAACACCTGTAAAATATGCATATACTTTCTTAGACGCAAAAACAAAAAAAAAAGGGGGGCGGGGAGTTATATAGTTTAGTCTTACTGATAGTTAAAAATTAATAAATATTTATTATTTTATTATTACTACCAGCAAGCAAAATCAAATAAATAAAAGTCAATTAAAAGAATCGTTCTTGGCATCGGAAAATTGGCACAATTTTTCCGATTCCGATACCCCCAAAAGTTCCGATTTTTCTGATTCTCGATTCCGCTTTAGACTAATCGTCCCAACACTAATAAATAGTAAATGCTTTTCTCCCACTATTTCATTTTCTTAAGGGATCACCTTATTATTTCGAAAGCTACAATTCTGTTTTACGGATGATTGTCATGCGTGCAAGTTCATCCTAATCCTGTTGTTCGTTGGTGACACAATTTTTGTCTTGGCTTGCATAATTATCTCCATTCTGGGATATAAAATTAAACATCTAATGTAGTAGCGATTCCTGGGAACATCAACCTGAAAGAACAGTTGGAAATGACTTATCTACCATACATTACGACCATGTAATCCCTACAGCCACCTACCTTGAAAATGCTGCAGTGAAACCTGACATAGTTATATGGAATAAGTCAGAGAGAGTTGAAACCTTGATTGAAGTGAGTGTTCCTAATGATGGTGGTCTGAACAGAGCTGAAAGAGAGAGACAGACAAAATACCAAGGTCTCGTGTATGATATGAAAATAAACTGGAATCTAAAGGGGATATCGATCATACCAGTTATCATAGGTGCCACAGGGCTTATGAAGAAGAACCTGAAGTCCTAACTAATATTCCTGGTGAACCAAGTGCAAAAGAGATTCAGACAATTGCACTTAAGGGAACAGCGAGGATGCTAAAAAGAGCTCTCGTTGGTTTCAATAAAAAGTGGGGCAATGTTGGCAGCTGGTTTGGTTGCTCCATACCCAGCATTACAATCTTGAAAGGAAGAAAATTAAAAATAAAAAAAAAAAAAGAAAAAAAGAAAAAAAGGATATTCTTATCAGAAACTTTGTAAGAGAAGATCCGGATGTCGCTTCGGTGTCATGGCGGACGAAAGGGTCAAATGCGTTGCATCAAGAAAAGAAAAGAAAAAGAAGAGAAAAAATGTTGTCAACATAATTCATATGAGTCACATTCCAACGAAACGGATTGGTAAGCAAATAAATATATTCATATTCAGATAGATGGAGGGGGTGGACATAAATGCGAAGGAACATAAAATGTTACTAACTTAGAGAGAGGGAAGGGACGAGTGAGAAAAGAACAGAGGGGAGAGAGAGGGGGAGAGAAAGGCCTAGGAGACGTCTTCCTTTTTTTCTTTTCTTTTTCCTTCTATTTTTTTACGATTTAAAACATTTTTCAACTGTTTACGTGTATGTATACATAATAATCACGTTATCACACGAGTTCTGGTGAGATCACCGAAGTTAAGCAACGTTGAGTCTGGTCATAACGAGATGAGTGAACATTTGGGAATACCAAACGTTGTATGTATGTATGTATGTATGTATGTATGTATGTATGTATGTCAGGTCATGTCATATGCTACTGGTACCATGTAACACAGTACTACCTGCCTCATGGTCGGGTCACCGGCGACTAAACTGGTTCCCCCGCCAGACTTGTTTGGTGAGGAGGGCGGCTAGTCTCCCTGAAGGATTAAAAACAAGACCTTCCAAAGGGCGAATGAACTCTTTTTCTGGGTCAACGGCCAACTAGCACTGTGTATATTTGTGTGTGTGTATATGTGTATTGGGGTGGAGAGGGCTCCCGTAAGCTGTGGTGAAGGCAACCTTTCTAGGAGAAGCAAATCTCTGATTTAAAAAACCATAAAGCGGAAGACCATTACCCGCATTAAGCTGATCTGCAGTTTAATTTGTTGCTGGCTATCTTCCTCTTGCTTGTTGCTGGATCTCAACATTTTGAACCGAGGGAGAGACTTAGCTGTCGTACAAAGCTAAGACTCTGTAACATCATCTTTGTATAGATACTCCCTCAAACATTTGGGCTCATGGATTTTAAATGTCTGAGGGAGCGGCACTCGTCTGACAAGACGCTGCAATTATCATGTGTGTGTGTGCGTGTGTGTGTGTGTGTGTGTGTGTGTGTGTGTGTGTGTGTGTGTGTGTGTGTACAGTGCAATCACTTTGACACACTAAAGGAAGCTCTACGTTTTTATTGGCTCTTCTGGTCGATTTATTGAGGCACCGTTAGGATGCGGTTTGAACTCGCCTAACAGTATCATTTGAAACACCCATCTGTCATGAATTCAACATGTCCTCTTAATATCGACTTCCTTTCTGGTGTCTCTCTTGGAATTTAGTGCGAAATGCACGTTAAATAAGTGTAAATGATTTACTTGTCTTTTTTTTTTCTTTTCTTTTCTTTTTTTTTTTTTTTTTTGCAAATTCAAGGACGCAAAATGTCTTATATAGTTGAGTGAACACCATTGAAAAAGATATGGAGAAACATTTTTGCGATGCCTCCGTTCAGTCTCAAGAGATAATGGATACCCTTTGTAAGGGTAGCAACACGATTAATTGTAAGGCAAGGGTTGCGTAATCTTCATCCATATCTATTCTAAATTGGTACTGCTTGAGTCCAATGACAAGGAAAAGTGCTACACGACTAGAAACAATGCCGAGGTAAGCGTAGAGCATCATTCTAGAATATTCTCTCATTTTAGTAATGGCCAAGCAGTAAAAAAAAAAATGAGGTAGCTCTGCTCTTTAAGGTTTCGAATTTTTGGATCGAATTGGAAGTAAATTTACACGAATTATAAAGATAATTTAATTATCAGGAAACCTTAGGTTATAATTTTTAACTTATTATGATTAATTTTTTTATTAAATTCATCAACAAATTTTAAGTTTAAAAAAAAAATGTTTTTATTTACGAAACTAAGAATTTGCTTATTTCAGCCTGGTTAATCGCGTGTTATCCATTTTTTAACGAGATTTTTTTTTTTTTTTTTTACTGATAGGAAATTAAAAAAAAAAAACGGGAGAAAGCAAGGGGGGGCAGAGGAAAGGAAGGAAGGAAGGAAATAAAATCTAGACCAAACACCAAAGGACACAACCCGAAAACTCGCCAGAGTTTGCACATTATACACGAAAGTCCATATCATCAGGACATTATTTAGGAGCGACTGAACACCTCGAAAACACATGGTGAGAGTCAGCCCCTTAAACTTACTTTAATTTAAATAATACAAACATTCACACCTCATCTAACAAATTCTTTGACTAAATATTTAAAATAACAACTTTTGAAGCCCTCATAAGATCATTGCTATGCAAAAGAGCCTACACGTTATGTCACCTTTTTCTTTTACATAGGTATAACCACTTATCAAGGCCCAGGCGACTCGAGGGTAAGGGTTAAGAGTGTACAGTATTCAATATGACAATAAAGTAATCGTTAGTAATGGAAATTCGGTAAATTTGTTAACAAGTGGTACGGCTCATCAAGAACTTGTTTACATTGGACTTGAAGACAACCATAGTCAACTGGGAAGCAGGAAAACGGAAGACAATTCCACAGGCGTGCAGTTCTAAGAAAGAAGCTTTGCTTATGGAATCTACGTTTAGGTTTAGACACAGATAAAGAGTGGGGGGAATTATTGATAGTGTGTACAGCTAGACGAGTGTTTCTTGTGAAAGTTTGGCGAGGGGGGACCATAGACTGAAGCTCAGTCGAACACTTTCCATGAAAATAACGATACATCAGAGACAAACTCGCAACATCTCTTCTGTGAGATAGAGATTGCAGGGAAGAGAAAAGGACATCTCCTACAAGGTTACGAATTCTATTTTGAACTCTCTCAAGGCAGAACAAGTCCTTTCTGGCAGCTCCTGCCCAGATGTGGCAACGGTATTCCATGCACTAAATTGGATACTCCACCAGATTAGATGAACTCTTATCCTGGAATTCAATAAAATCAAAAGGTCATAAGATATACTATAACATATTTAAATTGTCAATTGGGGGGAGGAAAATTATTTTCTCAATTTCTTTACTAATTCAGTGTTTGAGAAGTAAAGAACTTTAATGGAATATTCAAGTATCTATGTTGCTCAAATAGAGATCCAGTGTTTGAGTCAGGAAGGATTCCATTTTTATCTGAGAAGTTTTGCTGAAGTATAATGAATCAAATATATGCCAGTGGATAATTATATTTAAAAAAAAATAATATATATGCCGCTCCCCATTTGGGGGTACCAAATTGGTCAAACGAAAAATTATTCCTAACTCGCATTTAGGTAAAAATGCACTTTCATATAAATAATTGAATGATTCAAAATGTATCCCAAAAACAAATAAAATAACATAAATATATATATATATATATATGTGTGTGTGTTTGTGTGTGTGTGTGTGTGTGTGTGTGTGTTATTTTATTTGTTTACGCTTTGAATGAATTCAAGTATATATATATATATATATATATATATATATATATATATATATATAAAGCTGAATGTGTGTGTGTGTGTGTGTGTGTGTGTGTGTGTGTGTGTGATCACGAATAGGCTTGACTATTTTAAAAAAATATAATGATAGAAGATGTATCGAGACACAGGAATGGGTATGTTTGATCTGGCAGAACGGTGGTTCATTAAAATTGTGGGGGTCTGCGTTCGTGCCTGGTCCACAAAGTATGGAAATAAAAAAATTTAAAATAAAAAAAAGGTTTACAAGTGTTTTTGATATAGATGTACATAAGAATACTTTGATAAGTATGTTTTAACTTAAATAGGGATGGTATAATAAAATTGTGGGGTCTACGTTCGCGCCTGGCCTCCATAGAATAGAAATAGGCACAAACTTTAATAAAGACTTTTCATATCTATCTGCATAAGTATACTTTGATAATTATGTTTCAGTTTGAAGAAATATGGTATAATACAATTACGGGGTGTTCGTTCGCACCTGACCTCCATAGAATGGAAATATATCACAAAGTTTAACAAGGTTTTTTAATATAGATCCACAGAATATTGTGATAAGTGTTTCGGTGTGAACAGGTATGGTATAATAAATTATGGTGGTTATCTATTTTATTTTTACTTTCATCATATTTTGATTTGGTTTTGATACCCCCAAATTCAACCCAAATATACAACCCTTCCTTTTCATAACCTATCATACTTTCATAAATCAGAGTCCATTTTTTGTAGGCTGTTTTTGAACACAGTCAACGACGGGTAGTTTTGCTAGTATATATATATATATATATATTCCAGGTTTAAAAGAACAAAGAATAGTTAGATTCTTATATACTTTTCAGAAAGGCGATTTTGGCTTTCAAAGATATTTTTCTGGATTAATTTTCCATATCAAGATTTTCATGTATGTACAGGGTGTAACGATAAAATTGTTGCCCTAGAAGAGACGACATGATTCCATTTCCGTTTGAGGAAAACCAGTTTTCTTTTTTGCGGGGGGGGGCATCTACTAGTTGGCCAGTTGTGTACAAATCTCAAGGGCGATAGTAGCCTTCTATCATGTCTAAAAGTGACACAATGTTCCACGAGCGAGATCGGAGATGCGACGCTGTACAATTCATGCTCTCTACCAATTTAAGTTATGGCAACAAGACCATTGCCAGCACCTTCAAAGTGCAAATCCAGACGGTTCAATACTTGAGGGCGCATCTGCGGCCACGGTTATGGTTTTGGTGTGGTTAGGGTCACATCATGCCACCTCACATCTTCGAAGTCGGCTTGATAGCATTGTCTTCCCTTTAAGAGGTAACTCTAGGACAACCAGATTTAGAAGCATAACGAACACGGCCAGTGTTTTGGTGCTTTTGCACAGTCATTCGTACCGTTTTCTCATGACATTTTAATTTGCAGCCAATTTCTCAATTAGATAAACCAGAAAGGTGGAGATAAATGAGCTCCTGACGATCACTAAGAGAAAGTCGAAACATATGGACTAAATGTTACGTTGGATAACTTGGAACAACAACAATTACGATTAGAGATGTTTTGTTGTCTTAAAGGTGGATATTTTAAGCTTGTTTTACGAGGGACGTGCAATAGCAGTAGAGCAACGAAACTTGGCACAGTTATTAGTCTTTCTCTACATAGGAACCACCCAGAGTTATGCATTTCTCCCATCGTTTGATGCAGCTCTAGAGACCGTTTTTGTAGAACACCACAGGTTGGTCCTCCAACCACGACGTGACTTCAGATAGCAAGGCTGCATCATCTGGGAAACGGTTTCCATTCAAAAACAACTTGATGGCTGGAAAGAGGTGAAAGTCAGAGGGTGCAAGGTCAGGAGAGTAGGGAGGATGGGGGAGAATGTCATAATGACACGCCCGTGCTTCTGATCTGGCGACATGTGAGTGGATCAGAGCGTTGCCCTGCAGGAGGAGGGTACTTTGCTGATCTTGCCCTGCCTCTTGAGTTTGATAGCTTCCCTTAATTTCCTAAAAGTGAAGTATAATAGGCTCCTCTAATTGTGGTACCCTTTGCCAGGAAATCTGTCATCACTACTCCGTCCTGGTTCCAGAAGACTGTGAGCATGACCTTGCCAGTGGAGGGTTACACCCTTGCCTTCTTTGGAGGTTGTAAGTCCAAGTGCTTCCACTGCATTGACTGGGCTTTGATCTCTGGATCATAGTGATAGACCCAGGTTTCATCCTGTGTAATCAGTCTTTTGAAAAACTTTGACTAATCTTCTTGGCACATCTCCAAATTCATCCTCGAGCACTCGACACGTTCTCGCTTCTGGAATGGTGTGAGCAACCTGGGAATCCATCTGG
>NC_136513.1:90586554-90609054 GCF_053919585.1 Euprymna scolopes
GAATTTTTTATTATTGTATGAAATTTTTTTATTATTGTATGCATTTTTTTATTATTGTATGAATTTTTTATTATTGTATGAAATTTTTTTATTATTGTATGAAATTTTTTATTATTGTATGAATTTTTTATTATTGTATGAAATTTTTTATTATTGTATGAAATTTTGTTATTATTGTATGCATTTTTTTATTATTGTATGAAATTTTTTATTATTGTATGAAATTTTTTATTATTGTATGAAATTTTTTTATTATTGTATGAATTTTTTTATCATTGTTATGAATTTTTTATTATTGTATGAATTTTTTTATTATTGTATGAAAGTTTTTGTTATTGTATGAAAATTTTTTATTATTGTATGAAATTTTTTTATTATTGTATGAAATTTTTTATTATTGTATGAAATTTTTTTATTATTGTATGAAAATTTTTTATTATTGTATGAAATTTTTTATTATTGTATGAAATTTTTTTTATTATTGTATGAACTTTTTTATTATTGTATGAATTTTTTTATTATTGTATGAATTTTTTATTATTGTATGAACTTTTTTATTATTGTATGAGTGTTTTTATTATTGTATGAATTTTTTTATTATTGTATGGAGTTTTTTATTATTGTATGAAAATTTTTGTTATTGTATGAAAATATTTTATTATTGTATGAAATTTTTTTATTATTGTATGAACGTTTTTATTATTGTATGAAATTTTTTTATTATTGTATGAAAATTTTTTATTATTGTATGAAATTGTTTTATTATTGTATGAATTTTTTTTATTATTGTATGAATTTTTTTATTATTGTATGAATTTTTTTATTATTGTATGAAATTTTTTTATTATTGTATGGAGTTTTTTATTATTGTATGAATTTTTTTATTATTGTATGAATTTTTTTATTATTGTATGAAATTTTTTTATTATTGTATGAATATTTTTATTATTGTATGAATTTTTTTATTATTGTATGAATTTTTTTATTATTGTATGACATTTTTTATTATTGTATGAATTTTTTATTATTGTATGAAGTTTTTTATTATTGTATGAATTTTTTTTATTATTGTATGAATTTTTTTATTATTGTATGAATTTTTTTATTATTGTATGGAGTTTTTTATTATTGTATGAACGTTTTTATTATTGTATGAAAATTTTTGTTATTGTATGAAAATTTTTTATTATTGTATGAATTTTTTTATTATTGTATGAATTTTTTCAATTGTATGGATTTTTTTTGTATGGAAATTAATTTCTCAAACTTCCGATATTAACATTGAATTAAGCGTTGTTTATTTAACATTTTCACACAAAAAATTATAATTGCAATTGTTTTAAATTACAGGTTTCGCATAATTTTTATATGCAAGATTTTAATCATTTTCTTGCTCGCAAGAATGTAAAACTTTCGGCGTAACATATTTGTTATACAATATTGAACAATAATTTTTTTTCTATGTTCCTGCTTTTAAATTAATTTTTTAAAATTAAATTATAAAATGGAAAAATGTATACAAACGTTCAGAATAGGAATGTATGGATGCCCGTCTAGGAAAAAAAAATTATCAAACCCCTCCTCCCTTTTAATTACAAGACGTCATTTTCACAGTCTTTCGACTGGCTGAAATTTTGGGCTTCCGTATATTCCGTGTTTAGAAAAACTTTTGTTTGTTGCGTTTTGCGAACGGCAGAATTACTCGGCTTCGTGCTTATTAATTTATGTTTTGTACAAACAAGGCTTCTAGAAGTGTCAGCCATTTTGAGTTTCAGAACAGTTTCAGATGGTTCGCTGTTACACACAAGTCATGGGAGGTGACTTGTTTGTAGTAGACAGTTCCACAGAACAAAATATTCTTACCGTGTCGAAACCCGGGAAAAGAACATGTGAAATTACTCCAGAAAAGGTTTAATATTTATGAAGCAATTCTGGTTTCTGATTGGTTGGTAGCAGAACGTGAATTAATTTGATTCGTCAGTTCTTAGCAGCATCGTTTATAAATAGAATCTTCCGACTGTGTGGGATAAAACCCCATTAAAACACTCTTTTGATGGGATGTCTCCTAGCGTCTTCGGCTGCAGGGAGACAGGGTAGTACTAGTCAAGGATTCGTCACTTGACACTCAGCCCAACAGGTGAGGGGCCGGGAACCGGCCCAGCACCTGTTGGACTGAGGTACACCGCCTGGGTAATACCTAGGAGGTCCACCCTCCCAGGCCTTGCCACCGGGCTTTCCGGTGGGGCAAGTTTATTGCTTGCTGCCTGAGGCGCCCCGACCGGGGAATGCCGACGGGGTTACTCAGGCAATTTTTAAAATTGCAGGAGTGCCCCTCCTTTAGGGGAGCCTGCGGGGTTCCCACTTTCCGGCCTTGTGCCACATTTTGCCGATGTGGGCGGCAATTAAATAACTACCCCATTTACTCTCAAAATATTGCAACAAGGCTTTTTTTTATTTAATTCAATATCTTAGGACTTTACTTTACTAATTATTTTTTTAAATAGACCCAGAAAACTAATATTTATCTTTTAAAGGATTTTTACAATGAATTTATTTAACTTCAAAATTTAGCTGAATTGAGTAGCTCGCCGTGAAAACAATTTTTCATAACTTTTTTTTTTTTCGCGTGTACAAATATTTTTTTCCTTTTAGAAATTAAGTTTAGTCTTTAATCTTTTAAATACAATCAAAAAGTTGTCGGAAACGTACAAAAAAATTATGATAAATCAGCTTTCAAAACTATGTCCCCCTATTTTTGCCCGCCCATTTTTGCTCGTAACTAGTAAGTAAACACACACATATAGGTGATAGACATTATTCCATGGAGTTTCAAAAAATGTAAGGATTCTTCTCTTTAGAGGATAGAAAACAAGCTAGCAAAACATATGGATCGCTTGTTTTATTATTTCTGAAACTTCATTCCATGATTGTTGTCATATAATGTCAAATACTGTTTGCAAAGAAAAATGAAAAAAAAAAGTTTGTATAAATTGTTTGCGGCTTGCAAGTATATGTGTGTATGTTTACAAAATAAAATGAAATATTATAAATAGACAAACAAAACCTTGGGTAAAACATTTTTTTGTTGTTTTTTTTTTTTTCTTTTCGTGGCCACAATTTTCAGTGCATAAAAATATTTCAAACTCAGTCATGCATTTGGAAACTGAAAGAAGCGTATAAATTAGTTTATTATAAATATTATAAATATATGCAATATTAAAACTATTAGAAAAGCTACCTGATGTTGTCCTGGTATTATATGAAAATAAAACCAGTGACGAAGAAAACAATTTGCTGAGACAATTTTTTTTATAATTTAATTTGTTTACTATTCATTTAATATATAAAAATGCTTTGCAGGATTTTCAGAATATATCATCGATAGAAATTAATCTGATAAATCAATATTTTATTATTATTATTATTATTATTATTATTATTATTATTATTATTATTATTATTATTATTTGGGCTATATAATTATTTTGTGATGTTTTTTTCTTTGGGCTATGTAATTATTTTGTAATTTTTTATCTTTGAGTTATGTAATTATATTGTAATGTTTTTTGCTCTGGGTTATTTAATTATTTTGTAATGTTTTTGTTTTTTTCTTTAGGCTATGTAATTATTTCGTAATTGTTTTTTTATAGATTATGTAATTATTGCTTAATATTTTTATTTTTATTTAAACTATGAAATTATTTTGTAATATTTTTTCCTTTGGGTTATGTAATTATTTTGTAATGATTTTCTTTGAGCTATGTAATTATTTTGTAATTTTTTTTTCTGTAGGCTATGTAATTATTTTGTAAGTTTTTTTTTCTTTAGGCTATGTAATTATTTTGTAATGTTTTTTTTTCTTTAGGCTATGTAATTATTTTGTAATGTTGTTTTTTTCTTTAGGCTATGTAATTATTTTGTAATGTTTTTTTTTTCTTTAGGCTATGTAATTATTTTGTAATGTTTTTTTTTCTTTAGGCTATGTAATTATTTTGTAATGTTTTTTTTTTCTTTAGGCTATGTAATTATTTTGTAGTGTTTTTTTCTTTGGGCTATGTAATTATTTTGTAATGTTTTTTTTTCTTTAGGCTATGTAATTATTTTGTAATGTTTTTTTTCTTTAGGCTATGTAATTATTTTGTAATGTTTTTTTTTTAGGCTATGTAATTATTTTGTAATGTTGTTTTTCTTTAGGCTATGTAATTATTTTGTAATGTTGTTTTTCTTTAGGCTATGTAATTATTTTGTAATGTGTTTTTTTCTTTAGGCTATGTAATTATTTTGTAATGTGTTTTTTTCTTTAGGCTATGTAATTATTTTGTAATGTTTTTTTTTCTTTAGGCTATGTAATTATTTTGTAATGTTTTTTTTCTTTAGGCTATGTAATTATTTTGTAATGTTTTTTTTTCTTTAGGCTATGTAATTATTTTGTAATGTTTTTTTTTCTTTAGGCTATGTAATTATTTTGTAATGTTTTTTTTCTTTAGGCTATGTAATTATTTTGTAATGTTTTTTTTTCTTTAGGCTATGTAATTATTTTGTAATGTTTTTTTTTCTTTAGGCTATGTAATTATTTTGTAATATTTTTTTTCTTTAGGCTATGTAATTATTTTGTAATGTTTGGGGTTTTTTTTTGGGGGGGGTGAGACTATGCAATTATTTTGTAATGTTTTGGGGCCTATGTAATTATTTTGTAATGTTTTTTGTTTGTTTGTTTGTTTAAGCTATGTAATTATTTTGTAATGTTTTTTGTTTGTTTGTTTGTTTAAGCTATGTAATTATTTTGTAATGTTTTTTGTTTGTTTGTTTGTTTAAGCTATGTAATTATTTTGTAATGTTTTTTGTTTGTTTGTTTGTTTAAGCTATGTAATTATTTTGTAATGTTTTTTGTTTGTTTGTTTGTTTAAGCTATGTAATTATTTTGTAATGTTTTTTGTTTGTTTGTTTGTTTAAGCTATGTAATTATTTTGTAATGTTTTTTGTTTGTTTGTTTGTTTAAGCTATGTAATTATTTTGTAATGTTTTTTGTTTGTTTGTTTGTTTAAGCTATGTAATTATTTTGTGATGTTTTCTTTTTTATTTGGGCTGTGTAATTATTTAATTTTTTTCTTTAGGCTTTTTAATAAGTCTTTTCACTGTAGTAGATATAATAGGCATATTTTTTTTTTTTTTGCAAAAAATATATTATATATCTTTATGCACTTAGTATAAACACCCCCAACCTCCCCATGTTAAGAACGGCTTTTGGAATAAACAGCCCCAACCTCGAAAGCCGTTCTTAATATGGAGAGGTTAGGGTTAGGGTATTTATTCCGAAACCCGTCCTTAACATGGAGTGGTTGGGGGGGGGAGTAATATTACGCTGGGGCAAGTCGTAAAAAATACCCCTTCCCCAAAAAAAAGAGTAAAACTGCCATCTTTTCTTGAAGAAAAAGGGGAAAAAAGTTTTGTTAATAAATATTATGCACAACAAATAAAATAAATAAAAAATATTTTCTGTCGTTTAAAGGTAGGTTTTTGTTATTTTTGATTATTTGCATTTGTTTTTTTTTTTTGTTTTTTTTTCAGTTTCTTTGTTTTTATATTAGTCTGAATCTGTTACAAAGCTCGGTTGAAACTGATGATTGCAGGTCTCGCCCGATCCATGCTTGACGTGAATTCCCGAGAATCCGGGTGAAATCATGCAAGAGTACCAATAACATTAATTCTTTCACCCTCAACTGGACACTTTTCTACAGGTCGTTTTTTTTTCGCCGATATTTTCGAAAGTCATTCCCTATTTTCGATTGACTAGCCTTAATTTAAACTTTCGCCACTTCCGGTTTTATGATGGACGCAACGGCAAAGACGTCACGTTTTATTTATTTATTTCACGTTCTTTTCCTCTTTCGTGGTACGGGCTCGAGCCTGCCTGCCTACTACCCCCTTTTTTTTTTTTTTTGCTCAACACACACCTCCAAACGCCCGGGCAACGCCGGGCCCCCAGGCTAGTTAGTCTCTTATAAACAGAAAGTCCGGTTAGTTTTAATAAGAATTTTGTAATATTTCTAACGTACGTATTCATCAATTTCCATAGGTTCGCGATAAAATGATAGAAATATTTGTGGCTTATGGAATTTCGGTGCTTGTTACGATAGAATCGACAGATCGATTTTTTTTTTAATATGTCTTTTTAAGCAAAAACAATATTACATAATTAATTGTCATGTCGAAAATAGTAATATATCTAAAAATCACGAAAATTCATTGAGTAGAACAACTTCTTTTGTATTTTTAATAATAATGATAATAATAATAATAATTATAATAATAATAATGATAATAATAATGATAATAATAATAATGATAATAATAATAACGATAATGATAATAATAATAGTAATAATATTAATAATAATAATAATGATAATAGTAATAATGATGATAATAATAATAATAATAATAATAATAATAATATTAATAATAATAATAATAATAATAATAATAATAATAATAATAATAATAATAACAATAATGAAGTCTATCGCTATCGACAACAAATATTTAAGCCGTGAACAAGTAATCTAAAACATTCGTTTCGGGTTATGTCCCCTATATATAAATTCTTCGCCGTCTATTTTATAACGGCTAAGAAAATTGCAATTTTACCCAATTTTCCGTAAAAATTACTTTTAACTATGAATAACTTTCTACTCGATGAATTTTCGCAATTTTTGGATATACTACTATTTTCGGCATGACAATTAAGTACATAATATTGTTTTTGCTTAAAACGACATATATTTTTTTTTAATCGATCCGTCGACTCTATCTTAACAAGCACCGGAATTTCTCTTGGTGTTGTCAACACGAACCATGTGATGTACGAGGGCACTTCTTCTGTAGTTATCATACTCGAAGGAGAGACAGATGCATTCAAGATAGACGCTGATGTTCTTCAAGATTTTGCAACGATTTTGTCTACAATTGTACTTGATTATGCAATTCACACGTCAATCTGCGCGACTGATAGCCTTTCACTCAAATGTCGCCACAGTACAAAACACCCTGCTGAGGTTTTGGTTGAGTTGGATTACGTTAATATTATCGCATTACTTGAAGATTGTATTCATTCTACAGTGTGGAACAATAAAATTATCACCCTAGAAAAGACGACATGATTCCATTTCCATTCGATTTGCAGATCATCTACTAGTTGGTCAGTTTACAAATCCTAAAAGCAATAGGAGTCTTCTGTCATGCCTGAAAGTGACACAATGTTCAACGAGTGAGGTCGGAGATGCGCTGCTGTACAACTCATCCTCTCTACTGATCCAAGTTATGACAACAGGACCATTGCCAGCACCCTCAAGACAATTGTTCCGTACGGATCGTAACCATGTGTTGGATATTGGGGCTCAGGGCATCCGAGGCAGGCAAAAGATGAGGATTTAAGTAAAAACTCCCGGGCAACGCCAGAGAGTTACAACGACTAAATTATAAAATACAACCAGATTATTGCCCTCTGACGCAAATCCGTCCTGATATTTGAATTCTGTCGCAAAAGCAAACGTCATTAACAATAAACAATGGAAATAGAATTTATGAGTTGGAAATGGCATTTCAGAGGGAATGCGATCTTAATAATAGCCAGATGAATTTGAACGATGATGTCAGTCATTACTGAGAGAGAGAGAGAGAGAGAGAGAGAGAGAGAGAGAGAGAGAGAGAGAAAGAAAGAGAGAGAGAGATACGTTTGTTTACCGAATTCTGTCTATCGCCTTACCGCTCTATACTTTCTCTCCTGCTCCATGCCACACGTCCACCTGCCAAATAAAATCGACTGTTTTATAACCAAAAATTTTATTATTTATTTGATAAATGTAGTAGTACGTAACGCATGTGATTTTGTTATCAAGTCACCATGAAAGAATGAGCAATGAAGGCAATTATCGAGGCAGAACAGGTCCTCCTGAAATCGATTTGTTGTAGGCAGTGACCAATCGAAAGCTCTGGAAAAGAAATAGCAAGTCATATTCGAAAAATCATCCTCTACTCTATGATGATGATGATAATAATAATAATTATTATTATTATTATTATTATTATTAACATTATTATTATTAGTAGTAGTAGTAGTAGTAGTAGTAGTAGTAGTAGTAGTAGTAGTAGTAGTAGTATCATATAGGGTTGACTAAAGAAGAACTGAGACAGCTCGATCAGAAGACCAGGAAACTCATGACCATGCACAGTGCACTACACCTAAAGGACGATATTGATCGACTCTACGTGAAAATTGAAAGAAGAGGCAGAAGACGACTAGCTTGTATAGAAGACTGTGAATGACACAAAAAAAGAATTAGAAAAATGCGTAACGCAAAACACTGAAAGGATAATCATGACAGCGAGAGACACTGAAAAAATCGATAAAACAAAAAAGAGACAAATGACAAAACACTGAAAGGATAATCATGACAGCGAGAGACACTGAAAAAATCGATAAAACAAAAAAGAGACAAATGACAAAACAAGAAAAGAAAAATGGGAAGTGAAACAACTACACGGAAAATTCATAAAGATGACAAAAAATGAGAATAACAAAAACACTTGGACATGGATGTGAAAAGGACACGTAAACCAAAACTTGTTGTCACTCAGCTTCCCGGGAAGACCACTAGTTATTTTCAAGGAGAGATCTTTGATGCCCTGTGTGAAAGGTCCTTGTGAGACAATATTAATAACAAAAAAAAACAAAAAATAATAACAACAACAACAATAATAATAACAACAATAATAATAACAATAACAATATTTTTCAACTCCCGTTCACCCCTAAAAATGTATATCGCCACTTGGATGTAGGGGGCTACTATTTGGGAAAGATTAACAAGATGATGGTTTACCTTACATTTAAACTTCTGCATATAAACAGGTAGAAACAGGTAGCGGAAAGGGAATTCCAAAGTCTAGCTGTTCGAGGGGAGAAACTATTAGAGTAGAAAACTTTCTAGTATTTAGGAATTTCAACAGTGAAGGGGTGAGATTTTTTTGCTAAGCGGCGATTTGTACGTCAAGGGGGCACAAGTGCAAGGAGTTTATCAGAACAAATTCCATTAAAATAACTGTAAAACAGGCACAGAGATGCAACACTGCGGCGATGGGACAGTAGTTGGAGCTTAGTTGACAAAATGGGACCTATCAAATTGAATATGCTTTTTTGGACCCTGTCCAAGAGGGAGAAGCTAATGGTAGATGCACAAGTCCATATGTGGCAACAATACTCCATGCATGGGCGAATGGAGGCCTTGTAGAAGTATAGAATGCGATGGTATCAAAGAAACAAGCGCCCACGTGTTTGTGCCTTGTGTGACTGTATCTAAAAATTACAACAATAACAAACTTAACTTAAAGTGTGATCTGAAAGAGAGGCGCCATGAAGATTAACTGAACTTGTATATGAAACCCGAGTCACATGTTTACAGGTCATGTGATGGGGGGGGGATAAAAACGGTGTGAGAAGTGGAAAAGGGGGAGAAGGAGGAAATTAACTCAACAGGAATGGTTAACCACTACCAGGAAGCAACTGTCGCAAGAACGAATTTTTTTTTTTTTTTTTTTTGAAAAGGAAAAATCAGTAACTGAAGTTATTTCAACATAGGATCCTCTCAGATTTAAGCAGTTTTCTAGCTCGAAAAAGGGAGCCCACCTTCTTTGTAGCAATCTTAGCAATGTCCTCAATGTATTTGTTCCAGTTCATATTTTCTCTACCCTGCAACCTCTCTCCCACAGAAGAGACGTTGCGAGCCTATCCTTGTTTTATCGTTATTTCCATGGTAGGTGCTCGTCTGAACTCCAATCTCTGGTCCCCCCTGGCCAATCTTTCACAAAAAACACCCGTCTAGCTGAATCCACTGTGAAATATTTCCCCCACTTTATATCTGTGCCTAAATCAAAACGCGGATTTCATGAACAAAGCTTCTTTCTTAGAACTGCACGCCTGTGGAACTCTGTTCCGTCTGCCTGCTTCCCACCTGACTACAACTTGGATGTCTTCAAGTCCAATGTTAACAAATTCCTAATGAACCGCCCCCTTAAGTAAACACTTCATCAAATCTCCACACTAACGTAATGTACTTGCAAAAACCCTTATCCCTGAGTGGCTTCCGGGCCTTGATAAGTGGTGATCACTGTGTAAAAAAAAAAAAAAAAATATTGCCCATGAATGTTAGGCCAAGGAGTTTGAAAGAAGAATTTTCAGGTAGGGTGTTATTTGTCATGAATATCAATGGTTGGAGATACGTCTTGTAATTGCTCATGGAGAGCAGCTTAAGCTCCAAATGGATGGTAACATTTAATGCAAGTATGTTACCATCCATTTGTGGTGCCATTCCACTATGGTCTGGAGGTCATTTTTTTACGATGCTGCCATTGTCTTAGATTTATGTGCATCCGTTCTTCCCTTGTGCATGTATCTGTGACGAGCATGCGCAAAAGCACACAAAAATATGAGTTGTGCGTCCCTGCGTCGGGGAGTGAACCTGGGACCGTTAGATTACAAAGAAAAACATTTGTGAGCGATACTCGCATTACCGCGACAATTGGGTTTGCCCGACGGCTATAAAAAGTCAAGCCGAAACAAAGATTGCGAGTCGTTTCTTTCTTTTTTTTTTTTTTTAGAACTTGTTGGTAAAGAGCGCGACATTTGCGAGAAGACAGAAGTCGAAAGAATTGATTCGTTCAACTTTGAAAAGAATTTCTGGCGTGTATATCGCTTAAAACAAATTACTTAGCCTTCTCCTCCCTCGTGCTGCGACATCAGCAACAAATATACCCATTTCGGACACAATATTATCAGGGAGGTCGTTTATGGATATTAGGAATAATAATGGTCCAAGGATTAGGCCCTTAGGCACTCCCGCATTAATGTTTTACTGCTTAAATGTACGTCCATCAATGACAACTTGGATGGTCTTTATTGTCTGAGAAGGTTCTAATTATATTTAGTATACGTCCAGTTATACGATATGATTTAATTTTCATTAGCAGCTCTTCGTACCAGACATTGTCAAAGGTCTTGAATATATCAAAGGTTACAGCGCTGGATTCGCCCGCCTTATTCAGTACATGGTAAATGCATTCAGAGATGACTGCAGTAGAACGACATTGCCTAAATCCATACTGTTTGTCAGAGAGATTTGCTTTTGCGAGGTGGTGAACTAGTGCTTGATTAATTAAGGTCTCAAATTTGAGGAGTCTAAGTTTTTCATGATATCGCAGACATGAGAAGGGTGATCTTCTCATCATCTAGTGTTGGTTGTTTTTCTTTTACGGTATATCAAACTTTTTCAGGTTATTTAATGCCGAATCTAGTTATTTTAAGGAACTATCTTTAATGAAGTATATTTGGTTTTTTTTAAGTCAGATTCTATTTAACCCATAGTTGGAACCCTAACAGGTACTACCACTCTGGGTCAGAGTGGACCTGGGAGAAATGGCAATTGAAGGGTGGCTCCACACTCCCCAAGGCCCGCAAGGTGGGGCCTCACCATCGGATATAGTTTAAGGTCATATCCAGGACCATCATCTAGTGTGGCTTCAGTCCGCATAGGAAAATTTGGGAGGGAGTTGTTTGCCGGTTCTAAGGTGGAGTTGGAGTCCAATCGCCGAGCAAGCATTTCCATCTTCTCGGTTGCCGTGCATGCGGCCTTCTGATTGTTGGATAGATGAGGGATTACTGATTGTCCTTCGCTACACTATTATAGATTTTCCAGAAATCACAAGTCCCTATCTTTTCCAATTCTGTACTTTCCTGGTTATTTTCTTTTGATTATCGCTATTTCTCTCTTACAATGATTTCTAGCATCTATAAATATTTGTCTATTTGACATGCCGTACGAACCGGCGGAATGCATGCTGTTTTTGTGCAATGGCAGCCGCACAATCTGTAGTGAACCATGGATGTAAATGAGGTTTGCTCCCGTGTGGGAACATGTGCTTCAATGTCCGCTTTGCACCATTCAGTTGTCTCATTGGAATACTGTCCAGTAGGAAGAGAGAAGATGTTGGTTCATGGAGCATCTCTGATGTGTTCTATGACGGCTTTCCAGTCAGCCTTTTTGTAATAAGTTGCTGTTTTGAGCAATGGCTTCTTGCCTTGGGGTTTGGTATTTCAGTGTGATGTCCACTGATACTACTAGGCGGTCTACGTTTTTGACTGTGGGCATTAGTCACACAACCTCGTGTATTGCGGTGGGGAATAGGTCTAGAGGTGAAGCTTGCTGAGGTTCACGATCTGGGAGGCGGGTTGGGAACATGACTTTCTGTGAGAAGCTATAAGTAGAGCGTCTAGCTGCATTTGTGCAACCTGAGAAACGAAGTCAATTTTTATGGTCACACAAACGCATATATATCTAAGACATCTCTACTATCAGAGACATGATCAAATAGGGTACAGTCCTGACTTGAGGGAGAACAGTAGAGAAAAGTAACTTGCGCAATTATGAAAGTCGAAAACACATGAAACCTGCTTTCTATTTAAAGGGAGAGTACTACGAATATAGACTCCAAGCCCGTGCATATATCTATCCAAGTCTTAATATTTAGAGGAGACCTGGACCACATACAGGAGGCACGTAAAAACCCTGGAGACGTACCACCAAAGATGCCTCCGAAAAATCCTCAGAATCAGTTGGAAGGACCGACGCACCAACACCAGCGTCCTGAGTGAGGCTGACATTCCCACTATCACCGCTACTGTTACTCAACGCCAGCTCAGATGGACTGGTCATGTTGTCCGAATGCCGGATCTCCGCCTCCCAAAACAGATTTTCTACTCTCAGCTTGTTGAGGGAAAGCGTGCCCAGGGTGGCCAAAAGATGAGGTATAAGGACAATCTAAAGCGGTTTCACGTGGACCTTGAGACATGGGAGGACGTGGCTGGGAGCAGGTTGGCATGGAGGAGCGCTGTCCACGAAGGTGCTGCGCTTTATAGTAGTGACCTAAATCAAGCTGCTGAGGATAAACGCAAGCACAGAAAGAACAGATTATCAACCAGACACACCCAACCCCACCCCACCACCACTACCTTTATCTGCCCAAATTGCACAAGAAAAATTGGGTCTAGGGTTGAGCTCTATGCTCACCTGAGGACCCACAGAAGACACAACGGAGGACAGTCTTACTCGGACACGAGTGACCGCCGATGATGATGATGATTTAGAGGAGATTGAGGAGTGTAAGTTTGTTTCACTTAATGCTAAGATATCCGGGGAGTTTACTAAGAGGTATTACTGTACATCATCTAGATTACTTCTAAGCCTGCAGACATTTGTGAATGCGAGCCTCAGGGGGAGGAGGCGAATTGGTTTTGTTTGGATGGTTGTCTTGTTTGATCGTGATACTTGTTTGGTTTGTCTTTTCAGTACGTTTTTGTTTAATTTCAAGTAAAGGGAAGAAGGGTGTTGAGTAAAGTGGGGCAGTTTTGACGCCAAGTATACACACACACAATGGTCCATTAGCTGAGTCCTGCCTAAAAAGCTGTGGCCTCGTGAAAGCCCACCGGAGATAGAGTCCCTTTGCATGTGCGACATGGCACTACAACTATCTAATATTATACAACTGATGAGAGAGCAACCGCTTTAAGCACTAACAAAGATTTAGGGCTCCTGTACTGTCAGTCAGAAACAGCAGCCAATCAGATATCCTCAAAACATCAGACAAGACCGGTCCAAACCAGCTGAGTGAGCACAAGTGGCATGCAAGCAAACCCAATTTGCTCAGTTTGTGAGAGAATGAAGAAAATTGAGAATAGGGATGTGGGGATGGCGTTTAATATCCTAGTCAGGAAACGAAGCCAAGCACAGGGTGGTTATGGTGAGTCCCTGGTATTGTACATCTGTCTGGCTAATAGACAAAGAAAGAGTGTGCAAGCCGACAATATGCATAGCCTATCCACTCCTTAAGCAATTTAGGTTTGCAAACTGGAAAATTTCTTCGAGTTACCATCTCTAAGAAGGTTGTTGACCATGACTGAGGAGGCCTCTCTCCCCCAGTTTTAATATCAGCGTTTTCCTTCTCCCAAATGTATGACCTGACACGATCTACGGGTCGATCACACCAAGAGAGGTAACTATGCGCCTGGTTTCTACACCAGGTGTTTGTACGCATGGATGAAAATACTGAATATCTTACTTTAAAGTTTTGCTTTATTTTAAATAAATAAGCGCAGGATTGTAGATAGATTCCCCTCTAACATTAAGACGTTGTGTATCTATTAGGTACTGTAAGAGAACCAATCTGGTTTAGTAATTAATTTGCTTTAAAATAAATGAATAGGATATTAATAATAAGTACGTGGAGCGACACACATTGATGATCAGTGCCTCCACATAGAATGAATTTGAGGTGCAAAGATTACGTACGTTGTTATAACGTGTTGGATCCCGGGTGTCTAACTGTTAACGCGTGTGTAAATTTGCGTAATGTTACATCCTCCTGCGGGGATGTTCTGACAAACAACAGACAGACGAAAGACACTCGAGAATGGTTCCCAAGAGGCATTCAAACTGTATCTAACTTGTTGGCCATTCTTGCTGTGAATGTCGTACGGAGAGAAACAAGCGATTTCCCCAGTTATTTTACACCTGGAGTTTTAGATTCTCGGTTGCTTCAATTTTCGGGGGCAACGTCTGGATACGAGATCCGTTAGTAGTAAAAAAAAAAAAAAACGTAATATTAATGTGTCCTTCACGTGGATGCGAGAAACTCATGTACATACATACATACATACATACATACATACATACATACATACATACATACATACATACACGATGATGGCAGCAAATTCGTTTTCGAACGTTGCCATTATTTGATATAGCACAAAAAAAGGTATACAGAAACACGAAAACATTCAGTGATGGGCCACACGAAGGTGGCTTTTAAGCCCTGCCAAACTCTGGCATTCCTTGGAACACATTGTACAGACATGTGCGCCACTAGCAGCACGTTCTTGATGGTCAATTCTATGTATAATCAAATGCCGCTTCAAACCACCTGCTGTTTTGTACATCCGGCCGCAGTTGACACAGATTAGCTCTGGAAACACAAGACTGCTTTGTGGCCCACTGCGCCGATGAGTAGTCTGGTGGATCATCAGCCCAGCTTTGCTCAGACATAATCTTCCGCACACCTCACACTCCAGACCAATTTGGCGCCCCCACCCATCACTGACTCTTTTCACCCTACCTTTACATACATGATGATGATGATTGCAACGACTTGTCAGACGAGTGCCACTCTCTCAGACACTTAAAATCCATGAGCCCAAAAATGACTTCCATCGCCACAGAACCATTTTAATAGAGGGAGTATCTGTACACAGATGATCTTACAGAGTCTTAGCTTTTTACGACAGCTCAGTCTCTCTCTCTCTCTCTCTCTCTCTCTCTCTCTCTCTCTCTCTCTCTCTCTCTCGGTTCAAAATGTTGAGATCCAGCAACAAGCAAGAGCAAGATAGCTAGCAACAAGTTAAACTGCAGACCAGCTTAATGCGGGTACTGGTCTCCCGCTTTATGTTTTTTTTTTTAAATCAGAGATTTTCTTCTCCTAGAAAGGTTGCCTTCACCACGGCTTACGGGAGCCCTCTCCACCCCAACGCACACATACATACACACAAACACACATGGTGCTAGTTGACCGTTGACACCGAAAAAGGGTTCATTCGCCCTTTGAAAGGTCTTGTTTTTAATCTTTGAGTGAGACTAGCCACTCTCCTCACTAAACAAGTCTGGTAGGGGAACCAGTTTAGCCGCCGGTGACCCGACCATGTGGCAGGTAGTACTAGGTTACATGGTACCAGTAGCATATAACATGACCTGACATAAATACACACATGATGATTGCAACGTTTTGTCAGACGAGTGCCACTCCCTCAGATATTTAAAATCCATGAGCCCAAATGCCTGAGGGAGTATCTATACAAATATGATGTTACAGAGTGTTAGCTTTGTACGACAGCTAAGTCTCTCTCTCTCTCTCTCGGTTCAAAATGTTTAGATCCAGCAACAAGCAAGAGCAAGATAGCCAGCAACAAATTAAACTGCAGATCAGCTTAATGCGGGTACTGGTCTCCCGCTTTATGGTTTTTTAAATCAGAGATTTCCTTCTCCTAGAAAGGTTGCCTTCACCACGGCTTACGGGAGCCATCTCCACCCCAATACACATATACACACACAAATATACACGGTGCTAGTTGGCCGTTGACCCAGAAAAAGAGTTCATACACACATACGTACATACATACACAGACACACGAGAAGTTGTCACAATTTAATTCTGTTACAGTAATATTGAGCGTTCATCTTTCTGGATAAACCATTGCAGAAGCATGGATGTCTTGACTAGCCAAGGAAAAATTAGAAGCAAGTAATCAAAGAAGACAGTACAGAATAAATGTGCAGATAGTTAATCCGTTTAATAATAGAGACGAGCGGGGTGAACTTGCGAAATATCAAAAACACGTTTGAGCTCTGGACAAAGAAAAAGTGGCATTAAATAAAAAGAAAAAGAGAATGAGACAAAGAGAGAGAAATAGGGGCAGAAAGAGAGAAAGAGAGAGTAAGAAATAAAAAAGAAAGAAAGATACAGATATAGCGAACAGAAATGGGCAAACTTTTTGATTTCGTCTTTTTATTTTTTTATTTTTTTTATTTAATTAACTTTTTAGCTCACTTTTTCTGGATTCAAACAATTTATTCTAAAAATTATGGGTGCCCAAAGGGATTGCATTTTAAGTGCACGTAATTGTAGTTCTTGTCTGCGTGTATGTTTGTATGTACGTGTTGCATTTCTAGTGTTTTAAAAGAATGACGACACGCTGAGAGAGTAAGAGAAAGAGAAAAGAGATGGAAATAGAGATCTCTCTAATGAAACCATAACAATGTCTTTATTGTTGGTGGTGGTTATGGATGGTTGGTTGTTATGAGGGAGATACACACGCATTCCACAAGATGATCTTTCTTGGCCTAATCGTCAATCAACAATATCTTTTTCTGTTATCATATAAGCATTTGTGATAACCTGAAATGCCATTTTTGAAATGATATTGTCGCTGTAAACATACTCCAAGGGCGTTTTATTCGGTCATTGTTGTTTCACTGAACTGGAGAATTCGATTGCAGAAAATGACCTTTAAAACATCATACTTTAACTTTTCTTTCTCATAATTCAAAGTTTGTTGCTTTTATATACAAGTGTCTGCAATAATTTTTATTCAAATGAATTTTGGTACATTTGATAATTGTTATTTTCTACAGCTGCAAACAACAATGTCATGTGCATCATTTTTATTTAACTGATATTTGGTACATTTGATAATTATTATTGTTCTACGGTGTAAGCCGATCTTTGATACGTACGGCCTAGATATTAAAATGACAGATGCATAATTTTTATTCAAGTAATCTTTTGGTATATTTCATTAATATTATTTTTTATAGGTTCAAACAACAATGCCAGGTGTATAATTTTATTCAAATAATTTTTTGGTACATTTGATAATTATTATGGTTCTACTATGACAATATCGTTCGCCGGGGGAGTGTTACTTGGTTGAGCAAACCATCTCACCAGTGTTAGACACGATATCAAACGATAGTCACATGGAAATATCAACGGGTGGATATGTTGTCGGCTATAACCGGCTGGCATATGTCGCTTTTTGAGTCTTCATTGCGTGCAGCGTTTCCATTGTCGACATTTAATGGCAGGGATCGTATGTTGAAATTTAACGCTTGTAAAAAAATAGCGAACAAATACATTTTTATAAAAATATATAATTTATTTTACATGTAACAGTAGATGAAGCGTATTTAGTCGTCGACCCATGCGTACCCAAAAGGTCGCTATCTGCATCTGTCGCACACAGGATCCAAGTCCTAACTGTTAAAAAAAAGTACAGTTTAATTCAATTCTCCTCTCTATCTTCATTGGAAGAGAGATGGAGTGAAAGAGAGAGAGAGAGAGAGAGAGAGAGAGAGAGAGAGTAAAAGAAAGAGAGAGGGGGGACATTCATACAATGAAAGAAAGAGAGAAAAGGAGAAAGAGGGTTAAAGAAAAAGAAAAAGAGAGTAAAAGAAAGAGAGAAAAAGGAGAAAGAAAGAAAGAGAGAGAGAGGGGGAGACATTCATACAACATTTAAACATTGTTTTGTTTTTTGTGTCCCAACATGATTTCTTTCGGGTTTGACCTTTTAAATTCTAAGGTCCTATATCGTTTTGAATATCTTCTAATATTATAAACAACTGTCACTCTTGCCTTGAGTCATACCTGATTGACAATAGTTACTGAAGACGTCATGTTTTTCAATAATAACGCCTTTCTTTCTCGCCTCCCCACGAACACAGTCAGTCACAAGTTAGGAATAAGGTTTATTAATGTATTGATTAATATTATTTTCTCCGGGTGCAAACAACAATGCCGGGTGCATAATTTTTATGCAAATAATGTTTTGGTACATTTGATAATGCAGGTGCGAAAATGATTCCTTGGTACATACTTTCCAAATATCTAACATATATATGTGTGTCTGTCTCTGTTTCTTTGTTTTTAAACACGATCCAGAGTTTGGAAATACAATTCCTATGGCATATATTCCAAAAATCACATTACCATATTATTTGTTGAATAAGTTCATTTTGATCGAAGAGCTAGAGCGATAAATAGAGATGGAAAGAGAAGATAGATACAGAGACATAGAGAGAGAAGATAGATAGATAGATAGAGAGAGAGAGAAGATAGATAGAGAGAGAGAGAAGATAGATAGAGAGAGATAGAAAGAGAAGATATATATAGAGAGATAGCGAACATAGATAGAAACGGAGAAAAAGAGAAGAATAAAAGAGAGAAAGGCGAGAATCTCTCGTGTTTTTTTTAGATTTATTAAAAACGTTATGTTTTTATACGCTTTCCTTTGCACAAATCGAAATGTGAGCTTTATATCACTGGTATATATATATATATATATATATATATATATATATATATATATATATATATATATATATATATATGTGTGTGTGTGTATATATATATATATGTATATATGTATATATATGTGTGTGTGTGTGTGTGTGTGTGTGTGTGTGTGTGTGTGTGTGTGTGTGTGTGTGTGTGTGTGTGTGTGTGTGTGTGTACTACCCGAACAGCATCAATTTTAAGTCTGGAAATTTATTGAAGGCACCTTGTATGCTTAAGAGAAAAAATGCTGCCCATATATATATATATATATATATATATATATATGTGTGTGTGTGTGTGTGTGTGTGTGTGTGTGTGTGTGTGTGTGTGTGTGTGTGTGTGTACTACCCGAACAGCATCAATTTTAACATCTAATGATTTATGACATCTTTATTCATTGAGAAAAATTAATAAGGTCTGAGTCGATCACAGAACGGTAGAAGTACAATACTAAGCAAGTCTGCTAATAGTTAATGCGTTGGGCAAAACCCAACTTCTCTCAAAATACTGCAGCTGATGCAAAAGTTAGCCTTCGAGCAAATTACAAAAAGAGGAAAAACGTTGGCGCGTCTTTACATTCAATCAATAATTATTAGCGCATCGCGTGTATCAAGATATTTTGTAGAAGGACGGATTGGTGAGACTGTCAGAAAACCCTGCTCAGAAGAAACCAACACGCTGCCTCTAGGCTGTTAGGATTTAAGACAAAAGTGTGTTTTTATAAATGCGTTTATTAAAGATGCACGACAGACGAGCCACGATAATATTTCAGATCTAAGCATTTAACACTTCACAGCGATACTATTTCGGTATTTAGGGTGGCAGACCAAAAAACAATACTATTTCAGTATCTAGGGTGGCAGACCAGAAAACAATACTATTTCAGTATTTAGGGTGGCAGACCAGAAAACAATACTATTTCAGAATTTAGGGTTCCAGACCAGAAAACGCCACTATTTCAGAGTTTAGCATATCAGGCCAGAACACAGTACTATTTGAGAGTTTAGTGTGTCAGGCCAGAACATGACACTATTTCAGTGTTAAGCGTGTCAGACTAGAACACAATACTATCTCAGAGTTTTCCGTGGCAAATACACCACGATAATATTCCAGAGTTTTGCATGACAGACCGACAAAGATAATATTTCTGAGTTTTATGTGTCAGACTGACCACAGTACTATGCCAGAATGCAGTGTGACTGACCGACTACGATCCTTATTCAAAGTTTAGGGTGGTAGACCGAGCACGATATCTTTAAGCATGACAGACCTATATTATTTTAGATTTTAGTATTACGGACTGACTACGATACTGTGTCAGAGTGCAGCGTGACGGACTGACCACGATTCTAATTCAAAGTGAAAGATCTCTAATATCTTCTTTCCTCGCTTACCTTTGAAATTCATTCATTCTCCGACCGTACCAACATACAGAAATTTAAATGTACCCTCAACACACATCTTGTTTACCAACTCCTCGCCCATGTTGCTTCACTCGTATAAATCTGGCCCTTCGTAGTGGTCCTCATTCGATTTCGAGCAACGTCGGGTCTTTCTTCCAGTATATTTATAAGCAGACCGAGTTGTGTGTGTTTTTTTTTTCCTTTGTGGTGCCCCTCTCCTCAAAATAACAACGTGTCGCTTCCTTGTTACACGTGATTCGACGCGTAATTCATTATCGATCACACGAAGATGTGTGTCAACAGGCCTTCTCATCCCTTCGACGCCGCGCTTACGACAGCGCATACAACAGCCACCTGTGTTTCGCTTTTGGAAACCACTCTGACATGATATAAGTATTTCGCGGCGGGTGGATACGAGGTGTGATGGGGGTATCATCGTCGACACATCTACCACCTGTTGAGGAGCACACCTATTCTGTACGGAGATTGTTTATTGGAGAGGCGGTGTTGGGTGTGATCAGATCGATAGGGAAAAATACACGGTATGCCATCTTTAAAATCGAAACTGCTACAAAATAAAATAAATAAAAAATTACAGTATTGATTCGGAACCGGTTGGGTTTTGCGGCATATCAACTCTTTTTAGACAATTTAATGCTGCAACGCAATAGCTATGATTAGCTGTTCAGTTGCAGCTGAAGATGAGAGAAATTTTAAGCCACCTTTCCAATAGCGAGGTCATTCGTAAAATAAGACAACTCAAAACTCAAAACGTTGAAGAGCTGCGATGAGGTGAGTGGTACCATTAAAACGAGCGACCGCCAGAATTTATTTTTCTACATAGTCACCACCATTTTCGATGCACTCTTGCCAGCCTCTTTTGATGCCGCCTTCGTAAAAGCCTGGAGAACGCTTTGTCACATCTTTGTCGCCACTCTGAAATTGACGAACCCATCTCCAACCTAATATAAAATGCATCGGTTTCGTAAAATAAAAAATATAAATAATAAAATAATAAATGATTAACGTATCAAATTGTTATTTTAATGAGTTGCTTTCAGAAGATTTTATAAGATATTTAATTTTCTTTATTTTTACCTACTTAAACATCCGTTCAAAATTATCAATATTTGAATTTGGAGTTGGACATAATTCTTTATTTTTTTAATAGGATCGACTTGAATTGACCAGATTTTTTAATTTGGTTTTTATTTCTAAACGATATGAATTATATTTGTTTTTGACAAACATTACATCATAAAGTTGATGTACTATTTTCTTTCGTGTAAGCTTATTTTATTATGCGGAGTGATTAAACTATTATCCAGTGAAACATTTTGCATGGGATGTGCTTCCGCTGGACTATTTACAGTTTGTTTTTTTGTTTTTTTTTCGGTTTTCCGATCAGTTGCGCTCAAGATTACGAAGCAAGCAGGAACTTCTTTAACTCTTGACATCAAATATTGTCATAACGTAATTACTATTCTTAGTAGGGTGATGAGTTAAGACTTACTAGGGTGATGAGTTAAGACTTACTAGGGTGATGAGTTAAGTCATTAAAACAATGCAATTTGCAATCCCCTCTGATCCATTCGGGCGGAATAAAAGAAGGATTTTATGTATTCTTTGCAAGTTGTTTGTTGATGTAAACATCCCTCATCTTCAGGTTCGTATTGTCGAATACGGTATTTCCAATGGAACTTTATTTAATCAAAACAGCAGGTTCGCGTGTTATAGTCAAATTTGCCTATTCGTTTTTACTTCCGGTTTCTGCTACGTATACGGGCGACAGTGACAAGCAACATATGGTCCCTTCTGCTAAATGAGTATCTTCCCCTCAAATAATATTAAAATATCTCTACTTTTCCATGTTAAGAATGGTTTTCTTTTATGGTGGCTTTTATTTTTAAGAATGGTTTTTCCTTTATGGTGGCTGAGTGGTTGACGAGTGGTTGACGACACGAACTAAAATCTTTGATGTACAAAGTTCGAATCCTGTTCATTTTACAGAAACACTTTTATCAAACCCCACACTTGACCTTGTGGCTAACCTTCTGAAAAGAGGGTAAATAAAATAATAATAAACAATTAGATTTTATTA
>NC_136513.1:90611554-90621554 GCF_053919585.1 Euprymna scolopes
GTTTTTCATCTGTATATGTCGGAAATTACATCGGCTGAAACGTTATGAAAATATCATCCAATATGAGAAAAGGAATACAAATAAATCAAATATTGCGAACATTTTCCTTGATCGTGTTCAACCGTTCATACTAAGCATGCTTACAGCTGGGAATCGTTAGAATCGAGATAGTGACATGGTTCTTCACGTGGAGTCGAAATGTTACATCGCGAAGACGTTTGGCTCGAAGGGTTTCGGTGACACCTTAAAGTTCAGAGGTGACGTCAAGGCGAGAGTGGTTGTACCCCTTATCATATGTTAGTAATGCGTATATAAGTGTGTGTGGGTATTTGTGTGCGTGTAATGTAGATAGTAAGTTATAAAAATATATATGGCAATTAAGCTACACAGAATTTTCCGCGTTTCATCCTCATGAGGATTCGTCAAGCTAATTCCTAGGCGTTACCCTGACAAATCCTTACGAGACTGAAACGTAGAAAATGATGTGCTTAACTATATATATATATATATATATATATATATATATATATATATATATATTGTGTACAGAAAGTTGTTAGTTGAGACAGATCATTGGTACCGTCGGTTTCAGGCCCGATAATAAGACCCGTTTAAGGTATCCTTATCAAGCTCTCTTCAGCCAATATTCGTCTCTACCAGTATTTACCAACTAGAGACCTCATCAGGCAACAACCCTTATTTCCGAAAACGGAATTCAAAATGAAGAGCGAAAATTAAACCTACCTTTGGAAAATAGCAACCTCAAATTATATATATATATATATATATATATATATATATATATATATATATATATATATATACTCGGGTTTTTTTATATTTAAAAGTAATGGACTAATGAATTCAACGAGGTTGTTAGATAGTGCTCAATAAAAAGAGCTGATAATACTTATTTATTGTTATATAAACATGCTCACATCCCGCTGCTACAAATAGCCACTTGTTTCAATCAAACAACAGATATCATCAGGCAGCGACTTGACTATTCAAAAGTTCAATGAATAATGGATTTTTATTTTAGGTAGGAACTCTTTAAAAGTTGGAGTTAAAAAACTTAAAACACAGAACTTTAATTATAAGATGTAAAGAGGGAGGAGCAATTTAAATAAAGTTCAAAGATTATAATGGAGAGAGAGTGATTAAAAAAAGAAATAGAGAAAGAAAATAAATAGAGAAAGAAAATAGAGAGAAAAAATATATATATAATATGGAGAGGAAAAGAAAAAAGATATAAATGGTTATTATAAAGAGAATAAGGACTAGAAGGGAAAAGAAAGAATGATGAGATATAGTTAAAGAGAGAAAGAGAGAAAGTAAGAATTTGACAGTATATAGAAAAAGAAAAAGAAAAAGATCTGCGTGTCAACCAATTTATGAACAATTATACAATGAGACGTTATTACAAATACAAACAGAAAATACAATCTAAGCTTTAGAAATGAACATGTCAAAAAAGACAGTGAATGTATCCAACCAACATATTTATCATCTCACATACGTCCACGAGTAATATCAACGCAGTTCAAACATACGTCTACAATTAATTAAGCCCTTTATACTAAATGATATAAGTTTAAAGTTTTCGCGTTTTTATTAAATAAATATATAAATAAAAGAAAAAATAATAATGATAAAACAATATTAAAATTATTATTAATAATAATAATAAAAATAGTAATAATAAAAATAATAGTAATAATAATAATAATAAAAACAGAATAAAATTAATATTTATTATCTTTTTAATATAACATATTTAGCCATAAGAGGGGATTAAATAAATTAAATAGGACTAATAATTATAAATAATAATCTACTTATATTTATGTATATAAAAAGAATACAATACATATATATACATACATATACACACATATACACATACATATACACATATATACATATATATATACACATATACATACATATACACATACACACACATATACACATGCATATAAGTAAAGGTGTAACTCTAAACTATTAAGTTGAAAGTTTAAGCTAGTTAAGTATAAATATAAAGTCATATTAAATCACAAATTAATACATTCAAGACAGTATTACTAAGACCATAGAAACAAGTACACTTACATATAAATATATAAATATATTCAGGCAAAAGAAATAATTAGATCAACAAAATACTCAAAAGTAGCGACATACAGGTAGATAGTAACAAAATTAAAAATAATAAAATATATATGTATATACCCACAGAGAACCAACAGACATACAAATAAGCATATATATATATATATATATATATATATATATATATATATATATATATATAAACATACATACAAAAATATATACAAATAAATGCACACAGTCATATACTAATATGCAGCAACGCACACACACATATATACGCACACATAAGTATGTATAATTCACATAAACTATATATATAGAAATACATATGAATACAAATTATTTGGTAAGAGTACAGATAGATGCATACACACATAAAAGCATACAAATGGATTGAATAAATATGGGACGGTATACAAAATAATATATAAATATATAAATCTAAGTACACACGGTCATAAAGTAAATACATAGACACATACATATACACATAGACACGCAAGTATATAAGATAGGGGAAGTAAAGAATGAAATCAGGCGAGGAGAAAGTATATTAATAGTATTTTAATAAATTATAGAAATCAGTGACAATTTTAAATTTATTTAAATTTATATCTAAACTAAATTACTTAAAAGATGGTTTTTATAATGTTTGCAATTAATTGAATTTTCGTGCTTCTTATTTAATAATCTATCTCTTTCTCTAAAAGTAAGTATCAATAATTTCTCATAAAGACATAGGTAGCAAGGTGAGTTTAAAGATGAACAGGTTTTAGCTTTCTTTAAAATTTTCCAATTTACTATTGGGGAGTAACCTTGCTCTACTAGTTCATTGTAATATTTAATATAATCTTTTTGGTTCTTTCACATTTAGGGCCGTTGGATTCCTTTATGATCATCAGTCCATCATCACGAATCAAGCCTATATCCATGACATTGATATCTTTGGTTAAGTTGTATAGTATGAATAGACCTACTAAGTCTGTCATTTCAGCAGAATCCAAAGACCCCATGGAAATGTCAAACAGGTCATTTTGATCTTTTCTCAACCACTGATCATTTCCACTAATCAATGTAGTATTTCTACATGTCCGTATAATTTCAATTTCAGTGTCTTTTATATCAGACAGGAGTTTAACAAACTCCACCACCTCTTCGAATAGTTCCTTAGATATGGAGGGATAGTAATTCACAATATCGAATTGTAAGAAAGTACAATTCTTTTTATTTTGTATATTGGAAAACCATTTAATGGTATCCGCTGTATTAATCCATAGATTTAGTTTATATGTCAAATATAGTTTATATATCAAATTGAATCAACATATAAACTAAATCTATGGATTAATACTTTAACACGGTAAGTTTGGGAAAAGGTACTATAAATAAAAAACTATACAAAATGCTATTAAAAACCCGCCGAATATATGTCAACCTATGTCACGGTAACATATATTGAGCGGGTTTTTAACAGTATTTTATCTGGGTTTTTATTTATTACACTTTTTCCCAGACTTACCGTGTTAAAGAGAGAATCAGACGCCATCTTGAATTTTCCAATACATCGGTAAATACTGTATGTTTTTTTGAGCTGAATAAACATGTTACATTGAATAAAAACACGAAAAATATATCCAGTTTGGTAGAAAAGTAACTTATCTTGCCTTTGATAACATTTATTTGTTATATATTTGTTTTTTGACAACTTTTTCGAATCTATGTGTACAGTAATACAAACCCGAAGATTTTTTTCCTTAAACCTGATAAATATATTACTTTCGGTTAATCCTAATATTGCTAATTTGTATAAATTCATGGAATTATGATTGCCGGCATATTACACAGAACACAGTTACTCCAAGAACCAAAGTGTTTGCATCGTACAACAGAACGCCAGAAGTTACATCGGCTGAAATGGTTATCGTACTTGACTTTCTGTCTTTAGGTTTGAGTTTCACATATATATAAGAATACCCTCCGTCGTAACAACTACCCCGATAGCATACTATCCACCAGACGTATTAATAGTATAAGAGAGGTGAATAAAACCCAAAAATCGCCAACGGTCTGACTACCATACATACGAGGCATCTCGGAAAAAATTCAGAGAATATGTGCCCCCTACAACATCAGGACGGTATTCAAGAGCGAGTCAACACTCAGACGACACCTGGTACGAGTGAAGCGCCGCACGGAGGAGAACATGACCAAGAACTGCATATACTCCATCCCATGCAGTTGCAGAAAGGTTTACAAGGGTGAAACATGCCGCCCCCTTAAAGTAAGGGTGGAAGAACACCGAAAAACGATAAGTAAAGTGGAGACGGAAAAATCGGGTATAGCCAACAATGTCTGGATGGAGAGGGGGGGGACCATCGCCTCCTATGGGATGAAGTAAAAATAATAAACAGAGAGACCTACTGGAAAGTGAGAAAACTTAAAGAAACATGCACGGACATAACAACCTACTGAGCAAACCAAGCATAGAGCTGAATGCAATTTGGACACCTCTGATAGAGAGAGAAAACCTTGAATAACAACATAGGTTTAACATTAACAAAAACCAGCTAAGAATTGTCCTAGTGACACATGGCCGAGTGGTCCTAGTCGTTGTATCAAAGTTTACAGTTACTCAAAAGGTGCTGAGTTCAATCCTGAATGAAGGCAGTAAAAAAGTAACATTCAAAACAGAGAATCAGCAACTATGTCCAAGAGCCTAGCTGAGTCCGAACACGGTACCCCCGTAATAATAATAAAGGGTTGGGTTCGATACTCCTAACAAACGGTTTCATACTCCTAACAAACAGTTCGAGACAAAACACCTGATGAAGGCTGGAGGGTAAAACGACCGAAACGTTGTGACCATAACAACCAAGATGAGGAAGTCAGTCCGACAATCTCAATCAATGAAAACACCTCATCTCAAAAATACAGACAATTACTAGTCCTTTTCTTCGATTGTAAATGGGAGATACGAGGATTAGCTTTGTTTGCTGGAGAGATGTCATTCATTTGGTGATAATACATTTTCTCGGAAGAAACAAAAAAGGCGAATAGTTTTAATTCTTTATATAATACCTTTGATACATTTATTCTGACCATTTTCATTTTATAAGTGCTTAACACGAAAACTTCTTGAACTATGACGTTACTTCCCATTTTCTATCTTCACTTCCGTTCTCACGATTTCTTTTTGGTCATCTTTACCAATACACTCACTAAGCAACGTTTTATTCTTAAGTCGAATGATTTATTTACACCGGAATACCCTTTCTACTCTGACGTCACTTCCTATTTTTCCGTTTGCTTTATGCAAAATCCTCAAAGCCACCTCTTTTGACACGCTATCAAAATCTTTCTCCAGATCAACAAAGACAAGATACCGGTTCTTCTTCTTACTAAGATACTTCTCTTGATTTATATAGTACTATAAAACGAACCCGCATTTTATTATTTTTTTATTTGCTAATCAATAATTTTTACCAATACACTCTCGAAGCAACGTTTTATTCTTCGAATAATTTATTTACACCCGAATATCCTTTCTCCTATGATGCCAATTCCTATTTTTGCGTTTGTTTTATGCAGAACTTTCTAAACAACTTCTTATGGCACGCTATCAAAATAAAGACAAGATACCGATTCTTCTTCTTACCAAGGTACTTCTCTTGTCTCAGGATATTTTTTTTATTATTATTACATTTTCACCCCAAACAAGGCACATTGCCACTTTGGTGTAGGGGGCTACTATCAGGGGTAACATCTACTGGGGTACTATGTTGGGATTTGGGCAGCAAGATGTTTGTTCACGTTGCACTTGAACTTATGCATGTCAGTACAGTTGGGGAAGCAGGGACCTGGAATGGAATTCCAAAGTCTAGCAGTTCTGGGGAAGAAACTACTGGAGTAGAAATATCTTTTACATCTAGGGATCTCTACTGTGTGGGGGTGAGATTTAGCTGCCTGTCGGGTTTATCGAGGGTGTTTACGTCGTGGGGGCACAAGTGTTTACAGTTCGTCAGAGCATTCTCCATTAAAATACTTGTAGAACAGGCAGAGGGATGGAACATTTTGTCGATGGGACAGAGGCTGAAGCTTAGATGCCAGTTCAGGGCCTATCAGATTGGCGACTCTCTTTTGAACCTTGTCAAGGAGCGAGACTGCGCAATAATTTTCTCAATCACTTTAAATGCCTTCATTACAAAAAGAATTAATGCAATTAATTTTACCATCAATACTGACGGTGAGTAAAAAAAAATCCGGTTTTGTACTAATTTCTTGTAACGGTTGACTACGAATTATTTTGTCACTATAAATTCAATTGCTTTAAAAGAGATTTTAAGTATTAAGTTTTTTTAACGCAAATAGATCGCAAATGACTTTGTAAAGCGAAATAAAAGTGTTATTGACTAATTTTACAACTGTAAAATTATTTATGTTGGTAAAAGTAATGATTACTTGTTGTGGTTGTTTCTGTGATTCGTGTTGCAATGTTGTTGTTGCTACTACTGTGTTTATATGTCGTGTTTTTCTTGATGTGTTGTTGAGATGGTGGCGGTTATAGTTATTCTGTTGTTTCTGCTGTGATTGTTGTTGTTGTTGTGTTGTTGTGATTGTGGTTGTTCTTAGTTTGTTGTTTTTGTTATGCTGCTATTGTCGTTGTTAGTGTTTTGGTTATCGTTGTTTTGTTGTTGTGGTTGCAATTGTTGATATTGTTATTGTAGTCGTGGTAGTGTTTATTGTATTGAAGAATTTGCTGTTGTTGTTGTGTTGTTGTTTTTGCTGTTGTTTTTGTTGCTGTTTGATGTTGTGTTTGTTGTTGTTGTGGCTGCTGTGGTTTTTTTGTTTTTGCTGTTGTTGATGTGTTTGTTGCTGACGTGTTGTGTTGTGGTTGTAGTTAGACACAAGCGCGGTTTTTATTGTGGGGAAAATCCAGCTCCCGAAAACGGCACCCTTTAGATAGGAACAAAAATAAAAATTGCCTGAGTCTAGAAAGATTTCTCTTCCACTCACCGATGACAAACAAGGTGAAGTGTAGCATCAGAACAGATGCTACAGTGCTACACTATGATCTTGGCCCGAAGTTGCTATTGTTGTGATTGCCGTTGTTATTTCCGTTATCGTTGTTGTTTTTGTTGTTGCATTGTTGTTGGCCAGAAAGTCGAATCATAAAAATAATTAATTTCTCAGATATCATTTATTTATACAGATAAAATATGTATTAGTCAAAAGGAGGGGGTAATGCATGGCTTAATCCTAGCACGTTTGAATCCATGCGAAGTCATTGTTATTCAACCTAAGAAGAAGAAAGAAATATGTGTGTGTGTGTGTGTCTGCGCGCGCGCGTGCGTGCGTGCGTGCGTGTGTGTGTGTGTGTGTGTGTGTGTGTGTGTGTGTGTGTGTGTGTGTGTGTCTTGCGCATTCCTTCTTGCAAATGTCGGCTCGTCATTTTACAAGTTCCCCGGATGAGCGTGTCTCTTCGGTAACAACCGAGTGTTTTCCTTGGAATGACCTGGATTCTTTCCTCGGAAAACGTTCGATCAAGCTGGCTGACAATGACGTCAGCGATTCAGTATTTTTGGGATTGTCGGGGGGAGAGATGGGGACGAGGGTGCTGTTTGTTGTCAACTTTAACGATTTGTGATTGATGGCGTTTAGCGGGAAGGGAGGTGCAGGCAGGCGTTGTTAGATTTGCGGTGGGGGGGTTGTTTTTTGTTTTGTTTTTTGCTTTTCGGAGGAGGGGGGGGGCTAGGAAACTAATGATTCCCGAATCGTTCGTTTTACACGAAGATTCTGCTTGTATCGGAGTTTTATGTTTAATTCGACGGCGGAAGGAACACCCAATCACACGCTGATACTATTATCAAACAATCTATCTACATTCCTAACGAGCTATTCTTATCTATCCATATATATATATATATATATATATATATATATATGTGTGTGTGTGTGTGTGTGTGTGTGTGTGTGTGTGTGTGTGTGTAAGAACAAGTAGTTAATAAAACATGCTAAAAACACTTTGAAAAAGAGTTAAAAACATATTTAATTTAATAAAGGAAACACAAAATAAGTGGATAGTCCTTAATCCGCGGAGTTTCGAAGAAATAGTTTCCTTCTCATCAGAGGGTAGGATTTAGCAAAATGCGGGATCGGATTTTGCTTGCAAAAGTATTTGATGAAACTACAAGTAAGTCATAGATCTTACTTGGTAACAAAAAGTGAAGCAGAGGGAATACGGGCGAATAAAAAAGTGATTTCACGTGAATTGATAGTCTGTTGAAGTATCAAATGACGGTAAAATCCAAAAATGCAGAATCCAAGAAAGTTAGTTTAATTTCCATTCCCACAAGTAAAATCCAAAGGAATCTCGTAATTGGAAGATGGTCCAAAATAATCCAAAAGCCGAAATCCGTGGAATAATTCACAAATAGGTACAAGGAAAAGGGAATGAATTCCAATAATATTATTAAAAGAAAAATAAGATATGCGTTAAACTCGAGGAATGGAAGAAATTTAAAACTCGATTGTCGAGGCAAGGCAAAATTAAGAAATTAATATATATATATATATATATATATATATATATATATATATATATATATATATATATATATATATATATATATATATATATATATACTAGCAAACGTACCCGTCGTTGACTGGGTTCAAAAACAGCCTACAGAAAATGGACTCTGATCTTTTAAAGTATGATAGGTTATGAAAAGGAAGGGTTGTAAAGAGATAGCTCCGAATTTGGGGGTATCAAATCAAAAGCAAAATATGATGAAAGTAAAAATAAAATAGATAAACCCCATAATTTATTAAACCATACCTGTTCACACTGAAACACTTATCACAATATTCTGTGGATCTATATTAAAAAAACCTTGTTAAACTTTGTGACATATTTCCATTCTATGGAGGTCAGGTGCGAATGAACACCCCATAATTTTATTATACCATATTTCTTCAAACTGAAACATAATTATCAAAGTATACTTACGCAGATAGATATGAAAAGTCTTTATCAAAGTTTGTGCCTATTTCCATTCTATGGAAGCCAGGCGCGAACGCAAACCCCACACTTTTATTATATCATCCCTATTTAAGTTAAAACATACTTATCAAAGTATTCTTATGTACATCTATATCAAAAACACTTGTAAACGTTTGTTTTGTTTTTTTTTATTTTTAAATTTTTTATTTCCATACTTTGTGGACCAGGCGCGAACGCAGATCCCACAATTTTAATGAACAAGATTTCTGCCAGATCAAACATACCCATTCCTGTGTCTCGATACATCTTCTATCATTATATGTAATCAGTTTTTTTTAAATAGTCAACCATATAGGAGCCTATTTATGACCAGACACACACACACACGCACGCACACAGATACACACACAGACATTCAGCTTTATATATATATATATATATATATAAGAGAGAAAGAAAATTAAAAGTGTAAGTTGAACTTTACAATCAAAATTTACAGTTTACAGTTTTAATTTTCTTTCTCTAATAATAAGCTCTACTCTCTATTGCCTATTGAGCTTTTTTTTAATTCGGTCGGGATTAAATTTTCTATATATAAATACTGGTATTGTTTTCCCAGAGATAAAGTAACCAATTAAGTTTAACGAGGTTAATACAAGAGTGCTCAATACCGAAGTAGAGCAGGGTAAACTCTTTATTTGTTTTTACATTAGCAGTAATATGTTGCTACACAGTCATGAGCATGTTTCGGTCAGGTAGTTACCAGTAACTAGAGACTTCTTCCAACGATACAGTTTATACGAAAGCAAAGTTTGCAATGAAAATATCAGGTCTTGCTCGTTACCGTAACGAGCAAGACCTGATATTTTCATTGCAAACTTT
>NC_136513.1:90624054-90651554 GCF_053919585.1 Euprymna scolopes
ATAATAATAATAATAATAACAATAATAATAATAATAATAATAATAACAATAATAATAATAACAATAACAATAATAACAATAATAATAATAATAATAATAATAATAATAATAATAATAATAATAATAATAATAATAATCGTAGGAGCACTAGGAACAATTCCGAAAAACTTTGAAAAAAGAATGGGAGAAATTGGAATCAGAGTAATGCCTGGACAAATACAACGAACAACAATCATGAAAACGGCTGAAATATTAAGAAAACCCCTTGAATGTGGTGACTAATACACATGCGCTACATGTGGGGGCCAGACGAAATGCTGCAGAGACAAAACATTAAGAAGCGTTACATGGAACCAAGAACATAGAAGATGCATATCTAGAGGTTCTCTATCCCCTCCTACACCCCCTCCCATTGCCCAATCACCGCTCCCCACAAAAGAATGATGCCAAATAGCCGAGAAGGGTCAAGAATGATGGAAAAACCAAGGAGAGAGCACTGACCAAACCTCTGCTGGACAAGTGCGAAGAGAACTGGGACCTTGGGGAGGCTTATTACCACTCAAGTTCCAGTGGAGACGAATGGCCGCTGCTAGCGAGATATCGATGGTGGGCAGCTGTTGCGATAATGCAAATTCATTTGCAAATTTTATCAGAAGAGGTGGAGAGCACTGGAAAACTGGGGAGACTTATTGTCACTCAGCTTCCAGAGAACACCACATGCTGTTTTCAAGGAGAGATCTTTTATGACCTGTGTGAAAGCTCCTTGTGAGCCAATAATAATAATAATAATAATAATAATAATAACAATAATAATAATAATAATAATAATAATAATAATAATAATAATAATGGTAACAAAAATAAGAATATAGACGTACAAACAAATAAACCCAGCAAAACAAGGAGACCAGATATAGATAATAATTGACAAGAAGGAAAAGTCCTGCCAGACTGTAGATTTCGTCATTCCAGCAAATCATAGGGTGAATATCAAGGAGACGGAGAAGCGAAACACATGCATTGAACTGGCTAGAAAGCTGAAAGGTATATGGAAAATAAAGAAAGTTAATATAACACCAATAATAGTAGGAGCACTAGGAACAATACCAAAATCTTTGAAGAAAGAATGGGAAAAATTGGAATGATGCAGGGATGGCTAAGAAGATACAACGGATAACAATATTAAAGACGGATGAAATATTAATTAAATGCGGAGACTAATACACATGAGCTACAAGTGCCAGCCGGCCGCATGAAAATAGCAACGAGAGTGAAACGGAAAGATGGGACACCACAAGGTAGAGAGGAAACTAAAACTGCATGATCGTAAATTAACCCACCACCACCACCACCACCACCACCACCACCACCACATGCCTAGTTGACATCAACTGGCATCATACAAAATAGTACAGAAAGATCGAGGAGGAAAAGCACTAACCAGACCTCCACTGGATGAGTGCAAAGAGAACTGAAGCCTTGAAGAGGCATATTGCCATCCAAATTCCAATAAAGACGAAAGGTCATTGTCAGAAAGCAATCAAAGACAAGTGGCTGCTGTGATAATGCAAATTTTTTTTGCAAAGTTTATCGGAAGATGTGGTGGGTACTGAAAATCTGGGGAGAATTGTTGCCAACCGGCCTCCAGATAACACCATGGGTTGTTGTCAGTGAGCAATATCTGACGACGACCTGTGTGAGTACCCCTAGTGAGTACAAATAATAATTATATTATCGAATAGTGTAACGGTTAGAAGGACCGACTATTGTTTGGGTAGTTGAGTTTTGATCCTGGCTTGAGATAGCTAGTTGTCTAGCTGCACTAATAAACTGTGATACAGCAAAACAGTACTGTATGTGGATGACTATAATTCTCCCTATCTTGGGTTGAGCATATTGGGAAGTGATAAACAAACTGCTATTAGCGTATTAAGCGATGCTCTTTGTGTAAACAAATTGAGCTTAGGCGTTTGGACATGGTCAAAACATTGTAATTCGCTACCCGCATAGCAGCAGCTGAATAGCATAATGGTTAGAAGCGTCGACTTTTGTATGGGTAGCCGAGTTTCGATCCTGGTTTGAAGTAGTAGCTTATCTAGCCACACTGCAGTACTGCATGCGGATGATTATATATAAGATTGTTGATTTATTTTTGTATTACCGATTCTATGGTATTTTTCTTCTTTCTTTTCACATCCTGAATGTTTTAAAGAGAAAAGTTATCTGCCCTTTGTTTATATTCCAGTCGCCCCACATTTTGGGACATATTATTTGTAATTAATTTATATATAAAAATTTATATATATATATATATATATATATATATGAACAAATGATTAATAAAACATGTTAAAAAACATCTTGAAAAAGAGTTAAAAACATATTTAATTTTAAAAAGGAAGCACAAGATAAGTGGATAGTCCTTAATCCGCGGAGTTTCGAAGAAATACTCTCCTTCTCATCAGAGGGCAGGATTTAGCAAAATGCGGGATCGGAATTTGCATGTAAAAGTATTTGATGAAACCACAAGTAAGTCACAGATCTTACTTGGTTAAAAAAAGGGTGAGGTAAGGGGAATAGGAGGTAAAAGAAAAAATGATAAAAAGATTTCACATGAATGGATAGTCCGGTGAAGGGTAAAAAATCCAAGAATGGTAAAATCCAAACACGGTCGAATTAAAAACTTCCAATCCAACAGGTAAGTTTCATATTATAAGCTCTATTTTCTTTTCGGTTTTATTGAGCTTTTACATCTGGTTGAGATTGCTTTACTTGTAAATATTAACTCTTTAATATTTATAATATATTTTAAGTTTACCATTTTGATTACCTTGGTAAACTTATTGTAATTTTCATTTCTTTATATATATATATATATATATATATATATATATGAGGAGCGTTCCAGAAGTAATTCCTCCTATTTTTTTGTTCTACCCGAATGGATAAGAAAGGATTGCAAATTGCATGGTTATGACGACTGAACTTATGCATTCATGACTTGAAAGATTCGTCCCTCCGTTGCAGATATTGACGGTATGAGACTCTAAGAATGCAACGAGCATGCTTCAGAAGCAGGGATGCATCATTGCATTCCGCGCAAAAGTGCATCGAGAATGGTGGCAATTATCCCCATAAAATGCTATAAGGAGATATAATATTTGACGTATCAATTTTTATTATTTACTTCAGTAGTGCTCAATACGTAAGTATATATATATATATATATATATATATATATATATATATATATATACAGTGCCACGCAAAAGTATTGGATGCATTACATTTTTCTTCATAACTTTAATTAGGGTTCAAGATTTTACCTAAGATTTGGTCAGTATATTCCTATTACTATTCTAACTAATATATGGGGTAGTAATTACAAAATTAAAGTTTAGACAGTTTATATTAAAGGAAAAATATAAATCAACTAACGCAAAAGTATTGGATACATTGATTTAATATTTGGTTGCATAGCCTTTATTGCGTTAAACAGCTTCCAATCGCTTTCTATAGTTGCACACATATTTTTGCAAAGATATGCAGGCATTTTGCGCCATTCTTCTTTGCAGAACTGTTCTAGTTGTTGAATATTTTGTGGATTCCTCTTGTGAACATTGATCTTCAATATTTTTCACAAATTTTTAATCGAGTTGAGGTCTGGAGACTGACTGGGCCAAATAAGAACGCCAATTCCGTAATTTCTAAGCCATTCTTTGGTTAGTTTGGCAGTATGCTTGGGATCATTGTCCTGCTGGAACACGAAATAGCTATTATGTCCCAACAAATCAGAAGATTTCTGGAGGTTTTTCTCCAAAATCTCCGTGTACATACGTCCATTCATTCTACCATTGATGATTTCTAGTTCATCAGTACCTTTGGATAAAAAACAACCCCATACTATAATCGAACCACTGCCAAACTTTACTGTAGGAATGGTATTCTTTTTGTTATAGGCGGTGCCATTTTTACGCCATACATGTGTTGCTATGTTTCTTCCAAAGATTTCGATTTTCGTTTTGTCTGACCAGATTACCTTGTTCCAAATTCTTGGGGTTGTTCCCCATATGTTTTAACATAATTCAAACGTGATCTGACATGTTTAAGCTTTAATAATGGAACTTTTCTTGGGGACCTTGATACAATTCCTGCACGATTTAGAACTCTACTGATTGTATCGTTGCTCACATTAATCCCAGCTTTTCTGAGGTCAGTTTGAATTTCACCACGAGTAAGAAAAGGGTTTTTTTTTGTACCTTTCTGCTCATCCACCTTGACATTTTTTCGTTTAATTTCCTTGTCCGACCACATCTTGGAAGATTTGCAACAGCTTCACCAGGGTTTTTAAACTTTCTAATAACGTTTCCAACTGTACTAAGTGATAGATTAAGTTCCCTTGATATTATTCCATACCTTTTTCCTTCTTTGTGCTTATCAATGATTTTTTGACGAATGTCTATTGACAACTCTTTAGTTTTAGGCATTTTTATAAATGAACTGGTTGACTTTGAAGGAGTAAACTCAAACTGGAAGAATTTTATAAAATTATTTTAATATAAAGCTCTCTGATTGGTCAGTGATAACTCGTTTGCATTATTGCAACAAGCTAAGCAAAAGTCATTTAAATTTATTTCAGAAAAAGAATTTTTTAAAAGTGTATCCAATACTTTTGCGTTTGTTAATTCATATGTTTCCTTAAATATAAACTTTCTAAACTTTGATTTTGTAATTACTACTCCAAATATAATTTAGGAATATACTGGCCAAATTTTAGGTAAAATCTTGAACTCTACTGAAAGTTATGAAGAAAAATGTAATGTATCTAATACTTTTCTGTGACACTGTATATATATATATATATATATATATATATATATATATATATATATATATATATATATATATATATAAGAGACTTTGTTTGCCTGTGTATGTGTGTGTGAGTTTGTCCCTTATGGACTCCTAAACGACTGGGCTGATTTTTTGAAATTTTACACAAATGTACTTTATGAGCCTGGCAGTGTTTTTAGATAGGTCTTGTACGGGAATCTCTTTGATAAGTATCAATAATCGAAAAAAAAATTCCAATGAAAGAAGGAACAGGCGATTTGGGCTCAAGTTAACGCCTTATACAGCCTAACATCACAAATGCATTTGAGAAGTTTTATTAGCACACAAGCAGAAAGGCCCGGCATATAAAATCAACAGTAGGTTCTTTGATATGACAGGAGAGCATTCGAAATAAATGTTTCTGTCTAATGCACAATTGAACCATGATACTTGACTTTTCATTTTAAACTTTAATTCAAGTCATTATCACCACACAAAGAGAAAGGTCCGGCATATGAAATAAACAGTAGGTTGTTTGATATGACAGGGTCGCGTTCAAAATGAATTTTTCTGTTTAGAGTACAATTGAAAAATGATACTTGACATTTGCATTTTAAAATTTAATTCAAGCTATTATATATAAAAATAATTTTATAAAATCAACAGTAGGTTCTCTACAGTGCAATGTAAACTACAATATATTTCAGACTACGTCACTGCAGTGAGGCATGTGAAGCTTCCTCCCAGAACAACGCGTAGGGTTCCCATTTAGAGCAGGCAATTAATCGACTTGATTGAAAAATGGGTGATTAATCGATTTGATCGAAAAGTGGGTGATTAATCGATTTGATTGAAAAATGGGTGATTAATCGATTTGATCGAAAAGTGGGTGATTAATTGATTTGATCGAAAAGTGGGTGATTAATCGATTTGATCGAAAAGTGGGTGATTAATCGAATTGATTAAAAAATGAGTAATATATAAACCCGACAAGCAACAAAATCCCACCCCTTCACAGTAGAGATCCCAAGATGTAAGAAGGCCTTCTACTCTAATAGTTTCTTCCCCAGAACTGCTAGACTTTAAAACGCCTTTCCAGGTTCCTGCTTCCCCAACTGTACTGACATGCAGAAGTTCAAGTGAAATGTAAACAGACATCTTGCTGCTCAGCTCCCTACAACCTTGCAACTTATGGCCCCGATAGTAGCCTCCTACATCAAAGTGGCACTCTGTATTGTTTATGGTGAAAATGGTACAATGCTCCCTATCTTAGGTAAAACAATGAAACAGTACTGTATGTGGTTGACTATATAAATATATTTTCTTATAATATATATCAATCCTTATTTAAGAAGCTCAATGTAATTACAGAGCAATATAGAAAATAAATGACAAAAAACTATATTCCAAATTCATGATGTTGACCATCTTATAATTTATTCCTTTAATTCAGTTGACTTATGCAATTCTTGACAGTATCCGTTTATTAGCGCAAAATCAATCACTTAATTATGATATCAATCAGTGAATCTATTATGCCCTTAACTCACCAGAAGAAATAGCAACAATCAATCCATCAAAAGGAAGTGAAGTGCGATTTGACATGATTAAAATCCGAAAATTGGAAGAGAAGTTGCATATACCTTTAATATGTTTCTATTACGCCATTTTGAATTTTCTAGCCACACTGATGAGCTATGAAACAGCGAAACAGTACTGCATGTGGATGATTATAATGCTCCCTACCCTGAGTTGAGCATATTAGGAAGTGATATACAAATTACCATTAGCACATGAAGCGATGCTCTTTGTGTAAACAAATTGAGCTTAGGTATTTGGACAATGTCAAAACATTGTTAATTCATTGCCCATATAGCAGAAGGCGAATAGCACAACGGTTAGAAGCTCCGACTGTCATTTGGGCAATTGGGTTTCGATCCTGTCCTGGCTTCAGGTAGTTGCTTGTCTAGCCGCACCGATAAGCTGCGAAACAGTACTGCATGTGGATGATTTTATATATATATATATATATATATATATATATATATATATATGAAATAAAAAATTTATATATATATATAAAATAAAAAATTTATATATATATATATATATATATATATATATATATATATATATATAAAATAAAAAATTTATATTTATGTCTCGGAAGTAGAGTGAAAAGCATATCTTATTTTTCTTTTATTAATATTATTGGAATCTTTTCTTTATTCCTTGTACACATTTTTTGTGAATTATTCCATGGATTTCTGCCTTTGGCTTATTATGGACCATCTTCTTCCAATTACAGGATTTCCTGGGATTTTACTTGTACAAATGGAAATTCTTTTAACTTTCTTGAAGTTTTACATTTGGATTTTACCGTCACTGGATTTTTTATCTTCCACCAGACTATCCATTCATGTGCAATCACCTTTTTCTTCACTATATTCCCTCTGCTTCACTTTTTTGTTTTCAAGTAAGTTCTTTGACTTACTTGTTGTTTCATCAAATACTTCTGCATGCAAAATCCGATCCCGCATTTTGCTAATTCCTACCCTCTGATGAGAAGGAAAGTATTTCTTCGAAACTCCGCGGATTAAGGACTATCCATTTATCTAGTGTTTCCTTTTCAGATTAAATATGTTTTTAACTCATTTCAACGTGTTTTTTAACATATTTTATTAACTGTTTGCTCATATATATATATATATATATATATATATGTATATATATATATATATATATATATATATATATATATATATATATATATATATATATATATATATAATTTGTTATTTCATGTTTACCCACGTAATAATTTAAGGAGATATATCATGTATCGATTCTTAATGAAGTTTAACAATAGTGCATTTCCGAATGTTTTAGATGAAGATTAGTTATTCATATTATTTGGATTCAAATGATCGATAGAGAGCATGAGTTGTACAGCGGCACATCTCCGATCTAGTTTGTTGAGCATTGTGTCACTTTCAGACATGATAGAAGGTTCCTATCACTCTTGGTATTTGTACACAATTGGCCAACTAATAGATGGTGTTTTCTTATCAAACTAAAATGGAATCATTTCGTCTTTTCTAGGGCGACAATTTTATCGGTCAACGCTGTAAGAACCCTGTTTAGCTGTTTTTATTATTTTCTCTTAATCATAAATATTTTTAGGAGCTCGGGAAATTTTCGTTTCTAAGGATTTAACAAAGAGTCATACGATTTTATGTGTATAGAATTGCTGTATTTATACAAACTCTGTTTTAAATGTTGTGGCGACTTGTCTGAACTACTTGGTCTGCCATCGCCCACATAGAGACAAAAAACAGAAACCTATTTATCCAAGGTAACCCACTTACCTGCGAATGCACTGGCAAACTTTGTAAATAAAATAAAGTTTCGTGACAACAAGAACGGCTTTATTTAATGGGTCAATCGTTATGCTTGAACTCACCGGCACGACAAAGTGGATCCGGTCCGGTACACAAGCGCACACTTGTAACCGGGTGACGACTGAACAGCCGCTCCCACCGGCTAATTCGTCATTGAAGCAAATGCGAGCGAAACTTAATTACGCACGCATAAGAAAAAAATGGTGTTTTTGTTGTGAACACCTGGTAACAAGAAAACAAGAAAACAAGATAGTCTGAAGATGTGCAGATCCATCTGAGATATAAAAATTATCGTTTTTTCAAATTAAGATTGACAGACCAACGAAATTTCAATTTCTAAATTAAATGTAACAGACCAACGAATATCATATTTAAAAATTAATTGTAACAGATCAATAAAAATGTTATTTATAATTAAGTGTAACAGACCAACGAATATTATATTTCAAAATTAATTGTAACAGATCAATAAAAATGTTATTTCAAAATTAATTGTAACAGATCAATAAAAATGTTGTTTCAAAATTAATTGAAACAGATCAATAAAAAATGTTGTTTCAAAATTAATTGTAACATATTAATAAAAATGTTATTTCTAAATTAAGTATAACAGACCAACGCGAATATTATATTTCAAAATTAATTGTAACAGATCAATAAAAATGTTATTTCAAAATTAATTGTAACAGATCAATAAAAATGTTATTTCAAAATTAATTGTAACAGATCAATTAAAATGTTATTTCAAAATTAATTGTAATAGATTAATAAAAATGTTATTTCAAAATTAATTGTAACAGATCAATAAAAATGTTATTTCTAAATTAAGTATAACTAACTAACGAATATTATATTTCAAAATTAATTGTCACAGATCATTAAAAATGTTGTTTCAAAATTAATTGAAACAAATCAATAAAAATGTTGTTTCAAAATTAATTGCAACAGATTAATAAAAATTTTATTTCTAAATTAAGTGTAACATACCACCGAATATTATATTTCAAAATTAATTGTAACAGATCAATAAAAATGTTATTTCAAAATTAATTGTGACAGACCAACGAAATTTCAATTTCTAAATTAAGTGTAACAGACCAACGAATATTATATTTCAAAATTAATTGTAACAGATCAATAAAAATGTTATTTCAAAATTAATTGTAACAGACCAACGAAATTTCAATTTCTAAATTAAGTGTAACAGACCAACGAATATTATATTTCAAAATTAATTGTAACAGACCAATGAAAATGCTGAAATATGTAACAGACAGTGTGTTTCAAAAGTCTTTGGCTCATTTCAAGTCCTCATATCTGCTTAACTATGGATGGTCGTAAGATGAAAGTGGTGCCATTTTAAAGTTAAAAATTCATTAAATTTTTTGTAAAATTATTGATTTTTTTTTTTTTCATTTCTTTTCAGATTCAGTAATGGCGTTCACTTAATCAGAAAATGAAAAAAAATTGGATTATCAGAAGAATCCAAATGGAAAACAAATGCACAGAACTCGGCAGAAAACTTGAAATAGATTAGAAATTAAGACGCGAAACGAACAAGCATAATAAGCTATTCCTTTTCTTTCTATGTTTGTTCAGCTTTTTTTTCTTTTTCTTTTTTTTTTTCTTTCCTTTTTACCTTTTTCTTTCTTCCGGAAGTCTAATAAATTCGGGTGCTCTAACATGGAAGATAGCGTCAAGGACGTTGCTGCCGTCAAATTACACTATCTGAAAGCAGGGTTGTGCTACAAATTAAAAGGAATTTCGAACACGAAGCAAATCACTAGTAGACATCCTAAACTGTCAGAGCATTTCCGAAAAAATTGCAAAACAAAAAGATTAGGATAGGTAGAATTCAACCGAAAGACAGAGATCATACAAAACAATGCAATGATTAAAATGGTCAAAATTCTCAGAATAATCTCGGACATTTTTTTCTGTAACAAAAAATAAAAATAAAAAGGACGAAAAAAAAATGTTGCCAAAGGCAAGAAAAATTACTCTTCTACCTACCTGGATAAGTTTATTTGTTTTTTAATTATTTTAAAGCAGTGTGTGTGTGTGTGTGTGTGTGTGTGTGTGTGTGTGTGTGTGTGTGTGTGTGTGTGTGTGTGTGTGAGTGGCGTATCTAGGGTATGGCAGGCATGGCCCGTGCCATGGGCGCCACTCTGACATGGGCGCAAAAATTGCTTGACAAAAATTAAAATTAGTAGTGAGGTATATCTAAGGTATAAATTATTAAGAAGGGGCGCACATTCAAACTTTGCCATGGGCGCCATTTTACATAGGTACGCCACTGGTGTGTGTGTGTGTGTGTGTGTGTGTGTGTGTGTGTGTGTGTGTGTGTGTGTGTGTGTGTGTGTTCAGAACAAACCTAGTGTCCACTCTGTTCCATTAGAATAAAAAAAAAAACATGGCTTCTATAAGCCGTGCACAATGTCACTTGATAATCATTCAAAAATCGAAAATTGAATAAAATACTAGTAAAAACACACCCAATAAATATCACAAATCGTGGGAAATGTTCTGAATTAAAAAAAAAATACTGATAGAACATTACATAAGTTTATTTTGGTCCTAACTTAACAGGTTGTAATTTTTTTTTTTTTCAAACTAAACAATCGCTTTAAAATAAGTTAAAATTTTGAAAAAAAATATCTAGATAGGTAGAATAATAGCTCATCTTTTATTTGTTATATATTTGCTTTTCATCCTTTTTTTTGTGTAATGTTAGTTAATATCCGAAAAGCCTTTGAATGCAGGAACCAACTCATGTAACCAACGAACGCTAACCACTAACAGGTAAGATGAAATTGAAATAAAACATAAAAAAGAACATCACACGAACCAAAAAGAACTGAAACTGTCAGAAATCTCATAAACTGACCCCCTCGAAACGTAAACAGGGACAAATGTAATGAAACGAGCCACAAAAGTTGTTTTTTTGTTTTTTTTACTCACGTTCACCGAAAACAAGGCATATCGTCACTTGGATGTAAGGACTTCTATTTGGAACCATGCCTAGGAAAAATTAACAAGATGTTGGTTTACATTACATTTAAACTTCTGCATATCAGTACAGTCAGGAAAGCAGGTAGCAGGAAGGGAATTCCAAAATCTAGCTGTTCGAGGGAAGAAACTGTTGGAATAGAAAGCCTTCTGGCACTTAGGGACCTCTACAATGAAGGGGTATGATTTTGTTGCTAAGCAAATTTGTCGCAAGTATATACGTCGAGGGGGCACATGTACTAAAAGTTCATCAGAGCACATTCCATTACAATATTTATAAAACAGGCATATGTGGTGATGACACAGGGATTGGGGGTTGATTGACAGTGCGGGACCTATTAGATAAGAAACTCTTCTTTGAACTTTTTTCAAGAAGGGGAGACTAGCCCAGATGTGTCAACAATACTCCATGCATGGGCGCATGGTGGCTTTGTTAATGTACAGGATATTTTCAGGTGTGAGTAATCTTCTAGCACGATAGAGGGAGCCTACCTTCTCTACAGTAGCCTTCGCAATCTCCTCAATGTATTTGTTCCAGTTCATATTTCCTGTAAATGTTTGAGTTTGAAAAAGAATCGTCAGATAGGATGTTATTAATCACGACTATTGGTGGTCGGGAGGGCTTCTCGTAGTTGTTAAAGGAGTGCAGCTCAATCATAGTAGCATTAAATGTTACCATCCATTTACGTCACTATTCAACTACAGTTTGGAGGTCGTTTTGTAAGAATTCTGCCATTGACTTAAATTTATGTACATCCGTTTTTCCCTAATACCTGTTATAGAGTGTTGTATTATCAACAAATATACCCATCTCGGGCACAATGTTATCAGGGAGGTCGTTAATGAATATCAGAAATAGTATTGGTCCAAGGATCGATCTTTCAGGCATTACCGCATTAATATTATGCTGTTTGGATGTACGTCCATCAAGGACAACCTGGAAGGGTTCTCTTGTTTAAAAAGGCTCTAATTATATTTAATATTCGTCCAGTTATACTGTATAGTTTTTTTGTTTTTTTACTCTTGTTCACTCCAAACAAGACATGTTGTCACTTGGGACACATGGGGCTACTATTTGGGATCTGTAGTGTTGAGAATCAAGATGTTTGTTTACATTACATTTATATATCTGCAAGTTAGTACAGTCAAAGAAGCAAGAAACAATTCCAAAGTCTAGCAATCCAAGAGAATAAACTATTAGAGTAAAAGGCTTTCTAGCATCTAAGGACCTCAACTCAAGTGAAGGGGGAAATTTTGCTGCTTGTCGGGTTAGTCGGGATTATGTGCATCAAGGGAGCACAAGTGATATGACTTCAAAAGAATATATTCCATTAAAGTACTTGTAAAACAGGCAGAGGAGTGCAATATTGTGGTGATGGGGCAGAGATTGGGACTTGGTCGATAGTGCTGGACCTATTGGACTTTGGACTTTGTCTAAGATCGAGAGATTAGTGATAGATGCACCAACCCAAACGTATCAAACAAAAATGATCATGATATATCAAGGAGAATTGGAAGCATTAACCATAACGACTCTTTATCTGAGAGTACGTCTTTCAAGCTCCTTGGCCTAACGTTCATAGGAAACATGAGTTGGAACAATTACATCGAGGGTATTGCCAGGGCCGCTGCGAGGAAGGTGGGCTCTCTCTACCGTGCTAGAAAACTACTAACACCCGAAAGTATCCTGTACCTCTATAAGGCCACCATTCGCCCATGTATGGAGTATTGCTGTCATATTTGGGCTGGTGCATCGGCTACTAGTCTCTCGCTCCTTGACAAAGTTCAAAAGAGAGTCGCAAATCTGATAGGCCCTAAACTGGCATCTAAGCTTCAGCCTCTGTCCCATCGATGAAACGTTGCATCCCTCTGCCTTTTCTACAAGTATTTTAATGGTGAATGCTCTGATGAACTGCAAGCACTTGTGCCCCCACGACGTGAACACCCTCGACAGACCCGACAGACTGCAAAATCCCACCCCTACACTGTAGAGATCCCTAGATGTAAAAGATCTTTCTACTCCGGTAGTTTCTTCCCCAGAACCGCTAGACTTTGGAATTCCATTCCAGGTCACTGCTTCCCCAACTGTACTGACATGCAGAAGTTCAAGTGCAACGTGAACCAACATCTTGCTGCCCAAATCCGTACATAGTACCCCAGTAGTTGTTTCCCCTGATAGTAGCCCCCTACACCAAAGTGGCAATGTGCCTTGTTTGGGGTGAAAATGTAATATAAAAAATTTTTTTTAAATATCTCAACTGGAAGGGTGCAGATAGTACTGAGACTTAGGGAGACTTTTTGTCACTCAGATTTCAAAGATGACCAATGGTTGGTGCCAGGGAGAAATCCATGATAAGCGGCTGTTGCGATAATTGAAAGTAATTTGCAATGGTCATTGAAAACAGGGGGCGAGTTGTACAAATCTGGAAAGACTTATTGTCACTCAGATTCCAGGGAACACCACTAATTATCACCAGTAAATAATCACTGCCGTCGATTTGTATAAAATCTCTTAATGAATAATACTAGATAATAATAATAATAATAATAATAATAATAATAATAATAATAATAATAATAATAATAATAATAAAAAGAAGAAGAAGAAGACTTGAACGGACAGCTGATGGACAGTACATAACTGAAATCAAATAACAAAGAGGGATCTTCCAAGGTGATTCCCTATCACCATTATTGTTCATTATAGCAATGATGCCCCTGAACAATATTCTAAGAAGATGCCAAACCGGATACAAGTTCCCTAACACCGAAGAAAGAATGGACCATTAATGTACATGGATGACTTGAAACTGTTTGCAAAATCAAAGACAGAACTAGAAGAAACACTAATTAACACAACCAGAATCTTTAGCGAGGATATCAGAATGGAATTCGGTATGGAAAAGTATGCACTGCTGACCATAAGGCGGGAAACACTAAAATCCACAGAAGGTATAGTACTACCCCAATCAAACAGAAATGAGGGTACTAGGTGAACATGATAGCTACAAATACTTAGGAGTGCTGGAAGCAGATGCCATCAAAGTAACGGAAATGAAAGAGAAAATAGAAAAGGAATATTTCAGAAGAACAAGAAAACTCTACAAAACCAAACTAAATAATCGAAAACAAATTAAAGGAATAAACACGTGTGATAAGACACTCTGGACCGTTTATAAGCTGAAGCAAAGAAGAACTAAGGAATCTCGACCAGAAGACCAGGAAACTCATGACTATGCACAATGCATTACACCCGATGGATGACACTGATCAACAATATGTGAAAAGGAAAGACGAAGGAAGAGGGCTAGTCTATATAAAAGACTATGTAAATAACACAAAAAAAAAGGATTAGAAAAACACATAATGCAAAACACCGAAAGAAGAATTACGGCAACAAGAGACATGGAAGAAACAAACAAGATAGAAAAAGAGACGAGGAATAAGATAAGGAAAGAAAAATGGAAAGAGAAACAGCTACATGGACGATTCATAAGGATGACAAAAGAAGAGATTAACAAAAGCACTTGGAAATGGCTGTAAAAAGGAAGCCTAATCAGTGAAACTGAATCACTGATAGCAGCTGCACAAAATAACGCAATTAGAAACAACCACATCAAAGCAAGGATCGACAAGACACAAGAAAACAGCAAATACAGACTCTGCTGACAAAGAGACGAAACAGTAAACTACATAATAAGTGAATGCAGCAAACTAGACCAAAAGGAATATAAAAATAGACACAATCAAGTAGGGAAGACAGTACATTGGTAATTATGCAAACAATTGCATCTTAAACACCCAGACAAATGGTACAAACACAAATCGACAGCAGTAATAGAAAATGAAAGTCGCAAGATCCTATAGGACATGGCTATATGAACCCATCCAAGCAAGAAGACCAGATATCATAATAGTTAACAAGAAGGAAAAATCCTGCCAGATTGAAGATTTTGCCGTTCTAGCAGACCACAAAGTGAAGATGAAGAACACGGAGAAGTGGAGCAAATACACGGAACTGGCTAGAGAGCTCAAAGGGATTTGTAAAACGAAGAAAGTTAAGATAACATCACTAATAGTAGGAGCACTAGAAAAAATGCCGAAAAACTTTGAAACAAAGAATGGGAGAAATTGGAATCAGAGGGATGACTGAAAAGATACAACAGATAATAATAATAATGAAAACTGGAGAAATATTAAAGAATCCCTTGAATGTGGAGATTAACATACACGAACTACAGACGCAAATTGAAAACACAGAAACGGCTATAGATATAAAATCACATGGAATCAACGGTATAATTCTAAGATGCACAAGATAACGCGATTAAAACCAACCCTGTCAAAGCAAGGATCAACAAGATACAAGAAAATAGCAAATGCAGACTCTGCGGACAAATAGACGAAACAATAAACCACATAATAAGTGAATGCAGCAAACTAGACCAAAAAGAATATAAAAATAGACACAATCAAGTAGGGAAGGCAGTACATTGACAATTATGCAAACAATTGCATCTTAAACACCCAGACAAATGGTACAAACACAAATCGACAGCAGTACTAGAAAATGAAAGTCGCAAGATCCTATGGGACATGGCTATATGAACGGATAAACCCATCCAAGCAAGAAGACCAGATGTCACAATAGTTAACAAGAAGGAAAAGGCCTATAAACCATAGAGTGAAGATCAAGGAAACTGAAAAGTGGAGCAAATCCACGGAACTGGCCAGAGAGCTTAAAGGGATCTGGAAAATGAAGAAAGTAAAGATAACACCACTAATAGTAGAAGCACTAGGAACGATACCAAAAAACTTTGAAAAAAGAATGGGAGAGATTGGAATCAGAGGGATGGCAGAGAAGATACAGCGGATTTCAATAATGAAAACTGCAGAAATATTAAGGAAAACTCTTGAATGTAGAGACTAACACCGCACATAAACTACACACAAACTGGATACAGAAACGACTACAGATGTACCTATTTACTATGCCTCCCCACGGGACGGAGTTAGACACCAGGATCGTTTTTTAACGTGGAGAAAAGGTACAAAAATAAAAATTGTCTCAGTCGTGAAGGATTTCTCCTCCACCGAAAGAGAACAAGAAATAGAAGTGCAGCATCTGAAGAACAGATGGTATTTATTTGCTCCCCCACCGAGCAAATTAGGCACAAGGCCAATTTTTAATGTGAGGAGTGAAGGGAGGGGGAAGGGAAAAAGGGGACCAGCTCCCGAGAGGTGGGAAATGGGAGCTGGTTAAAGGTCAGGCATGTGGGGTTGCCCCCACATCTGGTCTTTGCTAGTCATAGCTAGTCATAGCTTGCAGTATCTGCCGGAACAGATACTACACTTTGATCTTGTCCCGAAGGCCAAGAAACGACTACGGATGTAAAACACAAAGTAACATCACATGAAATCATGAAAACTGAAACTGTATAAATGTAAGATACCCACCCACCCCTCTTTTTTTTTGTGGGTGTCACCATAAAGGGGCACCACGCCAAATAATGGGGTCAAGGTGGATAGAAAGACTGAAGAAAGAAAGCACTAGCCAGACCTCTGCTGGATGAATGCAAAGAGGACTGGGACCTTGAGAAAGCTTACTACCACCCAAATTCCAGTGAAGACCCAATAGTTGCTGCAAATGAGACATCAATGGTAAGCAGCTGTTTCTATAAAGTGGTGGAGAGTACTGGAAATCTGGGAAGTTTTCTTGTTACTCAGACTCCAGGGAACACCACAAGTTGTTCTCAAAGAGCAATCTTTGATGATGGCTTGTCTGACTACTCCTAGTGAATAATAATAATAATAATAATAATAATAATAATAATAATAATCTATATATTAATAGAATAACGTGTGTGTTATTTATTTTGTGTGTCACGCTTACATCCGAGTGACTGTCGTTTAATTATGAACTTCCAATTCTTGTAATAAATAATCTTACCAAGAATTCTACATAGGTTTTGGTTTCGGTTCCGATTATAGCTGAAGGAACTCTAGTTATATATATACATACATATATTTTTTCATAAGTTTTGGATTCGGTTTCGAGTCAAGCTAATGCACCCAAGTCATATGAATATATATTTTTTATTTTTGAAATCGCAACTTTATAATATATAAAAATCGATAGAAAATTAACTCTATAATGATATATACAAAATCTACACGAATTAAAATATCATTTTTAAGCGTACTTTACGACCGGGTGTCTCTGCTAGCTTATATAAATACTTTTGCAGTTTTAACAAAAGAGCTACAATAATATCAGAACGTCTCCATTTACACTGACCATCTACAGAATGCCAACATTAATATATTACATATGAATCAGTCTCCTGTGTAATTTCTACAAGTCCCGCTATTATTATTATTATTATTATTATTATTATTATTATTATTATTATTATTATTATTTCAAATGTATGATTGAAAACGTTGTTGTAGAATAAAAATCCAAAACAAACAAATGAAAAAATGCCGCTGACAAAACGTTATTTAATAATGCAAACGTTGACAAGGTCGTCCAACATTTTTCAGTCACAAGATTTGCCTATTTTAAGACGGTCTCGTTAATGGTAACCAAGCAACGGGCAAAACAAAATCAGAACTCTTCTATGTTAGAAACCAAAATATACCATTAATAATGATTTAAAAAAAAAAAAAAAAAAAAAAAAAAAACTGACGTTGCCTGGTATTGTTGCTCAGTTTCTTAAGCGGTCTCAATTATTTTGGACTGAATATTCTTAACTACGTTCAAACGTTTCTGTCAGTCTGCCGGTCTGTCAATCGGTATGCCTATCACGCATGTTTGCAATAGCATTTTTAGATGCGACCACGCAGTTCTCTAAGAAGATTAGTTCGTTAATTGATCAGTAACGTGTCACATTTCAGCTTTTAAAGTCTGACACATTTACAAGATACCTTCAATAAGTTTCCAGATTTTTTTGTCGTATGGGCACTTTCCTTGATAATACACACATGAAACTCTAGTCCTCTTCGAAGTAATCTTCTCCGGCTGCAATGCACTTACGTGTCAGTGACGCGTATCACAGCCTCTTTCATTTACTTAATTGTCTCATAACGACAGCCTCTAGGGTTTTCCTTGAGCTTAGGGAATAACCAAAAGTCACAGGAAGCAAAGTCTGGATTATCGGGAGGGTGAGGAACTGACTTGATGCCAATCTTGGTCAAATAGTCTGTGACAAGGATGAAGTTGTGAACTGGTGCATTTGTGTAAATGTTCCGCATTTTCAGTTCCTTGCAAATAATTGTGTGTACAGTTCCCACACTGACATCAAATTATGCAGTTATTGTCTCTATAAACACACAACGGTCTTTATCTATGAACTTCTTTATTTACCAAATCAACTTTGGTGTTCTGACTTCCTTACTCTTCCCACACCTCTCATCATCCCTTGAATCTCTTATGCCACTCAAAAACTGATACTCAATTCATGCAACAGTCTGAAGCATTCCATACATTTCTGTGGCAATTTTTTTTTCTAAGTTTAAAACAGAATTTTAATGCATATCGTTCTTCTAAATTATTCTCACGTTCAGATTGCATTTTTTTAAATTCTTCAGCAGTGACAATCAGGCTTTAGTAGGGTGTATTCCAATTCCTGCTGTAGCTGTTCATTTGAAACTTAAATCATAAAAATTAGTCATCTTATAAGATGTCTAGCAATAGCATATTGAATTTTCAAGAGTCTACGAAAATTTTGAACGCCTGTACAAAAGGAGTCTGGAAAAATATTTAAAGCACCTCGTAAATCTAAAACAGAAATTTTGTTGGCCTATCACACTTAAGTTTTTTGTCTGTAACACTTATATCAAAAACAGAATTTTTATTTGTCTGATACGCTTAAGTTTTAAAATCGGGTACACTAAAATCTAAAAAAAGAATTTTCGTTGTCTGTCACATTTGACTTTTAAAGTCTGTCACAATTGATTTTATATTAGAATTTCAGGTTGGCCTGTCACGATTGAAGTCTGTCACAATTTTAAAGTAAAATTTTAAGTTGGCCTGTCACACTGAAGTTTTAAAGTTTGTCATAATTAATCTATAGTAAAATAAAAGGTTGGTCCGTCACACTTATGTTTTAAAGTCTGTCGTAATTAATTTTAAAGTAAAATTTTAAGTTGGTCTGTTACACTTAAGTTTAAAAGTCTGTCATAATTAATTTTATAAAAAAATATACGGTTGGCCTGTAACACTTAAGTTTTAACGTCTGTCATAATTAATTTTATAATAGAATTTTAGGATGGTCTGTCACAATTAAGTTTTAAAGTCTGTAACAATTAATTTTATAATAGAATGTTAGGATGGTCTGTCACACTTAAGTTTTAAAGTCTGTAACAAATAATTTTATAATAAAATGTTAGGATGGTCAGTAACACTTAGGTATTAAAATCTGTCACAATTAATTGTATAAAAGAATATTAGGTTAGTCTGTCACACTTATGTTTTAAAGTCTGTCACAATTAATTTTATGAAAGAATTATAGGTAGGCTTGTCACAAGGTTTATCATTCCTACTTATAATCTAGTTACATCCGTTTAATTTTTTTTGTTTTTTTGCAAATTTTACTGCTTTCTCAAAGAGTTCAGGAGTTATAGACGGATCATCATCATCATCATCATGAGAACAGGCTCCTTGCTCAGACCAATGTGACTCTTCCTCTCCAGAGTTTCCTATCTTTCATCAGTTGCCTCAGATCTTCAGGTTCACAGTTGGCGTTGTGTGCTATTTGTTGGATGTACGTGGATCTAGGTCATCCACTGCTTGCGCGTCCATGTCGTGGAGTCCATAACAATACATCACTCACCAATTCATGCTTGCTCCTCAGACAATGACCGGTAAATCGTAGGCGTCTTTCTCTGATGGTATTAGATATGGCAGGTAGGTTGCCATAAAGTTGCTAATTCGTGTGATGATTTTGCCAAGAAATATTTAATATTGTTCTTAGCATACGGGTGTATGTGCCGCCGTCTAGTTTTCTTTCCAATCTTTTCGTGAGTGTCCAGGTTGTAGCATCATAAACAAGGACAGACTCTACCACTGCCATGAAAAACTGCCTTTTCAGTTTGTCAGTCAGTCCCGAAGTCCATACTGAATGTAGCCCACCCAATGCGGTCCATGCTTTTGAGATGCGAATTCCGATATCTCTCTCTGTGGAAACTATGTTGCTGCCCAGATACGTAAACTCAGCGACTTCTTTCAGTGTTGATCCAACCAAACCCCTGATCTCTCCCTTCACATTCATAAACTTTGTCTCATCCGCATTTATGTGGAAACCAATGTCATTTGCAGACTTTTCTAGCTTACGTAACAGTGTTTGCTCATCAGCAGTGTTGTTCGCGAACAAAGCAATATCGTCTGCGTAATCGGCATCAGTTATGTGTGCTGATTGATGACGTCTGTTTCTGGATTTATTTAGGGTGAAGCCTAGCATGTTGTGTATATCAACAGAGGTGCGAAGTACAAAGTCAAGACAGACAATGAAAAGAAAAGGGGCAAGAGTATCTCCTTGTAGAACCCCAGTGCGGATGTCGAAAAATTCAGTGTCCCCATCTGGGGACCTGACCATTGCTCGAGTGTGCTCATATAGCATTATGATAGCATTAATGACTTTATTTGGAATGTCATATGCTTTTAATATACTGGCCATTTTTTCTCTTTGTACGGAGTCGAATGCTTTGGAGAAATCTACAAAGATCATGACTGCCTCAATGTTTTTTGCTTTGACTCCTTCAATCAGTCTCCTAACAGTAAGTATTTAACTAGTAGTAAAGCGATTCTTTCTACATCCATTTTGGTTCTTCCTGAGCACTTCTTCGATCTTTGGTTGGATACGGTTGAGAAGCATGGCATTGTAGATTTTTGCTGCAATTGGAGTGAGTGTTTTTCCTCTGTAGTTGCTTGGTATGCTTAGGTCACCCTTCTTGGGGAAGGGAAGTATGCATCCTTCCCTCCATATGTTTATAATTTTTTGATTATATACAGAATTGCATGCATTAAGAAGTATGTCATTGAAACCACCTGTCTTCCATACTTCAGGAGATATGTTATCTAAGCCTGCAGCTTTACGATTCTTGGTCTTCTTTAGTACATTTAGAAGTTCCTCCATTGTAAAATAACCCTTCTCAATATCGAGTTCCTGTACAACAATCGGCTGAATTGGTTGGTATGTCACTGCTGGTTTGTTTCCAAGTAGCTTTTCAAAATGTGCTTTCCATTTCGAACATGCATTTTCTGGAGTGTTTGCCTTTAACTTAGCTTTTGCAGGTCGTTTGCGCCCAGATATCTCATTTACTACTTGCCAAGCCAGATAGGATTGTTTGTTATCTGCTGCATTCTGGATTCGATCTATTTGTTCTTGAACATATTTCTGTTGTTCTGATAGGTGCATCATACTAAGCTCTTAAAGCGCCTGCTTCCTTAATTTTGTATTCTGTCGAGTGGTGATATTATCCAAGCTATCGAAAGATTCAATATGACTCTAAATCAAACCAGAATTCCATACCGCATCGACCGCCACATGGGTAACCTAGGGTCGCTACTTGGTGTGCCGGCAATGACCATAGCTATCGACAAGTTTACTACAGCACCAAAACCTAGGCTAACAAAATGTACACATACTTTCAAAATATCCAATGTACGGACACTTCAACCCACATCTCAAATATCAGAACTTGTTGCTTCATCTAAAGAACATGATATCGATATTGTGTGTATTCAAGAGCACCGTCTCTTCCACAACGACATGGACATGAAGTACCATGAAATTGATAACAGCTGAACACTAGTATCAGCGTCAGCATTGAAAAATTCGACAAATAGTACCATTGGGGGAGTAGGACTTCTGCTTAGCCCTCGAGCATTGAAAACATTGAAAAGTGCGGAGAAGATAACACAAAGGATAATTCTTGCTACCTTCAGTGATAATCCTGCTACTACTGTTATTTGTTACTACAGCCCTACCAACGTCAGTGACAAGCAAGAGATCCTGAATTTCTATGATGAACTCTCAGCAATAGTGCGCTCAATCCTCAAACATAATTTATTGGTTATCGGGGATGACATGAATGCGCACATAGGACGGGAAGGCGATGATGGAACAAACCGAAATGGAAAGTATCTATTAACTTTTCTCCTTGAAAACAACCTACAATGCATGAATACCCGTTTTCAGAAAAGACCGGGTAAGCTCTGGACCCATCAATCCCCAAATGGAGACAAGGCACAACTAAACTATCTTTTTATGAATAAGAAGTGGATCAATAGCTGTCATAACTGTGAAGCTTATACCAGTTTCTATGGTGTGTCTACTGATCATAGGATTGTAACCTCCAAGTTGAAGTTAAGCCTGCGAGCGAACAAAACTAAAAATTCATCTAGACAGCCCTAGAACTGGTCAACGTTGTCACATGACAATCAGATCAAACAGAGATTCATCTTCGAACTGCGAAACAGATTTGATGCTTTACAAGTACAAGAGCAGGAACCAACTGCTAATACCACCTATGAAAACTTCGTTAGATTGCACCAAGAAGCAGCAAAGAAGTGTATACCTCTGAATGCCAAGGTAAAACGAAAAGTACCGTGGGAAAATGACAAAATAATATTAAAACGAGAAAAGTATAGATGGATAGTATGAGTTAAATACATTAAACATAATGAATTTATTGTCTTGGTATTTTAGAATTTTCTGGAACCAATCTATCACCTCCCCAAAAGAAATCCAAGGGTATTGTTGGACTTTAAATTTTAAAGTGGCTATGATTCTGTCTAATATTTTTTTACCACTATTATCAGAAACAAGGTGCAATTAATCTAATTCTGGGTTTATTGTTGAAGTTAGGTTTATGATCTTTTAACAAAAGTCGCGGGTTAAGTGACCTATATATTTCTACTTTATCTTGAATATTCATTTTTTTTTCCACATATTTTTAATGCTGATAAATTTATATTATAAAGATCTTCTTCCGTTGCCTTTTTATAATTTTTATTTAGTTCATTCAAAATAAGTTTATTATATGTTTCAAAGTTCATACTGTATATGTTTATTGTCTTATCAGCTAGAACTATTATGTTATGATAGTCAATTATTTTTTGAATACCTTATTTATACTTCTTATTTTAGCGTTCAAGTATTTTTGTTTTTGTAATCTTTAAACTCTGCACAAGGTCAACATGTCAATTTGGAAGTTTTTTTTATGATTGTATCTCTGGTGGGCATATCCTTGATTTTAATTTGTATATTTTGCAGTAATTTATTTTCTTGTTTTTGTCTGTAAAATTTCCATTTTTATCCTTATCCTATGTAGTGACACTGTTCTTTCCCTCTTCATCTTTAGTGTTGTATATATATATATATATATATATATATATATATATATATATATATATACTTGTTTATTGTTATATAAACATGCTCACATCCCGCTGCTACAAATAGCCACTTGTTTCAATCAAACAACAGATATCATCAGGCAGCGACTTGACTATTCAAAAGTTCAATGAATAATGGATTTTTATTTTAGGTAGGAACTCTTTAGAAGTTGGAGTTAAAAGTGTCTATTATTATTAGTATTATCAGCTCTTTTTATTGAGCACTATCTAACAACCTCGTTGAATTCATTAGTCCATTACTTTTGAATATAAAAAAAACCCCGAGTATATATATATATATATATATAATTTGAGGTTGCTATTTTCCAAAGGTAGGTTTAATTTTTGCTCTTCATTTTGAATTCCGTTTTCGGAAATAAGGGCTGTTGCCTGATGAGGTCTCTAGTTGGTAAATACTGGTAGACCGAAACATGCTCATGACTGTGTAGCAACAAACTACTGCTTATGTAAAGACACACACACACACATATATATATATATATATATATATATATATATATATATATATATATATATATATATAAAATATCCACTTATTTTTTGCTTCATTGTTAAAATTAAATATGTTTTTAACTCTTTTTCAAAGTGTTTTTTAACATGTTTTATTAACTACTTGTCCTTATATATATGTGTGTGTGTGTGTGTGTGTGTGTGTGTGTGTGTGTGTGTGTGTGTGTGTGTGTGTGTGTGTGTGTGTGTGTGTGTGTGTGTGCTTCTGACTCTGCAGAAGTTACAGACTTAGTGGGACTCTTCTTACTGAAAGAACTTAAATACCACTTTAAACATATCCAAGGGGGTCTTTATAGAGACGATGCCCTTTTTACTACAACAGCCAGGCCAAGAGAGTACAACAAAACTATTAAAAAATTACATAACTTCTTCAATAACTTTAGCCTTTCTATCATTATCGAACCAAACAAAAAAACTTCAAATTTTCTAGATGTTACACTTAATCTTAACACCGAAACTCATAGCCCCTATCATAAACCTAATCTTACACTTTTATACGTCCATAAATCTTCTAACCACCCAAACTCAATTATAAAATCTATAGTACCATCTGTCTCTTGAAGAATTTCTGCTCTTTCTGCTGATAAAAAATTTTTTAATCAAAATGCTACTTTCTTCAATAATGCTTTATGGAACTCAGGGCACAAAGAAAAGATTAAATACAACAATTATGCTCCTCCTGCAGGCCGCCTTAAATCTGTAATCACACACAATATGACTCGTAAGAAACCAGCTCAAATAGCAAGATCTGCCGCTATCAATAACAATGAACCAGTCTACAATTATAATCCAAACCAAAATACTAATCGCAATGCCTCTAACCCATCTAGTCGCATCAGGAGAAAGAAAAATATTTGGTTTAATCCTCCATTTAGCCTAAATGTCAAAACTAATATACCTAAGGAATTCTTCAACAGTGTACAAAACTCTTTCAAATACCCACACAGATATAGTTCTATTTTCAATAAAAATTCAATCCGGATTTCTTATTCAACAATGCCTAATTTAGCACAAAGAATCTTAACATCTAATAACAAAAAAATTAAATCAGCCCAAAAAATCCCTTTCCCAATTAAACCCAAAACTAACTGCAATTGTAATAACAAACATCTATGCCCACTCAATAATGATTGTATCCATAAAGATGTTATATATTCTTGCACTATTACTGAGCTCCCACGCAATCCTCCCATAACAGACACTAATATTTTGTCTTCAAGTTATTCTTCTTCCCATCCTCCATCTGATATAGTTACTAATCTAATACACCATTCGAGCAGCCCTTTCTATCTACAATCATACAACTAGTAATAATGATGATGATAATAATAATAATAATAATAATATTAATGAGAATAATATTTCTCCTAACAACCATCCTAACACTAACAACACTCATTATCCCCTCCAAAATAGTTCCCATACAGACATTGTCCCACCATTTGTGTAACACTATGAACAAAATTCAAACTATTTAACTAATACAAATCAGCAAATTAATATTAATACCAGACCTCGAGCTTTTAATAAAGTACATACATATATCGGCGCTACTTCAACATTAATTAAGAAAAGAATATCAAACCACATTTCTTCTTTTAACAACCATAATTCTAATAATAACCAAGGAACTTCTCTAACCACTTTAATTAAAAAACTTAACTCTAACAATACTCCCTTCTCAATCAAATGGACTATTATAAAAAAAGTTAAGTCTTATACTCCAGGCTCTAAGTCATGTCGCCTCTGCACAACCGAAGCTATAGCTATAATTACTTCCCCTCTAAGTAACAATATAATAAATTCTAAAAATGAACTGATCTCTTTCTGTAAACATAAGTCCAAATTTAATTATGGCAATTTTGAAATTACATAGTTATTACTTTTACCCTTTATATAGATATAAAATATTTTTTCTTTGATTTTATCGTTTTTCGACATACTTAATACTTTATAATTTAATAATCCTTTATTTTAATTCTTTATCTCTTCTTTGCATGGCCGGTTTTTTATCTGCATTTTCTGTTTTATTTATTTATTTATTTATTTTATTTGCATTTTCTGTTTTATTCTTTAAACTTTCCTATCTATCTAATATATCAATCTACCCACACTTTCATATCTTGTATGTATATTTACTTAAATTTTACTATATGAATTTACTTATTTTTTTATTTATATATTTTTTTTTATTTTTTTATTTTTTTTTCCTGAAATTGCAGATACCGGCCATCTTCTCCCCTTAAATAATTTTTATTTTTATTTTTTTATTTTATTCTTATTTTGCTTTATTTTATATTATATATTATATATTATATTTTATTTTTTATTATATTTCATTTTTTATTTATTTATTTATTTTCTATTTATTTATTATATATTTATTTTTATTTTCCTTTTAATGTCCTTTAACAATTCTTGCTGACACCTTTTTTTTTTAAAGTGACATTTAAGTACATTTCAGTTGACCTATATTATTTTGCCCTATATATATTTTCGCGCCTTTAACATTTCCTGTCTGGGTCAGTTTGACTTTTGTTTCCCTTTATTTTATATTTTATATTTAACTTTATCATTTTTTTCTCCTTTCTCTTCCCAGATTTTTTTTATTTATAGTTATGTCTCGGAAGTAGAGTGAAAAGCATATCTTATTTTTCTTTTATTAATATTATTTTTTCCTTGTACACACTTTTTTGTGAATTATTCCATGGATTTCTGCCTTTGGATTATTATGGACCATCTTCTTCCAATTACGGGATTTCTTTGGATTTTACTTGTACAAATGGAAATTCTTTTAACTTTCTTGAAGTTTTACATTTGGATTTTACCATCACTGGATTTTTTTTATCTTCCACCAGACTATCCATTAATGTGTAATCACCTTTTTCTTTACCATATTCCCTCTGCTTAACTTATTTTGTTTTCAAGTAAGATCTTTGACTTATTTGCTGTTTCATCAAATACTTCTGCATGCAAAATCCGATCCCGCATTTTGCTAATTCCTACCCTCTGATGAGAAGGAGAGTATTTCTTCGAAACTCTACAGATTAAGGACTATCCATTTATCTAGTGTTTCCTTTTCAAATTAAATATGTTTTTAACTCATTTCAAAGTGTTTTTAACATATTTCATTAACTGTTTGCTCATATATATATATATATATATATATATATATATATATATATACTTAATTTACTTACATAAAATTAATATATGAAAGTATAAATTTATGCATAAACTTTAAGTATTTACTTCAAAAGTGCTCAATACGTAGGTAGAACTAGTTAGTAATTTATAAAATATATATCGCGATTAAGCTACAC
>NC_136513.1:90656554-90664054 GCF_053919585.1 Euprymna scolopes
CCTTACCACAGGTGATGATAACTAAGCATAAAAATTAACATTTCTATCCGTTCATGATTAAAGGTGATCGTTGATGTTTGACTATGGGTATAAGGCATATGTTTGTCGGAATACTTTCCATTAAAATGCTTGTAAAAAAGTCACGTGGATGCAACATTTTGTCGATTGGACAGAAGTTGGAGTTTGGTTGACAGTGCGGCACTGTTTAAATGAGAATCTTCTGGAGGTTGAGGGTTCAATCCTTACCAAAGGTGATGATAACTAAGCATAAAAATTAACACTTCTGTCCATTCATGATTAAAGGTGATCGTTGATGTTTGACTTTGGGTATAAGGCATATTTCATCCTTGAAATGAAAGGGCGGTAAAGTCATTTTATTATTGTTACGTTGTAAATGTTGAAAGGAATAACAAGAAGATTCCGAAACAGTGAAATGAATAATATATTAACAGAAAAACAGAAAAGTATGTTAGTTGAGTGGAAACTCCGCTCAATTGAAATACAATTAATGTTACAACTCTCTCCCTCTGAGTCTTGGGTCCAGACTGACTGGAAAGCAGAACTTGCTTACCGGAAATGACGTCAGGAATAGTCTATCGCCAAAATCTAAAAGTCAATTACCAGTACAAGACAATTCATACAAGAAAATTTAAACGATTTTGGGCCCCTCTGTATTTAAGTAAACAGATTATTTTCTGGATGCCGGACCTTCTAACTGAAAACAAATAGCTTTATTGGGGATTTCAAAGCTAATTTTCGAATTCTTCAAATTCACACTGTGGGAATATGTATCTTCTATCGTTGCTATCGTTAATAGGTGAGGGACTTGTGCGAGCCTTTTCAAGTCTCACACAAAAACACGCGTTCACATTTCAAGCTATATTACTTGTCATTTCATCGCACCTCGTCCATCCACCTACACCTGTCCGCCAGATCTATCTGCATCTGCCCGAGGTGGTGGATTTATGTCCACGTTCTCTGGCTTACGCACACGTTTGACATCTGCTTGACAATTCTTTTTTTTTTTTTTTTTTAACAAGGTGGTCACCACTTATCAAGGCCCGGAATCCACTCGGGGATAAGGGTTATTGTGTGTAAAGTACGTTAATGTTGAGATTTTATAAAGTGTCTACTTAAGGGGGCGGTTCATCAGGAATTTGTTTATGTCGGACTTGAAGACATCCAAGTTGTAGTCAGGTGGGAAACAGGCGGACGGAACAGAATTCCAAAGGTGTGCACTTCTAAGAAAGAAACTTTGTTTATGGAATCTACGTTTTGGTTTTGGCATAGATAAAGAGTGGGGAAAATTACTGACAGTGGTTTCAGCTAGATGGGTGTTTTTCGTGAAAGATCGGCGATGGGGGACCAGGGATTGAAGCTCAAATGAGCACTTGCTATGGAAGTAACGATAAAACAAAGACAGGCTCGCAACGTCTCTCCTGTGGGAGAGAGGGTGCAGGGAAGAGAAAAGGGCACCACCCCCCCACTAAGCCACGAAGCCTATTTTGTACTCTGTCAAGGCAGGATGGAGTGTTTTTAGCAGATCCTACCCAGATGTGGCAACAGTACTCCATCTTTGGACGTACTTGGCTTTTATATAAGTAGAGAATTGCATCAGCAGTGAGATATCTTCTGGAGCGGTAGAAGGATCCTACCATTTTTTCAACGACCTTGGCAATAGACTTGATGTACGTGTTCCATTTCAGGTCAGGAGTAAAGGTCAAGCCCAAAAGCTTATCAAAATATGGAGCTTCCCCTAGTCGAGAGCCATCCATTTCAATTGATGCCAGATGGGGATCAGAGTGTTGATGATGTAAAGATAAGAGCTTGGTTTTAGATGCATTAAAGGTAACCAGCCACCTCTCCCCTCACTGTACCATGCGCTTGAGATCAGAGGAGAGAGCATCAGAGAGAACTTTGTCATTTACAGCCTGTAGATGTGTTGCCATAGATAGTCGTGTCATCAGCATAGATGTCAACGAATGATTTAAATATGTGTTTTTGGAGATCATTGATGTAGATCAGGAAGAGAGTTGGGCCCAGGATGGACCCCTGAGGAACTCCAGCATTAATACTGAGGGCCTCTGATTTCTGCCCATCAACCACTACTCTTATGAGCCTATCAGAGAAAAATGATTTAATGATTGAGAAAACATTTCCAGTTATACTTTAGCTGGAAATCTTGTGAAGTAGGCCCTTATGCCATATCTTATCGAAGACCTTTGATATGTCAAGAGCAATTGCCCTAGAGAGGAAGCCTTTTTCAAGAGATTCACTAATCCTATGAGATATAACCGTTAACACATCTGCTGTAGATCTAGCAGAACGGAAACCATATTGTATGTCACTAAAAAGGTTATTTCTGCTGAGGTGGTTGACTACTTCTCTATTTAATATGGATTCCAGCAACTTACTCATGACACACAGAAGACTTATTGGTCTGTACTGAGAGGGGGGACGACTTATCACATGAATTCTTAAATACAGGGCATACTGATGAGGTTTTCCAGGGTGTTGGGAAGCACTTCTATTTAAGGCAACTCTTAAACAGTTTTGTAAGTATGGGGGAAGTTCTGGATAAAGCTTTTTCAACACTATAATTGGAATGCCGTCAGGGCCAGTTGCTATATGTATATTTAATTCAAGTCATTATATGAAAATAATTTTATAAAACCAACAGTAGGTTCTCTACAGTGCAATTTAGACTTCAATGTATTGTAGACTAATTCAATGCGAAGGGGCATGTGAAGGCAGTAGTGCCCGACTAGAGTAGGCAATCAATCGATTTGATTGAAAAATGAACGATTTCAGATTTTTCAACGACAATAAAAGTATGGCATTTGTTAATCCTCATTCAATCTCGGGCAATGTCAGGTCTCCCTGTTGGTCAAATAATAAAAGTCTTTTACATACGTTTGCGGTCACTGCTTTTCTCTTTTTATCGTCGCTTTTTCATGCGTGGCCGTTTATCCCTTGGTGGTTGTGATCTTCCGTAAACTCAAGACGAATTTACTCAAACATTCGAAAACAATGGAGACTTGTTGCGGTTTCAAAGGTTTTATTGAGGAGAACGAAGTTTGTTCACGAGAGGGGGGGGGAACTAAAAGAGAAGTTGAAATTAATTTATTCTTATTTGTTCTTCTACTTGGGGATTGAGAGATGCAGACGGCAGACATCGGGGTGACGTTCATTCAGATTCTTTCTACATCTTCAGACGCATGTCGCCTCCGTCTCTTCCCGGCTCCGACTGTCGTAGAAACTCTATTTTGTGCCCCGAACATGTGATGTAATTTCTCTGCAATATCATGCGGCATCTGACTTTTGAAATCACTCAAGCTAGTTGCACTGAGTCTATTTCCGTCTGCTGCCAGGTTATCCTGACTTATGTACTTAATGTAACCCTCGCCAAAATTCATACTAGTTAATAGTCTCTACTTACTGGTGTAGGGTCTCAATATATAAGGATTTAAGTGTCATGCATGCGGTTTTTTTCCAAACAAAAAAGGAATAGTTTTGACTCTTTCTTTTTTTGATATTTATTCATTTATTTTCGGATTATTATCCTCATCTTTATAGTTATCATTTCATGACGTTTCGGCCAACTATTCCTCTGGCCTTCGTCAGGTGGTCAACTGTGACGGGATAGGAATGCTGAGTCTTTTAATTGTGTCCTCATTAATTACTGTCTTCCATATTTATTGTCGTCTCACCACATTTTGGTCAACTAGTCCTCTGGCCTGCTTTTGGGTAGGATTGAAACCGCTATCTTCAGACAATGCTCACCGTAGAGATTTAACGCTTCTATCCACTGCACCGCGGGCCCTGAAGGACGATCAATGTTTGATTTTCTGGTTTTATAAATCGAAGTTTTCCTTATTATCTAGTCTTCCATTGTTGTATGGAATGCTATAATTTTCTTATTGGATTTTTTTTGGATGAGTAATTTGTATATTTTATTTATTTTCAGGCTGTTATCCTCATCTTCATAGTTGTTGTTGATAGTTGAGTGAGAAAGCGAGTGAATGTCTGGCATCCGGTAGCAGGCCCCATCCCCAGCTTGAAGAAAATGTAAATTGTAAAAAAGCAAAAGAATGAGATGATTCTGCTCTTATCTTGCAACACGATTTAAAAATAGCATATCCATCGTTAACCGCGCTGATTGAATAGATGCATCTTAGGAACATGCGTCCATCTTTCCTTCTACCCCTACTCCCCTATCCTCTTTCGGTCAATCTATTTATCCTGTCTCTTTGGTTATCAAATAACATAATCTTCCACAAACAAAAGAAACAAAATTATAAATATTCAGTATTCCCTCACCCCATCCTCTCTCTCTCTCTCTCTCTCTCTCTCTCTCTCTCTCTCTCTCTCTCTCTCTCTCTCTCTCTCTCTCTTTCTCTCTCCACTCTGCCACCCATACGCGCTCTTGAATGCTAAAACACGAATAGACGCCATTGTGTTTTGTTTGTGGCGATGTTATCAAACCATCAAACAAAAACAAACATGGCCGCCGATTCGAATCTGTCGACTTTGGGAATTCAACTCGGATCTTTCGCAGGATGCATTGTCAGACATTTATGTTTCTCTCGCGTTTCTTTCATTTTGCTTTGTTTTTATCTTTGTTTTACATACATTCAGGAATTTTACTTACATTCGCATCAAGTAATCTATTATTTAAACTGGAGCTGTATGTGTGTATGTGTGTTTGTATGTACGTGTGTATGTGTGTTTGTATGTCCAGTTAATACTTAAAAAATACACAACAAACTCCTACAAAGTTAGCATTTTTATAATGGGCGTAACACCGGAAAAATATTTTTTTATTATTATTATTATTATTCTTTAGGGGTCAAATATCTATTTGTATTATTTAATGTTATCAAAATTTCAAAGCAATTTTTAATGTGATCATGTACTTATATAGGCCAAGAAATGCGTCAGAGTTTTTCAAATTGAAAGACCTTAACTCCAGATTTCATTCATCGTTTCTTAGCTATTGTCATTTAGATACAAAGAAATGGGTAACTTAGTTTTAATAGTGCTCTGGAAGCATGTTAAATTTTATTTAGCGCTCTCAGTAGCGATCTGAAGGGCGACAACAAAAATAATATAATAACAGTAACAATGCTACTAACTAGACCTGTTGAGTCAGTATATATTAATTACTAATGGAGATTTGGTATCTGTCTGTCTAATACCGAAAATATGATATTACTTCTATTAATAATAGGGGTTTGATATCTGTCTCTCTGAAGCTATACTAGTTATTCTATTAATAATAGAAATTGTGTATCTGTCTGTCTGAAACCAAAAGTATACTGCTACTTCTATTAATAATGAGGATTTGGTATCTGCTTGTCTGAAGTCGAAGCAATATTCTTACTTTTATTACTAACTAGCATTTCAGCCCGGCATTGCCCGGGTGTTTGAAGGTGTATGTTGAGCAACAAAAAAAAAAGGATGGTCAATTTTTTTTTACTTTGACCCCTATTATGACCCTTTAACATTTATTGTTTTGAGCTCAAAGTTAGATCAATGTCCAACGAACTTATATACAAAATGTCAAGTGCTTAGACCCAAAATTGTCGGAGGAGTTTGGTAGAGTTCTCAAAGGTCAAATCGTTGAACTTTGACCCCTTAACAGCCATATTTCTGGCCGAAAACAGATTACAAAGATTTTCTCAAATCTCAGTACTCTGTATATCAAATTTCGAGTCTGTAGACTGAAAAGTGACAGAGTTATTGCATAGGGAACTGTACACACACAGACACACACAGACACACGTTCACTTTTATATATATACTAGCATTTCAGCCCGGCGTTGCCCGGGTGTTTAGATGTGTCTGTTGAGCAAAAAAAAAGTGGTAGTAGGAAGGCCGGCTCGAACCCGTACTACGAAGGAGGAAAAGAACGGGGGAAAAAACCTGACGTCTTTGCTGTTACAACCACCGCCAAACCGGAAGTGACTTATGTTTAAATTAGGGCTAGACAATCGAAAGGAGAGGATGACTTTCAAAAATATCGTGCCCAGTTGAAGGTAAAGATATTAATGTTTTTAGCCAATTTTTCAATATTTGTCATCTGAAAGGTCGAACTTCAAAACGATACTGATCTTGGTAAAATCCGTCGCCTGCCTTTGTCGAAAGTTTTAAGCAGACATGCAAACATAGATACATACATACATACATACATACATACATACATATATTTATATATTGGTAACTAAAAGTTTTCGACCCAAACCGATTAAAAAGCTTGCCCTATCTCTGAATACCCTTTATGTAAAATTTCAAATATTTAGACCAAAAATTGTCTGAGTAATTTGGTAGAGACCGCAGAGGTCAATTTTTTTTAAGTTTGACCCCTATTATGACACCTAAACATTTAATGTTTTCGTCTCAAATCAAGTTATTAAGTTAGATCCATGTCCAAGGGACCTATATCTAAAATTTCAAGTGTTTATACCCAAAATTGTCCGAGGAGTTTGGTAGAGTTCTCAAATGCCAAGTTGTCGAACTTTGACCCCTTAACAGCCAAATTCCTGGCCGAAAACCGCGTGATAATACCTTAACCCTGGGAATTGCCATTTAAAATTTGTTTGGTCTACAGCTTTCACATGTAAAAATCCCCGTTTTCAGCCTCCCGGAACTAGCAAATCTTTTCTGGTTTCTGCATCCCGATAACCAGATAACGCAAAGAACTCGCAACTTATTGCCTTTTATTTCCTCCCACATTAAATGTATAGAATTAAAAGAATATCAAATGTTTCATTCACAAGTTATATTTCTTTAATCTTAACACCATATTCACCTCTCTCCACGCACCATTATCTTCGTGGACCATCGTTCCACTCATGAACATTTATGCTTCGTTTTCTTTGTACGAAAAATCAAACGAAACGATTATACTAGAGCCGCTAGCGCTGGTAGCAGCAACAGCTGCATGAGACATTATTCAAATGACCAAGCCAGTGCGCGATGTGATGTCATAGTGGAGGAAGAGAAGGGAAAGAACAAGAGAAGAAAATGCACGACACTAGCGAGATTGCGTTCCAGGGAAGATGAACGGTTGACTCTTGGTAGCGAGAGACTTTTAATTACATGGCAGACGACATAAAGTAAAAGACTTTTAAACCAAGAGACATTACGTTATTTTGGAAAGTACCATGAATGCATGCATTTTATTTCAACTGAAAAAGCTGAGTGGAATTTCATTCTTCTTTTTTTCCCTTTGCGACTGTCTCAAATACAACATGTGGGTCCGAGTGTCAAAATGCAACGATACCATTGAAGAAGAATAACGACCACGTAACACTTCCATAAATAAATTTTCACGTCTGCCCAAGTCATGGCGAGAGGCAAGAAAAAGATATGACGTCGTGACAACTCTTCGCTTAAAGTTTGATTGTTCATTGATCGATCGATGCCTCTGTTCAGTCTCAAAAGACAAAGGATACCCCCTGTAGGGGCAGCTACATGTGTAATTGTGAGGCAAGGATT